>NC_134129.1:1450000-2050000 GCF_040939455.1 Microcebus murinus
TACAGTTCCATGGTGCTGCTCAATAAACTGCTACTACCTTGGAAAATGCTGAGGTGAATTATAGACTTTATATAATTTACCATAAATCGTGACTTAGGATTCTTTAGATTGTTCACAAAGACAAACCGTCAACAAGAGCTTGAACAAAACTGAATGATGGGCCAGGTGCAATGGCTCATGCCTGTAATCCTAGCATTCTGGGAGGCCGAGGCGGGAGGATTGCTCAAGGTCAGGAGTTCAAAACTAGCCTGAGAAAGAGAGACCCCATCTCTACTAAAAATAGAAAGAAATTAATTAGTGAACTAAAAATATATAGAAAAAATTAGCTGGGCATGGTGGCGTGTTCCTGTAGTCCAAGCTACTCAGGAGGATGAGGCAGGAGGATCACTTGAGTCCAGGAGTTTGAGGTTGCTGTGAGCTAGGCTGACGCCACAGCACTCTAGCCCGGGCAACAGAATGAGACTCTGTCTCAAAAAACAAAACAAAACTGAATGATGATCCAAAATATGAAATAACATGCACTACTGAACTATATCATATCTTAAGATTCCTCCTCCTAAAAGAAAATACAACCAATGACAAATCAATTAAAATTAAAACTAGACATTTTCTGAAGCCTTTGATTAAAACTAGAACAAGATAATCATAAAATTCTAATTTACTTTAAATATATGATTTATGGGAAGGAGGGGACAGGCACCATGCTTCCCCAAAACATATTTACTTTCACAATGTCCTCAAATTTTATCTCTTCCTCCAAATGATTAAGTCTACCATATTTGTAAAAGTCCCATCAAATGCATGTTTCTGAGAAACATGGCACTTTATTTCGATGTGTGTTCATATCTGTTATCTACAGCAATTTCAAAATATAAAAAACTGTGGCAGTTCCATCTCTTCCTCTGTCTTGATCCTGGACCTATCTTTAACAAGGCCATATCCTCATGATTAACTACCCTGGTTTTATCACATCCCAAGTTGTCACAAGATCCTGAAAACAGAATCATCTAACTTGCCTTTAATATGTATCTCAGTATGACAAACAAATTTATCTCCATATACACATATGTTCCAGTCAGCACTTTAAAAAAGATAATAGAAATCAAGGATTAGGAAGCTCTTGCCATTTATATTCAGCATCTGCACAAAAGATATTACCTGAAAGTATAATTGACATCACATTAAATTTATCCAATTTATCCTTTCTCTCCCATCCCTATGCCTAAAGTTTTAGTTCAGGCCTAATCGCCCCTTATTGGGACTATTGTAAGAGCCTTCTTAGTTCCCTACCTCAGTCTCCACCCTCCAACACTACTCTAAAGGAACCTTTGACAAAGACTCTCCCCTTGACCAAACTTTAGTCAGGTTCCTCTGAACCCTCTTTTCAACTTTTGTGTTCATCTTTGCAGAATTCAGTTTTAGACAGAATCATGTTAACTCAATTTAGTGAGAATCCTCAGCCTTCAACATCTGATCACCCCTGGTATCTGGTCAAATTCCTCATCATTCACCTTCCTCCAGGTGGTATCTGAAGATCCAGGCTTGCCTTCAGCAAGAGTGTCGTTAAGTCAGTTTAGCCAAAATTATCCTATCCCCTTAGTAATTTTCATCCAGTGACACCTTCACCTTTGACTATAAATCCCCACTTGTTCATACTGTATTCAGAATTGAACCCATTTCTATACTGAGGTCTCTTCTCTCCTACTGTGGTAATCCCTGAATAAAGTTTGTTTTTTATTGCTTTAACTACTGTCCAGTTCTAGCTTTGACATCTTCTAAAAAGAAAATAGAGGCGGTCCCTGGGTTATGGACAAGATACATTCCTGAGAACTCTTTAGGTCGGATTTGTACGTAACTCAGATCCCTGATGAGTAGCGTATATGTGATGGTAATACTACTACTATAATGACTTGTATGTGATAATTATAGTGCAATACTGTAATAACAACAACAATATACCTGTACTGTAACAACAGTTACAGAAACTACTGTGGTCTTTCTTTTAATTCAAACAGAACATAAAAACAAATGCATACAAAAAGTTTAGATAGGAGATGGGAAAATTTTCAAAAAAGAATATCAAAGGTTAACACTCACCTAATGTTGCATCAATGTCTTCTTTGCTAGAAGGGGCATTTTTGAGGCAAGGAGGAAAGCAGGCTAACATTCATCAGAAGATGACAACGGAGATGGTGCTGGAGAATCAGGATTTGATTCTGTTGCTAGAGGAGAGCTTACTGTAGAAGTCGGTTTATTGAAAAAAGGTATCTAGGGTTGTTGGCACAACCTTTTTCTTTTTTTCATCATAAATGGCCTTGTAGCAGCTGATGTTCTCACTATCGACATGGTAAACCGCCTGATGTTAGGATCTTGCTCCTCAAGCTTAGCAAATCCTGCTTCAATGAGACAAAAGGCTTCAGCTAATTCTTTTGTTGTAAACTTCCTTGGCGCTGGATTTTCTGATTCTTTGTGTTCTTGTGTGTCTATCAGCTGCTTCTCTCTCTCTCTCTCTCTCTCTGACTATCTGCTAGCGTAAAGATGCTATGCCAATGAACCGCTTACATCATGGAGGTTTGTTTACATGCGTGGAAGAAATTAGTTCCCAAATTATTAATTGAATTATTTAATTATAAATTATCCTTATTGGGAGATGTGGGAGCCTGTTCGTAAGTACGGAATGCTGTTAAGTCAGATTGTCTATAACCCAGGGACTGCCTATAGATTACAGTCATCCCTTGATATATGCACAAGATTGATTCCAAGACACATACTAAAATCTGCACATACTAAAGACCTGTAGTCGGCCCTGAAAAACCGGTCTATATGAAAAGTCAGCCCTCTGTACGTGCAGGTTTTGCATCTTGCAAATTGCATTTGGTTGAAAAAACTCTGCATATAAGTGGACCTGCACAGTTCAAACCTGTGTTGTTCAAGGGTCAACTGTATTCTCCTTTTAAAATCTTTAATACCTCCTCATCGCCTTCAGAATAAAGTCCACATTGCTTAGCACAGTATCAGTATTTTTTCTGGATGCTGCTGTTAATTGTCACATCTTTGCATTCTCTACTCCAGTCATATTCAATTATTTGCAGTTTCCATGCTATTTTCTATCTGAAATTCCTTTCTTCTTTAGCCACTTGTCCAATACCTACTGCCAAGACTCAGCTAAAGAGTTATCTGCCATAATCCCTTCCTGAGGCATCCCACATATATTCTCTTTAGAACTGATCACCCTCTGCTTAGTACCTCCACTGTACATATATTTTAGCACTTACTGCAACATATAATTTTACCTAATTATAATGTCTTCCTTTCCCAGGAGGAAGACTCCTTTCAGCAACTACCAGATCTCTCTGACAATCTCTGAGCCTCCATGGATGGCCTGCAGATAATGGTTATCTCACAATATTTGTTTCTTTAGGATTGAGACCATGTCATACTCACTTGTACTTCTGTATGTAGCACTTGGCAGGTGCACAATTCTTGCTGGCAAAATAGGACTCTTTGTGCCTAGCATACCAGAAACCAAAAGGTTTTAACCAGGTTCCACATGAAGTGGTCTTACTGTTGTGTAAGTGATCTTCTGTGATCTACTGTTGTGTAAGTGATCTTCATCTCTGTATATAGTTGGTATATGTTGCATTGAATAACACTCTTAGAATACTTGTAGGCACCCTGAATACATAAGGTTTTCTAATTTGTGGTAGAGATGGTCTTGTGCATAATTTATATTTTTTCATTAATTTTTGTCACCATTGTTGTTTTTTATTTGCTCTGCATTAAAGATTCTAATTAATAGAATTAGAATATCATACATGTGCTTTCTGATAGTCTCAAGTGAGTCGCATGCATGTGAATGTCTTACAAGTGCTTTGTGATAATCTCAAGTGTTCAGTATGTGACAACCATGAATGAACTGAGTGAGCACTAATTATACCATGCTATGCTTCTATTACAGCAGTTCTCAAAGCGTGGCACTCTCTGTCCTCTCCCAGAGGTCCCTAGACACTTTCAAAAAGCCCACAGTCAAAACTGTTTTCATAATATTAATGTTATATTTTTTATTTTCATTCTGTCCTGAGTTTCCCAGAGATTACATGGCAAGTAATACAGTAACAAATTAAATGCAGAAGTAGATATGAGACTCTAGCTGATTTCTATTAAGCCAGATATGGAAAAATGTAAAACAATGCTATTCTTTTCACCAAAAAAATTTTTTTTGCTTTGGAAAAGAGTTATTTTTCATAAAAGCATGTTATTTAAATCAACATGTAATGGTGTTATCAGCTTCCAGTAACAGCATTTCCTATCTTGCCTCTTTCTGAGAGATGATAACAGCTTTCTATTGGATGCCCTCAATATCTCTTGTTGGTTCCTTCAGTCCTGCCCCATATCTCTGCAAGCAGAATCTTTACTAAATTCTTTTCATGAGTACAGCTGAGCATATCCTCTGTTTCCTCTTGATTCTGGTCAAGCAGCAAAAGAGCCTGCTTCTTCCTGAGGGAAAGTTAATGCATCTAATTTAAGATGACCAGGTGCCCTGACTTGTGGGTTCATGTCATAGATTTTATTTATCAATAGAGGCTGATGACAAAGTAACTCATAGAGGCAGTAAAGTGGTTGAGAGGCTCTGGAATTAGACTGCCTGCATGCAAATCTTGCTATGAAATCCCATTTTAGCATTTTTTAAGGCAAGTACACCTCACAGAGTAGGCCTTAAGATTAAATGTCATAAGTAGAACAGCACAGCCTAGCACAAGAGAAATCATGCACTAAGTATAGCTTTGAATATATTATTTTTAATAAAGTAAATTCTCGCCTGTAAGCCTAGCACTCTGGGAGGCTGAGGGAGGAGGATTGCTCAAGGTCAGGAATTAGAAACCAGCCTGAGCAAGAGCCCATCTCTACTAAAAATAGAAAGAAATTAATTGGCCAACTAAAAACATATATAGAAAAAATTAGCCAGGCATGGTAGCACATGCCTGTAGTCCCAGCTACTTGGGAGGCTGAGGCAGAAGGATCACTTGAGCCCAGGAGTTTGAGGTTGCTAGGAGCTAGGCCGATGCCATGGCACTCTAGTCAGGGCAACAGAGTGAGACTCTGTCTACAAAAAAAAAAAAAGAAAGAAAGAAAGAAAGAAAAGAAAAGAAAAAAAAAGTAAATTCTCATACTGAGCAATTTATGCAAACAGTTTAATATGAAAACCAGGTACACTTGACACTCTGCATTAAGAACCATGCATGTCTTGAGATCCCCCGTATTGGGACTTCTAAATGCATCTTAATCTGCAGTCTTCCAGCCCTGCTGAAGGGAGAAAGAGTTGGAGAGAGGGAGAAGGCGAGGGGGAGAAGGAAAGGGAAAAGGAGAAGGGAAAAGTAGAGGAAGAGAGAGAGGAAGACCAATTCCCACCTCCTGCTCTTTTCTGCCTATCTTCTGGTTTTATCTTCTGCCATTTCCTCTATGAAATTTATTTCACTAACCATCATCTTTCCAGCTCTCCTCCTTCAATTCTTTGATCTCTGGATTAATAACTCAATGATCTTTTCTGACTAATATGCTAACTTAAACCCTTCAATCGCTATAATAAACTAAAATATTGCTAAAATTTAATACAATATTCTTGGAAACTTCCCAATATTTAAGATATGAAATGACTCAGAAAAGTACTGGCATAATTACAACACATTTCTTTGGCTCCTCTCCAGAGAAGGAAACAGGGATCTAACACTCTTGCTATTTCCCTGAAATGAGAACTCTGTGGGAATTTAATTTGTTAATGGATCTCAGATATACAGATTTGGATTAATCTCTGACTCATGAATGGATATACTTATATGTATGTAATATAATGAAGACTCATGAACTCATTAATCAGGAACCAGAACATTAACATTATAATAACCTAAAATATAGCTATGTGTTTCTTCCCTATTTCATTCCTTTGCCTCCGTTAGCCCCAAGATAATCACTATCTTTAAGGCTGTGCTTTTCTAAAAAATTGTGGTAAAATACACACACCATAAAATTTACTATCTTAACCGTTTTTAACTATAGTTCAGTACCACTAAGTACATTCACACTGTTATGCAACTATCACTCTCTTGATTTTTTTTTTCTTTTTTTTTTTTTTTTTGAGACAGAGTCTCGCTTTCTTGCCTAGGCTAGAGTGAGTGCCGTGGCGTCAGCCTAGCTCACAGCAACCTCAAACTCCTGGGCTCAAGCGATCCTCCTGCCTCAGCCTCCCGTAGCTGGGACTACAGGCATAAGCCACCATGCCCGGCTGATTTTTATATATATATATATTAGTTGGCCAATTAATTTCTTTCTATTTTTATGGTAGAGACGGGGTCTCGCTCAGGCTGGTTTTGAACTCCTGACCTTGAACAATCCGCCCGCCTCGGCCTCCCAGAGTGCTAGGATTATAGGCGTGAGCCACCGCGCCCGGCCTCACTCTCTTGATTTTTAAAAATAGTTTTATCATTTAAATATACATACCTAAACAAATTAACTTTAGTTTTGCTGAATTTTATCAAAAGGGTAATCATACTATATTTAATATCTACATTATTTTATCTGATACCATTTTAGAAAGATTCATTTACATTTCATAAAAACCAGTCTTGTTTGACTTTTGCTGGTTTTATTCTTAAGTAGTTTATGCTTTAAGTACTCATTGTTGCTACTGTAAATTACTTATTTTTAACTAATTTATTTGTCATTGGTATATAAAATACAATACATTGATCTTCTAGCCATCCACTCTGATAAACTTTACTATTATTTCTAAAACTTGTTATTCTTTTGGTTTTTCTGTGCAATTTTATCATCTGCAAGGTTTTACTACTTCCCTTCCAATTCTATGGCTTTCTTTCTGTTTTATTAATCAAGCTAGCTAGGCCCTGAAGTACAATGAAAAGTGGTGAAGTGTGCATCCTTGTCTTGTTTTGTAAATTCACTACCTGCTTTCATTTACCATAGATAAACCGGGCTATTCAAATAAGCCCTTTTCTATGAGTAAATGCTACATGATTCCAATCCTTAGTTTGAAAAGGAGAGTCGGGCCTATGGCTTATGAATGCTATAGACTAAGAGGTACATCTGACCACATACATGGATAACTGCATCATCCAGAGAGAGAACCCAGTGTAGCTGCACCTAGGAGATAAACTGAAATCTGGCCAGAGACATGGCTATGTTTCTGACATTCTGGCCTGTGAAAAATTCATTCAACTTGTTAAAATACCTTTGTAATCTCCTGTCATCTTCATAAAAACCTGAAAAGTGGATGGTTTAGGTATCCTATTGTGCATTTGAAGGTAAGAAAACAAGCACAGTCAGACCTGACAATTTGTCCGAGATAACAGAGCAAGTGAGAGACAGACTATTATACTCTCTCTATACTCTATCTATAGTATATATACTCATATACTCTATCTCTAGATCCCCAGCTCATCTTATCATGCCATCCAGTGTGAAGAAAGCAAAACCTGTATGGTCCAAAATGTATCCAAACACAAATTATTCTGAGCTCTCCCCAGCATGATGATGATTATAAATGCTCCTCATGCTCAGGGCTATGAATGACGAGACACAGGTAATTCAAAAGCACGCAACCAGTGTTTACCAGACA
This sequence comes from Microcebus murinus, assembly GCF_040939455.1. NCBI lineage: Eukaryota > Metazoa > Chordata > Mammalia > Primates > Cheirogaleidae > Microcebus > Microcebus murinus. Next base: position 1,457,631 of record NC_134129.1, read on the forward strand.
CTGCCAGAGGGAGTCTTTGAGAGCTCACAGTTAAAACGATGAAGGGGAAGCTCTGCTCTCCTCCTCTCCCATACTTTCCAAGGAGTATTCTACACCAGATGAGGGATTCTCAGTCTACAGAAATCACTGAAGTCATCCTGCTCTCTTTTTAGGAAATTTCTTCTAAGCATATTAGTTTCTCGGAAAGCATTTTTTCCTTGGTCTGTATTTACAAGTCTGTCAAGGCAAACTATATAGGGGTTTTTCTTTGTTGTTTGGTTGGGTTTTTTTGGCCTGATGCCATAATGAGAGGCTTAAAGATAAACTGACAGCAGCTGAAACTGAAACTAAAATGGGATAGTTCCTTAACTCTCATTTTCTTCCAAACCAGACTCTGCTCAGTGAATACTAGGAAAGTGAACGTACCAAAAGCCTTTCAAAAATTGAGAGAAATAAAAATTTTTAAAGAGTTATTATTTAGATTTTTATCCAAATGATACATGGAGGGTTGGTTTTGGGTGAAACAAGTACTAGTGAGTGGGCTTGCTATTGTTTCTAAAACTTTGATTTTTTTTTTCTGAATGATTTTCCACATTGATCATTTATAAGGTTTCTCCTCTGAGCAGATTCCCATTCAAACAAGACAATGGTCCTTTGACTCTATGCTCACTGAGCATTGTTCTAATACTAATGCAACTTCCCAGGTACTCTGGTCCTGGAAAAGGGATGACTTGGATACCAGAACCAATCATCCCAATCACTAGGAAGAACTTCATTATAAATGAATACATTGTCTTTTTAATTTGCATCTTAGTCTCTTGTGGATTTGGTTAGTGGAATTAACTCTGAGAACATGTTTATTACTCTGGATGATTAGGAAAAATGGATGTTTCTATACCTGTAAGACTGTGAACCAGATCCTACAGAATCCTAACAAGGCATTACTACCCCTATGAGACTCTACCAACCTTCCTAACTGGTTAGTTGGCTTCCCTTCTTTATCACTTAAGTATAATTCACACTTTAAGGTTTATCTGAGACCTAAATTTTTTTCAGAAAAATCTGCTGAGAACTTGTACCCTTAATGAGTACAGTCACCCACCAAACTTATTAATATTTATTTTCTATGCCAGTCATTTGGCATTGATCATACAGTTTCTTTTGTTGATAGTTATTGTTTCACAGTTTTTGGTCTTCTCAATTACAATGCAAGCCCAGCAAGAACACTGGCATTGGATTTTACCCCCTGACATTAGCTTACTTCCCTACACAAAGTACGCAGGCAATAATGAGAACAAATCCAATCCCCCTCATCGTTCTTCAAACACCATCCAAGGCCACAGACGTAACATGCACTGAGGAGATTTACATTCCTTCATTCATTCAATGCATAATTACAGATAACCAGAAGCTTTTGCATATTTACTGCAGAGTCCTGGGAATAAACATTCTGGCCTATAACTAACAGAGTATCTGTATTGATTTTACCTACCTAAATCTATGCTAACTTCTGGAGAAATTATAGTCTTAACTTAAACTTGGTTCCTAAAGTTAGAGAAAACAGTAACACTCATGACCAAACGTAGAAATCTGATGAGCCAATGAAAATACTTTTTGAAGAAGTACCTCTTTTATTTATGCTGTTATTCAAAGTCTGTAAGGGTCCATCCATCCATCCAATATTTACTGAATGCCTACCATATGCCATGTGACATTTTTGTTGTTGGCGATAAGACTGAAAAGATCTCTACTCTCCTGAGGCTTACATTCTAGTGAGAAGAAACAAACATTAAACAAGTAAAAAATAAACGAACCAAACATCAGATAATGAGAAATGCCATGCAAAGAATTAAAATAAGGTCACGTCTGCTTCAGACTGTGTGGTTAAGAGAAGGTACAATCTAGCTAAAATTCCAACTGTCCAGAAGGAACTAGTTACAAAAAGAACCGGGGGAAAGGCATTCCAGAGAGAGAAAACTGCTAGTGTAAAAGCCACTGTGACTGAAGTGTAGTAGCTGAAAGGGAACGATGTGAGATGAAGCTGGTGAGACAGGTAACAGCCAGATCACGAGGACTTAGTAAAACAGGTTAATTAAAAATTTGGATTTTATTTATGTATAAGTGAAAGTTGTTGAAGGGTCTTAAGCAGAGACTGACATGATAATTTATGTTATGATAAAAATATCACTCTGTTCTACTGCTATATATGTACCCAAGAGAAATGAAAGCATATGCCCTCAAAAGTATTTATACAAAAACCTCCATAGCAGCTTTATACATAATAAATAAAATCTGAAAACAGTCTAGGTATCCATCAATAAGGAACAAACTGGTATGTTTGTGCAATGGAATTATTACACAACGATAAACAGGAACAAATTACTGATCCATGCAACTACACAGATGAATCTTAAAAATATACTGAACAGGCCGGGCGTGGTGGCTCACGCCTGTAATCCTAGCACTCTGGGAGGCCGAGGTGGGCAGATTGCTCGAGGTCAGGAGTTCGAAACCAGCCTGAGCAAGAGCGAGACCCCATCTCTACTATAAATAGAAAGAAATTAATTGGCCAACTAATACATATACAAAAAATTAGCTGTGCATGGTGGCACATGCCTGTAGTCCCAGCTACTTGGGAGGCTGAGGCAGCAGGATTGCTTGAGCCCAGGAGTTTGAGGTTGCTGTGAGCTAGGCTGACGCCATGGCACTCACTCTAGCCTGGGCAACAAAGCGAGACTCTGTCTCAAAAAAAAAAAAAATATATATATATATACTGAACAAAAGATGTCTTGCACAAAGGAGTATATACTTAAATGCCTCTTAAGTTGTTCTACAACTTCCTATCAATGGGAAAAAACAATATATAGTGAAAAACAAGCATCTGTAGTAAAACAAAACTGGAAGAGAGGTTGTGTCAAGGGTAGAGGAGGTGGTGTAAGGACTGATTAGCAAGAGACATGAAGGAACTTTTTGGAATGGTGGTAATATTACATAATTTGATAGGCGTTCAGGTTATACAGATGAAACTCATCTAATGGTACTTAATATTTGAACATTTCAAAATATATATAAATTATCAAATATAGAGATATATAAATTATCCCTAAAAGAACCATTAAAATAAATCTGAAGAAAAAACTTCTGGAATGGGTATAGCAAGGACCCCTGAAAATCTGCTCCTCTATAAAAGCAAAAAGAATACTGGAAAAAAATTTGTGAAAACCAACTCTTTCAAATCTCTGGGAATCAGCCAAACGTTTGCAGTAATCCAAAGAATTTCTAAAAAAAAAAAAAAAAAAAAACAGCTGAATCTTGGTAAAAACACAAAGCTTGAGGCATTTTTAATCTGTCCTATTCTCATTCTCCTATCCCCAGCTCTGCAGTAGCCTTGAAAACTAACAGCCTCTCAACTTCGAGGTTCTGCAAGCAGCCTTGATGCCAATGGAGGAGCAGAATGGGTTTGGAACTCCCCGAATGCTCCAACCAATCAGATCTGATTATCAAACCAGATAATCGCTGGGTTATAATCGTTAACCAGACAATTATCACTATTTGAGTCATCCAGAATCTCCCTTAAAAGCTTCATTCTCAAAGCTTGTCTTTATTTGACCAAGAGCTCACTTGGTATGAATAGCCCTACCCTTAGGATGTTTGCTGAAAACAATCAGCAGCAATTGTTGATTCCAATTACCAAAGCCATTGGGTTTAACAAGAGGTTGACTAAAAATTTAAAAGGAAGCAAACGTAGGAAATAAGATGTATACAGGGAGCTTTGAAAAGGTATGTAGAAGGCCACATATGTTCAGGGACAGGTACGCACACACTCAGAAAAAGACCTGAGAAGCCAGGTGCGGTGGCTCACACCTGTAATCCTAGCACTCTGGGAGGCCAAGGTGGGAAGACTGCTCGAAGTCAGGAGTTCAAAACCAGCCTGAGCAAGAGCGAGACCCCGTCTCTACTATAAACAGAAAGAAATTAATTGGCCAACTAATATATATAGAAAAAATTAGCCGGGCATGATGGTGCATGCCTATAGTCCCAGCTACTCAGGAGGCTGAGGCAGGAGGATCGCTTGAGCCCAGGAGTTTGAGGTTGCTGTGAGCTAGGCTGACGCTATGGTACTCACTCTAGCCTGGGCAACAAAGCAAGACTCTGTCTCAAAAAAAAAAAAAAAAAAAAGATCTGAGAAGGCCCTAATCTCTCACTTCAAACTCACCTCAGGTTCTATGCAAACAGGAAGTGGAGGTTAAGGCAGAACTGCAAACTGCCTGCCAGAGCATTGAAGGCCTACCTCAACACACACAGAGAGCCCCTCAGTAAAGCAGACTTACTGGTTCAAAGCATTTAAAGTGATCTTAATCCTTGGCCGGGTGCGGTGGCTCACGCCTGTAATCCTAGCACTCTGAGAGGCCGAGGTGGGTGGACTGCTCGAGGTCAGGAGTTCAAAACCATCCTGAGCAAGAGCGAGACCCCGTCTCTACTATAAATACAAAAAAATTAATTGGCCAACTAATATATAGAGAAAAAATTAGCCGGGCATGGTGGCGCATGCCTGTAGTCCCAGCTACTTGGGAGGCTGAGGCAGGAGGATTGCTTGAGCCCAGGAGTTGGAGGTTGCTGTGAGCTAGGCTGACCCCATGGCACTCACTCCAGCCTGGGCAACAAAGTGAGACTCTGTCTCAAAAAAAATATATAAAAAAAGTGATCTTAATCCAATCATTAGGTGAAGACTAAGCTAAGTGAACATAGACTTCAGTGACTATATACAATAAAGACATTACAGGATTAGCTCAGGAAATTCATTAAACAAAACAAATCACCACCACCAGCAATAACAGCAAACCCTAAGGAGAAGAGGAATCTGATTTCCAGAGTTGCCACATTACATTGTTTTAAATATACAGTTCTCAACAACAAATTATAAGAAATGCAAAGAAAAAGTATGTCTCATACACATTTAAAAAGCAATAACTAGAAACTGTTTCTGAGGAGACCAGGCATTTTCTCATTGGACTTACTAGACAAAGACTTTAAGTCAGCTATTATAAATATGTTCAAAGAACTAAAGAATACCATGTCTAAATAAAGAAAAGTATGAAAATAACACAGGCCTATCCATACATTGCTGCAGCCTGACTATGAAAAGACCTCCCATAGGTTCCAAATATCACCTGACTCAGATCTCCCACTGCAGAGCGATGCCTGCATTTGGAACCAGTATTTCATCTTAGATCCCCTGTTGCCAATTAACTTGCAAAGAACACACCAAGGACCACTATATCCCTTGGATACTGCTGAATTTCCATTGTCGGGGCCAACACATGTTCTACTGTAGGGGTATCATATGCTTTCTACTGTTAACTTTTGTGAACTATTAACCAAGAACCACTGAATGCTAAGAAACCAAGTATTGTCCCCATTTGTCACCCAGTTGAAACTGTGCCAATTTCAATTATCATTGTTACCAGTTCAGTGGCTGACGCTTTTTATTTTGCTTTGCATTTAATAGTCTCTTGGAGCTGAATTCCATCCTGAATCAACCTCTGTTGTCTCAACCTCCTATCTCAAGCTGTTCTCCCAAGGTCTGTCTCTACTAATGCTCCTCCTTTTAAATGTATTTCCTCTAAAAGCATCCTCTGTTTTTTGCAATAACCCTATGATAGCTATGGAACCTCTTTTCACTCCATTCTAGATGCCACTTCATGTTGTTTTCATTCAGGGACTGCTGTAAGAAACTTGTTTTAACACACTAGAAACTGGATATCGAAATGAGTAGTGTTTTTTCAAAATAGCTATGTCGGAGGCTATACACTTATTCTAAAGATCCAAGAATTCACCGAATTCTTTAAAACTTGCCAGTTCCATATCTTTGACCTCGTTTAAGAAGACCAATCCTATTACTTTATAGTATTTGATCAAAGAGCACTGCCCAGCTAAGTAACTTGTCCTTATCATCAGATACAACTTGCTGTTACCAAAAATTATATCTATAAAAGATAAAAAATTTGTATTATAGAGAATATTTTTTAAAATAGCCTCTGAAAGTAATTATAAAAGTTTAAAATAAATGTTGAGAAAAAGCATCACAGTAAAAATAAACAGATGGTAACCTTCGTATGACCTAACACTGTACCTCTAAGTCTCCTCATCCATCTATAAAACGAAAATAACTTTTTTTTTTTTTTTTGAGACAGAGTTGTCCAGGCTAGAGTGAGTGCCATGGCGTCAGCCTGGCTCACAGCAACCTCAAACTCCTGGGCTCAAGTGATCCTGCTGCCTCAGCCTCCCAAGTAGCTGGGACTACAGGCATGCGCCACCATGCACGGCTAATTTTTTCTATATATATTAGTTGGCCAATTAATTTCTTTCTGTTTATAGTAGAGACGGGGTCTCGCTCTTGCTCAGGCTGATTTTGAACTCCTGACCTTGAGCAATCCACCCACCTCAGCCTCCCAGAGTGCTAGGATTACAGGCATGAGCCACTGCGCCCGGCCGAAAATAACTTTCTTACCTTCTTCACAGGGTTACTATAGGGATCAAATGAGACCGCATGACACTTCTGAAACACATAAATAATGTAAAATATTCTTATTCATGCCTTACTGTTGTAAACTAGGATGGATACAAAACAGGCATATTCATTTTAAAACTGTATTTAGGGCTCTGACTGAAGGGTTAAGTTGGTATATTTATTTTGCAGCATATGAAAAGTGAGAATTAAAGTTCCATTTTTAAAAAATGTTTGCATGTGCAATGAAATTCTGTTTTTCAAGAAATAGTTCATGTTTTGGAAAGTGAAACCTAACTCACTGTTACTGAAAAAAAAGTGGACAGAGGGAAATTCCGTAACTCAGAGGCCACAATAAATACAAATCATACCTTCGATTGTCCAACTTGGGACTTCCCCAAGGAACAGCCAGCAGGTTCTGCTGAGTCAACTACAATGTTATCCAATCAGAGTTAGGGATGGAAAGTGCCTATGCAGATAAATATTGTACACTAGCCCCACGTTTTCTGAGACACTCTCCAGCTGCTCTGACATATTCTGAGCCTACAGCAGAGGAATCTCCAGTCTCAGCACCATGAACCAAAGTGCCATTCTTATTTTCTGCCTCATCTTTCTGACTCTGAGTGGCACTCAAGGTAAGGAACTATAAATTTTTAAAATAGAGAAATAATGTATTTGCAAAAATTTCATTGCATGCCTGTAAGTAAGAGGGAAATAAGCAGAGATTTCCTGCTGGTCACAGAAGAGAAACAATTAGAATTAAAGAAAGAAGAAGAAAAGGAGGGAGGGAGGACAGAAGAGATGGGGAAGAAAGAGGAGAGGGAAAATGTGAGAGAACGAGGAGAGACAGGATGAGACAGAGATACCTCTTTACCTAAGTTTAATTAGCCACACGAACTGTGCTTAAGAATATGATTTTATAATCAATGAATTGCAATCTTTTTTTCCAGATAATCAATAATTTAATCATTCACAGCTATGTTATAATGGAATACATTCCTTCTCAGATTAAGTGACTATGCAATGATATGGGGATATAGGTTCTGCTAACTACTACCCAATCCACATTAAACACCTAAAATGAAACACTGTACTAACCTTCCCTGCTGTAGGGAAGGTTAGTACAGTGTTTCCCTCTTTTCCTGCAGGAATGCCTCTCTCTAGAACTGTGCGCTGTACCTGCATCAAAATTAGTATTCGACCTATTAATCCACGGTACTTAGAAAAACTTGAAATTATTCCTGCAAGTCACTCTTGTCCACATGCTGAGATCATGTGAGTAAAATCCTATCTGGTAATCGCCTTCCTTGTTGTAATCAATCTATTAAATATTTGATGATAATGGCAAAAGATCAGTAAAGGGTTTGCAGGGATTCTCAAACTAATGTATAGCAAAGGAAAACATGTAGAGTGAAACTTAAATGCCTGATTCCAGAACTATATATTCCATGTTTTAAATGTTGGGCATTTAACAATGGGCATTTAAACAATGCCCAACACTGTTTAAAATGTTTTCACCCTGTTTACTTCTATAGTGCCACAATGAAAAAGAAGGGGGAGAAGAGATGTCTGAATCCAGAATCTAAGGCCATCAAGAATTTACTGAAAGCAGTTAGGAAGGAAAGGTAAGTTTGCCATTTCCTTAAAAGCAATTCTTTGGCAAGTAACAGCAGTCTTGGGAAGTTAGAAATATTTGTACTGGGCTTTGCTAGGGGATCACTGGCTTTAAAATATGTTACCCTCATGCTCTCCCCTAGTTGTGTGGGAAGTATCTAAAGTTACCCTGATTACCTGTGCAGAAGTGTCAGCGGGTCACTTCAAGGTTGAGGGAGAGCTACAACTATCCAAGCAAAACTGCCAAATTCCCCCCTGGCCTAAAAAAGCAGCCCCTGCACCCCATGATAACTGTGCAGCAGCAGGAAAGCTCAACACATCCTTTACCTGAGGATCTCTGGGTTATTTTTTAACTCAAGATGTTCCACACAGAACCCAGACTGAAGCCAGAGTATCACACTTTTATACCCCTCTTCTCTTCTTACAGGTCTAAAAGATCTCCTTGAAGCCAGAGAGAAGAAAAATCACTGCAGTGCTGATAAGGATGGGCTAACAGAGAGGCTGCTTCTCCCACCACTGCCCTACACAGAGTGCACCTCCAGCCCCAATTGTTCGTGTGCAGTTCCCCTAAAAGACGACCAACAGTCACCAAATTAGCTGCTATTCCTCTTGAAGGAAGGTAGATAACTCATCATCCCTGGAACGATACTATAAGCTAAGCTGAGGTGCTACAGAGAGAATGTGCCAAGTTCTACCCCTGCTACTGACACCTTCCTCACCTTCATATCTCCCGAAGGTTATTAACAGATCTTTCTGCTTCTAGGTTTATCAGAGTTCTCTGACTCTCAAACAACTAAACAGTACGCAATCAAGGTGATAATATAGCCTGCTTTTTTTAGGAACAGTCTTTATTCCATGGATTTCTACTACCCTGTCATTCTCCCAAGGGGCCCATATTTTTTCAGTGGTTACATACACATAATTCCAAATACGTATAGGAAGCTAGAAATGTCTGGAAATGTATGTGTAAGTATTATTATTTAATGAAAGACTGTACAAAGTAGAATTTTTATATGTACATATTTCATATATTGTTTTTAGTGTATATAAAATAACTTGTGATTTAGGTACTACATATCAATGAGTAATGGGAAAAAATTTTTGATCTAGATATATGCTCTGTGTGTTATATGAGATAAATGTGCTGGATAGTTTCAAAATAAAAATGATGTGTTTTCCTGCAAATATTAAGAAAGATTAACTGTTGAGAGCCCAAAAAGGTAATAAAGTAATTATAACTAAGATAAAGTGTCTTGTGGGTCATTTGATTGGGACATTGATTTCATAAAATGGCTAGATTGGAGAATCCATGGCCTGGAGAAGAAGTTGGGACGGATAGAGGACAAATGAGTTGGAGAACCACCACACTCCTCCTAACTGTAGCCTCCTGAGAGGCCAAGCATATAAGATTCCTACAGGACTAACATGGCACAATAGATGGAGCCCGACCTGGGCTTCAAATTCCTACAGCCAAATTTCTATGAGACACATCTCCACCTCAGTATCTGATAGGGAGGTTAAGCTCCAAAATATCTTAAATTAATTCTCCCCTCCTCCAGATCTGTTTCTCCTCCTCTAGTCTATTCCCTAGTTTAATTGTATCATCATCTACTCAGTTCCCCAAACCAGAAACCTAGGAGTGATTCTATACTATTACTTCTCCCTCACCTCCCACATCCAATTAGTTACTAAGATGATACCTGGAATACATTTAGTTGACAAATTATTAGTATCTGGAATACATAAAGAATTCCCATGGATAAAAAAGGGAAAAGAGAAAACCAGTTGAAAAATGAGATACAGAAGTGAATAAGAATTTCACAGAAGAAAAAGGCACAAGCCCCTAACATGAAAAGATGTTCAGCCTCATTTGTAATCAAGGAAATGGACATTTGATTCATTATGGGATACCATTTCACACCTCCAGACTGGCAAAAATTTTTAAGTTGGATAATACCAACTATAAACAAGGATGTAGGGTAAAGGAAGACTGCCCCTCCGCTGCTGATAAAAGAAAAAATACTTTTAACTACTTTGGAAAACAGTTCAGCATTACCTCATAAAGCTGAACATGGCATACGCCATGTTTCAACAATTCTACTACTAAGTACACACCACAGAAAAATTCCTACACGGGACAAGTATAAGAATGTTACAGCAGCACTGTCTGTAACAGCAAAAATTTGGAAACAATCCAAATGTCCGTGAATGGATAAGTAAACTAGGGTATGTTTATTCAACAGATTATTACACACCAGTGAAAAGAAATGATACACAACCATACACATCAACACAGATGAATTTCAAAAACAATCATGCAAAAAAGCATGTCACAGAATACATGCAACATGCTTCTACTTATTATAAAGTTTCAAAGCAGGCAAATTTAACATTTTATTTAGAAGTAAAGACAAATATGGTGAAAAACAAAACACAAAGATATGATTCACATATAATTTAGGATGGTGATTATTCCAAAGAGAAAAGGGAATGCAATCAGAGAAGAAGGTATAGGGCCTTCTGGACTGTGATGAAGTCAATTTTTTTTTTTTTTTTACCTAGGTGGTGGCACATGAGAGTTTGTTCTTTCCTCTGTACCTATACATTTTCATTTTTTGAACATATGTTCTAATTTACATTAAAAAGGTAAAAAAGGCTGGGCGCAGTGGCTCATGCCTGTAATCCTAGCACTCTGAGAGGCCGAGGCGGGAGGATTGCTCGAGGTCAGGAGTTCAAAACCAGCCTGAGCAAGAGCGAGACCCTGTCTCTACTATAAATAAAAAGAAATTAATTGGCCAATTAATAGATATAAAAAAAATTAGCCGGGCATGGTGGCACATGCCTGTAGTCCCAGCTACTTGGGAGGCTGAGGCAGCAGGATTGCCTGAGCCCAGGAGTTTGAGGTTGCTGTGAGCTAGGCTGACGCCACGGCACTCACTCTAGCCTGTGCAACAAAGCAAGACTCTATCTCAAAAAAAAAAAAAAAAAAAAGGTAAAAAAAAAAAAATAGCAGAAAAACAAAGAATTCCAGAATATTACCAATTATGAGATGTCTTCAGAAATATCAAGCAACTTCACATAGCAAAATGGAAGAATGAGAAAATTACCACACTTTGGTATATGACAAAGGAATGAAGTATATGATAATTTCTATGTAAGCCTTAACTAGATCACAGTAAAACTGTAAAGTGGCAGAATTCCTCCTTTCTGCCTTCGTATTTTTTTTCCTGACTTCCTAAAGCTATACCAAAGGTCACCTATTATCTTATTCTGTTTTGTGCAGCTACAAAAAAATATCAGAGACTGGGCAATTTCTAAAGAAGAGAATTTACTTCCTCACAGTTCTGGAGCTGGGAAGTCCAAGATCAAGGTGCCATCACCTGGTGAGGGCCTTCCTTGTTGCATCCTCACATGGCAGAAGAGCAAGAGTGCCACACTCCCTCTATCAAGACCCTTCGTAAGAGCACCTAATTCCATTCAGGAGGGAGGAGCCCTGATGGCCCAATCAACTCTTAAAAGCCTCACCTCTTAATATCATCACATTGGCAACATCTGAATTTTGGAAGGGATGCGTTCAAACTATAGCACATATTTTACCCTCAATCTGACTGTCAATGAATTTTCAGGAAGCTGTTAACAGACAGAGGTTTACATCATTCTCTGTTTAAAAGTAGGATTCATTATTTATTTATTCCTACTGTAAACCAGGTTATAAGAAATGACTAAATCAAGAGTTTATAATGTACTAATAAAGACAAAGACAAAGTAAATAGGTCATTCCATGGACTGAAAAAACTCCAAATGTGCATAGAAATTAGGAGAAAATCAGGAAGCCTTTCCTGGAAAAAGTGATGGCTGATCTGGAATTTGAAAGATACATGTGTATCTGATAGGTAGAAAGAAAAAAGTGAATTCTACTAGAGGAAAGAGCATGTACAAAAGACATGTAAGTGTGAGACAGCATGGAGTGTTCAATCAGGAAGAATGTGATTATATGGTTAGAGCTGTGGATATTGTTAAAATCGATGGGTTCCTCAAAAAACGATATTGGAGAGACAGATAGGAATTGGATCATGAAAGCCTTTCTATACTATGCTAACTATGCCATCACCATCAATATACTTACATTTTTATAAGTTATATGCATCCTATAAAACATAGACAAAAAATAATGTATATGACTGCTATATTACGCTATAGTAACAAAACTCCCAAAATATTAAAGACCTAAAATAATGAAAGTTTATTTCCTATCCTAAAGTTCTATATAGTTTGACAAGGCCTCTCTGCTAACTCAGGAGTATAGTCTCTCCCTCGATCTCAACAGAAGGTTGCCATGACAGGAAAAGAAAAAGATGGAATCAACATACTGGCTTGTAAATGAAGTCTGCATCACCTTGTGCAGAACAAGTCACACTGACTTAATTTCAATCACTGCTAGATACTGTAGGCAAAGTTTACTTATCTCTTCCACAGATAGAAATTAAAAACAATTTTTTTTTTTTTGAGACAGAATCTCACTTTGTTGCCCAGGCTAGAGTGAATGCCATGGCGTCAGCCTAGCTCACAGCAACCTCAAACTCCTGGGCTGAAGCGATCCTCCTGCCTCAGCCTCCCGAGTAGCTGGGACTACAGGCATGCACCACCATGCCTGGATAATTTTTTCTATATACATTAGTTGGTCAATTAATTTATTTCTATTTATAGTAGAGACAGGGTCTCGCTATTGTTGAGCAATCCACCCGCCTTGGCCTCCCAGAGTGCTAGGATTACAGGTGTGAGCCACCGCGCCAGGCCTAAAAACAATTTTAATTATAAAAGCCAAAAGACAAGGTTCATGCAGGACCCTAGCTCAGACACAGAAAAGCCTAGACAGATAACTTAAAAAAAAACCAAAACATCTTCTTAGGGAAGTTAGATCAGAGATGAAGAACAGTGCTGGGCAATTATCAAGCTCTCTATATGAAACAGTGAACTAAGTATGGTGTGACAAAGAAAATTAAGAGACAAGATTACAAACGTTTTTCCCTTTCCCAATCTCCCTTCTATGTGGGAGGCCAGTATTCTTAGATCAGATGCAACATTTTGATGATGGTGGTCCACATATTTCCCCAGAAAAAGACGTTTTCACCGAGATTTATGACATGATCATACTACATGACCCCATACATACATGAACAGAAAGTTCACCATGTATGATGTAAATAAAATTTGACATACAAAGTGAACAAATGGACACATCAACAACAGTAAAAAAAAAAAGTAAAATTGAGACTAAACCATGAATGTACCACTGTAAATTGGCTAGATAATAGAACCATTTATCTTGTTTATCATGTTTTATTAAGAAAAACCATCACAGTAACAAATCCAACCATAAGAAGGGGTGGAACAATAAATAGTCTAGCTAGCTCCACCTTAGGAGAAGCTCTGGAGGAATCTGGAAGGCATCTTTGCGATGAACAAGGATAACCCAGAAAGGAATCCTAGATTATAGTTACAAGGAGGCATATTAGCATACATACCAATGAATTTAGGTCTTGCCAAGCAGTTGTATCTCCTGATGACCAGTTGTCAGTACAAATAAATGAAATGCATATGGACCCATGGTGTCTCATCTATTCTTACTGATACTAATCATTACATGAAAGGAATGCTAAAGGGAGTTGGGTAATAAACTTGACATTATAAATGTCAAAATAAATGTAAAAATTATTCAGAAAAGGGAGAGATGACCTTGGGCTGTGGTGTGTTCAGGAAGATTTGACAAAGGAAGCAGAATCTGAAGTAGTTATCTACTCAAAGTAAAAGTGAAGTGAAACTTGAAGTGAAACACTTTTTAAGAAGCATGCAGAAATTTAGCTTAGCCAGGGAGCAAGAATCACAGAATCAATTATTTCAACCATACACAGACACAGAACTCTGAAAATAGCTCAATATACCTCTGGGACTAAGGAATGCAATTATTTAGCTTAGAGAGAAAGAATGGATTGATGGATTGGGATAGAAATACCAGAAACATTAAAATCCCAAGTCTCCGATCCTCAGACACTGAAGCACCCTACGTGCATTTTGGAATATAAAAACAAAAACTAAAAAAATTAGAATTACATATTTCTTGAAAAACAGAAGTATGAGTAATGACATCATGTCTACTTCTGGCAAAATCATTCAAAATAAAAATTTATAATTGAGGTAACAACAAATGTAGTTTCACAAATGACATGAGAATATTAACTACAAAGTCTAATAAATACCATAATACTAGAGGAGAAAAGATAGAAAGAACATAGCCACAGTGGTGGACATAACACGAGTGGAAAATGTTAGAGCACAATTTTTAGCTGGGAGCACTACCATCATTCCTAACAAGAGAAATACATTTGAATCTTGAAATGAGAGGTAAATTGTCGCGCCCGCCTCGCCAGCAAGGAAGACGCGGCAACTGGAGTTCTTCTGACAGTGCTTTAATGGGGTTCCCTTTAGACTTACATGATGCGGAAGACCCTGAGCACAAGCTCTCACACACTTATATACTCTAAGGAAGGAGGGAAGTGATGGGGATAGGTTAAAAGCGAGCGAGGGTTATTACTGATAGGCCAAGCTAAGATCCTTCATATGCATACTTATAGAACAGGCCAGGACTTACTCTGCACATGCGCTGAACTTGTTTACTACAGGCGGGCCACCGGAAGTCGGCGCCATCTTGTAATGGCGTTGTCACCGCGCCCCACAGTAAATGCAGCTTGAAAATGTATATTCAGTTTCATAATTCGAAAAACGGTAAGAACTATTATTTTTTGATACAAACTACAATAAATACAGTTTATACAACCATCTTGGCTGATAGTGATCCTCAGACAATAGAACAGAACGTTTTTAGAGTAAGAGACTTTTTTTTGGAGATAGGTCTTGTCTATGGCCCAGGTTAGAGTACATCATAGTTCACTGCAATTTTAAACTCCTAGGCTCAAGCAGTCCTCCTGCCTATGCCTCCAAGTAGCTGGGACAGGTGTACATGCATGCACCACCATGCCTAGCTAATTGTTTTATTTTTTGTAAAGATAGGGTATCGCTATGTTGCCAAGCTTGTCTTGAACTCCTGGCCTCAAATGATCCTCCTACCTCAGGCTCCCAAAGTGCCAGGATTACAGGTAAGAGCCACTATGCCTGGCCTAGAGTAAGAATTGTCACTAAAACATTTTAAAAAATACATAATCTGTGTAGATACAAGGAAATATTTATATAAAATAAGATTAAAAGTTGTTTGGTGACAAGGGTCAAAGGTACATATAAGCATACGTGTGTAAATCTCTTCATGTCATTTCTCACCACTCCTTCATTATTCACTGTGTCCTCCACCCTTGCCAAAATACTTGCAGTTTCTGAAAGTGGCATACCTTCTCATGTCTCCTGCTCAGAACAGCTTTCCCCAATGACTTCTAGTAAAAAATTCCAACCATTTCTCCCTTTCAGACCTACCTTAAACAACTGTGTTTGAGCCCACCAACCAGGGTTGTGGATTTCTCTGCAACTCCAACTTTTCTGCACAAGGCTTTATCATAACACTTCTACACTAATTGTTAATCTACATCTTGCTTTCTCCCACTAAACTGTGAACTCTTGGAGGGCAGAGATTATTTTTCATATTTGTGTCCTAGGAGTCTAGAATCATAACAGAAGTTTGATGAATGAACTGAAATGAATGATAAACAGTAAATGAAGGGCTTTAAGAATGTGGATTTTCTTCTTGTAAAATTACTTACATATAGTAATTTTAAAGTAAAAATATAATCATCTTTTCTCCTTGTCAGGATAATGTTTCTTTAGGCTGCTCAGCAGCTTCTTAATGACTATGATCACATGTCATCATCAGACTGTAAACTGATTTGCCTCAAGTCACAGAGCAAAAATGTCATGTTACTGCCAACAGTTGGCCACAGCTGTCCTTTAAATGACAGCCTCAAAACAGTTTATTCACTAATCTAACTTACTCCTTAAGCTTTACATGAGAAATATAAACCAGGAGACTAGTTAGTAGTAAGGTTAGCAAAGGTAGAATTCATTATTTTCTCTTAGCGACCTTAGATGCAAACATGATATGAACCTCCCCCTCCCCCCACTATAATTGGCTTGCAGTGAATTTGCCGTATTATATTTTGGAAGGAAGGAGGGACTTCCTGCATGGGGAGAGAAGAGGGGGTAAGAAAAATCAGAAAGTTAACTCAGGGCTTCTGAGACTTTCAAGAAATAAACCCTTTTCAAGTAAGCATCCTTCAACGCCAGCAGCTGCTGCTGAGAGGAGGGGAAGTCCACACCATGAGAAATCCAAGCAGGCCTGGGGGTTTCATTATGAGAGAAACTTCCCCTCTCACAAGTAAAAAGACTCTTACTTTCACTGTGACAGGCTCAATCACACTCCATACATAATTAAACGGATCATACTGATCCTATAACCAAAAAAGACAAAAAGGAGGCTGAGCAACGCATGTGAAAACTAAGACTCCAGTTCTGCAAGGCTGACATCAACACTCGGTGCCTTGGGGGCACAGAACCGGAATTTTTCAATACACAAGAGGCTAAAACTCCAGCCCAAAGCGGAACTGGGACACAGTGCTGATTGCAACATCTTTGATCATCCTTGGCTCCTCTCCCAGCTCACCGTGGGAAACGCCTACACGCACCCCCCTTTCGCTAGGTTTCCCTTTCTCCTAAAAGCCTCGTGTGGCCGTAAACACCGCACGGATGGCGTTTTCTCATGCCCTCTGCCCAGGCAGGACGCGCTTTTCCCCAGAGTTTGCAAACTTCCAGAACGAGGCCTAGCAAGCATGTGTCTGCACGGCCCTCGGCAGAGGGCTGCAGCCCCGCAAGGCCTTCCTTTCCCGGGCTGGGCCTACTTGGAGGGACCCCGACACGGAAGAAGAGCGTCGCTCAACCGGGCCAGGCCTCCACGGCCTCCCGGTCCATCAGCCCCTCTGTGGTGGTCCATGGGAGCCGGCCCCACGGGCCTCCCGACTGACCCTGCCAGCACCCCTTTCTCTTGGCCCCTGTCGCGGTGAGCCGGGCCTCCCGGCCACAGTCCCGGCTGCCGGGCCCCACTTGCGGCGTCGCCTCAGCGCGGCCTCCGCGCCGGGTCTGAGAGACTGACAGGAGAGACGCCCGGGACGACACTACCTTCTCCTCGAAGTTCTCCTCCACTCCGTCCAGAGCGGCGCGGGCGGCAGAGACACACAGCGGCACCAAGAGCGTCGTGAACTCCGCCTGTAACGTCCCGGAGGAAGAAGGTTCTGGAAGCCCGTGGCTGGGCATGCGCAGTGCGCGCGCGCGCTGTTCAGGCGCTGGGAGGTCACAGGGCCTGTGGCGGCGCGCAGCTGGCCCGCGCTTCCGGGAGACCTGGGGGTGAGCTCGGAGCGTCCCTGCGCCTTCCGCGCTCGCACGCCCCTGGCCCCCAGCACGCGGCCCGCGCTCGCACGTGGGCCCGCACAGGACGTCCTCGCCTGCGGGAGGGAGAGCTGACCACAGGGTCGCGGGTAAATGTGACCTTGCCGTGGATACGGGGTCAGCAAGGAGGGGCACGCGGTGCCATGAGAACAGGTGGTGGCGGAGCCCGACCCCCTCCTGATCCCAGAGAGGTGCTCCCAGGAAGTGATGCTTCCTGGGTAACCAAGGTGAATGAGACTACTAAGTGGTAGGGTGGAGATGCGGGGCAAGCACAGCGGTGTTCAGGCAGGGAAACGGGTGGGCAGCAACGGTGCGATGGGAAGGAGCCTTGTCCCTCTGAGGACCTGGTAGAGGACAGGGTGATGAGAGCAGCGAACTATGCAAGAAGAGGCTGGGATGTGGGCC
Organism: Microcebus murinus; assembly: GCF_040939455.1. Classification (NCBI taxonomy): domain Eukaryota; kingdom Metazoa; phylum Chordata; class Mammalia; order Primates; family Cheirogaleidae; genus Microcebus; species Microcebus murinus. The sequence goes on from NC_134129.1 coordinate 1,475,578, forward strand.
CGGCAGACTGTGTGGGCCTTACTTTTTATCCTAAGGAGTTTCCATCCTTCTTTCCTTGCTGGAAAGAATAGCCACTTGGCTCTGTGATGCTTTGCAGTTGATGATGTTTTCTTGCTGTTAATATTAACAACCTGTGAGGTCGGTGATAGTTTTCTCACTGAGCAAGCTAAAGCTCACAGAAATCGAGTATTTTGCAACCCAATCATTAAGTGGCAAAAGCTGGAACCTGACCTATCTCCACCGTATGCATGGTCACGGTCATTACCAAAATTAAGGATAAGCAAATGAATAAGCTGTATCAAAGGTCACCACACGTTTTCTCCAAAAATAATTCTGTAGTGTCCTATTTGAGCATTAAAATAATGCTTATAGAAACCAGTCAAAAAATGTGCATCATGTGACATAAAATGCTAATACCTGTTTACTCCCAAGGGGAACAAAAATTGGTTCTTGGAGGGCAAAAATATCTTAGTACGATGATTAGTGGCCTTCTAGAGTTCAACCCTATCCAACAAAATCTTATTTCTTAGTATTTAATTTCTCTCATTAGGGAGAAAATTAATTTAGATTTCAGTTAAATTTTTTTCAGGGCAGTGGGGGGGAATCCATAAGAAACATTGTTTTATAGTAATGAACTCTCCGATGTTTAGCTGGTCAACCAGAATAAAGATCACACTTCTTAACTTCCCTTGCAGGTAGGTGTGGCCATGTAACTAAGATCTGCCCCATGGGAGGTGATGGAAAATGATGGGTCCACCTTCTAGAATGGGTCTTAAAAGGAGGGACATGCCCTTTTTGTGCCTTCTCACCATCCTATACTTGGAAATTAGACATGATGGCAAGCCACCTTTGGCCATGTGCATGAGGACAGCAACCTAGACATGGTGGCAAAGCAACAAGATAGGAGGAGCCTAGAAGATCTCACGGGAAAGAGCTACCGTCTGAGTACTGATACACTGACCTCTGTCAGGGAGAAATAAACTTCTGTTTTTGTTAGTCAACTGCAAATTAGGGTCTCTTATTTTCAGTTGAACCCTATTTTAACTAATCTTAACAATTTAAAACCAAAAACAAATGGCGGCAGCAGTGACACAAAATGAGTTTACCACTAGTAGAAAATGACCTGGTCCGTGAAGAAATTAAGGTGCTTTAAGTTGTTGGGTGGGCAGTATAAGAAAAATGTAGCCATATGTTATACAAAAAGATATGCCATAAATAGTAAGGGAATTTGAAAAGTGTATTGCTTTTCTGGATTTTGATATGTCCCATCTGGAAACCACATCTCCAACCTTTGTCTAATGACATTAGCATGTTCCTTTATGTAACCTATTCTTCACCCAGGTTAGCACCTGTGAGTGTTCTGAAGGATACCAGTGCTGCTGGTTTCACATCCCTTACTATAAACTCCCCATTTATGTGAAAAGGAAATAAAACATTCAGAAATTCCCTCAGATTTGAGAGTAGGGTTTCCCCCAGCACAACCAAGTTTGTGGTCAGTTTTGCTAGATCAGCTAAGGATGCCAGCCAATCAGAGTTTAGGAGGGAAATAGATTTCCTAAATAAATATTCCCAAAATCATACTCTCTAAAGAATTTCTCAGCCTTGAGATTCAACACAGGTGTGACTTAGTAGAACTCCATTCTACCACTATGAAGAAAAGTGGTATTTCTTTCCTCTTGGGCATCATCTTCCTGGTTCTGATTGGAGTTCAAGGTAAGGGATTCTGAGTTATATTAGGTTAGTAAAGTCAGAGAAGTAATCACTTTCTGTAAAAGCCTCTTTATTCACCAGATAAAGGTGAATGTTCTGCATGCATTGGCAAGTAATGTTGGTCACTTATAAAAGCTTCTCAGTGATATGGTTGATTATCCAAAGTTTGTAACTTGGATCTGCCAAGTCAAACACAAGTCTTTGTAGTTTAAGTGTGTGAATCCTAGTAAGAGTTCAATAAATGTTTGTTAAACTTCATGATAATGAGATGAAACACTCTGTCTCCTAAATTATTTTCTTCTCCCTGATAAGTATGTCTTCTTTCTTGATAAGTATGTCTGTAATTAAGTATGTCTGTGTTTAAGCAATTAAGAATCTCAAGGGTAATCGGAGAGTCTGTCCCTAATCTGTTTGCTAACTACCTTGTTACCTTGGGCAAATTACTTAACCTTTCTAGATCTCAATTTCCTCATCTGTAAATTGGAAACTTAGTAGTTATGCTTTTCTACCTACTACACAATGTATAGCATATAGTAAGTACTAAGTAAATATATGTTGTGTGAGTCTAAAAATTAAAGATAACATTTTAAAGGGTTTTCAAAAGTTTAAAACACTGTTGAAAAGCAAGGCAAGGGGAGGAGGGAGGATGAGAATGGAAGTGATAATTGATTATTAAAGTAGTGCTTTCTGTCCAACACCAGCACCAATTCTATTCCCTAAAGTCAGGTAATAAATGGCTTTGGGAGCTGCTTAAGAAACTGACCGGCATAGCACACATGAATTAAATATCTGTTTGTCTGACCTGTGATAGGCATTTGTTAAATCTTGTGAAAGTCTCTTTTTCTCCTAAGGTTATAAGGTATGTTAATTCAGAACACCTTTGGATTCTGAGAGACCTGAAGCTGAAACCCTGCCCCCTAAAAGCTGTATGACTTTGTTCTTTACATTGTGTATCTGAACTTTAGCTTCCTTATCTATAAAATGGAGATAATACTGACTTCAAAAGTTTGTGGTGATGATTTATTTACAGGCACTCAGTAAGTGATAGCAATAATCATGATTAAATCAAATATGTCATTTTGATAGATCGCCTGAATTGAGACATTGTCCTGTACTGATGTGTTCTCTTTTTCTTTCCATTAGGAACCCTAATAATGAGAAATAGACGCTGTTCTTGCATCAACACTGGCCAAGGGACCATCCATCTACAATCCTTGAAAGACCTTAAACAATTTGCCCCAAGCCCATCCTGCGAGAAAACTGAAATCATGTGAGTAAAAATCCATCCAACACACATGTGCCATATTGGCAGGGACATGAAATTTAGTATGAATTTCACCTTTAGAGTGCTTGCTCGCACACAAAATTCAGATAATTAGTTCCTCCATAAATTTGGGCTGCTCCTTTCCTTTTTTTTCTCAAAAAAAAAAAGAATTTATGATAGATTAGAAGCCAAGACTGATATGTTAGCAAAGTAACATGTTTATTTTAGAAAATGATTAAGGCAGATAACAAAAGAAGAAAATAAAAACCATTTATAATCTTATCATCCAGTGACAAATACTGTTAACCCTTTGGTATATAGTCTTCCAAATCCCCTCATTTGCTTTGTGTGTGCAGATATAGATATAAAATATATAAGCATTTATTTATATACATAATATGTATACACAAATAAAATCATGCACTACATACTGTTCTGTAATCTGCTTTTTCATTAACACTATATCATGAACATTTTCTCATGTCAGTAAATCTCTAATAATGTTGTTTGTTGCTAATGTCATTTTTAATGGCCAAATTGTATTCCATCATGTGGATATACCACAATTTATATGAGCAATGCTTATTGTTGGAAATGTAGGTTATTTCCAAATTTTGCTATTGAAATCAAACTGTTATTGTGATAGTATTGTGTCTTTAATTCTTTCCTGTTAACACATTTCTAGAGATTAGAATTGCTAGGTTAAAGGATATGCATATTTTAACTCTCTTGATACCTAAGTCAAGGATGATTTATAAAGTGGCTGCTCTTATTCTCAGACTATACAGAGAAATTAAGGAAAAAATATTTAAACTATTCCTGAAGTGTCTGCTGTAAGTAGTTTAAAAATTCAACCAGTTTGTCCACTTTGTCCTAGGAAAATGTTTTATTATAAGTAATTTCATTAGAAAAATTCAGCAAAATTCATACTGATTTTCATTACTTCTGGAAAAGAGCATTTAAATTATAAACAAGGGAAAAATACCTTGTTGCTATTTCCTTGGCAGTGCTACAATGAAGAACGGATATCAAACATGTCTAAACCCAGATTCAGCAGAGGTGAAGGAATTGGTGAAAGAGTGGGAGAAACAGGTAGGTTGGTAAAAAGGAAGAACACAGCACATATGGGAAGTAAAAAAAAAAGGACGAACAAAATGTTCTTTCTTTTAGAAATTAACATTGGAAGACAAGATTCTGTGGTGTTCTTTTTTTTTTTTTTTTGAGACAGAGTCTCGCTTTCTTGCCTAGGCTAGAGTGAGTGCCATGGCGTCAGCCTAGCTCACAGCAACCTCAAACTCCTGGGCTCAAGCAATCCTCCTGCCTCAGCCTCCCAAGTAGCTGGGACTACAGGCACGAGCCACCATGCCAGGCTGATTTTTATATTATATATATTAGTTGGCCAATTAATTTCTTTCTATTTTTATGGTAGAGACGGGGTCTCGCTCAGGCTGGTTTTGAACTCCTGACCTTGAGCAATCCGCCCGCCTCGGCCTCCCAGAGTGCTAGGATTACAGGCGTGAGCCACCGCGCCCGGCCAATTCTGTGGTGTTCTTTTAAAGATAACGTTTTTCATTCATATTCTTGTGCTTCTATTTTGTTCCTAGAACAAAATTATATTCCTGCACATAGTGTCACTTGTCTGTCCCCCACTATGTGTTCCGTGAGGATAGGGAGCTTGTCTTTCTTTTTTTTTTTTTTTTTTTACTTTATTTTTATTAATTTTTTTTTTTGGACCCATTTATCTAGCTGAAAGGAGCTTGTCTTTCTTATTCAGTACAATAAATATGTAATAAATTGAATGGTAGACACTGAGTATAAAAAGGTAGAGATAGAGTCCCTTCCTTCTGTAGCACATGTGCTAATAATTATGATACACTGTGAGAAATACAAAGGTATGTACAAGGAATCTTGAAGACTATAGAGGAAGGAGTACTTAGCTTTGCTGTGAGGAAGGAGAGGGAGAAAGTATTAAGGATAGTTTCCCTTGTCAGGTGATACTTGATTTGGGTCTTAAAGGATAAGTAATTGACCAGGAAGGACAAAAAACAGTAGCATCTGAGAGAGCTCGCTGTGTTCAGGGAGCCCTCAGGAACGTGCCTAGAGTCTGAGTAAAGGGCATGAAGGGATTGGATTGAGGTAGAAAAGTAGACCAGGATCAAGTGGGAAGAATCCAGCATGACATGCTAAGTGAGGAGCTGGGAGTGAAGGGGGCCACAGCGTTTGTGGTTGGGAGATTGGGTTCTGGAGGCTGACAGGCTAGTGGTTCTTCCACGCACTCGTTGTCTGACTTTAGGCCCGGCACCCTCTCCAAGCCTTAGCCTCCTCATAGATAAAAAGGAGATCATAATAGTAGCAGCCTCATAGGGCTGCACTTGGGGCAGATGGGTGGGAAGCAAGGTTAGGGAGGGTAGTGACAAGTGGGGAGAATAGACAAAGGCGCCAGTGAGGGGATGTTGCCTCCTGTTCAAGTCAGCAAAGTCAAGAGAGTCGCCAACCGGATCCCCTCTGAGCGTGAAGCACCTCTATACTGGTTTTGGGGATAAAGACAGACCCCAGGCAAGACGGTCCGAATATAATAAAGGGGAAGTAAAAATGGTAAGATTCAGAAACATTGTCCTTTTCTCCCCTCTCTCCTCACAGGTCAGCCAAAAGAAAAAGCAAAAGAAAGGGAAAAAATATCAGAAAAACAAAAAAATTCTGAAAGTTAAAAAATCTCAACATCCTCATCAAAAGAAGACTACCTGAGAGACCATTTTACCAACAAGCACCTGGTGTTAAAAATGTTTTGTAATGATACTGAAATAATTTCAAAAGGGGATGGCATCTAATACAAAGGATTGTTAATTTGATTAGAAAATTTAAGGCATTATGAAAGATTTAAAATTTAAAGCATTATGAAATTGTAACTAAAGCTAGAAGGTTGGTTTTAAAAGTCCAAATGTTAAGAATGGTCAGAGGCTACAGTGTCTTTGTTCTCTCCCCCGACCAGCTGCATTCCACCGTGGTTGCGACCACAATGTCAGTGATCCCACATCTGGGCAGATGTCCACACAGCCGCCTCCCCCACACAGCAGCTGTCTGGGAGCAGCCGCAGGCTTGCTGGGCGGCAGAGCCGCAGCCTCCAGGGAGTGTTCCGAGGCAGGTGTCGGGAAGCCCCTGGCCTGTGGGCCTGCTGGCCAGCAGCAGCGTGGAGGGCTGGACCTCACCAGGCTGCCTCGCCGCCAGCGTCTGCACCGGAACCCACCTGCAGCCCTCACGCCCGGCGTGTCTGAGAGAGCCATGCTGGTTGTTGGTGGCTGTCACCACTGCTATCACCCCTGTTTGGCTTTCAGAGCCTCCTTTCTGGCATTTGAAGCTGTGTGACCCCATTGTGCCTGCCCGGATGGCTGCTGTTTGTTGCTGTTCCCCGGGGCTCCATTCAAGCCAGCTCTTCTCCTCCCTGCCACGAGCCAGAGCCTGCCTCTCGCCAGCCCACACGTCATGTTCTCTCGTCCACCCAGGTCTACCCCTTTCCCAGCTTTTCCCCAATACCCCCAGAAATGCCTTCTTCTCCCTGCCCATCCTCACTCAGTCTAGTCCTCTAGGCTCACTTCAAATCCTGCCTCTTGAACAAAACCTTTCTGGACACTCACATCATCTTAAAACCCTTATTTCACTTGTGCTCAGTACCATGTGGCCGAGCACTTAATCCTTATGTGATTAATTTGGGGGTGTTTATCCTACCTCTCCAACCGGACTGTCAGCTCCTTGAGACAGGGGCCACAGTCTATTTCCCTGGATCTGTCACCTGTCACCGTGCCTAATTATACTGTGGAATGAGGTTTTCCAGAATTTCTTGATGGCAGTCGTTCCAGGTGGGAGGCCCTAGCGGTTTCCTGGCTGCCCCATGTCAGCCACCCCGTAACCTCCTCCATTCATTATCCTCAGGCCACCAGCACCACAGGGACCAGGCGTGATGCAACATCCTGTGTTATCAGGACAGGATGCTAACTTGGCTTCTCCAACAAAGAAGCAGCACATGTTTAAAATACTTGTGGGTGTCCTGGACTGTATATTTATACAGGACACCTAGAATCCCCAGAATCTTACAATAAAAAGGGCTTTGGAGAGAAGCCAGTGACCAACCTTTCCCCACCCAATACAAAACTTTCTTCAATACCATTCCTCACCAGCTTCATTTTTCTATGATCAAACAAGACAGCCACCGAGATCCTTTCAAAACTCATTTTAGGCAAGTATGGATTTTATTGTCAGTTTGACTTGTTTTGGAGTTTGTATTGCGATTGTCAATTACCACACCAGCTCTCAAGGGGAAAGGGAACAGTGAGCTACCGAGAGCCAGACGGAGCAGCAACTTCTGCTAGTAGAGGGACGGTTGGAGTCGAGTTAGCCTCTGCAGGACTTGGAAACCTCCTTCGAAAGGAGATTCAGTGCACTGTGTAAGAAAGGAGATCTTTGGCCAGAATGTAAACCTAGACTCGCGCCTTCCCACAGTTTACACAGTTTTGACAGCCTTCATACTATGGATGATTTCGAGTGCTGCCCAGGAGTGATCCCACCCAAATGTCAAATTCTAAATGTTCCATAATTTGAAAGTCTGTAATCCAACTACCTTGCATGTCACAGTGACAGTGTAGAACTAATAACCAATGACCACGTTTTCACTAAGTATCTATGGGTAAATACACATACACTATAATTGTCTATCATTTATGTATACATGTATACTCTAAAAGCAAATAATTTTTAAGTTCAAAGCACTATTGGCATGTATACCTTGTACTTTGAAATATTTTCTTTGTTAAAATAGTATCAATAAATAGACTGTTGATCAGAAAACAAGTTTGATTTTTTTGTCTTGAACATGCCCTTCAACTATTGCATGTTTAATAGTGTCACATGTGCTTATTATTTACTTTTTAGCTTTCATCTCAAATAGGTTTAACATAAATTGAGATAAACACATGAAAGCCTTTTAAAGGGCTTGTTGGGGACAGGAGAAACCTTCTATGGAAAATGACAACACTGACTTATGACAACATTGACAACTGAGAGGTGGAATTCAATTTATTTCCCAATCCTCACAAGGTAACGCTATTCCAATGAGATATACATCCAGGAGACCCAAAATGTCCTAATTCTTTTCTATCTCCTAAAATTGTATATGTTCAAATATTAGAAAGCCTTGCTGGTCGTGGTGGCACACTCTTGTAGTCCCAGCCACTCCGCATGCTGAGGCAGGAGGATCGCTTGAGCCCAGGAGTTCAGGGCTGCAGTGAGCTATGATGCACTTCAGCCTGGGCAACGGAACAAGACGCCATCTCTAAAATATATATATACTATAAGGCCTTAAGTAGTTATGGTGGAGAATTAAACATAGGATAAGTTATTTAAGCATCTAGGAAACTCGGGCTGGAGACACATTATGCAATGTGGAGTCTCTAAGGAAGGTTGAGAGTGGACTGAACATCAGCACATACACTTGGGGCACACTTGAGAGGCCAGACAGCTGTGATGTTTGGACAGATAACAGCAGCTAACAGTAAACATGAATTCTCAGAAATTAACCTGAGAGGCAGCGGGACACTGTGGAAAGAACTAAGATCCCAGATTCTGGGATAGCTGGACTGGGATCAGGGACCTGGCGCTTACTAGCTGTGTGACCTCGATTCAAGGACACTGTCACATTTCACCGGTGCATCGACTGCTCACTCAGGATTGCTGCAAGGAACAGGCTCCGCAGAGGTCTCTGTGTGTCCCCAGTGTTTGCCCCAGACCCTCCCCGGCCACTTCCCTCTGCTCTCCTTCCTTGCAACAGAATGTGCCCCACATCCCATAGAGGGATGTTTAGAGGACCGAAAACATATGTTGGAGAAACAAAACTAAAAGCCTTCCTGACTAGCTCTTTTTTTGTTTGTTGAGACAGAGTCTCACTGTGTTGCCCAGGCTAGAGTGCCGTGGCGTCAGCCTAGCTCACAGCAACCTCAGACTCCTGGGCTCAAGCGATCCTCCTGCCTCAGCCTCCCAAGTAGCTGGGACTACAGGCACATGCCACCATGCCCGGCTAGTTTTTTCTATATATTTTTAGTTGTCCAGCTAATTTCTTTCTATTTTTAGTAGAGACAGGGTCTCGCTCTTGCTCAGGCTGGTTTCCAACTCCTGACCTCCAGTGATCCTCCCGCCTCGGCCTCCCAGAGTGCTAGGATTATAGGCGTGAGCCACCGTGCCTGGCCTTCATCTTTGATTTGACATATTGACAAGACACAGTGGTGTCCAGTGGATCCCAGCTTGCCTTTGCTTTCTTCCTCCACGTTCAGCTTGTCTTCACGACTGCTGGCCTGTGACGAATGGTGGTCCCAGGCCGTCCCCCAGATATGTGGCAATAGATCACAGAGGCCATGGTTACATGGAAGCAACAGCTCCCCTAGACTCTGGCAGTCCCAATTTGGCAGCTGGACAGCTTGGCTTTTTGGATTTTCTCACAAGCTCTCATTTGTTGAACTATTCCAGTGTTTCTGATGGACTTTCTAGATCTTTCTCCAATTCCCTGACTCTCCCTTCCTTTCATTCCCCAAGATCCTCTGACTCCCACATGCATGTGATTCAAGTTCTGCTTCTTCATGACTGCATTCCAGAATGCTTCTGGCCACGCAGAAATCTGCGACGTCCCTGTCATAAAGTGACTTTAACTATGAAGAATTGTTCTGATTAAAATTTTAAGTTATTTTGCTATACCAGAAAGCAATCTGCACCTTAACCAAGTTTATATACTAGAGCAATTGATAAAAGACTCAGTAAGAAGTATTTAATCACTATACTTTAAATGCTAGCGAATTTAAATGCTAGTGATCTCTAGGTCAGTAAATTGTAAGAAAGCTAATTGGGGTTTCTAACTTCCTGGGAAAATGGAAATTTGTTTTCTTATTGGAAGGGAAGATCAAAAGAGATTGTAATTACAGATGCTTTAGAGTACTGTTCCTTTCTTTTATGGCCTGTACAGATAGCGAATGAAGTTCAATAAGGAGGAGAAACAGGCAACCTTCTCACCGATAGGGACTTAATTAAGCTCCCAAGTCAACACAAGCGAAGAGGTCATTTGAGGCATTTCGATACCAACTTGGTTTAAAGTTCCCAAAAGGGCTTTTGACCCTACCTTTTAAGGAAGTGAGTAAATCACAAAGGAGCAGTCTAATCTAAATCTGTGAATAAGATTATGAACTGGGGAAAATTGATAAAAGACTAGAGGGAACAGTGTCAAGTCATATAATACACAATGATTTGCTTTCTTTAAACATTTGCTGTACAGATTTTAAAAATCTTTTCCTTTAAATATAATATACTGTTTCAAATCAACTGTTTTAATAAAGAATTTGCTTTGCTTAAAAAAAAAAAAAAAAGAGGCTGGGCTTGGTGGCTCACACCTGTAATCCTAGCACTCTGGGAGGCCGAGGATCGTTTGAGCTCAGGAGTTTGAGACCAGCCTGACCAAGAATGAGACCCCGTCTCTACTAAAAATAGAAAAAAATTAGCCGGGCATGGTGGTGCATGCCTGTAGTCTCAGCTACTTGGGAGGCTGAGGCAGGAGGCTCGCTTGAGCCCAGGAGTTCGAGGTTGCTGTGAGCGAGGCTGACGCCACGGCACTCTAGCCTGGGCAACACAGTGAGACTCTGTCTCAAAAAAAAGAACCTCTGGTATCCCCGTCTCCAAGGAGCTGGGTCTGGGCCTCTGCCTCCTGTGCGGAGGGCAGGATGGAGATGGCACGGCCGCTTGCCTTCAGCTTCCCTTGACCATTGCAGCAGACAACTTGAACTTCCTCTGGAGGGAGGAACTAAAAATCAAAATCTGTAAGATAAGAAGAGGAATGTCAACATGAACCATATCATAGAAGAAAAAACTGTGTTACTTAGAAATACCAGCAATCACTCCTAAAATATTGAAACCAGCATAATTCACAACTAAAATATTGAAACCAGCATAATTCACAAAGGGGCCGTGACCTCTTTTGTATGGAGCCTTTGATCAGGGCAGACTGACCTAGGAGTTTTTATGGTATGGAAGTTCAAGCAAAAACATTTCTCTGAATAATGAGGAGACAGGAATAATCGCTGGCAGCTGGGGAGGATGGTAGGGTTCTGGGGCGGCAGAAAGGGAGGCAGTGGAGGGGGAGGATGGTAGGGTTCTGGGGCGGCAGAAGGGGAGGCAGTGGAGGGGGAGGATGGTAGGGTTCTGGGGCGGCAGAAGGGGAGGCAGTGGAGGGGGAGGATGGTAGGGTTCTGGGGCGGCAGAAAGGGAGGCAGTGGAGGGGGCAATAGAAATATTAAGTATTTAGCACCAAGGAAACACTCAAGGATATTGGCTCAAACGCATTCCCTGGGTTTATTCATAGGTTTGTTGTAGTCCTTACTCTGTTAAAAATGTAGAAAATATGTGTTAGCAACACAAGGTTGAAATCAAGTACAGGGCGTATACTTCCTTCATTTCAGTTATTTCTGTCCTGTTTCCTCCAGGAAATAAGATGTTGTCCTTTTCGCCTTCTGATGTGAGTAGAGGTTTGTCAGCTCCCAAGCTGTTGGGATGGAGTTTACCTGAGAACCAAGTTGAAGAGCGCACGCTCCATAGGGAATTTCTGAAGCACAGTGTGCGACTGCAGCCCGGAAGGCGAAGGCCGAGGTGTGTCTGGCTGCGTGGGGCTGTCAGCCGACATGCGCAGCACCTGCAGCACCTGCAGCACAGCACCTGCAGCACCTGCTGCAGCTGAGCCCGGTCTTCAGCAGAGGTCACGCTCCTACTGGGCAGTCTCCAGCCAATGACTGCATACAGCAGGAACACCTGGGCCTGGTCATTATGCCCAGTGCATGACCCCTGTGATGGGCAGTCCTGAACTGGGAGCTTCCCACTGGGTTGACCAAGACTTCATCAGATCTGCATCACAGTTGGAGGCAGTCTCTGCCCCGATCCTGCTTCCTCCCGCTTTTGTCTCCACGGGAATTGCCCCCGATGAACCTCTGCACACCTGGTGCTCAGTGCCTGCTTCCAGGAGGCCCTAAATGACACAGGTTGCCCATAATAGACTTTTTACGTAGATGAGCAGGTATTCACTGCTATCGTCTGTATTATCTCCTTTAGTCCCTGACACAGACTCTGCACACTGGGAGGAAGCTTCGAGGCGGGAGCACAGCCAAGGGCGTACAAAGCAAGAGACTGGAAGGGAGAGCAGGTCTTGCCATTCCTTGGCTGAATGGCCTTGGACAAGTCTTGTGGCTTCTCTGGGTAGCAGTTTCCTCATCTGAGAAGTGAAGCATGAGAGACTATGGTCTCTAAGGTTTCTCTAAGCTTTCCTCCAGAACATCATGCCCTTTCAGCGTTCTGTGTGGCACACTGTGGTTTCTGCTTAATGAACACCACTACGGCCAGCCCACAGCCAGCTTCTTTAAGTCAAAATGCTTCTCGAAAACTACCTAATGGTTTTTATTTTCTATGTGTTTACACTTAAAACCCCAAAGAGTGATAACATTTTATAATCTCATTTGCACTTTATAATTCTTTAAAAACAGCTTTATTGAGGTGTAACTGATATATAATAAACTGTACATATTTAATACCATTTGATGAGTTCAAACACGTATAGACCTGTGAAACTACCACCACAATCAAGACAACAGACCTATCTATTACCTCCAAACTTTCCTTGTGCCCCTTTGCTGTTATCCTTGTGTGCATGCATGTGGTAAGAACATTTAGCACGAGATCTACCCTTTTAACAAATTTTTAAGTGCCTAACACTGTACCGTTGACTTAAGTACTACGCTGTGTAGTGACAACACTGTAGTTGCCTTACAAAGATCTGTAATTATTTAGTGAGGAGAGAGAGAATAACTAGCTCCCTTGCAGAAAGACTACTGTCCATTTTGACGATATTTAACTTCATATGGGTAACAGGAACTTTATCCTTTTGCCAGATTTTTCGCCTGTGCCAGATGAACCTGTTATTGTTCACTCTCTTATTCCGTAAGCGCTCCTGTTCCTGCCGGGTTAACTCAGACTGTAGAAACACCTATTAATGTGGTTGCATATGCGTGTTCTTGATTTTCATTGTTATAGAAATTCATTAGGAAAATTCAACCATAGGACCGAAGATCTTCTCATATCACTATATAACTCTTTCATTTCATGGGAAACATCATAGACTGTGACTAGTATATTTTAATTTTCAAGGTATATAAGGATCTGTGGGTCTCTTTTCCAGTTTACAATGTCTATAAATTCTCTATTTCCTTCTTTGCTTATAAATCATGCTTGCTTGCTTTTATTTCTATTAATATAAATAAGTAGAAAGAAACCTATTACACTATAACCCAAATGATATGAGATTGTGGTGAGATGTCCTTAAGAATCCACAACTTCTTTCAAGAAATAAGTAAAAGTGGTCAGAACTCCTCTCTCCCCTCCCTTGGAATGTCCTCTTGATTATACCCTCAGACTCAGTTACAAATGAAATAGCATTCTCCTTATTGTCTACACTCTAGCCCTGACTACAAAGCAAGACCAAGTCTCAAAAACAACAACAACAACAACAAAAATCAACCAAAACTTTGCTGTGGTGGTTTAACATAAAACAAGATCAAAGAAAGGCAGTGGGACTAGGTCCTGTTAAGCATTGGGTTGATAGATTTGTACATAGGCAGGGTCAAAAGTTCTCTCTGTCCACAAGGAGGAAAGAAATACATGAGCTTGGGAGCAAAATTCACCAAAAAAGCTGGAAAAAAGGTGGTGGGGGGAGTGGATGGAGAAAGAACAATGAAAATTAAATTAGCATTGAAAAGGATGCAATTTCTCATGTGTCAGTTTCCTGTTGAGTTTGCATGTAGTCATTTTGTCAAAAACCATGATCATTTTCTTGTTAAAAAGAAAAGCACAAACACCCTCTAGTGGTAAATCTAATAATTTTTAAAAACAATATTTTAATTAGACACAGGCCTGACTTTTCTGAACATGGTCAATATCATTGGTTTCTAATGAGAGAGACAACAACAGGAACTCACATGTTAGCCACTTATTTTGAGATAAGTTTTGTCCGTGTATGTCCAAGATATTTTAAGTTCTTGCTTCAATAAATCATACAGATGAAGAAGTGGAAGAGACATTGAGATTATCCATCCATCCATCCATTCAACAAATATTAACTGATTACCCGCTATGTGCCGTGCATTGCTCTAAGTGTTGAAGATAGAGCATAGACAGAACAGAAAGTCTTCATTAAGCTCATACCCTAGTGCAGACAGACAATGAACAGCTAAACTAGTAAATATATGCTACACCAGAGGCCGATAAAGGCTGGGGGATGAAGCTAGGGAAGGGAGTGTGCATTGAGGGAGAAAGGAAGGTCAGGGAAGGCATCTGTAAGAAGTTGTGGCCAGGCAAGGTGGCTCACGCCTGTAATCCTAGCACGCTGGGAGGCCGAGGAGGGAGGATCGCTTGAGTTCAGGAGTTTGAAACCAGCCTGAGCAAGAGCCAGACCCCGTCTCTACTAAAAATAGAAAGAAATTAATTGGCCAACTAAAAATATACAGAAAAAATTAGCTGGCCATGGTGGTGCATGCCTGTAGTCCCAGCTACCCAGGAGGCTGAGGCAGGAGGATCGCTTGAGCCCAGGAGTTTGAGGTTGCTGTAAGCTAGGCTGACACCACGGCACTCTAGCCTGGGAAACAAAGTGAGACTCTGTCTCAAAAAAAAAAAAAAGCTGTGTGAGCTGCAGAAGGTGAGAGAGCGAGGCTCGTGGAGATTTCGTCAGAGGGAATAGCAGTGGTTGAGGCCTGGGGGCTCAGCGTAGGGGGTCATAAAGCAGCTGGGGGCCTTCTGAAGGGTGCCCTAAGGGAAGGGGCAGAGTCCCCTAAGGGGAGGTCATGGAGAGGAGCCCAGAGAGGTAGCGTGGGGTCACACGTATCAGGCCTTTGTCTCAGTTTGAGTTGTTATAACAAATAACCACAGACTGGGCGACTTAACCCAGCGGTCCCCAACCTTTCTGGTACCAGGGACCGGTTTCATGAAAGACAGTTTTTCCAGGGACGGTATATGGGGTGGCAGGTGAGATGGTTTCAGGATGATTCAAGTGCATTACATTTATTGCTCAGTCAGACCTTTCTGTATTTGCAGCCTCTCCCCAGCTCAGACCATCAGGCTTTAGATTCTGATAAGGACGGTACACAACCTAGATTCCTGGCATGCACGTGCGGACGCTAGCGCCACTGCTGGTGTGACAGGAGGCGAAGCCGATGCAGCGGCACTGGGGATGCGGAGCAGCTGTGGATGCAGATGGAGCCCCCCCTTCCAGGGGAAATTGTCGTCCATGAAACGTAGGAGCAGTGAGCAAGCAAAGAGTCACCTGCATTTACAGCTGCTCCCCTTGCCATGCTGGCATCGCCGCCGGAGCTCTCCTTCCTGCCCTCACCCTCCCCTGTCCATGGAAAAATTGTCTTCTATGAAACTGTCCCTGTGCCAAAAAGATTAGGGACTGCTGCTCTAGAACAGTTTAATTCAGGTTAAAAATCAATTGGGAATTAGAAAAAGAAGAAAATCTAATTTTCCAATCCAAGAATAAACACAGAAATGAATATGGAGTTTTATGATCCAATCTTTTTTGATGTTGAAGTTCAGAACCCACTACTCCAAAATATGCCACTTTAGCATATTGATTATTTTAATTAAAGGCATTTGTAAGACAGAAGATGCAAGGAGGGCACCTGTCTTTCCTGAAAGCAGGAGATAAAACTCCCATGTAAAAGGGAAACATTCTCATCACTAGAGATGGGGAATTTAGGCAGAAAAATGTGTACAAACAAACCTTGTTAAATTAAACCTTGTCTTCCTAGTCACATCTCCATGATACACTGCCCTAGCCCAAGCCCCTTCATCTTGTCACAGTTTCATAATTTTGTGCAATAAAAACTAATAAAAGCATCTAACTCAAACTGCTTCTTTGGGTCATTTCTTTATGAGGGCTCCCATGTCACATAAAACTTACATTAAATAAATATGTATACTTTTGTTCATCTATCATTTATTATAGAGCCTCAGCCAAAAACCTAAGATGGGCAGAGAAAATCTTTTCCCCCTCTACCATGTTGATCTGGTTAATACATACATATTACATGTATGCTATTATACATACATCATGTGTACACAATGAACATCTCATTACATGTGATGTGATTACATTATGTAATATAGTCAAATTAACATTTTAAAAATACATATTCAATTAGCCACTCTTAGCACAAGAAGATCACAAATAGACAATCTAATGAAACGACTCAAAGAGCTGGAAAAAGAAGAACAGACCAACCCCAAACCCAGCAGAAGAAGTGAAATCAACAAGATCAAATCAGAACTAAACGAAATTGAAAACAGGGAAGCTATTCAGGAGATTAATAAAACAAAAAGTTGGTTCTTTGAAAAAATAAACAAAATTGACACACCATTGGCTAAGCTAATGAAAAGCAGAAAAGAGAAATATCTAATAAGCTCCATCAGGAATAAAAAAGGAGATATCACAACTGATCCCAAAGAGATACAAGATACAATTTATGAATACTACAAAAATCTTTATGCACACAAACTAGAAAATGTGGAGGAAATGGACAAATGTCTAGAAACACACAGCCTCCCTAGGCTCAACCAGGAAGAAATAGATTCCCTGAACAGACCAATCTCAACAGCTGAAATAGAAACAGCAATTAAAAATCTCCCTAAAAAGAAAAGTCCCGGTCCAGATGGCTTCACACTGAATTTTACCATACTTACAAAGAAGAACTAGTACCTATCTTGCAGAAACTATTCCACAACATCGAGAAGAACGGAAACCTCCCCGACACCTTTTATGAAGCGAATATTACTCTGATACCAAAACCAGGAAAGGATGCAACAAAAAAAGAAAACTACAGACCAATATCCCTAATGAATATAGATGCAAAAATTTTCAACAAAATCTTAGCTAGCCGAATCCAGACACTTATCAAAAAAATAATCCACCACGACCAAGTGGGCTTCATCCCAGGGATGCAGGGATGGTTCAACATACGTAAATCTATAAATGCAATTCACCACATAAACAGAAGCAAAAACAAAGACCACATGATTCTTTCAATAGATGCAGAAAAAGCTTTTGACAAAATTCAACACCCTTTCATGATACGAACACTTAAGAAAATAGGCATAGAAGGGACATACCTAAAAATGATACAAGCCATATATGACAGACCCATAGCCAACATCATACTCAATGGGGAAAAATTGAAATCATTCCCACTTAGAACTGGAACCAGACAAGGCTGCCCACTATCTCCACTTCTGTTCAACATAGTACTGGAAGTCTTGGCTACAGCAATCAGACAGGAAAATGGAATCAAAGGTATCCAAATAGGGGCAGAAGAGATCAAACTTTCACTGTTTGCTGATGATATGATATTGTATCTAGAAAACCCCAAGGATTCAACCAAGAGACTCCTGGAACTGATCAATGAATTTAGTAAAGTCTCAGGATACAAAATCAATACACAGAAATCAGAGGCATTCATATACGCCAACAACAATCTAATTGAGAACCAAATCAAAGACTCAATTCCCTTCACAATAGCAACAAAGAAATTAAAGTACCTAGGAATATACTTAACCAAGGACGTAAAAGACCTCTACAGGGAGAACTATGAAACACTGAGGAAGGAAATAGCAGAGGATGTAAACAGATGGAAATCCATACCATGCTCGTGGATCGGCAGACTCAATATTATCAAAATGTCTATACTACCCAAACTGATCTACAGATTCAATGCAATACCTATTAAAATCCCATCAGCATTCTTCACAGATATAGAAAAAATAATTCTACGCTTCGTATGGAACCAAAGAAGACCCCGAATATCAAGAGCAATTCTAGGCAACAAAAACAAAATGGGAGGCATTAATATGCCAGATATCAAACTATACTACAAAGCTGTAGTAATTAAAACAATATGGTATTGGCACAAAAATAGGAATATTGACCAGTGGAACAGATGTGAGAATCCTGATATAAAACCATCCTCATATAGCCATCTAATCTTTGACAAAGCAGACAAAAACATACGCTGGGGAAAAGAATCCATCTTCAATAAATGGTGCTGGGAAAACTGGATAGCCACCTGTAGAAGGCTAAAACAGGACCCACACCTTTCACCTCTCACAAAAACCAACTCATGCTGGATAACAGACTTAAACCTAAGGTATGAAACTATTAGAACGCTAGAGGAAAAAGTTGGAAACACTCTCCTAGACATTGGCCTGGGCAAAGAGTTTATGAAGAAGTCCCCAAAGGCAATCACAGCAGCAACAAAAATAAATAAATGGGACATGATCAAACTAAAAAGCTTCTGCACAGCCAAAGAAATAGTCATGAAAGTAAACAGACAACCTACAGAATGGGAGAAAATTTTTGCATCCTATGCATCTGATAAGGGACTGATAACTAGAATATACTTAGAACTCACGAAAATTAGGAAGAAAAAATCAAATAACCCCATTAAAAAGTGGGCAAAGGACTTGAACAGAAATTTTTCTAAAGAAGACAGAAGAACGGCCAACAAACATATGAAAAAATGCTCAACATCTCTAATCATCAGGGAAATGCAAATCAAAACCACAATGAGATATCACTTAACCCCAGTGAGAATGGCCTTTATCAAAAAATCTCCAAACAATAAATGCTGGCATGGTTGTGGAGAGAGAGGAACACTCCTACACTGCTGGTGAGACTGCAAACTAGTTCAACCTCTGTGGAAAGCAATATGGAGATACCTTAAAGCGATACAAGTGAATCTACCATTTGATCCAGCAATCCCATTGCTGGGCATCTACCCAAATGATCCAATGATACTCTACAAAAAAGACACCTGCACTTGAATGTTTATAGCAGCACAATTCATAATTGCAAGGCTGTGGAAACAGCCCAAGTGCCCATCAATCCAAGAATGGATTAATAAAATGTGGTATATGTATACCATGGAGTACTATTCAGCTCTAAGAAACAATGGTGATATAGCACATCTTATATTTTCCTGGTTAGAGCTGGAACCCATACTACTAAGTATCCCAAGAATGGAGAAACAAGCACCAGATATATTCTCCAGCAAACTGGTATTAACTGAGTAGCACCTAAGTGGACACATAGGTACTACAGTGATAGGGTATTGGGCAGGTGTGAGGGGGGAGGGGGGCGGGTATATGAATACATAATGAGTGAGATGTGCACCATCTGGGGGATGGTCATGATGGAGACTCAGACTTTTGGGGGGAGGGGGGGAAATGGGCATTTATTGAAACCTTAAAATCTGTACCCCCATAATATGCCGAAATAAAAAAAAAATCAAATTCTGCCTTCAGGACTGTTGGGAGTAAAATGAATAACTTATACGCCCTGCGTAGCGTAGCAGTGACAGCATTTCATAGGACTACACAGCCTCCTTAGCTCCCTTTCCTCAGCTCCTTCCCTGCTGCATGTTCCTCGCCCAGCCTTTTTCACACCGAAATTCTGGCCATTGCTTAACAGTACCAGACTTTTTCAAGCTTTACTGCCTGTACATGGACTATTTTCTTTAAAAGGCTTTCTCCTCCAGAAAAAACTCATCTTTCAGGATTTCAATCAACTGGTACCATCACTGTGAAACTTTCTGATTTCCCCAGGCAGGACTAAATCCATTCTACTACTTCCACTGCTCTATTATAAAAACATTTTTATTCATTTGAAATGTGTTCATCTATTAGTCTTCCTTATTCCTCTGTGAGTTTCCTGAGGGCAAATGCTCATGCCTTGTTTTTATATTCCTAGCACCTAGCCTAGTGCTTGGCACATAGATTGTGCTGAATAAAAGCTTGTGACATGGCTGGAATGTTTTATTCACAAATGATACTTTGGTGACTTAAGATAAATATTCAGAGTATAATAGCTTAAGATTTTTGACAGGAATTATATTAAGTAATTTCAATATTTTGGGGTTTTTTTTTTGGTTTTGGTTTTTTTTGAGACAGAGTCTCCCTTTGTTGCTCAGGCTAGAGTACCATGGTGTCAGCCTAGCTCACAGCAACCTCCAACTCCTGGGCTCAAGCGATCCTTCTGCCTCAGCCTCCTGAGTAACTGGGACTACAGGCATGCACCACCATGCCTGGCTAATTTTTTCTATATATATTAGTTGGCCAATTAATTTCTTTCTATTTATATTATAGATGGGGGTCTCACTCTTGCTCAGGCTGGTTTCCAACTCCTGACCTTGAGCAATCCACCTGCCTCAGCCTCCCAGAGTGCTAGGATTACAGGTGTGAGCCACCTTGCACGGCCAATATATTTTGTTTTGAAAATGTTTTTCCAGGCTGGGCATGGTGGCTCACGCCTATAATCCTAGCACTCTGGGAGGCCAAGGAAGGGGATCATTTGAGCTCAGGAGTTAGAGACCAGCCTGAGCAAGAGCAAGACCCCATCTCTACTAAAAATAGAAAGAAATTAGCTAGACAACTAAAAATATATAGAAAAAGTTAGCCGGGCATGGTGGCGCATGCCTGTAGTCCCAGCTACCCGGGAGGCTGAGGCAGAAGGATCACTCGAGCCCAGGAGTTTGAGGTTGCTGTGAGCTAGGCTGACGCCACGGCACTCACTCTAGCCTGGGCAACAAAGTGAGACTCTGTCTCAAAAAAAAAAAAAAAAATTGCCTGGATTGAAATCCCAGCTTCTTTATCAGCTATGAATTTAGGCAGTCAGTTCCCTGAGCTTATTTCCTCTGCTGTAAAAGAGAGATGACAATAGGATTTATTTTAGAGGGCTGTTCTGAGGATTAAATGAGCTAATCCAAATGAAGCGCTTGGAATGGTGCCTGGCCCAGGGCAGTTGATCAGTACTGCATTTTTGTATTAACACTCCACCTCATTCATTCGTTCAGCCTTCACTTAATTTTGTACACCTTCAGATTGTAGAAATATATTCTCTTCGGATCACCAGGATCTGAATGAAAAACTCTGGCTGAGGAATGGTTACAAAGGTCATAACGATGTTTCAATTTTCAGTACGGATTAATTTGCAATTTTTAACCTATCAGCACGATCATATTTTATCCAGTACACATCCTTTCCCCTTGTCTGGGTCACGCTGAGTTGAAACAACCAAAGCCAAAATTAAAACAAATATTTAAAATCCTCCAGAAAACCAACTAAAAAACGCCCCTTGTAAAACAGGATAGTGCTATTTAGTCTCTGTTTTTTTCTTTTTAACTTCTAACTTTAGGCTTCAGGACTAAAAACAAACTATTAATATTCATTTTCTGCCTTATATGAATGTCTGGATGATGAAATACGCTAATATATGTGAAAAAATATATTTCAGGTTGTTTCAGACAAGCTAGCAGCAGATGCAAGGACGGGGCGGGTGCTTGTAAAATACCACAGTGCGTTTCCGTAATTCGAGAGTAAGTTTGACACTCCGAGGCTCCCGTAGCATAGATTGTTGTCGCGGCCAATATAATGCCACCTGCGCGCTGTTTCTTGAGCTACTTCCGGTGACACGCGGAAGCACGAGTCGGTACTGCAGCTGGTGTCGGCCGTGTGAGTTTTCTTAAGAGCTGCTGACGGCGAAGCGAGGGTGCTGCCAGTATGACCAGCAGAAACAACAACAAGCTGCCCAACAACCTGCCGCAGTTGCAGAATCTGATCAAGCGCGACCCGCCGGCATACATCGAGGAGGTGGGAGTGCGGCGCCACGCGCGCGAGGGGCCCGGGCGGGGATGGCTGACGCCGGCGCGGGAAGACATGGCGTGGCGGTGGGATCCAGGCTACGTTAGATTCGAGGGTCCCTCCGGAGGAGAGAAGGGATTGGGGAAGGGATGTACCTTGGAGTTCGTTCCCCACCTCTTGGACATCTACCGTCTCTTTGGATTTTCTACCTGCTCTGTAGACTCCGCTGCCATAATAGAAACCCCCTTAGAAATCTCATTTTATTTTAAGGTTTATTAATATCTCCGATCACACGGAGGTAGAGAGAGAGAGAGAGACAAATTGCCCCCAGTCTCCAGCTTCCATGCACGATTCTCAGCCTCTTTTCAAAAATTCATAACTTGGTTTAGTCGATAACACTTGGTGAATCATATGTTAAATGAAGGATTGTTGGAGTTGGGGTACTATCAGAAAAGATAAGGAAAATAGGAGATGGTGGTCAGAGAGGGGATTGCTTCTAGTTGAGATTATGAAGGAGCTGTAGTTATTTAGGATGTGACCAGGGGAGTGAATGTTAAGGTAGAGTAAGAGTTGAAGATGATTAGATGAGGAGAGATCAAAGAATTGAGGGGCCAGGATATTGGAAAGACATTTCACATAGATATAATATCAAGCATTGGCCAGGCACGGTGGCTCATGCTTGTAATCCTGGCATGGTGGGAGGCCAAGGCGGGAAGATCGTTTGAGCCCAGGAATTTGAGACCAGCCTGGGCAACACAGCAAGACCCTGTTCTCTACAAAAATATTAGCCCAGGTATGGTGGCCTGTGCCTGTAGTCCCAGCTACTCAGGACCCTGGATCAAGAGGATCGCTTGAGCCCAGGAGTTTGAGGCTGCAGTGAGCTATGATCATACCACTGCACTTCAGCCTGGACAACAGAGTGAGACCCTGTCTCTAAAAAGAAAAAAAAACAAAATAAAAACAATAAAAGACATCAAGAACTGTGACAGGAATTGTGTTAAAGGTTGAAATGTTCGTACAACAACGAGGAGGAATGGTAGGTTTTGAGACATAAGACTCAAAGCTGTGAGTGGGGACAATTAAGGAGGAGAAAAGGGTACCAATCTGGAGGGATTCCAGTGCTTGGGAAGTAACACTAAAGAACAAGGAGGACATCTATGGACTCATCTGTGCTGGGGGGAAGAAAACAATGTGGCAGGGCATCAGGAAAGATGACTGGGCTATTTTAGAAGGTTTAGATGCCCTGGCCTAACCCAGAGTGCTTCAGAATTCTACTTGTGTGAGGATTAGAGTGAGGGACATGAGAGATGGCCTGGGAGTCCTGGGCTTTTGTGGTGACCAGTACACAAAAAGGGCATTATGAAATTAGTCCTGATCATCTCTAGGCAGATGAATAGTGGTAGCTAGGCCATGGTGGGGTTTGGGGAGGAAATGGGGTAAGGATTTTGTCAGCTTCAAGAGATATGGGGCCCTCTTTTCCTTACTCCTGTTCAATGGAGGTTTGGAGTCAAGAGATAAGGTCTTATTCGAAGTATGTAGTAGGGTCTTTTGGTGTCCCTCTGGAATCCTGCTCTTGGAAAAGGTTGGAGGTCTAGCAGTTTTGTTGAGGAAATCAAGAGTTAGGTTTTTCAACCATGCTAAGTTTAAGACATCTGTTAGATGTTTAAACCAAGATGTCAGACAGGTGACTGGATATATGAATTTGGAGTTCACTGAGCCAGGTAAGGCTAATGGTAAATGAATACTCATTCTCATTGTGTGTGTGTGTGTGTGTGTGTCTTTAAAGACATGGACTTTGGATGGAGGGTAGCTATAAGGCATGGAACTGAGGCATGGTGAATTCCAACATTTTTGGGCTGTTATCAGAACTAAACATAAATACATGAGATAATGTATATAATGAGCTTGGCACATAGCAAGGGCTGAATCTATTATTTCCATATGTGTATTGCTCTTGGCTGTAGGACTCTAGCATAAAATCTTAGCTGATATTTAAAAGAAGGGAATTTTGACTGGAGAGCCTGATGTACTTGATAATTTACATTCTCTGACCTGGCATTTTCTGCTGATTTGAGTGCCCTGTATACACAGACAGTGTAGTAGGGGTTGTGTAGGTAGTAAATGGCAAAACAGGGCCAGAATCTGAGCTTTGGACTCGTGCTTCACTGTTCTTTATACCACACCACCCAGACTTCTAATGATAATTCTAAGGAAAGGTTCTTTAGATTGTGATGTGCTTGGATTATTTCAAACCTCATTTTGCAGAATGCAGATAAGGAAAAAGGAATATTTTTATATATTTTTGCCACATCTTTTTCTCCATGCCACTGTCAAAGATTTCTATTAAGTAGTTTTTCATTCTGCACTGAGAAAGTTTTAATAGAATGTGATAAATTTTATTTTTCCACAGTTTCTACAGCAGTATAATCACTACAAATCCAATGTGGAAATTTTCAAATTACAACCAAATAAAACCAGCAAAGAACTAGCAGAGCTGGTGATGTTTATGGCACAGGTAAGAAGATAATTTCTTAGTTAAAACAAAGACCAGTGTTACACACAATTAGTAGAATATTTTTTCACCAATATTCAACCTTATTCCACTCTGGAAAGGAAACTTAATTAAACTTTTTTTTTTACTTTCTCTTTTTGCAAATTCTATGTTCTCCCTATTGTAAAATAGAAGATTTTGCTAGATCGTTTCACAGAACCAACCAGAACAAAACTGTCAAACTAATTTTTTTTCGGAGATAGACTTTGTTTAAAAAAAAACTGCTGATTTTTTTCTTCAAATCATCATAAAAGCAGGATCTAAATCATCTCACAAATATTTTACTAAGACTAGAGGAAATGTAAGGGTTGGAGAAATTATGTAGAAGAAAAAGGTGATTTGGAACATCTACTTCTATGAAACGTAGCCTTTTACTCTCATTTTGCAGAATGCCCTAAATCTGTGCATCTGAATTATAGGAGAGAAAGGGAGAAACCTCAGAAGAGCCTTTGCTTTGTTACAGATTGGCCACTGCTACCCTGAACATCTGAGTAACTTTCCCCAAGAGCTGAAAGATCTTCTCTCTTACAATCACACTGTCCTGGATCCAGATCTTCGAATGGTAGGACCAGTATTTGGAATAATAAACTGTGCTGTGTTCAAATGAGAATAACCTCTCAGCTAAATATCTTTGAAAAATGTAAATCAGAGTGTGTCACCTCTTCCTTAAAATCCTTCTGTGGCTTCTTATTTATGCTTAGAATAAAACTCAATAACATGGCCTGTAAGTCCCACCATGATCTATACCCTCCTGTGTTTCTGATCTCAGCCTTTTCTGCTATACTCGGATCTTTCTGTCCTTCCAGCATCCCAGCCCTGCAGGATGCCCCTAAACCTCTTGAGTAGGTGATTCCTTCTAGGCATTCAAACCTTATTCATAAAGAATCCTAAGTACAACTTGTAGTGTTTATACTGCTTAGTTTAATAAACTTGTCCATTAAATAGCCACAAGGGCAGAGACTGTCCTGAAAACTGTGGTAGTAACTAGTTAGTAAGAGACATTAAGTTCTTTGGGATATATATGCTCCATTTTCTCATTTTCTTAACTTTACCATTATCTTATAGTATGCTTTCTTTTCCTTCCGAAGACATTTTGCAAAGCTTTGATCTTGCTGAGAAATAAAAATCTCATCAATCCGTCAAGTTTACTAGAGCTCTTCTTTGAACTTCTGCGTTGCCATGATAAGCTTCTGCGAAAGGTAAAGAGCCAAAAATTTTTTTTTCTACATCTCATTCTTCCTTGAGATGATATAAAATTGTAGAGTTCAGAGTCCCTTGAATTCTTGATGCTTTACATTTTTGGATACAGTTAAGAATGATTTTAATAGGGAAAAATCATTCTATGCATGCAATGTGGTTTTTTTGTTTTTTTGTTTGTTTGTTTTGAGACAGAGTCTCCCTTTGTTGCCCAGGCTAGAGTGAGTGCCGTGGTGTCAGCCTAGCTCACGGCAACCTCAAACTCCTGGGCTCAAGCGATCCTCCTGCCTCAGCCTCTCGAGTAGCTGGGACTACAGGCATGCGCCACCATGCCTGGCTAATTGTTTTCTATATATATTAGTTGGCCAATTAATTTCTTTCTATTTTTGGTAGAGACGGGGTCTCGCTCTTGCTCAGGCTAGTTTCAAACTCCTGACCTCGAGCAATCCACCCACCTTGGCCTCACAGAGTGCTAGGATTACAGGCGTGAGCCACTGCACCCAGCCACGATGTGGTATTAATAGCTAATATCTTGAGTGCAGACTTTCTACCAGGCACCATTCTAAGAGCTTTTGTGTATTTACTCATTTACTCATAAAGCCCTATGAAATAGGGATTATTATTATTATTTCTTTATAGATGAAAAGACTAGGGCACAGAGAGAGAGAGTAACTTGCCCAGGGTCACACTGGTGCGTGGTGGGGCTGGAGTATAAATCTAGGCCATCTGGCTCCAAAACCCAAGCCCTTTACTCCTGCATTAAACTGACTGGCTAAGTCAGGACATTGGTGGTCACAGCTATAACTGAACCCTCCCCCCCCCAATAAAACTAACTTTTTGTTGCCGTTATTAACATTTTCTCTTGACATTGTATTTGTTTATATATAAGACCAGAAGCTGAAGCTTTATGAAAGAAATTTAAGAAAGAAAAACTTAAGTTTACATTCATTAACTGCCACTATTTGATTTTAGCAGTTGTATTTCTTGGTCTAATTTGTGGAATAAAAGTGGCAGCATATTTTGAGTACCAGTGATATTTGTATTCCCAGTATTATCCTGCGTGTAGTTAGGTGCAAAAAAAGCCAACTTTATTGAGATATAATCCACATACAGTTCATCCACTTAAAGTATACAATTCATTGGTTTTTAGTGTATTCACAGAGTTGTGCAACCATTACTACAATCAATTTTAGAACATTTTTTATCACCCCCAAAAGAAACTCGATTCCCATTAGCAGTCAGTCCTCTTAACCCCATCTATTCCAGCACTGGGGAATCACCAGACTACTTTTGGTCTCTATAGATTTGCCCATCTGGATATTTTATATAAGTGAAGTCATACAATATGTGGTCTTTAGTGGCTAGATTGTTTCACTCAGCATAATATTTTCAAGATTGATGCTTGTTGTAGCATGTATTGGTACTTTATTCGTTTTTGTTGCCAAATAATACTTTGTTGTATGGATATACCAATGTTGTTTATCCATTCATTAATTAATGGACATTTGGGTTATGTCCACTTTTTTGCAATTTAAGTAATGCTGCTACGAATGTTTGTGTGAACATTGATGTGGGAATGTGTTTTCATTTCTCTTGGGTGTATACCTAGTGGAATCATTGGGTCATATGGTAACCCCATGTGTAACCTTTTGAGGGCGACTTTCTTTTGCTTTCTAGCTGCTTTTTTTACTTGTTTTTGGTCTCTTTTGTGATAGAATGAAAAATAGATAAAATTAAGTCATCTTACACATTTATACTTTTCTCCAAATTTAGCAAGGTTAGAAATGTTAGGTAGGCTTAATGTGTATGTATTTTTATTTTCTTTTCCTTAGACTTTATATACACATATTGTGACTGATATCAAGAATATAAATGCAAAACACAAGAACAATAAAGTGAATATAGTAAGTACCCTTTTGTTTTCTATGTTTACAGCATTGTACAGTTGTACCATCAGTGCGTTCAGTTTCTTTGTCTTTCTTTTCTTCAGGTATTGCAGAATTTCATGTATACCATGTTAAGAGATAGCAATGCAACTGCAGCCAAGATATCTTTGGATGTGATGATTGAACTCTATAGAAGGAACATCTGGTAATATAGATGTTTGTCTCTTGAAAAGTTGACCTTTTTTTTCATTTGTGATTAATATAGAGCACATATACAATTTTTTTTTATCTTGAGCTCCTTAGTATACCTCTGTTGTGTAGATTAAGTTGGAAGTGAAAATTGAGGCAATCTAAATGACTAATAACATGGGCTACCATTTCTTGAGCATCTGCTGAAGTCAGGCACTTTGAAATTATCTTGTTTAACCTGAAGAACAACTTGAGAACAAATGCAGCTTGTCTGGAATTATCCCCATTGTATAGGTAATGAAATGGAAGTTCATTGTGTTAGTAAGAGTATTTAGATAGTAAGAGGCAGAGCTGAATTTCAAACCCAGGTCTGTCTGACTCCAGAATCTGTGCTCTCTACTCTGCCATTGTGAAAATTTTCAGGTCAGTTCACCTTATATATATAAAATATTATGCTTCACATACTTTGGTTTGTTGGTATAGTGCCCTCAACTCATGTCTTTTGCTTTTCTTACTAACCAGAAAAGTAATATTTATTGCACCAGAAAGTTCAGAGAAACGAGAACAGATTTTTTAAAACTTGTAAGTCCAACCACGCAGAGACAGTCACTGTTAGTATTTTATAGTATTTCCTCCTGATCTTTTCTTTAATGTACATTTTTAAATATGGTTGGAATTTTTCTGTATTATATTTTTTTATTCTGGGGGTCCCCTCCCCCACTTACCTTGAGTAGGTTCCTATGCCATTAAAAATTCTTCATACTCCATCCTAATGGCTGCAAACTTTCTGTCATAAGACTGGGCTAAAATTTAACTGAATGTTCTACCTGTAGTTGACTAATTTAGCAACACATGACTTTTTAAAATATTATGATTGGGAATTCTGATGTGTCTGAAATATTATATTATTTATTTTGTGCCATTGTGTGTGCTATGAAATACAGTAGAATGGAAATTTATTTCAAAGCACTCATTGTCTTCCCCCAGGAATGATGCCAAAACTGTCAATGTTATCACAACTGCATGTTTCTCTAAGGTGACCAAGGTAAGCGCCTGTAGGGCTATGTGACAGCTGCCTGCGATGGGTGTGTGAGGAGCAAGTGGTGTGAGGACCGTACTTTGTGCTTAGCGAGGCTTTCTTTGTTCCTAGACCGCTTCCCTGGGTCATCTGTGCTTTAGAGAAGTCAAACAAAATCATGAGTTTTTCAAATGCTGTGTAGTGAATGATAGCCATAGTGTTTATTTTATGTTTTCCCCTGTGATTCTTGACTTTTCTTCTATTTGACATATGCATAGCTGAAAGAAATTTAAGGGCCAACTTTGGCTTTCTGTTAGAAGGGCTGTAATCTCACTTTTCATGGTGGGGAGGATGTCGAAATTCTTGATAGTCTACTTGAAGGACAACTGTGTAGACCTTAGCAGTTCTAAACTAGTTAAAGGCTTTTAAAAATTACCTATGAGAAAAAAAATTACCTTACTTATGAGACAGAGCATAAAACCAATTTTTAAATTAAGAAAAATTAACAAAAATCTCACCACCTTTTGAATTTTTTTCTTCAGATCCTAGTTCATATGCACGTATAAAGTGTAGTCAAAAGTATTTGGTCTTTGTTGTAACTGAGTTAAGTAAATAA
The DNA here is from genome assembly GCF_040939455.1 of Microcebus murinus. Taxonomy (NCBI): domain Eukaryota; kingdom Metazoa; phylum Chordata; class Mammalia; order Primates; family Cheirogaleidae; genus Microcebus; species Microcebus murinus. Next base: position 1,504,756 of record NC_134129.1, read on the forward strand.
CTTTTCTGATTGGTCTTTAGATATTAGTTGCTGCTTTGACATTCTTCCTTGGAAAGGATGAAGAGGAGAAACAGGATAATGACTCAGAATCTGAGGTTAGTTTAATCATAGCTGGTTCTGAATTTTACATTTCATTATTGCTCTGAGTACAAATTGTAAAATCCATAATTGCCTGAGTTAGAAATTTATGTCACCTTTGTCCTTTATTGAGTTCTGCCATGCTGAGATCTTATTCCACTTAGAATTTGTCGCTTGTGGCTGGGTGTGGTGGTCCATGACTGTAATCTTAGCACTCTGGGAGGCTGAGGTGGGAGTATCGCTTGAGCTCAGGAGTTTGAGACCAGCCTGAGCAAGAGCGAGACTCCAATCCTACTAAAAAATAGAAAAAATTAGCCAGGAACGGTGGTGTGTGCTTGTAGTCCCAGCTATTTGGGAGGTTGAGGCAGGAGGATCACTTGAGCTCAGAAGTTTGAGGTTGCAGTGAGCTATGATGACGCCACTGCACCCTAGCCTGGGCAACAGAGCAAGACTCTGTCTCAGTAAAAAAGAATTTGTCACTTGCATTCAGAAAGATTGGTTAAATAATTAATAAAACAGATCCATTCAACCTTTGTCTTAGTTCTAAAGCTGTATCTATATTTTGCTATAAATTTAGAATGAAAATTTTCACCAATGTATTTCTTTAGGTAATGTCAACATCGTAGAAGTTTAGAGTGGAGGAAGGAAGGGGAGTAATGTGGCATTTATTTATTTATTCATTTATTTTTTGGGAGACAGAGTTTTGCTCTGTTTCTGTTAGAGGCTGTTTAACAGAAAATGGTATTTTTTTCAGGAATAAGGCATTGCAGTGGGAATATGCTTGCCATAATAAGGTATGTGTGTATTCAGGTAGATAAAGAGAGGTTTTTAAAGGAAAAATGAAGAGGATCACGTAACTGTTTTGAGATAATTATTGGCTAATCCAAGGGTCAGTAGCAAGAGGGGTGCCAGTCCGAGGTTAGACAGGCAGCTGCTGGGAAAAATGTCCTTGCAGAAATGGTTTTTCTGTAAGGTTGCCGTGGTATTTGTGCAACGTTGTGGCTGTTGCAGTCTTTTGTGACAGTTTCTATTATTAGGCTTTCGCATATCAGAGCCTCTCTTCGTGGGCTTCCCCAGCATTATTTGTCAGGGTATGTTTTATCACAAGTGATTCCATTTTGATTCTGACAACTTTCACATAAAAATTTCTAGCTACTACACATAAAAGTTTTCTTGTTCCTGTCCTACTTCCCAGTTCCTTCTTTACAGATAACCATTTTATTTTCTATTTATTTATGTATGTGTATGTGCACATATAGTTTCATGTGTATAGTAGGTTTTTAAAAACTAGCTCGGGTGTGGTGGCTCACGCCTCTAATCCTAGCACTCTGGGAGGCTGAGGTGGGTGGATCACTCAAGGTCAGGAGTTCGAAACCAGCCTGAGCGTGGCCCTGTCTCTACTAAAAATAGAAAGAAATTAATTGACCAACTAAAAATATATATACAAAAAATTAGCTGGGCATGGTGGTGCATGCCTATAGTCCCAGCTACTCGGGAGGCAGAGGCAGTAGAATTGCTTGAGCCCAGAAGTTTGAGGTTGCTGTGAGCTAGGCTGATGCCACAGCAGTCACTCTAGCCTGGGCAACAAAGTGAGACTCTGATTCAAAATAATAATTATATAAATAACAGGCCGGGCACGGTGGCTCACACCTGTAATCCTAGGACTCTGGGAGGCCCAGGCGGGCAGCTCGCTCAAGCTCAGGAGTTTGAGACCAGCCTGAGCAAGAGCAAGACCTAAAAATACTAGGTCTCTACTAAAAATAGAAAGAAATTATCTGGACAATTAAAAATATATAGAAAAAATTAGCCGGGCATGGTGGTGTATGCCTGTAGTCCCAGCTACCCAGGAGGTGAGGCAGGAGGATCACTTGAGCCTAGAAGTTTGAGGTTGCTGTGAGCTAGGTTGATGCCATGGCACTCTAGCTCAGGCAACAGAGTGAGACTCTGTCTCAAAAAAAACCCAAAAAACTATAAATAACATATCTATTATTCTGTCAATATATATAGCTCTACTAGTACATTTAGATCTTCTAAGTTATTAATACATACAGATCTACCTTATTCTTTTTTTTTTTTTTTTTGAGACAGAGTCTCGCTTTGTTGCCTAGGCTAGAGTGAGTGCCGTGGCGTCAGCCTAGCTCACAGCAACCTCAAACTTCTGGGCTCAAGAGATCCTTCTGTCTCAGCCTCCCAAGTAGCTGGGACTACAGGCATGCGCCACCATGCCCGGCTAATTTTTTCTATATATATTAGTTGGCCAATTAGTTTCTTTCTATTTATAGTAGAGACGGGGTCTCGCTCTTGCTCAGGCTGGTTTCGAACTCCCGACCTTGAGCAATCCGCCCGCCTCGGCCTCCCAGAGAGCTAGGATTACAGGCATGAGCCACCGCGCCCGGACTACCTTATTCTTTTAACCTCCACATAGTTCAGAATATGAATGCATTATAGTTTATTTAGGCATTTCCCTTTTGATAAATATTTGCTTTCAATTTATTTTTTCAAATAAAAACAAAATTGTATTCTATTTATAAAAAGCAAAAGCAGGCCAGGCAGGCACAGTGGCTCACGCCTGTAGTCCCAGCTACTCAGGAAGCAGGGCAGGAGGGTAACTAGAGCCCGAAAGTTCAGGGTTACAGTGAGCTGTGATCTCCCTACTGAACTTCAGCCTGGGCGATAGAAGGAGACTCACCCCCCTCCCCCCAAATACACACACACACACACAGTGAAAGAGAGATATCAATGCTATAGTGAAAATCTTTGTATGTGCCTGTTTGTGCACATGTGTATGCCTATTTTTTACTTGATTTTAAAAGTTGTATTCATTTTTAACAGGTGTGTGCAAAGAGCATAAAAACCAAGAAGTAGATTAAAGAACTGATTTTTGCTTCTATGCAGATTTTCCTTGTTTATGATTTTACAAAGTAATCTCTTCTTCAGGATGAAGGACCAACAGCAAGAGATCTGCTAGTGCAGTATGCTACAGGGAAGAAAAGTTCCAAAAACAAGAAAAAGTTGGAAAAGGCAATAAAAGTGCTCAAGGTGAGACTTGTATTTGGAAAGTGAGATAGGAATCATTGGAATGCAGGATATGTAGTTTTCAGCCAGAGCTCTTTAGGAATTTAAAATCAAGGAATAGCATTTGCAAAAGACTTAGAAATATGTGATGAAGTTTTAAGCACTGATTTCTTAGATGAATAAATGTAATCAGCTCTAGCAAAATCTATGGCTTGGATAAATTAATTTGATTAAATTCACTTTTCGCTTCTTCTGATCACACTGGCTTATACTAGGGTGTCTTTGCTAGACACATCTTCTCAGAAGAGTACATGAATAAAGTACGTTTGATAATTTGTAATGATTATTCTGAAAATCATTAATTTGGCCCTTGTGTGTTTTTTAATGTTTGTATTTCCGAATTCCTCTAAGTCTCACAGGTGCTAATGGCTGCGACATTCCCAAGGTTTAATCTTTTTTTTTTTTTTTTTTTTTTTTGAGACAGAGTCTCAGCCTAGCTCACAGCAACCTCAAACTCCTGGGCTCAAGCGATTCTGCTGCCTCAGCCTCCCGAGTAGCTGGGACTACAGGCATGCACCACCATGCCCGGCTAATTTTTTCTATATGTTATTTGGCCAATTAATTTCTTTCTATTTATAGTAGAGACGGGGTCTCGCTCTTGCTCAGGCTGGTTTTGAACTCCTGACCTCGAGCAATCCGCCCGCCTCGGCCTCCCAGAGTGCTAGGATTACAGGCGTGAGCCACCGCGCCCGGCCCCAAGGTTTAATCTTGAGATTAACTTTAAAAGGCAAAAACAACTTTTGTTCTTCCATTAGAAAGAAAAGTTTTTGGAACAAGGATTTTTTTTTTTTTTCTTTTTAAATAGTCTTTAAAGGACTTTATAAAAGCCATTAGCACATTGAATTCTAAGGGTGTGATCACTGTAATTCAGATTAGAAACGTTTTTTCTCTCCCTTTCAGAAACAAAAGAAGAAAAAAAAGCCAGAAGTGTTTAATTTTTCAGCTATTCACTTGATTCATGATCCCCAAGGTACTATATATTATGACTTCCCTAGTTCCTTGTTGGCCTTATCCCTGCGTGTTTTGTTTCCTGCTTTCAGGGTTGTCAGGGGATATGTTAATTAGATCCCTGGCACTTAATAGACAGTCAATAAATGCTTAATTGTTACTAGTTAGTTGTAATCTAGAGAATTATGTTCTAAAGCAGTGACTCCCAGTTTACAACAAAATAAAAATGGAACAACAGGCCTATCTGAGTTTCATGTCTTTAACAACATAATATTAGCACATTGTACTTGACCAAATACAAAATTGACAGTCTTTTGTTGTTCCTTTTTAAAAAAAAACCTAGTCTGTGGAAACCAAAAGTCTGGGAAACCCTGTGCTAGACCGCTAATTCTCAAAGTAAGCTGTACATTGGCATCACCTGGGGAATTGGGGCCTGTCATTCCCAGAGATTCTGATTTAGTTGGTATGGGATGTGGTTGGGTGTCTAGGACTATTAAATGCTCTCTGTACTCTAGTATGTGGTGACATTTGGTGATCTCTTCTGTGGATTAGTGTCTGTCAGACTTTAACATGCATACAGGTCACCTGGGGGACTTGTTAAGTGCAGAGTCTGATTTCAGTAAGGCTGGGGTGGGGCCTCAGATTCTGCTTTTCTAAGGAACTCCCAGCTGTGGCTGGTCTCAAAGGCTGGACCACCCTTTGAGAAGTAAGCTCTGGAGAGCTATTAAGTAGAGAACCTATCAAATACTCTAGTTATTGATGCTGAAATTATTGGGATTTCTTAAGATTTTACTTTGGGCATCATTAAAAGTATATTCACTTGAATACGAATCTGTTCACTGATTTAACTGCTCCCTTTTCCTATGCCTGTTGTTAATATGTAAATTTTGTATAGACCATGGCCTTACAGTCTGCTTCTTTGGTCTTTTCCTTTCCAGATTTTGCAGAAAAACTACTAAAGCAGCTCGAGAGCTCTAAGGAGAGGTTTGAAGTGAAGATGATGCTCATGAACCTCATCTCCAGATTAGTAGGAATTCATGAGGTTTGGATTACATTATGCTTCTCTTGGTGAATATTAGAAGTAGAGTTAGGCCAGGTGTGGTGGCTCAAGCTTGTAATGCTATCACACTGGGAGGCCAAGGTGAGTGGATCGTTTGAGCTCAGGAGTTCAAGACCAGCCTGAGGAAAAGCGAGACCCTATCTCTACCAAAAAATAGAAAAATTAGCCAGGCATGGTGGCGCATGCCTGTAGTCCCAGTTACTTGGGAGGCTGAGGCAGGAGGATCGCCTGAGCTCAGAAGTTTGAGGTTGCTGTGAGCTAGGCTGATGTCATGGCACTCTAACCTGGGCAGCAGAATGAGACTCTGTCTCAAAAAAAAAAAAAAAAAAAAATCACACATGAATAGAAGTACTTGTTGCCTTTCTCTAAGAAAAACCTGTTGACATTTCACCAACTACATTTCTTTTTCTCCATGGGCTGTAGTCCTGGTGTAAGATCACCAGGTCAATTCTTGTTACATTTGTGCAGTGATTTCATTCAGACTTGAATTTGAGCTCAAGAGGAAAGCAAGAGTGATTTGCGATTTGAGCATGGTTTGATGGAATGACGTTGGAGTTTCACACTGACTAAAACTGGACATCCCTCTTTTTTTTTTTTTTTTTTGAGACAGAGTCTTGCTTTCTTGCCCAGGCTAAAGTGAGTGCTGTGGCATCAGCCTAGCTCACAGCAACCTCAAACTCCTGGGCTCAAGCGATCCTACTGCCTCAGCCTCCCGAGTAGTTGGGACTATAGGCACGTGCCACCATGCCCGGCTAATTTTTATTTATTTATTTATATATATATATATATATATATATATATATATATATATATATATATATTAGTTGGTCAATTAATTTCTTTCTATTTTTATACTAGAGACGGGGTCTCACTCAGGCTGGTTTTGAACTCCTGACCTTGAGCAATCCGCCTGCCTCAGCCTCCCAGAGTGCTAGGATTACAAGCGTGAGCCACCGCGCCCGGCCACATCTTTATATTGAACCAAAGTTTTCCCTGTTACTGCTCAGTGGTCCATCTTACTTTTTGCTCTGTAACTAAAATACAAAAAATGAATTTATTCTCACATGATGAAAATTGAAAAAAAAAAAAAAATCCACTCCAAAATTTCTCTTAAGTTAAAACATTACCTGTTTCTTTAATAACTGGACCCTGGTCAACTTTATCTAGGTAGTTTCCAGGGTGTTAGTGTTTTCTCTTTTAAATATGGACCACAAAAAAAATATGGAGCACAGAGTAATTCCTTTATGTGGTTGGACTAGTGTACAATAATAAAACCAAAAGAGGGTTTTTTAGTGATTAAATTGTAGTAGGTAGTATGGAGATTTGATTTACTGTTTTGTCCCTTGCTTTGGAGCCTGGATATCAGTGCCATTCCTTCCTGTAATCCCCTGTCTCTTAGAACACTAAGAAATCAGTTCTGTAGCCACACCAGTTTTTTTTTGGTTTTTTTTGTTTGTTTGTTTGTTTGTTTTTTGAGACAGAGTCTCGCTTTGTTGTCCAGGCTAGAGTGAGTGCTGTGGCGTCAGCCTAGCTCACATCAACCTCCAACTCCTGGGCTCAAGTGATCCCCCTGCCTCAGCCTCCCGAGTAGCTGGGACTACAGGCATGTGCCACCATGCCCGGCTAATTTTTTGTATATATATCAGTTTGCCAATTAATTTCTTTCTATTTATAGTAGAGACGGGGTCTTGCTCTTGCTCAGGCTGGTTTTGAACTCCTGACCTTGAGCAATCCGCCCGCCTCGGCCTCCCAGAGAGCTAGGATTACAGACGTGAGCCACCACGCCCGGCCGCCAACACCAGTTTTTAGAGTAGAAGAATGTTACGTTTTGTTTACCTCTTCTTCCCTTAGTTAATTCTATGTACACTTTCTTCCTCCTTAAGCATAGCAGCGTGGCCTCATTTGACAAAGAGTACCTTGGTTAATGTAGCATATTGAATCATTCTAGGATATGGTTGGTTACTGAGAAGAAACAAAAGTGAAAAATGATTCTCAATTAGTTGATCTGAGTGATAATAATTGCATCGTGGAGCAGTGACAGCATTGGTTATGTCAATATTAAAGTCGGTGTTCTCTCTACAGCTTTTCCTCTTCAACTTCTATCCCTTCGTGCAAAGGTTTCTGCAGCCCCACCAAAGAGGTGAGCCACTCGCCTGCCACGGTCCTTTGTTGGCTTTGGCAATAGAATTAACATTCAGAGTCTTTTGTCCTGGAATCATTAAAGGCAGAGTTAGGAGTGCAAGTATTCTATATCAGAAGAGGAGAGAAGCCCTTATGTTTTCTTTCTCGGGTCTGCCATGGCCAAGGGTTAGCTGTTCTGCTCCTCAGCCTTAAGAAACCACTGTTTTTGAAAAAAACTAACAACAAATTGGTTTCTCAAAGCAAATCTTTTTGTAATACCATAAGTACTCGTGGAAAATCCTAAAAAAGAAATTCGACCTTTTACTGTATCTTTGTAATAGATAGCAGAATGTTACCGTACTCTTCTCATTGACCTCATATATATTCTCAATTAAAAACAGCAAAAAAGTAGGTAAGAGAGAGATGGTTGTTGCCTTTGAACTTAAACCAAAGTAGAAAGGAAACCAACATTTATGGAGCATCTAACATGAGCCAAGCACTATGCTAAACGCTTTGCACACATCATCTCATCTAATCCTCATATTAGTTCTGTGAGGTGTAGAAAGGGGAAAAAACCCACCAGGGTCCCTCAGCAAATAAATGGCAAATCAGGATTCACCTGGCTTCTTTGTTTTGCTGAGGACCCGTTCCTTACACAATGCCTCCCCTTTGAAGGGAGAGTGTGTGCGTGTATATTTGTATTTATTCATCTGTTCATTGAACAAGTATTTAATTATTTTTATGCCAGGCACAGCATTAGACACTAAGAATTCAACAGTGAACATAAAGCAAACTCCTTTCCTTCATAGAGCTTACATTCTAGAGGGAGATACAGACAGTTCTCTCTGTAATATATCCAGATACAGGTAAGTGTTTTGAAGAAAAAGGATGCAGGGCAAGGATAATAGGGAGTGTGCATCGGGGCGTGTTCTGTTGTGTGACCTGTTGATAGGGCAGCAATTGAGCAGGGACCCGGAGAAAATGAGGGGGTGAACCATGCAGATATCTGGGGGTTGGGCTTGCCAGGTGGAACAGACAGCACTGGCATTGAGGCCAGGATACGCTTGCCACGTTTGCTGTAGTCCTGAGGGGCAGGGCAATGAACTGACTGTGACCTTTTTGTTCTCTTATGTTTTCAGAAGTAACAAAGATTCTTCTGTTTGCTGCACAAGCGTCTCATCACCTAGTACCCCCAGAGGTGAGAACTGCCTTCTGGATCTGTGTGTGGTTAGAAGTGTTACTCTTTGCTGGTTAATCACTTTTCCCACAGGAGTTTCATTTATAGCGATTCTTTTTCTTTTTCTTTTTCTTTTCTTTTTTTTTTTTTTGAGACAGAATCTCACTTTGTTGCCCAGGCTAGAGTGAGTGCTGTGGCGTCAGCCTAGCTCACAGCAACCTCAGTCTCCTGGGCTCAAGTAACCCTCCTGCCTCAGCCTCCCAAGTAGCTGGGACTACAGGCATGTGCCACCATGCCTGGCTAATTTTTTCTATATGTATTAGTTGGCCAATTAATTTCTTTCTATTTATAGTAGAGACAGGGTCTCGCTCTTGCTCAGGCTGGTTTCGAACTCCTGACCTCGAGCAACCCACCGGAGCAACCGACCCCCACCCGCCTAGGCCTCCCAGAGTGCTAGGATTACTGGCATGAGCCACCACGCCCGGCCTATAGCGATTATTTTTCAAAGCTCATATTTCCTTTCCTTAATTAAAACACCGTTGGGTTATCCTGTGTCAAGGCAGTTTTTTTCATCTATGTTTTAAAATGATATTAAAAGAGACTAAAATTTAGTCTGAGGATAGCCAAGAACACAACTCCTAAGTGGAGTATTTTCACCTTGATTCCTTTCAACTCCCAGACTGAAGGCAGAGGGCTATTTTTTCACTGGGAATGCTCTATTGTCCTTGCACCCTCAAGTGTTCGAGTAGAGACAGACATTTTGCTAGCACTCATCTCTTCTTTTGCTCGCAATGCAGATCATTCAATCATTGCTCCTGACTGTGGCCAACAATTTTGTCACCGACAAGAACTCTGGGGAAGTCATGACAGTGGGGTATGTAGAACATGGCTGGAGGCATAAGTTGTCTTTAATGGATCAGGTTTGCCCTGCGTTGCCAAGTTAGAGGATTTTAGCTGGCAGTGTTTCCTCTTGAAAAGCAGTTTAAAATATTCTTCAATCTTCTCAGGAGGTTTGGTAATTTTTTTATTGGTCAGAAATTTGAGGAGAGAACCAGAGAAAAGACACATGTCCTTCTAATCAGGATTTTGGTTTTACTAGTTTCACTCTTTCTAGAAATGAATGACTATATAGCAATCTAAGTGTTTTCCTCTGATCTCCCACTCTGACCTCATGTCTTACCCTGTGTCTTAGTCCATCTTGTGCTGCTGTAACAGAATAGCACAGTCTGGGCAATTTATAAAGAAAAGAGATTTATTTGGCTCACAGTTCTAGAGGCTAGAGAGTTCAAGGGCATCTGCTTGGCGTCTGAGGAGGGCTTCCTTGCTGAGTCATTGACAGAAGGGCAGGAGAGCTTGAGAGTAAGAGAGGGCCAAACCCGTTTTTATAACAATCGGCTCTCGAGATAAGGAACCCGCTCCTGAGACCCTAAGCGCCTTTTAACTGACCTGCCTCTTAATGCTATTACAGAGAATTACAGCAGCAATTCAATTTCAAGATGAGTTGTGGAGGGGACATTCAACTCATAGCTCCCTGGAACCAATGATTTATTATTGGATCACTCTTTTATTCTAGGACAGTTCACTTGGCCATTTTAATTAATAAGTGTTAAGTGCAGGTTTAAAGATTGTCTAATCTGTCTTCATAAGTAAGTGATAAGCTGAACAGCTGCTTTTTATATCCCTTGGAAAATAGTATTGCTGGGATAGCAACCTTAAAGACCTTTAAACTCTCTTATGTGACCTAGTCTCTTCTCTCCTTAGAGTTGGCAAGTAAATGCTGTCATGATTGAGTGTGCCAGATACCGTTATTTGTTCCACTAGTAGAGGAAGTGACGGTAACTGTCTGGAATAAAAGCCCTCAAAGGCTGCCTACCCTTACATTGTCTACCATGCCAGACCTTAGCCAAATAAAACTCAATTTATATTCCTATTGATTTAATTTTTTAGGAAACCTTAAGATGAACCACACAAAATATCTGTTTTAAAGCTTTTTTAAAATTTATTTCTCCTTTTCCAGAATCAATGCTATAAAAGAGATAACAGCTCGATGTCCTCTAGCCATGACTGAAGAACTTCTTCAAGACCTGGCACAGTATAAAACACACAAAGATAAGAGTAAGTCACAAGTCACCCTCTATAGACCAAAGAGTATGATATGACTCATTTTTACCTCCCTATATACTCTTTGCTCTAGAATATCTAATTAAAGGTATTATTTTACAGATGTAATGATGTCTGCTAGAACTTTGATTCAGCTCTTCAGAACGCTGAATCCTCAGATGCTGCAGAAGAAATTCCGGGTAGGTTAAGCATGCTTGTTTTGGTCTGAAGGTTATGGTCTCAAAAGGTAGGAGTAATTTCCTACAATTTGAATTTTAGTATTTGTGATGCTTCCATCATGAGTACTAATGATGTACGTGGTTGTGTTCTTTAGGCTTAGAATATAATTCATTGAATACCATGGCCCTAAATATTTTGTAGTTGGCACATACTCTTTAATGGTGACTAAGTCTTAAAGGCCTATCAGACTATTTCAATTGAAAGCTTTTGACACTGTTAAAAGATTGGAATCTGAAAGATCAGTCAGTACCTGATGCCAGTATTGTGGACAGGCCACTCCTAAGCCAGATACTACCTTTTTCAAGTTGGTAGGGAGGAGGATGCATGCATGTAACAGAGATTGTATTTTTGAAACTGTTAAAAATTGGAGCAGGCCCTGCGTGGTGGCTCATGCCTATAGTTCTAAGCACTCTGGAAGGCTAAAATGGGAGGATTGCTTGAGGTCAGGAGTTCGAGACCAGCCTGAGCAAGAGCAAGACCCCATCTCTACAAAAAATATAAAAATTAAGCAGGCTTGCTGGCGCATGCCTATATAATCCTGTCTACTTGGCGAGCTGAGGCAGGAGGATCACTTGAGTCCAGGAGTTTGAGGTTGCTGTGAGCTTTGATGATGTCACTACACTCTAGCCCAGGCAGCAGTGAGACCCTGTCTCCAAAAAAAAAAAAAAATTGTAGCAGTTATTCTCTAATAATTGCGAGTTTCTTGACCTGGATCAAAAGTAACTGAGAAAATAATGGACAGATTTCTGGCTGGTGGATTTCACTTTGATCTGAAACATAAGCAGACTATTTTTGTCCCTTGATTCCCTCTGTTTTTATAGGTGCTCCTTTCTGAATTCATAACCCTGGAAGATACCTTTCAGGATTAATATTCTGCAATCCAAGCACCTTATTATAAGCAATTTCCTCTCCCTTAGGGTAAGCCTACAGAGGCCTCCATAGAAGCAAGAGTGCAAGAATATGGAGAATTAGATGCTAAAGATTACATTCCAGGAGCAGAAGTTCTGGAAGTTGAGAAAGAAGAGAATACTGAGAACGATGAAGGTTCGTTTTTATTTCACTGTTATTCGGGGCAAAATCACTCGTGCTGTATCTCTGTTGACCTTTAACCACTTCAGTACCAGCGTCGACTATAGTCGATAGGTATAGATGAACCAAGCATTGACTTTAGCCAACAGCCGTGATATGACTTTTCTAATTTTTCATTTATGAAAATAAAATTGTGAACATTTAAAAATAACATAATGAAAATATATGTATGTATATGAAAATATATGTACATGTTACCTATTCTGATTTACAAGTGAAGCTGCCTGTAAAGTAAAACAAGCTTTCAGTGCTTTCAAGCTTTCCTCATCACACAAGAGCAAAACGGACTCGTTGTCAGTGCGCAGCACAGACTACCGTGCGGACTGCAAGTGCCGGCTGTGGGCGAGGCCGCGCGGCCGTGAGCGCCGCACTGAAGTGGTTAAATCTTTATTCTGTTTGAACATTTATTCAGCAGATACCTGCAGAGCAATGGCTGCGTGCTAAGCCCTGTTGTAAGCACTGGGGATCAGTTGAGCGCGGTTCCTGCTCTCGGGGAGCTCACGTGCTAGTGTGGGAGGCGCCTTTGCAAGTCCCGCAGAGCGGCTGCCCGACTCAAGGGCGTTTAGCACTCGAGAGACAGAATGCTTTTGTGTTTGTTGCCTAGAAAAATGATGGTGGCCAGGTGCAGTGGCTCACGCCTGTAATCCTAGCACTCTGGGAGGCCGAGGCGGGTGGATTGCTCGAGGTCAGGAGTTCAAAAGCAGCCTGAGCAAGAGCAAGACCCCATCTCTACTATAAATAGAAAGAAATTGGCCAACTAATATATATATATATATATAAATATTAGCTGGGTATGGTGGCGCATGCCTGTAGTCCCAGCTACTTGGGAGGCTGAGGCAGGAGGATCGCTTGAGCCCAGGAGTCTGAGGTTGCTGTGAGCTAGGCTGACGCCACGGCACTCACTCTAGCCTAGGCAACAAAGAGAGACTCTGTCTCAAAAAAAAAAAAATGATGATGGTTAGTCCTTGGAGCAGTCCTCCAAAGCTCTCCTTGTTGAAGGAGGATGCTTGCTGAACTGGGTGAAGAATACTTAAGGAAATCCATCCTCACTTCCCGAGTCCTGTCTTGTTCCTCTTCGATCGTCCGTTATTTCAGCACAGCTTTCTCAAGCATGAGCTGTGAGACAGCCACTGCCAGTGCAGACATGGAAGATGCTGTCCTGCTCTTGGGGCCCTTCCACAGAGAGCTGCACAGTGAAGGCGAACGGGATCTGTGGCTGGAGCGGGGCACATGGCAGAACAGCAGTCAGTTCCATCTCAGAAGCTTAGAAAAAAAAGGCTTCCTTGAACTGGTGACTAATGAGACAGAAGTTTGGCAAGGAATGCTAGAAAAGCGGACAGAGTCCAGGAGTTTGAGGTTGCTGTGAGCTTTGATGATATCACTACACTCTAGCCCAGGCAGCAGTGAGACCCTGTCTCCAAAAAAAAAAAGAAAAATTGGAGCAGTTATTCTCTAATAATTGCGAGTTTCTTGACCTGGATCAAAAGTAACTGAGAAAATAATGGACAGATTTCTGGCTGGTGGATTTCACTTTGATCTGAAACATAAGCAGACTATTTTTGTCCCTTGATTCCCTCTGTTTTTATAGGTGCTCCTTTCTGAATTCATAACCCTGGAAGATACCTTTCAGGATTAATATTCTGCAATCCAAGCACCTTATTATAAGCAATTTCCTCTCCCTTAGGGTAAGCCTACAGAGGCCTCCATAGAACAAGAGTGCAAGAATGAGCAACAAGTACAACAATGTACAAAGAGTACAAGTGTGAGCAACGTCCTGAAGGATTGGGGGATTGTTAGATTACAGGATACGAGGTGGGACATAGCACGATGGCAGGCCAGAGGCGGAGTTAGAGGCCTTATCATGGACAGCTGTGTATCTACCAGACCGAAGAGCTGAGACGTTGCCTCATGTGCCACAGGGAGCCACTTCCAGATCACCAGTGTCTGTGACTTAGGAAGCTCACTGTCGGGGCTCCACTAAGAGCCGAATACCTCATTACTGAGATGTCTGCAAGGTTCTTTCACATCCAGAATATTCTCTCTCAGTTCTCTGAAGGATTATCACCAGTTCCTCATACATGTGCGAATATGCTTCGGGGAGTTAGTCACACACTTACAGTGTGGCCAAGGCAAATGTGCAATTGCAGTCTTGAGTAACATGGTTTATTGGAAAGAAAATGGACTGCAGTGTCAAGTGCGAGTCTCATGATTTCAGCGTAGGCTGTGTTATGTCACAGCGTGGCTTGGGCATGTCACCTGACTCTGAGAGTCTTTTCCTCTTCTGTGTAGTCATGAGGCTTAGAGAGAGTGATTATAAGGTTGTGGCTCATGGTAGATCCTTAGTGCTTACTCACCATTCCTTCCATAAGCTACATTGATATGGCTTGTTTAACAGTAGATACTGCTCAATTCTTGATCAGTAGAGAATTTGAGGTTCGTTACCTTTTCTATTGCTAGCTTTAGCTTAACTTTTTTAAGTATTTAACTTTAAGGGTATGGCAGTAGTAGCAGTGTGCTCTTCCACACAGATGGATGGGAAAGCACCAGTCTCAGCGAGGAGGAAGAGGCTGATGGTGAATGGGTCGATGTGCACCACTCTTCAGATGAAGAACAGCAGGAAATTGTACGTCTTAAAATTTCCTCTTACAAGTGTGTCACTCTGATGCCTATTAAGATATAATTTATGCTGGGCCTTGTTGGGAAACTAACAGTTTAATGGCCTGGCCCTCGCTTGAGCTGTTAGCCCCTGTTTAAGCCTTTGTTTGTGGGCCTTCCAAGTCCAGGAAGCTGGACAACATGCCTGTGGAGGAGCGGAAGGCCAAAGCTGCAGCCATCAGCACTAGCCGAGTTTTAACGCAGGAAGACTTCCAGAAAATCCGCATGGCCCAGATGAGGAAAGAACTTGATGCCGCCCCTGGGAAATCCCAAAAGAGGAAATACGTTGACATCGACAGTGATGAGGAGCCCAGGTAAAGCGGCACCTGCGGCCAGACAGCTCGGGGGTCGTGAAAGCATCAGGGAAAGGAATTCCACTTCCATTTCATATCATATATCTCCCTCCCCCAGGGGCGAGTTACTTTCTCTTCGGGACATTGAGCGCCTTCATAAAAAGCCAAAGTCTGACAAGGAGACGAGACTGGCAACTGCCATGGTGAGTGGGGCATATTGTTTGTTCCCAGTTCTTTAAGCAGAAAGCACAGAGAATGAAACATGATCCAGAACTTGTATAGCCACAGAATGGCAATATTTTTTTAATGTTTTAAGTAAAGGTGTAGTTAACTGTAGAATAAAATGCACAGATATTAGGTGTTCACAGGGGTGAGTTTTGACAACCACGCATAGCCGTGTAACAAGATACAGAGCGCGGAGAGGCAGCGCTGCGTTCGTGGCGTGGGGAGGCTGAGCGTATCCATCAGCGCTGAGAGCAGCAGGGCAGTGTCCCCTCGGTGGAAAGCCAGGGGAGTCCGTCTCTGGCTGGTGCTGTGATTGCTCACGACTGCGGTCTGTCTGCATTGCCAGTTTCATCTTCCGTGCCTGCCCTTATCTTAGACACCATCCCTCACCAGTCCCACCTCACCCTCTGCCTTCTGTTTGTACCGAAACCTGTTCAAATATGAACCCGTGTCCTTTCTCTCCACACCTTGTGCACAGTATCCTTAGTTCTTGAAATCCTCTGCCCTGCCCTTCCTTTCCCTCACCGTGAATGCTTCATCCTGCCAAAAAACACCAGCTTACTTATCTCCCTTTCTAGAAAACTCCTCTGGCCTTGGCAGGCTGAATTATGCCCTTTTCTTCCACTGAGCTCCCATCGCTCCATTATAATACTTCACCATTTCTTGGCCCCTTTGGACAGAGCCCCAGGGACAAGGATGACAGTGTCCTGTCCATCTTGTGTCCTTGGCATCCAGTGCAGCACCTGGCACAGCAGAGATGTGTGTGTTGATTAGATGGCCCCTGAAGTGTGCTGTTTAAGAAGAAATGTCAAACTTTTTGTGCTGTTAGGCTGGAAAGACAGACCGAAAAGAATTTGTGAGGAAGAAAACAAAAATGAATCCATTTTCCAGTTCCACAAATAAAGAGAAGAAAAAACAGAAGAACTTTATGATGATGAGGTACAGCCAGAATGTCCGGTCAAAGACCAAGCGTTCCTTCCGAGAAAAGCAGGTGAGTTCTACTTTAAGCTTGGGTGGCAGGGACAGTCCCACAGAGACTGCTTGGCGTGAGAGACCGAACTTTGCCTTCTGAGGCCCATGCATTGTGTGTGTGTCGGGGTTAATGGGAGCGTTGTTGAATAGCAGGGAAACCTGGGAAGTGGTCAGGGCCTGTAATTCCAGACCTGACTGGGTCGAGACTCAGCTGTGGGGCCGGAAGGGAGTCCATTTTTCTCTATAAAAGTAGAGGGGTGCAAGCTAGATCATCTCTGAGGACCCTTCCCATGTTAAAATTCTCTGATATTTGGCCAGACGTGCTGGCTTACACCTGTAATGCTAGCACTCTGGCAGGTCGAGGCAGGAGGATTGCTTGAGCTCAGGAGTTCAAGACCAGCTGAGCAAGAGCGAGACCCCGTCTTTACAGAAATAGAAAAAATTAGGGGGGCATGGTGGGGAGTACCTGTACTCCTAGCTAGTAGGGAGGCTGAAGCAGGTGGATCGCTTGAGCCCAGGAGTTTGAGGTTGCACTGAGCTATGATGACGCCACGGCACTCTACCCAGAGTGACAGAGTAGGACTGTCTCAAAAAAAAAAAAAAAAAATTAAATCCTCTGACATTTAATCTGTGACATATACTATCAAAATTAATTGAATGATTTTTAGTGCCTACTTTGTGGCTGATACTTTTCAAAAAGCTAATAACAGTTTTGTTGTCATTATCCTTCCTATATATGCCCTTTTGCAAGCCTTACGTTTACAGGCCTTGGGCATTTCATTTCATCCATTTGTGGCCTTTGAATGGTAATCCGTGCTGCACAGAGGGCTGGATTATTTCAGTTGTTTGTTGTATTAAGACAAACTTATGCTTTTGTATCTTCCTCTGTTGGGGGTGTACCCGAGTGTATCTAAACGTCCTTCTGAAGAATCCCCAGGTAATCAGCTTCAGGCTAAGTAGTCCCACATTCTGAACTGCTGTTTAAATAGCTAGCCAAGGATGAGCCCTCCAGGACTGAATGCAACGGCCTCCCAGGGCAGTGCTGTCTGTGTGTGGGTGCCACGACAGTCGGCACTAACCGAATGACGTGCCCTTTAAACACTACCTATCTGTTTATTTAGTCTTTCTGTTTCTAAACTGTGTTCAACAACATCATGTAAATAATAAAGTTATGGCATTTTAGATAAAAGTTATTGAAATTGGGGTGAGAGGAAAGGTGCCATTTAAGTTCTTTTTTTAAAAAGAGACTGAGTCTTGCTCTGTCACCTAGACTGGTCTGCAGTGGGGTGATCAAACTCCTGGGCTCAACCAATCCTCCTGCCTCAGCCTTCTAAGTAGCTGGGACTACAGGCATGTGCCACCATGCCCGGCTAATTATTTTTTAAGAAGTGGGAGTCTTGCTGTAATTGTGCAGGCTGGTCTCAAGCAGTGCTCCCGCCTCAGCCTCCCCACTGGCTGTGATTACAGGTACAAGCCACCTCACCTGGCTCCCATTTAAGATTTTAAGTACTCTAAATTTTGCCACATTCTCCTAAATTTTTAGTTTAATTGACATAAATCCATTTGCCTGTCCTTTACTGGTCCTTAATAACATTTCAAGGGTAAGGAAATAGTCATCACCCAGTTGGTGGGCCTTGCTTCATTGTGAGGTTTAGGCGACTTCTAGTTAATGGCATTCCCCTTCCCCCACTTCCTCTTTTTTGGCACGATGGAGAAGCCCTGCCTTGTCAGCACCTCTGAGTCATAAGACATCTCTCTCAGAGATTGAAGAGTTTTTTATTTAAGAGTGAATTAAGAGTTCATTGGGCATATGCACTGCTTGGTTCAAGAATGCTTTTTTCTTCTTCCGCAGTTTTCTCACCTTTTGGAACCTGAAATTAATTAGAACTTCTGTATCTCTTTCTTTGCCGTCTATTTTCTTCAAGATCTCTCCTTTACAAAATGTAACTTCAGGTTCCTGATTTTCTCTATTCTCCCCTTCATTTTAGACCATTACTGTCCAGTAGGAATACAATATGAACCACATATATATTTTTAAAATATGAAAGTAAAAAGAAATATACACAATTCTGCTTTCATTCTTCATTTTCACCTTGTGTACTTCCAACACAAAATGATTAAGTTAAAAATTAGAGCTCATATTAACTAGAATATTTTGTCTTAACTACAATTATCAGGGTTTTGGCTTCTCAGTTAATGTCTTTGTGTTTGAGTCATTGTAAACAGTAAATGTTTAGCATTTATTTATTGTAAAATTTTCTTAGCTCATTTACTGCATTAAACTCATGTGAAAATCAGATAACAGAACATTTTTCTTTGTTTCAGATTTGTATATTTATAGTTATTGTAAATCTGCACAAATGCTGAATGCCATTTAAAAATCTTTAAATTATCTGTATGTGCCATATTTAGTAGAAATTTATGTGATTTTGGAAAAGATGATTGTGAAGAAAAATCTATTTTCCTGTTGGTTTTAATTTAGACAATGTATCCCACCCACAACTCCAAAATCTTAAGAGCCTTGGAGACTAGAGAAGTCCTCTGTATTGTCCTTGGAGATGGGTGATGCTCTAGTCTTTGCATTCTGTGGCTGTTCTGCTTAGAGCCTTTGCTCCCCATGAGGTGGGAACAGCAGTCAAGAGCTTTGCGTGTTTCTTAGCAGTATGGCGGCCTTCATCCTGGGTGTACAGATTTGATCTCTTAAGGAATATTTTACCATTTGTAGTTTTTCAGGATGATTTATCAACTTAGTGATTTCTTTTTAGTAGACTTTCAGATAGCCAAATTAGTATGATGGGGTACCCAAGAGTTATGTTTAAATACTTTTTTTGTATCTTTATAGCTGGCGCTACGAGATGCACTTTTGAAAAAGAGGAAAAGAATGAAGTAACTTCCAAGCAAGTTTCCATTCTAAGGAGAATGACTTAGCCATTGTGACTTGTGTCATTACTCTGCAAATTAGTAAATCAAGCATGTTTGTTTACCTTTAAAAGTCCAAAAGCACTGTGTTGTGAAAACCACAGTAAATGTGGCAGCAGTTTGGTGTTTTTTATTTTTGAAATGGGTAAGGGTGGGAGTGTTAGAGATGTAATAGCATTGGTGTTGTAAAATCATTTTATTTAGCATTCATGCAAAAAAAATTGAGTGTCATGTGTTGTCAGTGTAAATACAAAATGAATGAATTGTGACCCCTTCACTCCAGGCATTCACAACTTAGTGGGGACCAGGTGTGTTTACGATGTGTGTTTACGATGTAGTATAAATAGTTTAGTAGAGGTAGAGCCATATTTCTGTGGAGTCACTGAGGCCTTATAGACTAACTCTGTGGGGATAGGAGTTACATATTCTCTCAAAACAGGACAATGTTACAAGAGTAAGAAGTTCTTACTTGTAAATAGGCTTACCTGCTGAAAACAGGTCCCTGCTGTACAGATTTTGAGTAGACGCTTTAGCTGCTTTAGTAATCTAACAGATTCAACTATTTTTGAAGGCCCTGTAAATGCTTTTTGGTTAAGACCTCACTTTTAAAACTGCCTTAAGTATAACTAGTAACTGTGGAATGTATTTATTAGTCATCATTGGATAGGTTCCCACAGGCTTCTTTCACCCTGTAATATTTTTAGTCCACTGTCTGCCTTGTCTGAGTAAAAGGTTTCTAACGTCACATCGGTACTCTTTCTTGTGTGTCTGGCGTGGTGTGTGTTGTTCTTCCTTTCCTAGGCATGCTTGAGTCGATTTCAGGGGACAGTGTCTTTGCATGCAAGTTGCTGCATTTGGAAGTAGTTTGGTGCCTTTTGCCTTAGATTTCTTAGATAATAATGTAGTAGATCAGGAAATTGTATGTTCTCATTAGTGTTAACGGTCAATTGCCCACTCAGAATTAGAAGCAGCTTCTAAAATCACTTTTCTTGCTCCCTTTTCAGTTTCTTTTTTTTGAGACAGAGTCTCATTCTGTTGCCTGGGCTAGAGTGCCGTGGCATCAGCCTAGCTCACAGCAACCTCAAACTCCTGGGCTCAAGCAATCCTCCTGCCTCGGCCTCCCAAGTAGCTTGGGACTACAGGCATGCGCCACCATGCCTGGCTGATTTTTTCTATGTATTTTTAGCTGGCCAATTAATGTCTTTCTATTTTTAGTAGAGACAGGGTCTTACTCTTGCTTAGGCTGGTCTTGAACTCCTGAGCTCAAACGATCCTCCCGCCTCAGCCTCCCAGAGTGCTAGGATTACAGGCATCAGCCTCCATGCCCGGCCATAGAGTACCCAATTCCTTAGCTACATTTTCCACATTACTGTAGGTGAACCTGTTGTCTCCAGTTTCCAATAACATTCTCGTTTCCAAAGGTGCTACTACTGACAGTCTCCTTCAAGACCTTCAGACTTCTACTAATACTCTCTTCCAGGAACTTTGGGCTCTCACTAACACTGTTCAAAAGTCTTCCAGATTCCACCCACCACCAGTACCAAAGGAATACTGTCTTTGCTATTTGTTACAGTACCATACCACTTGTGTTCCCCAAATCTGTATGTTATCTGCTGCTGCATGGCAAGTTACCTCAAAACTTGGTGGCTTACAATGAACATTATTTCAGTTTCTATGGGTCACGAATTTGGGGGGTGGCTCAGCTGGGGCAGGCGGATCCACTTCCAAGATGGCTCACTCACATGGCTATTGGCAAGAAGCCTAGTTCCTCTCTGGCTCTTGGTAGAAGTTTTCAGTTCCTCAACACAGGGACATTTTCATAGGGCTTTGAAAGTGTCCTCAGGACATGACAACTGGCTTCCTATAGAGTGGACAATCCAAGGAGGAGCCCACAATGTCTTTTGTGAACTAGTCTCTTAAGTCAGACACCATCACCTCTGCTATATTTGATTGATTAGAACCAAGTCCCTAAGTGCATCGCTCAGTCAAGACAAGGAGAATTAAGCGACACCTTTTGAAGGGAGGAATGTTAAGAATATGTAGATACAGTTTAAAACTACACTGTCTTTACACAGAATAAAATGAGATACCCATCTTTTTTTCTTTTTCTTGAGACAATCTCGCTGCGTTGCCCAGACTAGAGTATCTAGAGTGCCGTGGCGTCAGCCTAGCTCACAGCAGCCTCAAGCTCCTGGGCTCAAGCGATCCCCCTGCCTCAGCCTCCCCAGTAGCTGGGACTACAGGCATGCGCCACCATGCCCGGCTAATTTTTCTATTTTTAGTAGAGATGGGTCTTGCTCTTGCTCAGGCTGGTCTGGAACTCTTGACCTCAAGCCATCCCCCCATCTCAGCCTTGCAGAGTGCTAGGATTACAGGCGTGAGCCACCATGTGGGCCTCAAAGTTACTAGAAATTACTTTTTTTTTTTTTTTTTTTTTTTGAGACAGAGTCTCACTTTGTTGCCCAGGCTAGAGTGAGTGCCATGGCGTCAGCCTAGCTCACAGCAACCTCAAACTCCTGGGCTCGAGCGATCCTTCTGCCTCAGCCTCCCGAGTAGCTGGGACTACAGGCATGTGCCACCATGCCCGGCTAATTTTTTATATATGTATATCAGTTGGCCAATTAATTTATTTCTATTTATAGTAGAGACGGGGTCTCGCTCTTGCTCAGGCTGGTTTTGAACTCCTGACCTTGAGCAATCCGCCCGCCTCGGCCTCCCAAGAGCTAGGATTACAGCCATGAGCCACCGCGCCCGGCCTAGAAATTACTTTTTTATATGCAAATGTCCTTTTAACTCAGCTAATCTGCTGCTGGCGATTCTCTCAATGGGCCCCTAGCCTGAGCACGCCCCATAGCCTGAGCACGCAACTGCTGTTACAAGCTTTGCGACTGAAAATTAAGATAGGGGTCTTAACTTAGATCTTATGAAAGAAAAACATGGAAGAAGCTGGAACAGAGGCTTGAAACTTTAGTCCAGTGACATGCAGGCCATAAAAATGGGAAAAATCAGAGGCAGTGACTGTGTATTTTTTTTAAGTTATTTCATACTAGTTTATTTAGGGGTTCCATTTTCACGCAGTCGATTTTACGCGTTTCTCATACACTCCACTCATTTGTTCATCTAGCTCTGAAGGGTTGGTTACTCAGTGTCATCTCGATCAGCCAACCATCTTCGTAACAAGATTTGTGGACAAGTCCTGGATTTTCTGCAAGAGCTTCATTCACTTTAGTTGCTTCTCCTGATAAAGGAGAAGGGGGTTGGCTAGCAGCTTTCACACTTTCCAAAACACGAAACTCGCCTTGTTTCATGCTGGCCTACCTTCGGCAGACTGCAGGCAACGTCTCAAAGCTTGCTGTGCCAGCGCTGCCGCCCACGGTGCCGACACCGCTTTCCGTTGTGAGCCGTTCGCGGTCCCCGCACGCTCCTCCGCGACACCGGTGTACAATTTGTTAGGCGGGAAAAAGCCCTGGAAAAAAAATGAATTTGCCATTTACTTTACCTGCAGACGACCGTGCTACCCATTGAGAATGTCCCAGCCTCACTAACGTGACTTTCCTAGGATTTGTGCGTCTTCCGTCTCCTGGCTAGTGGGGACGCGAAGAGGGGCGAGGGGCGCCAAGTGGGTTGGGGTTCAGGCGGCCTGACCTCGGGCGAGTGGCTTCACCGCTCCAGGCCCGGCACCCCTCCTGGGCGAACCGGGACGTTTCCGGGGAACCCGCCTTTGGCTTGTTTTCATGACTAAATGCGACAGTGTACGCAAAAATGCTCGGCGCATAAATGCTAGCTACGTTTTTGGCTATTTCTAAAGCAGATTTTTAACTGAAAAGAGGTGGGAGCGTTGGAAAGGAAAAGCTCTTCTGCACGCCATAAGATCCGAATGTAAAAGTGGAGCGGGGGCACTCTGTCGCCGGCCCCTCTCGGCCGCGAGGGACTGGGCCTCCGCCGCCCGCAGCGCCCGCGCCCGCGCCCAGAGGCGGGGCAGGAGGCGCGGCCGCGGCGCGGACTTGGGGTCCCTCCCGGGCCGCGTGACCGTGACAGGGCCGGCGGGCCGCGCGCAGGCCCCGCCCCGGTCCGCGCAGGCCCCGCCCCCGCCGGCCGCGCTCCTGCAGCGACTGCCGCCGCGGGCCGGGCTGCGGCCGGAGCCCCGCGCGACCCAGCCATGCCGGCCGCGGGCCGAGGCCCGCTCCGCGCGCCGCTGCTGCTGCTGCTGCCGCTGGCGGGGGCCGCGCTGTGCCCCGCCGCCCCGGGCCCGGCGCCGCCGCGCTTCAACGTGAGCCTGGACGCGGCGCCCGCGCTGCGCTGGCTGCCCGTGCTGCGGCGCTACGACCCGGCCGCGGTGCGCGCCGCGGTGGCGCGGGTCGTGGGGTGAGCGGGCGGGCGGGGCGCGGGCCGGGCGGCGGGGCGCGTTCCCGTTCCCGCTCAGGGTGGCGCGCGGGTCGCCGGGCTGCTCGGCGACCGAGCAGGACACACGGCCGACCTGTCCCGGGGGCCGACGCCGCCTCCTCTCCGGGCTCCTCCCGCCCGCCCGCCCGCCCGCCCGCGGGCGCAGCCCTGGCCGCCCGTCCACACCCGCGCTTTCCCCCTCAGGGACCGAGTCCCCAGCTGGGTCCGCGCGCTGCTCCGCGAGGCGGCCCTGGCGCTGGAGCCGCGCCTGCCGCAGCCCTTCGCCGGCGAGATCCGCGGCCTGTGCGACGCGCTCAACCTCAGCCTGGCCGACGGGCTGCTCGTCAACCTGGCCTACGAGTCCTCCGCGTGAGTGCGCGCGTGCGCGCCGCGTGAGTGAGTGCGCGCCGGGTGAGTGGTTGCGCGCCGCGTGCGTGAGTGATTGCGCGCCGCGTGCGTGAGTGATTGCGCGCCGCGTGCGTGAGTGAGTGCGCGCCGGGTGAGTGAGTGCGCGCCGCGTGCGTGAGTCATTGCGCGCCGCGTGCGTGAGTGCGCGCCGCGTGCGTGAGTCGTTGCGCGCCGCGTGCGTGAGTGGTTGCGCGCCGGGTGAGTGGGCGCGCGCCGGGTGAGTGCGCGACGCGTGCGTGAGTGGTTGCGCGCCGGGTGGGTGGGCGCGCGCTGGGTGAGTGAGCGCTGCGTGAGTGAGCGGGCGCGCGCCCTCCAGAGCCCGCGTCCTCCCTCCTGCGTGCGAGGCTTGGGGCTTGGACAGGGGAAGCAGCTTCCCTGCCTGGCCGCCACGGCCTCCTCCGCCCGGACACCCTTGTCCCTCTCCGCGGATCCAGGGAGCTTCTGACTCCAAATCTGCTGAAAGTGCGCTTTTCCCGGCCAAGGTCAGGAGTTTGAGACCAGCCTGAGCAAGAGCAAGAGCAAGACCTGTCTCTATTAAAAATAGAAAGAAAATTAGCCAAACAACTAAAAATATATGTTAAAAAATTAGCCGGGCGTGGTGGCGCGTGCAGCTACTCTGGAGGCTGAGGCAGGAGGATCGCTGGAGCCCAGGGATTTGAGGTTGCTGTGAGCTAGGCTGATGCCATGCACTCCAGCCGGGGCAACAAAGTAAGACTCTGTTTCAAAAAAAAATAAAATAAAATAAACTAGCTGAGAAGGCTTTTAGTTTCATTTCTCCAACATATTTTTTCAGTCCTCTGTCTCAAAAAAACCATATATTTTTACTTTTCCGGGAGGTTTTGGCAGCTCACCCTGTGCCCCTCCAGCCTGATACCTGCAGTGGGTCCTTCCTGCGCTCCGTCCGCGGCAGTTACCGTCCGTGTGTCGGCATGGCTGGCCGCTCTTTCAGAGTTGGCTTCCGCTAGGGCTGGGGACGCAGGGACCGCTGTTCTATCTTATGGGCCACCCAGTGTTCGGACCGGCCCGTGGGTGTGACAAAATGTGGCACCTGGCAGTGGAAGCGGTATGGAGTGGGGTTGACTCCAGGCAAAGTGCAAGGGACCCTTCAGCGTCTATAGACTCACTGTGGAGAGAGGTTTGACTTGGTTTCTCCCTTTTAAGACTATTGATTTACCAACAGACCAGCCTGGTAATAGATCCTGTAACATCTTTTTTTTTTTTTTTAAAGATTTCATGTCTAAGCTTAGATCCTGTAACATCTTGTAACTGCTTATAGCTTCTTGATGTCTAAAGAGGATGAGAGTAAAAAAGATGTTGGGGCCGGGCGCTCACTGTAATCCTAGCACTCTGGGAGGCCGAGGCTGGAGGATCGCTTAAGGTCAGGAGTTCCAAACCAGCCTGAGCAAGATCGAGACCCGCTGTTTCTACTAAAAAGAGAAAATATTAGCGGGACATGCCTATAGTCCCAGCTACTCAGGAGGCTGAGGCAGGAGGATCGCTTGAGCCCAGGAGTTTGAGGTTGCTGTGAGCGAGGCTGACACCACTGTACTCTAGGCTGGGCAACAGAGAACGTGTCTCAAGAAAAAAAATCTTGGGATAATGAAACTTCAGTAGCCTTGGCATCATGCCTGAACACCTGGGCAGGGTAAGTTAGGAAGCTCGGAGACTGCCTTCCTCTTCAGGGAAATGTCTTCAGACACAGCTAAGACACAGGCCTGTTAAAGTGTTTTTCAACTGAACTAAGTTAATTTTGCCATCTTCCTTTCTGCCTCCCACTTTTTCCTATTTCGACATGTGGCTTTCTCAGTGAGAAATCACTAATCATTTTTATCCCCATTAGCTGGAGTCAACCATATCCAAACAGATTAAAGCAAAAGTTCTAGTAAAAACATTGTAACTTTCGGATTTGATATTAAGGTATTTATTGAATTGCTTAGCAACAGAAAGCACCATCCAATTCCACTAGCATTAACAAGGGAAATGTTTTGTTCTCATTGCATAAGTAAGGCTTCTTGAATCGGAGTATTACACTAGCTACCCTTTATTGAGCCTGAGGGGTGCCAGGCACTTCATGAACACAGCCCCGTACCCTCTGTT
Source organism: Microcebus murinus (assembly GCF_040939455.1). Classification (NCBI taxonomy): domain Eukaryota; kingdom Metazoa; phylum Chordata; class Mammalia; order Primates; family Cheirogaleidae; genus Microcebus; species Microcebus murinus. Next base: position 1,530,596 of record NC_134129.1, read on the forward strand.
TTGTGGAAACCAAGCTTCAGAGGGGACAACTCGCTGAAAGTCTGGCTGGCGGGTGCTGAAAGCATGTGAGTCTTCAGTGCCTTGCAGAGCTGCTCGCATAGCACTTGCCTCCCCTCTCCTTTGTCTCCTGTGCTTGGGCGCTACCTCACACTAAAACCTTTGGGTATGACGTGGAAGTATTGTTACTTTGCCAGTTTTGAAAAATCCCCTTTGAGTGATAGTCTACCCACTTGCTTTAGTACATCCTGTATCATATCTTATCCCCTTTCCCTGACCTCAACTCATTGAAGTTCAGATCAGACACATTGGAAGGAATTGAAACCTGACCAAGCTTCCTTCTTTAAACAAACAAAAACAAATAGCATTTGTGGTTTTTTTTCTAGTTGTAAAAGTATTCTAATATGTAATTAATATGGAAAACCAGTAAATGCAGAAAACTATAAAGAACAAAATAACCACCATCCTATTACTCAGAAACGACCAGAAAATCCTTTAGGGTATTCCTCTATTTTGTTCGTATGGATATACATATCTTTCTCCCTGAGAATTGGACATACTGTATATAAATATTTTTTCATACATTAAATTTTCTCAGAGAATATGGATATGTAGGTATTATGACAAACCAACCACCTCCTCCTTTTCCCAAAATACTTGTCTAACCCAGAGTTCTTAAAGAATCCTTTTCTTTTATTAGCTCTCTTCAGGGACCTCTACAAGGACAGGAAGAGTGCCAAGCCTGTAAAGACCTGACCATTTTCCAACGGGACAAAATGGAACATTTGGGGAACAGAATGGTTTAGTGCCATTGTACTAGCTCTGAGAAATTCATAGTACCTCCGTACCTCAGGCTGAGCTTGAGGTAGCTTTACATAAAGTGTGAAGTGAGAAACATACAAAGAAGGAGTACAGTTCAGAGGTCCCCCAAGCCCAGGACGAGTGAGTTTCACGTAGGATGTAGACTGAGGGTGACATTCTCATTCAGTGGCCTTGCCGTGCCACCCATGCGTGCCAGGGCAAAGGTTTAGTCACTCCAAATGAACATACAAGTTGTGTGCATTTGTGTTTTTCATCTTCAATTATGAATCCATATTCTTGTACAAGGATTATAGCGTTTGTCAGTTATGATGAAGATAAAGTGTTTTACTTTGAGCACTTGTTTTAAAGATGAAAAACTCATTTACCTTTTTATTTGTCTTGTTCATTCACATTGGGCTTTTCTCAGATTCTGCACCAGCATTGTGGCTCAAGACTCCAGAGGTGGCATCCACCATGGTCGCAATCTGGATTATCCTTTTGGAGATATCTTACGCAAGTTGACCTTGGATGTGCAGTTCTTAAAGAATGGACAGGTATAGTGTGCACAGTATAAGATACAGAAATTGGAAAGACTCACTAACCCAAGTCAGCAAGCATCTGGATGGGCTGCTGACGTGTGTTATTAGCGTAAGATACCAAAAACATCAAATCCCTGGAATAACAAAACCAGGAGAGGGGTTTACATCGATTTTGCTTACGGGAAGGATGGTCGTATATTATTATGGAGCAGCTGCTTAAAGAAGTCAACTAATTTTCCTTAGGGAAATCTCTGTGGAGTATGCTCAATCTTCCACTTAGGCTGAGTCAGCTCCTTCCTCTGCTTTCCCCTGTTCTGGTGGCTTCTACAGTAGAGAGGGACTGGGTAGCACAATGGCTGGAAACGCCCAGCTTTGGGTTCTGACAGTCCTGGGTTCGAATCCTGACTCTGGAGATCACCTGCTGCTTGCCAGGGTGTTGTCTCAGGGATCTGGACGGCTGAGCTTGAGAAAGGATCAAGATGCCTTTGTCTAGAGTTTTATTACATCCATCCTTGGAAGAGGAAAAGAAAAATCATAAAAAGAAATGGCTAGTTCAGAGTCCAAGCTCTTATTTTCTGGGTGTAAAATGTGCAGGTTGCTACAGGATTACCACGGTTTTCAGCCACGCTCGGCAGCGTTCTTTGTGCAGGCCGATCTGTGCTGCTGAGCCGGTGGCAGGAGGGAAGCCGGGCGCACAGAAGGGTGCTCATTTAGAAGAAAGCAACACTAGTGACCCATACAACTCCTGAATTCGTGGTATCTCACAGAAAGCCCTACCATGAGTTCAATAATTCCAGTTAATCTACCAAGATAATTACATTGGATTTTGTAAGGTATACAACAGTGACCTCCTATCTTGGTGTCAGTTTTTTCCTAAAGTTTTGATTATAGGCAAAAAACCAAAATGAATCCTGATTCTGTTAATTACTGGCCTTCCTTTGTGAACCTGGGGGATTACACCCATTTTACAGACTACAGCTCTGAGAGGCTCACAACTACTTTATTGAGATGGTTAAAAATTTTATGTTTGTTCATGAATGAATGACAGGGTCTTCCCCTGTCTCCCAGGCTGCAGTGCAGTGGTGGGATCATAGCTCACTGTAACCTTGAATTCTTAGACTCAAGTGATCTTCCTGCCTCTGCCTCCTGTGTAGTTAGGACTACAGGTATATGCCACCACACCTGGCTAATTTTTACTTTTTGGTAGAGATGGAGTCTCTCTATTTTGCCCAGGCTGGTCTCAAACTCCTGGCATCAAACAATCCTCCTGCATTGGCCTCCCAAAGTGCTGAGATTACAGGTGTGAGCCACTGCATTTGGCCTGAGGTGGTTATAAATGTTAAATCACATAGTATATGTAAAGCATGTGGTAGGTGCTTGATATATAGTGGCCAAATAATATGGCCAGGTGCAGTGGCTCACACCTGTAATCCACCTGTAATCCTAGCACTCTGGGAGGCTGAGGCAGGAGGATCACTTGAGCTCAGGAGTTCGAGACCAGCCTGAGCAAGAGTGAGACCGTGTCTCTACTAAAAATATAAAAATTAGCCAGGTGCAGCAGAACATGCCTGTAGTCCCAGCTACTTAGAGGCTGAGATAGGAGGATCACATGAGCCCAGGTGTTTGAGGTTGCAGTGAGCTGTGATGCTGTCCAGCCCAGGCAACAGAGCAAGACCCTGTCTTAAAAAAAAAAAAAATACATGGGGGGGGGGTGGCAAGGGCAATATATGTAACCTTAACTATATTTGTACCCCCATAATATGATGAAATTAAAAAATTTAAAAGAAATAGGGCCAAATAATAAATTATCTTTCATTTAACAAGTATGATTTACCCATACCACTTTCTTGGGTATGTATGATCTTTAAGAAATCATACTTAGATTATTTTGTTTTAAGCATGGTCCCTTTAAAACTGTACTATGTACTGTTGTTACATTACTGTGTAAACTTTTAGAGAGAGCATTCATCAATATTCCTAGAGTACACAACGCATGTTATTGCTGTAAAGCAATATAGGGCGTGCAAAAGCCAGGTTTTGGCTTTAAAGACAAGGACTATTATCTCCTTTGTTTTTTGCATTTAGGGGTTGACTCACAAATACTAAAAACTCATTTGCTAAGTAGTCATTTAGTCATCTCTTTTACAAACACTTTCTCATGAAAATTTTAAATAAGACAGAATTAAGGTAAACTAAAGTTTCTCCTTTCCTATTTCTTTACCACTTTTAACAATTTGATTTCAAAACTTTCAGAAACTGGTTTAAGTAGTAATAACAGAATATAAATGCATAGTAAAAATCTGCTAAGTTATTCAATTATTAGTAAATGATAGAATAATAATTATTTTAATTTATTCCTTATGCTTTTCTCCATTCTACAATGTGCAACTATTTTATAAATAGACAAAGCAATGAATGCAATAAAAATAAATTATTTCAACTGTTTTCTCTAAAACTCATGCTAACTAACAGTTGTTGCTTCATTTGTTTCTGTTTTTCCTGGAGCTCCCACGAGAAATATTCTATTGAGGTGGCTCTATTCTCAGTGCTCAGGTTGTTATTACTGGATTCGAGATTCAAGTCAGTTTTCACTTGCGTATTGCCTTTCTGCAGAGAACTCATGGCTGAGAAATCATTTTGCTAAATTAAGAACAGGTTATCCACAAAATAATTTGTCTCTCATTTTTGTCCAGTCTTCATAATTTTTTTTTTTTTTTTGAGATAGAGTCTCACTCTGTTGCCCAGGCTAGATGCCATGGTATCAGCCTCGCTCACAGCAACCTCAAACTCCTGGGCTCAAGCAATCCTCCTGCCTAAGCCTTCTGGGTAGCCGGGGCTACAGGCACGTGCCACCATGCCCGGATAATTTTGTTTTTCTATTTTTAGTAGAGATGGGGTCTCTTACACAGCCTGGTCTCAAACTCCTGGACTCAAGCGATCCTCCTCCCTCAGCCGCCTAAAGTGCTAGGATTATAGGTGTGAGCCACCGCACCTGCCCCAAACAAGTTTTTAGTCCATTTGCTATTTCTACGATGGGCTTTTTAATCCTCTTTGAACATGGACTCCTTTGGTAAATAATATTTTATTAATATATTAAATAAAATCCATGAAATTATAAAGAAAATCAATTATGTTGAAAAATAGCCATTTCAATATTATAATTTTTTCTTAACACGTTAAATAGTAAAATTTAGGAGTCAGTCTAACAACTGCCATGATTTCAGAGCAGTGGTGACTATGGGTGGTATCTTAAGATATCTGCAGCCACAATTATGCATATGAAAATACCTGTGACTTCTACTAGTGACAAAATCACGGGCACAACTATTAACATTACTGCATGATTCATTGCATGCATTCATTATAGAAGGAGTTAAATTTCAGTTAGAAGTTATTAAAAATAAATATGTGCCATGTGGCCAGGTATGGTGGTGGCCTTTTTTCCCATACAAGGCCACAGATCCACTGAATTCTAGCCACGGATCCCCGAGATTAAGAACCCATGTTCTAGAAGGCTATATCAGAGCTTTATTCTAGTATGTTAGAACTTATAAGAAAAAAGAATCCAGGACATTATCGGGCAGAACGGCTGATTTCAGTGTGTGTTTCGTTGGCGTGGTAACATGGAACCTGTCTCTTGCTTTCAGGTCGCATTCACCGGCACCACTTTCATCGGCTACGTAGGATTGTGGACCGGGCAGAGGCCACACGAGTTCACGGTTTCTGGCGACGAGCGAGGTAATCAAGACGGACTCCTTCGCGTTTGACCGTCCCCTGAGCAGTTCTATGGGCGCCGCGCTCAGCACGGGCCTCCGGAACGCCGCGGCGGGGCGAGGCAGGGGCGGCGGGGCGAGGCAGGGGCGGCGGGGCGAGGCAGGGGCGGCGGGGCGAGGCAGGGGCGGCGGGGCGAGGCAGGGGCGGCGGGGCGAGGCAGGGGCGGCGGGGCGAGGCAGGGGCGGCCGCCGCCCGGAAAGCAGGGCCGAGGCGCGGGGCGAGGCAGGGGCGAGCCGCGGAGCCCGAGAGCCGCGAGGCGCAGGCGGGCCTGGCCTGGTGGCCGTGCGGGCGGGAGCAGGCTGGGTGGACACAGGGACGGTGTGGTGCCCGCGTGGAGCGAGGGCCGTCGACATTGGCGCTAGAGCGGACGGGGTCCAGCCACAGGGTCACGATGAGGGGGTTCAAGTGTCGTGGGAGCCCCAGGAGGGCTGGAGGCCAGCGAGCAGACAGGCCCGCTGTGTGCTTTTCACCGCCTGCGGCTGCCCGCACAGGCCGGGCGCGGGGGGCGCAGAGGCCGGGGGCGCCGGGGGCGCAGAGGCCGGGGGCGCAGAGGCCAGGGGGCGCAGAGGCCGGGCGCCGGGGGCGCAGAGGCCGGGGGGCGCAGAGGCCGGGGGCGCAGAGGCCGGGGGGCGCAGAGGCCGGGCGCCGGGGGCGCAGAGGCGGGGGGCGCAGAGGCCGGGGGCGCAGAGGCCGGGCGCCGGGGGCGCAGAGGCCGGGGGGCGCAGAGGCCAGGGGGCGCAGAGGCCGGGCGCCGGGGGCGCAGAGGCCGGGGGCGCAGAGGCCGGGGGGCGCAGAGGCCGGGCGCCGGGGGCGCAGAGGCCGGGGGGCGCAGAGGCCGGGGGCGCAGAGGCCGGGCGCCGGGGGCGCAGAGGCCGGGGGGCGCAGAGGCCGGGGGGCGCAGAGGCCGGGGGCGCAGAGGCCGGGCGCGCGGCTGGGAAGCTGCTGCAGTGTCCTAGGGCGTGTGGGACGATGTCACACAAGCGACGTTTGCGAGTGCCTTCCGGTGGTCCGTGCACTGTCACTGTGACGTCTGAGTTCAGGGCGTCTCAGACTCAACGCGCAAGGGGGTCTCGCTCGTCCCTTTGCCCCTTGCCCTGCCCCTCCGCCTCCACCCACGTCCGCCCTCCCAGTTTCCACGGTTCAGCAAACGGCACCTTAGACGTGGCATCTAAACACTGGAACTCCCCGAAGTGGAGGGTAGACCGGTGGTTCCCAGAGCCTGGGGCAGAGGGTGGGGGGAGGGAAATGCTGGTCAAAGGGGACAGTTCATTCAGGCTGGAAAAGAAAGTTCTGGAGATCTGTTGCACAGCAGGTGGTTATAGTTCATGTATGGCACGTTTCAACACCTCCGGGGCCTCATTTTACAGCCTTCTCCGCCCTCTCTCCGCCTGCCCCAGGCACCTGGGCCTTTGATCTGGAAGGCTCTGTCCGTCCTAGCCCATCACAGGCCGCAGCCCAGGGAGGCCGTCTTTACTGCTCCTCTCGGAAGGAGCCCTCCCTCCTCACTGACAATTAGGTTTCTCTGTGTTGTTTCCTTCATTACAGTCATCAAAACCTTGTTTATTTGATGGTACACTAGTATCTTTTGTTCACAGTTCAATTCCAGGGTCTGGGCCAAGGCAGCATATAGCAAGCACATCGGTGCTTCCCTCCTCCCTTCCTTTCTTCTTTTCCTTCTTTCTCTCTCTCTCTTCCTTCTCTTCCTTTCCCTTCCCTCCCCTTCCTTTTTCTCTCTCTTTCCTTCTTTCTCTCCCCTCTTTCTTTTCTCTCTTTCTTTCCTTACTTTCTCTCTTCTTCCTTCCTTTTTCAATAATTGAAGATTTTCCCAAATTCTTTGTGGTAAGATACACACACTCTAATGTTTGCCGTCTTCATTATTCTCAGCGCACAGTTCAATGGTGCTAAGCACATTCACAGTGCCTCACGTCCATTGTCACCGTCCATCTCCACAGCAGTTGGACATGTGCCCAGAAGTGGGACTGCCAAGTCACACGGCATCAAGTCACTCACAGGTGGATCTAAACATTCGAAGTCGTGGAAGTGGAGCGCGGAGTGGTGGATGGTGGTGTGGACAGGGAGACGTGGGTCAGAGGGGACAAAGTTTCAGTTAAGACAGGAGGAAGAAGTTCTGGTGACCTCTAATCTTTTGAGGGGCCACCATACCGTTTTCTGTAGCAGTGATACCATTTTATATTCCCACCAGCCGTGCCTGAGGCTTCTGGTTTCTCCACATCCTCCCTAGCACGTCTTATTTTCTGGTGTTTTGATAGTAGCCATCCTTATGAATATGATGCGGTAGCTAATTGTAGTTTTGATTTGCATTTCTAATGATTAATGATGCATAATGGCGTTTCATGTGTTGTCTGCCATTTCTATATCTTCTCTGGAGAAATGTCTATTCAAGTTCCTTTGCCCATTTTTGAATTGGGTTGTTTGTTTTGAGTTTTAGGAGTTCTCCATACACTCTGGATATTAATCCTTTATCTAATATATGACTTGCAAATATTTTCTCCTATTCTGTGGGCTGCCTTTTTATTCCATTGGTTTTGTCTTTTAATCCATGGAATTTTAAAAATTTTTAGGAAATCTAATTTGTGTATTCTTTTTCTTTTGTTGCCGCTGCTTTATTTCTTGAATGAAAACTTGTCTTTGCCAATAAATCTCCTGCAGAGACTTTAGAAGTTGTTGAGGAGTAATTTTGGGGGGAATGACTGTAATTTGTATTTTTTTTAAAACATGAGCTCAAATGAAAATGAAAGTCCTGGAAGATACACGTTTCTTACATTCTTCCTGATATTTATTAAGACACTTCCCTGGACAGCTACATGATTTTATTTTGCCTGCAGTAATTAATAGAATGAGTTCCCTTAGCATAATCATCGTTGTATCCAGGTACAAAACATTCTGCTTTTGGCTCGAGGCGGGCGGATCGCTCAAGGTCAGGAGTTTGAAACCAACCTGAGCAAGAGCGAGACCCCGTCTCAACTAAAAATAGAAAGAAATTAATTGGCCAACTAAAAATACATAGAAAAAATTAGCCAAGCATGGTGGCGCACACTTGTAGTCCCAGCTACTCGGGAGGCTGAGTCAGGAGGATTGCTTGAGCCCAGGAGTCTGAGGTTGCTGTGAGCGAGGCTGACGCCATGGTACTCTAGCCCAGGCAACAGAGTGAGACTCTATGTCTCAAAAAAACAAAAACCAAAAGATCCTTCTTTTGAAACTTGAGTGAATATTCACATATTTTTGCTTGCCAGAAGAAAATATTTATCTGTTGTGTGTCTGTATGTGCACACACATGTGTAACGTCTATGCTCGCCTTGGCAGATAGAGGCTGGTGGTGGGAGAACGCGATCGCTGCCCTTTTCCAGAGACACTCTCCGATCAGCTGGCTTCTCCGCACTGTGAGTATGGTCGTTGTTGAGCCCACCTCACCCTAACCTCATCGTCTGCCCCAGCGTGTTCGTGTTGTGATGCTCTGTGTCATTTAACAATGTTGTTTTTAATGTAAGAAGCTCCCGAAAAGAATAAGCATCTAAATGTTGGCAAAGTGCATATAAGCCTTTTTGGTAATAAATGTCAAAAATAAAGCCAGACTCATTAAAGTGGCCAGGGCAGATTTTAATCAGTGGTGTGTGACTGCAGTAGGGAAAGAGGACAGTGGGAGCTGAACTCAGCTTGAATGTGTGCAGAGGTGTTTTAGAGGGAGAAGGAGGAGGAGGTGTGAAGGGGAGTGAGCAGGGCTTGGTGGAGGCAGGGACTGGAAAAGTAGAGAGCAGAGGGGCTGATTCATGGGAAGCCCAGCTGGGTTTGCTAATTAGAGCCCAGAAATTAGGCTCCTGCCCTCCCAGAGACTGGGACACACACCCATCTACAGGTGCCAGACACAGACAAAATTTTTTTGACAGCCTTCAGTTTTCTCAGACAGGCACTTTAAGGGGGACTTGGTAATCCTAGCATTCTGGGAGGCCAAGGCGGGCAGATCGCTCAAGGTCAGGAGTTTGAAACCAGCCTGAGCAAGAGCCAGACCCTGTCTCTACTAAAAATAAAAAAAATTAATTGGCCAACTAAAAATATATAGAAAAAATTAGCCAGGCACAGTGGCACATGCCTGTAGTCCTAGCTACTCGGGAGGCTGAAGTAGGAGGATCGTTCGAGCCCAGGAGATGAGATATGATTGTTCCCCTACACTCCAGCCAGGGCAACAGAGTGAGACTCTATGTCTCAAAGAAAAAAAGGGGGGGGGAGGACTTGGGTCTTCGGGAGGATGTGGTGTCAGCTGTCAGTGTTCGTTCCAAGACTTTACAGGCCAAGGTTAAGGCCTCGCAGTGAAGAAGGCTCGGAGGAGTCTGGCTAGAGTTTGGTTAGGAGAGAATATTTGTGGTAGGCTAGTTTTTCCCACGATAGCTCATTGAGATAAAAGAGAATACTGTGTTCTTGTACAGAATTAGATGTGCCTGCCCTCCCTTTAGAATCTCTATTTGCAAGTATCTGAATTAGCAAAACAGATACATTAGAAGGTACCGTGTTTCCCTGAAAATAAGATAGTGTATTATATTTATTTTTCCTCAAGAAAACCTCCTAGGGCTTATTTTCAGGGGATGTGTTTTTTTTTTTAAGTATGGTACAACAATCTACATTTATTCAAATATAGTTAAGTCGTCTTCTTCTGGAACATCATCATCACTCTCCAAACCCCGAATTCCATCCTGAATTTCTTGCGACACTATTTCCTTTAGAACCACTGGCCCTAATCTCTCCTGTGGAGCACTAGAGCTCTCACGGGGCAGATGAGAAGGGCTGCTCGGCTTCTTTACCACTCTTTGATGACATGCATGGGTTGTGCAGATGCACTGTGCAGCCTCTCCCATCACTAGGTCTTATTTTCAGGGTAGGGCTTGTATTGCACAAATGCTTAGAAATCCTGATAGGGCTTATTTTACAGGCAGGTCTTATTTGTGGGGAAACACGGTAGCTCTACACATAGCAAAAGGAGCATCTGCCTTGCATGAACCTATTAACACAAGCAGAGTACAGGCCACAGATATCATCCCAGTACTCCCCATCCACAGTTTTGGTCTCTGAGGTTTCAGTTACCTGCAGTCCATTGTGTTTGGAAAATAGGAAATGGAAAATTCCAGAAATAAACAATACATACATTTTATTTTGTTTTGTTTTGGTGACAGAGTCTCACTCTGTTGCCCAGGCTAGACCGCCGTGGTGTCAGCCTAGCTTACAGGAACCTCAGACTCCTGGGCTCAAGCGATCCTCCTGCCTCAGCCTCCCGAGTAGCTGGGACTACAGGCATGCGCCACCATGCCCGGCTAATTTTTTCTGTATATGTTTTTAGTTGTCCAGATAATGTGTTTCTATTTTTAGTAGAGACGGGGTCTTACTCTTGCTCAGGCTGGTCTCGAACTCCTGAGATCAAACAGTCCTCCCACCTTGACCTCCCAGAGTGCTAGGATCACAGGCATGAGCCACCTTGCCCAGCCAATACATACATTTTAAATCACATGCTCTTCTGAGTGGCAGGATGAGATCTTGAACTTTTCCACTCCTTACTAAATCTGTGTGGTGAATCACTGTCTAGCCACCTGGCCACTAGTCACTCAGCAGATGTCTCCATTGTTAGATGCCTGTCATGGCATATGACAGAGCTTGTGTTCAAGGAACCCTTATTTTATTTAACAATGGCCCCAAAAGTGGTGATGCTGGCAATTCAGACATGCCAAAGATGAGCCATAAAGTACTTCCTTTAAGTGAAAAGGTGAAATAAGGAAAGAAAAAAAAAAAATCTATATGTTGAGGTTGCTAAGATCTGTGGTAAGAAGGAACCTTCTGCTGGGTATGGTAGTACCTGCCGGTAGTCCCAGATACTCAGGAGGCTGAGGTGGGAGGATCCCTTGAGCCCAGGAGTTCGAATCCAGCCCAGACAACAGAGTGAGAGCCCCTGTCTAAAAAAATATGTTAAAAAAAAAAAGAAGAAGAATGACTCTTCTTTCTGTGAAATTGTAAAGAAGGAAAAAGAAATTTTTGCGTAGTGTATATCAGGTTGGGTACTATCTGCAGACATCAACTGGGGTCTTGGAATGTGTCCCCCGTGCTAAGAGGGGCTGTTACAACTTGTAATTTGACCAGAGGCCCCTGTCCTGGAGTGCAGCTCTGGTGCCAGGACCAGCCCTGCCCAGTGGTAGCCTGTCTGGCTTTTCCTTGCCTTGTTCTGAGTCCTCCAGCCCCACTGGACTTACCTCAGCTCTCACCTTTTTCCTTGGGTGCTACCTAAAGATGTTGAACTATCCACCCATCACATGTTTTTAAGGTGACTTCTAAATTTTTCATCGTAAGATTTAAAAATGCAAAAAATCCAGTGTATTATAAATGTTGACATTTAAAAATAAAATATTAGTTTAAATGTATGCATTGGGGCCAGGTGCAGTGGTTCATGCCTGTAATCCTAGCACTCTGGGAGGTCAAGGTGAGAAGATTGCTTGAGCTCAGGAGTTCAAGACCAGCCTGAGCAAGAGACAGATTGTCTCTCTACTAAGAAAATAGAAAGAGATTAGCTGGACAACTAAAAATATATAGAAAAAAAAAATTAGCCAGGCATGGTGACACATGTCTGTAGTCCCAGCTACTTGGGAGGCTGAGGCAGGAGGATCGCTTGAGCCCCAGAGTCTGAGGTTGCTGTGAGATAGGCTGACGCCACAGCATTCCAGTCAGGGCAACAGAGTGAGACTCTCTCTCTCAAAAAAAAAAATATATATATATATATATATACACATATATATATCCATTGGACTCTACATACTGTACTGTTATGATTTTAAAAATTTTTTACATGTAATTTACAAACAATGAAATGCACAGATCATTTGTAGATACTCATTTATTCATGTAACCAACAACAAAACAGGACATTTCCAAGTCCTTGGAAATTTCCCCAGCGCTTCTTTATAGTCAGTTCTAACACCCTCCTCCCACCTCACTCCCCACCCCTCCCCACCCCAGAACTACTCACTGATTTTTATCGCCAGAGACAAGTTTTGCCTGTTCTAGAATTCATATACATACAAAATCGTAGAGTACAGACTCTTTCTCCAGCATAATGCTTTTCAAATTTATCCACATTGTGTATATCACTGGTCATTCCTTTAATCACTGAGGATATTCAGTTGCATGAATATATTCCTGGTGATAGGCACTGGTTCTTTCCATTTTGGGGCTGTTATGCCTGCCTTTGTCACCTGGGTGCAAGGAGTCACCGCTGCCTTCTGTATTTCTCATTACTGTTCCCTTGCTTTGTTTGCACAGAACTCTCTGTTACAGGCAGTGAATTCTTTTTTTTTGTTTTTTTGAAACAGAGTCTGGCTCTGTTGCCCTGGCTAGAGTGCCGTGGAGTCAGCCTGTTAGGGCCTAGGGCCCATAGACAGCCAATAACCACCCATTAGCTTCTGTATTCTGCTTGCTCGCTTGCTTGCTTGCTTAGGAGAGCGGGAAATTTTCAGTTGACCCTTATCTGACTCCACACCCGCCATCCCGGCTCTGCTAGTGTGATTAAGTTTAGAAACTAAGGAGAAAGGTGGTGGTGCATGGCACAACTGCCCACAAAATATAGCCTCTAGGCCAGGGTCAAAGCACCATGGACCTCTGAGGCGCCTGACATGCTTCATGTACCCAGTTGAATGCGTTCTGGCTCAGATCACAGGATGCAGGATGTACTTCAACTAAGATTGATGTCTGCAGTTAGGATACTTCAGGGGCTTCCTCTGGGCTGAATCTTAACTGCTGCTGGCAACTCCTTCTAAACCCATCTCAAGGCTCCAGCCCTGCATTGTGCTAAAACAAGATAAGATTGTAAGTATAAAAGTGCTTGCTAATCAGTTTTAGTGTGTGTTTTTTGCCTTTAAAGGGGGGCTGTTTTTCCATTCTCATCACTGCTTTCCGTGCCTGCCTCTCTGCAGGAAGGAGGAGTCCTGGCCAGTAAATAAACACTCATAATTGGGCCCAATTAGGTTTCTAAGGTGGTCTTTTCTCGCACTTCTTCGGACTCTAACAAGCCTAGCTCCCAGCAACCTCAGACTCCTGGGCTCAAGTGATCCTCCTGCCTCAGCCTCCCGAGTAGCTGGGACTACAGGCATGCGCCACCATGCCCGGCTAGTTTTTTCTGTATATTTTTAGCTGTCCAATTAACTTCTTTCTATTTTTGGTAGAGATGGGGTCTTGCTCTTGCTCACGCTGGTTTCAAACTCCTGAATTTGAAGGGATCCTCCTGCCTCAGCCTCCCGAGTAGCTGGGACTACAGGCATGCACCACCATACCCAGCTAAATTTTTCCTATATATTTTTAGTTGTCCAGCTAATTTCTTTCTATTTTTAGTAGAGACGGGGTCTTGCTCTCGCTCAGGCTGGTCTCAAACTCCTGAGCTCTAACGATCCTCCTGCCTCAGCACTCCCAGAGTGCTAGGATTATAGGTGTGAGCCACCTCGCTCGGCCCAGGCAGTGAACTTTGACAGCAGTTGAGGGTAGTAAGGGCAACACAGTCAAACACAGATTCCGTCTCTGCTGTTAGACCTCATTGCATAACTCTGCTGAGTTCAGAACAAACCAGCTCAAGTCAAAATACCTCCCCGCTAACAGCGACAAGTAAGCGTGGGGAAACAGTCCGCACAGCCCTGCCTCGGGGTCGTGGTGTGTGGTGCCGAGTGAAGGAGCCTTTGCAGACGCCAGTATTGTGAACTGTGCCTTTGTTTGACCCTGTCCCCAACCCGCCCTTGACAGTGGCCCAGGCCATATTCAGGATGGGGGAGATAAAATGTGCTTCTTTCAAAATGCAGTAGAGAGTGACGTGAAGGCGGCAGGTGTCCGGTGTGGACCTCGGATGTCGGAGCAGATCAGCGCAGGGAGGGAGCACACGGGAGCGGAGGTTCTGGAAGCGATTCCCGTAGGCACCCGTGCAGCGCAGTTCTGCAGCCTGTTGGCCTCCAGGGCTGTCAGAGCCCGGGCTGTTGACCTTGCTGTCTGCCTCAGATCTGCGGGGAGCAGAGACTGGCTCAGTCCTGCTTGCTGCCCTTTCCCCACGCCAGCACAGGGCTTGGCGCACCACAGGTATTCTAGAAACACCTGTTGAAAGAACAAATGGGGCCGGGTGCGGTGGCTCACGCCTGCAATCCTAGCACTCTGGGAGGCTGAGGCAGGCAGATTGCTTGAGGTCAAGAGTTCGAGACCAGCCTGAGCAAGAGCGAGACCCTGTCTCTACTAAAAATAGAAAGAAATTAATTGGCCAACTAAAAATATATAGAAAAAATTAGCCGGGCATGGTGGCGCATGCCTGTAGTCCCAGCTACTCGGGAGGCTGAGGCAGCAGGATCGCTTGAGCCCAGGAGTCTGAGGTTGCTGTGAGCGAGGCTGACGCCCTGGCACTCACTCTAGCCTGGGCAACATAGTGAGACTCTCTCTCAAAAAAAAAAAAAAAAAAAGGCCGGGCGCAGTGGCTCACGCCTGTAATCCTAGCACTCTGGGAGGCCAAGGCAGGCAGATTGCTCCAGGTCAGGAGTTCGAAACCAGCCTGAGCAAGAGCGAGACCCCGTCTCTACTAAAAATACAAAGAAATTAATTGGCCAACTAATATATATGGAAAAAATTAGTCGGGCATGGTGGCGCATGCCTGTCGTCCCAGCTACTCGGGAGGCTGAGGCAGGAGGATCACTTGAGCCCAGGAGTTGGAGGTTGCTGTGAGCGAGGCTGACGCCACGGCACTCACTCTAGCCTGGGCAACAAAGCAAGACTCTGTCTCAAAAAAAAAAAAAAAAAGAAAAGAAAGAAAGAGCAAACGGATGAAGGAACATGGGGAGTCCTTCGGGAGGGTGCCCTGCCTAGAAAGCACGGCCTGCACCAGGCGCCAGGCCTGCACCTCTCAACAGCTCCTTCCCGTCCTCCCAAATTTGGAAGCTGAGGTCTCTTCCGTCTCAGGAGCCCTGCTGGCCAGCGCGAGGTTGGGGCGGTTGGAGGGGTAGCGGTGCGCGGCCGTGTCCAGCTCGGGCAGGGCCCAGTCCCAGGCGTGCGGGGCTCAGGCGGGTTTGTCTGTTCGTGCAGACCCTGAGTGAGGCGGAAAACTTTGACGCGGCTGTTTACAGACTGGCCAAGACGCCCCTGATTGCTGACGTCTATTACATCGTGGGTGGCACGTCCTCTCGGCAAGGAGTGGTCATCACCAGGAAGAGAGGTGGCCCGGCAGACATTTGGCCTCTGGATCCTTTGAATGGAGCGTGAGTAGATTTGAAGGCTCTGGTCATTTTGTATCAAATAATCTTTTTTTTTTAATTGATTGAAACTAAGGATATTTAAAATTTTTAGTGTATGTGAGACTGTCTCACTGTGTTGCCCAGGCTAGAGTGAGTGCTGTGGCATCAGCCCAGCTCACAGCAACCTCAAACTCCTGGGCTCAAGCAATCCTGCTGCCTCAGCCTCCCGAGTAGCTGGGACTACAGCCATGCGCCACCATGCCTGGCTAATTTTCTCTATATATTTTTAGTTGTCCAGCTAATTTCTTTCTATTTTTAGTAGAGACGGGGTCTCGCTCTTGCTGGTCTCAAACTTCTAACCTTGAGCAACCCTCCTGCCTCAGCCTCCCAGAGTGCTAGGATTATAGGCGTGAGCCATTGCACCTGGCCTATTATACATTTTAAAAATAATTCTTCTTTAGCTATGTCCTAAATGACTCTGCTCTGTTCTAGGTGGTTCCGAGTGGAGACAAATTATGACCACTGGAAGCCAGCACCCAAGAGCGATGACCGGAGGTAGACTGGATTTCTGCACACCTTTGAGTTTGCAGTGTTCTCGTGGGTGGTAGGAGAGCATGTCCCTGCCGTCACAGGGCCCAGAGAGACCTATAGGTGCTCTCCTTGCCCAGGAAACATACCTGGGCCTGGCCAGTGCCTTGGGTGGCCAGGGACTGTGCGGAGGTCAGGCGTGGGCAGAGCCTCTTGGCAGCTGGTTGGGCGTTGGGAGGGTTGACTTGCCTAGTCTCATTCCACCCCGGCCCTAAAAATGGCTCACTGGGCGGCTCCTTGGGCCTCTGTTCACCCATCTGTAAAATAAAAGGATAGGGCCAGATTCCTGGTCTTCTGAGAAAGACTTTTTTGGAAGGAAATCGTTTCCCGTAAATAATAAATAAACCAGTTGGGGGCTTTCATTGTCCTTTCTAATTGTGGAAGTTCTATAATTAGAATTATAGAATCAGCACGGCCCCAAAGAGCTACATACCTCACCCTGGGTGCCGCCCTTCCTGTTCGGTGGCTGCTGTTCCATTCTGCAGTGACGTGTTTTCACCACGCGCGGCCTGGGCGGGAGGCCAGCGGCTGCTGGACACTCCCCGCGGCGTCGGGGCCTGGGCAGGAGCCTGCCTGGACCAGAGTCAGTTTCGGGGGCGGGGAGACTGGGCCTTGCATTGTGCCTCCTAAAATGACAGCAAACGGCCTTCGGGGCTCCTGAACTGCTAAGTGACTGTGACTGTTGTCTGCACAGGACACCTGCCATCAAAGCCCTTAACGCCATAGGGCAGGCGAACCTCACCCTGGAGGCGCTTTTCCAGGTAACTGGTGTCCGGCTCAGCCAAGATGTTTGGTGTGTTTGTTAATAGTGATTAAAAAAAATTCTCCTCTCAAATCAAACAAATGTAGTGGATTAAAATGTTAGAATAAAAGCTTTATCTGGGCCGGGCGCGGTGGCTCACACCTGTAATCCTAGCACTCTGGGAGGCCAAGGCAGGAGGATTGCTCAAGGTCAGGAGTTCGAAACCAGCCTGAGCAAGAGCAAGACCCCGTCTCTACTAAAAATAAAATTATCTGGACAACTAAAAATATATAGAAAAAATTAGTTGGGCATGGTGGCACATGCCTGTAGTCCCAACTACTTGGGAGGCTGAGGCAGGAGGATCGCTTGAGCCCAGGAGTCTGAGGTTGCTGTGAGCTAGGCTGACGCCACGGCACTCTAGCCTGGGCAACAGAGTGAGACTGTCTCAAAAAAAAAAAAGCTTTATCTGGTTGAAAACACTTTTTAAAAAGTCAGATAACATTTTCTGAACTTGTTTCCATATAAGTTAAAGTATCCATCTTCACTCAAGTTTTTCTTCATTTTAAAAAGAAAAAGACACAGTTGTAACATATGTCCATTGTTTAAAAGAAAAAAAGAGAAAGGATTAAAAAGTCTCTAACAATTACCCCAAGATGCACTAAAGTGTGAAGTGGTTGTACTCTTCCTGTAGATATTTTATGTGTGTTTCTGTTACTGTTTAATATTCTCTGTAATATGTTTTTTTTTCCTATGTAGGTTTTGTCTGTGGTTCCAGTTTGTAACAAGTAAGTGACGTGTTAAATGTCAACTCAGCACGGTGAGCTCTCACAGGCACCCTGGCCAGGAGGGATCTGAGGGTTCCTCTCACCCGGCTTGCCTGGGCCTGGCCTGGCACTCTGGCGGGGGCGGTGGGGGCAGGTAAACAAATATAAGCAGATGAGAAGTTCGTGTCAAAAACCAAATATATGGAGGATGGCATGACCCAGAATGGGGAGGGCAGTGGCGTGTTCTGGCAGCTGTGAACAGCCATCACTGGTTACGAGATCCTTTGTTTTTCAGTCTGTCAGAACTAAAGTTTGAGGCTGGACGTGGTGGCTCACGCCTATAATCCTAGCACTTTGGGAGGCCAGGGCAGGAGGATCACTCAAGGTCAAGAGTTCAAGACAAGCCTGAGCAAGAGTGAGACCCCGTCTCTACTAAAAAATAGAAAGAAATTAGCCAAACAACTAAAAATATATGTAGAAAAAATGAGCCGGGCATGGTGGCGCATGCCTGTAGTCCCAGCTACTCGGGAGGCTGTGGCAGGAGGATCGCTTGAGCCCAGGAGTCTGAGGTTGCTGTGAGCTAGGCTGACGCCACGGCACTCCAGCCTGGGCAACAGAGCGAGACTCTGTCTCAAAAAAAAAAAAAGAACTAAAGTTTGAACACCCCTGGTTTTCATTTGTTTCCGCCACCCCCAGTGCCATTGCTTGTTCCAGAGGCAACTCACTAAGTCCCATGTTCCTCTTTTAGCCTGTCCTTGCAGCGTTCTGTGGACAGTGGTCTCTCTGGGCTGCAGTCTGGGATTTTACCACACACTTCTCTGAGGTGAAGCCCTGGGCCAAGGCTGCAACTCCCACAGGACGCTCTTGCTTAAACCTGAGAGGCAGTGGCGGCCACCAAGCTTGCCCAGGAAATTTGGAAGGTCCACAGCCACCATCAGAGCAAATCTGAACGGGCTGTTGGCGCCTCTACGTGTCACCTCAGGAAGGGGACTCTCCTGAGGGCCTCAATGCACACCTAAGACTAGCTCGTTAGGAATGCAGACACCTGCTTTTGCTTAACGAAGAGGATTTAATTTACTGAAATTGGAAGCATCTGCAAGTAAAGACAGTGTTATCTCCTTCCGTTACTTCAGTAAATTCCAGAACCCAGCATTTCCTACTTTCTCTCATTGTCCTCGCTTCTGCTTTCTCCAAGAATATCAAAACTATATTTTTCGGCCGGGCGCTGTGGCTCACGCCTGTAATCCTAGCTCTTGGGAGGCCGAGGCGGGCGGATTGCTCAAGGTCAGGAGTTCAAAACCAGCCTGAGCAAGAGCGGGACCCCATCTCTACTATAAATAGAAAGAAATTAATTGGCCAACTGATATATATATAAAAAATTAGCCGGGCATGGTGGCGCATGCCTGTAGTCCCAGCTACCCGGGAGGCTGAGGCAGAAGGATCACTCGAGCCCAGGAGTTTGAGGTTGCTGTGAGCTAGGCTGACGCCACGGCACTCACTCTAGCCTGGGCAACAAAGTGAGACTCTGTCTCAAAAAAAAAAAAAAAAAAAAAAAAAAACTATATTTTTCAATAAGTAGCCCAACACAGCTAAAACTTATAAAGTGATTTTCAGTTTCAAATGCTCAGTTGATTTTTTTCTTGGAAATGGTCCCATTTTATGCAAACACAAAATGGTAGTTTTCCCAATGGGATCTAGAATAACTTTTGTACTCAGGTGCTTTAAGATTTTTAGGTATAATGACATTTTGAAAATTGACATTCTTCTTGTCACTTTGCACCATAATATCTCTTTGTACCACAATATCTCTTTGCAAGTTTTTTTCTTTAAGTATGACCTGATCCAAAGATTAACACTTAAAAATTCATTCCACAAACAATGTTCTAGTAGCCAAACACAGAAAACAAATTAGTTAGTATTCTATCACTCTAACAAATGAGCTACTTGGACAACAAATCATACTTAATGGTCTGCTAGTAAACTAGCTCTTTCTTGGGGTGAGGGACAAACAAAAAATCCTGATTTATAGCATCTGTTGACTTCTATGGTTAGTTTCAAGCTTACAATTGACTCATAACTTCCTGTATACTTAGTAATCGACTCTCGCCAGCCTGTAGGAGCCCCGTCCAATGCACCATTTAGTGTACCCATCCCAGTGGGACACAAATTTGCCCTTGTGGTATTCATGTTTAAAAATAGGGGCTAGGCCAGGCGCGGTGGCTCACGCCTGTAATCCTAGCACTCTGGGAGGCCAAGGCGGGAGGATCGCTCAAGGTCAGGAGTTTGAAACCAGCCTGAGCAAGAGTGAGACCCTGTCTCTACTTAAAATAGAAAGAAATTAATTGGCCAACTAAAAATACATAGAAAAAATTAGCCAGGCATAGTGGCACGTACCTGTAGCCCCAGCTACTCCAGAGGCTGAGGCAGGAGGATCGCTTGAGCCCAGGAGTTTGAGGTTGCTGTGAGCTAGGTTGATGCCATGGCACTCTAGCCTGGGCAACAGAAACTTTGACTCAAAAAAAAAGGGGAGGGGGGGGCTAAAAATTATTTTTGTATTTTTATAGTTTTTAAATTAATTATAGAATTGATTAATGTATCTTTTAAAAACTAGTATTATAATAAAATAGTTATATTTATTTTATTAAAGCATTTTTTTCTATGCTTTAAATAGCTCTTATGATTTTAAATGGCAGCATAATGGTCAATTGGATATATTATAATTGAGTTAAGCACTCTCCAGTTAGTGTTCTCACTATTAAAAGTTTGAAATAGGCCGGGCGCGGTGGCTCACGCCTGTAATCCTAGCACTCTGGGAGGCCGAGGCGGGCGGATTGCTCAAGGTCAGGAGTTCGAAACCAGCCTGAGCGAGACCCCGTCTCTACCATAAAAATAGAAAGAAATTAATTGGCCAACTAATATATATAATATAAAAATCAGCCGGGCATGGTGGCGCGTGCCTGTAGTCCCAGCTATTCGGGAGGCTGAGGCAGAAGGATCGCTTGAGCCCAGGAGTTTGAGGTTGCTGTGAGCTAGGCTGACGCCACGGCACTCACTCTAGCCTAGGCAAGAAAGCGAGACTCTGTCTCAAAAAAAAAAAAAAAAAAAAAAAAAAGTTTGAAATAGACCGGCGCGGTGGCTCATGCCTGTAATCCTAGCACTCTGGGAGGCTGAGGCCGGTGGGTGGCTCAAGGTCAGGAGTTCGAGACCAGCCTGAGCAAGAGCAAGACCTCATCTGTACTAAAAATAGAAAAAATTAGCATAAATAAATAAATATAAAACTTTGTACATTCTCCTCCACTGCCCCACTTTTTGGATTATTTCCCTTGGCTGAATTTCCAGAGGTAGGATTACTGAGTTAAAGGCTGTCAATGTTTAAATGGCTTTTGTCAAAATAAAATTGTTGGAAGTTATAAACGGTTTACCAAGTAGCATTTTTCTCTATTGTATAACTGAACACAAGTAAAACTGCATTTAAATAACATTCACCACAGAGCCAGAATTAACACAGATCCCTGACTGTCAGGCCCTTTGCTCGTAATGACTAACCTCAAGTAAGGCTGTCTGGCTAGGAATGTCTGAGCATAGGCAGTCTGCTCTGTGCTTCCCCCTTGTGCTGGGCTGCAAAATCACCCCCTGCACTAGAATCTGCCCTGTGCTGTGGCAGTCAGCAAGGAAAACATCAAAACAGTGAAGAGAATAGTACTGTGATCAGGGAAAGCATATTTTTGTTTTTGAGAGAGTCTCACTCTGTTGCCCGGGCCAGAGTGCCATGGCCTCATCATAGCTCACAGCAACCTCAAACTCCTGGGCTCAAGCGATCCTCCTGCCTTAGCCTCCTGGGTAGCTGGGACTACAGGCATGCGCCACCATGCCCGGCTAATAGTTTCTATATATATTAGTTGGCCAATTAATTCCTTTCTATTTTTAGTAGAGACGGGGTCTCGCTCTTGCTCAGGCTGGTCTTGAACTCCTGAGCTCAAGGGATCCTCCCACCTCTGCCTCCCAGAGTAGTAGGATGACAGGTGAGCCACCACACCCAGCCTAGAACAAATATTAAGACAGTGACGGAGAGTAGACTGTGACAAAGATGACAAGCAACTGAGGTCCTGTTCGGGGAGCCTGTTACCCCTGGCGAGCTCTGCGCTTGGCAAGGTGCTGTCCTCAGCCAGGTGTGCTCTCGGCCGTGGGGCCCAGCGCCACTAACTCTCCTGTTCCTGAACAGTCCCGCTCCAGATGCTTTGCGCATGCGCCGGTGTCCAGGACAGGCGGGAGCAGAGTGGAGTGAAGGGAACGGGCCCTGGTGTGTGTCACACGTGTGTGCACATGTGCTTGAGTTGTGCAGGTCTCCTGCCACACAGAGTGTGGAGTCAATGCCATTTCACCTTTCATCCTTAGATCTGGGCCAGGGTGGGGCTGCCTTGATCCTTGAGCTGTAGAGGCCCCACTCTGGCCTTCCTCTAGCTGTGACTCCCTTGGCACAGGGAGTCTGCTGGGCCAGGGACATGTGCCCACCAGAGCCTGGCCCAGGTACCCAGGACCCGGGAATTCTCAGCCCCAAACCCATTTCCAGGCCGGTGTGGTCCCCTTCCCTGGGTGGCGTTCTTCTGATGGTGGCCTGTAGCCGCTGGGGACACCCCTTCCTGAGGGGTCCACCAGGGGCTGCCTGCTGGGGCGTCACAGGCAAGCCTGGTGGAGTGGGACGGAGCAAGGTGAGGGCGCGGGCAGGCTGTCCCTCACTGCCACAGCGTGAGCTCTGAAGGGTCTGACAGTGTTAACTTCTAGCCCGACCTCGCACAGAGCTGCCAAAATAGGAGGGAAGAACACTTTGTCCTCTTGATTCAGACATTTCAAATATTCTGGCATAAATGGGCCTTTCTTTGTGTTCTTGTCCTAGATCACAAATGTTGGAGAAGCTGTTAGTATTTTTCCCCCTTTTTGGACTAATAGGGAAAATGACGTGTATATGTAAATTCCTCTCATTATTTTCAGCTTAACAATTTATACTACAGTGATGAGTGCTGCCAACCCAGACAAGTACATGACCAGGATCAGAAACCTGAGTTGAAAGTAAACATGCAGAAGAGAGAAGTAAGTTTGCTGAAGTTTCTTCTTATTGTTTTGGGGAGAGGGGATGAGGTGGGTGTGTGCTGATGTGTGTGTTTTTATTTTTATTATTTTCTTAGACACAGGGTCTCACTCTGTTGCCCTGGCTGGAGTGCAGGGGCACAATCATATCTCCTCTCCAGGGCTCGAGCGATCCTCCTGCCTCAGCCTCCCGAGTAGCTGGGACTACAGGCATTCGCCACCATGCCTGGCTAATTTTTTCTATATATATTAGTTGGCCAATTAATTTATTTCTATTTTTAGTAGGGATGGGGTCTTGCTCTTGCTCAGGCTGGTTTCAAACTCCTGACCTTGAGCGATCCTCCCGCCTCGGCCTCCCAGAGTGCTGGGATTACAGGCGTGAGCCACTGCGCCCAGCCACTCACTGGCCTTTCTCACAGAAAATGGTAGCATGCTTCACATTTATACATATCTAATATTTTCTGATGAGCATCTGGCATATGATTATCATTTGTGTCAGATTGATGGTCATTTTGAATTGTCTGTAGGAAAACCCATTTTCTAGTCCTCAGTAGTATCTTTTGCCCCTGAGGTAAAGCTGCTCTCAGGGCAAGGTGTCCATTTCCATGGCCTGGTGAGACTTGCATGTTTGCAGAGGCACAGTGGGGCCAGCACTGTCGAGCATCTGAGGACAAATCCTCAGAAGGCAGAGAACACTCACAGAAGTCAACTTAACTCACCTGCGGGCCCGCAGGCGAGGGAGGATATCAGGAGAAATCAGGAGTCCCAACTGCTGTCCCTAAAATCAAGGCTCCCAGGCAGCCGTGCTGAGGGCGCCCGTCCGATGCAAGGATCTTCCGGAGTGTGCAAACCTGGCCCGATGTGTGGCATTCACTTACCGTGGGAATGTTAAAAATCAGTGATTGAATTAAATGCATTTATGTTTTTCTTCCCTTACAGATGATTTTTTAAAAATGAAATTCTCGAAGAGCTGCACTTTAGAAAATAAGACAAAGTGAAAATATGGTATTATGAACAACACAGGCTTCTTCATTTAGCTTCCTAATCTTGTGAAGTAGGGTCAGGGGATCACTTTGGAACTTGGTGTGGTAAGGTGGGTCATAGGCGTTGTCTTGCATTCCCTTCCTTTCGGGGTTTGCCCTGACTCTCCCAGCTTCTGTCCTGGCTGGAATAAACTCAAAGATAATTGGTCTCAGACATCAAGCCATATCCTAAGGCTTGTTCCAGCTTTCTGCTATCACACTTTCCTTGTTCACAAAAGAAATGAGCTGGCAAGGCCTCTGTCTTCATTGTGAAGTGCTTCTGGAATAGCCTAAGAAAAAAGGTTCTTCTAAAAGAAACGGAGAACTCTAGTCTGAATAGAGCCTGTTTGAATCTGTGTTAGTCTGACTTTTAATCACGTATTTTCATTTAATGGGACTTTTATTTTTTGTACTTTCTAATGATTTTAGAAAAACCCAGGGACCTCCTTTTTTCTAAATAGCTATTTTGTTGCCGCTTTTCAAAAGTAACAGGAAACCGAATTATTTCTCATTGTAGCTCACCTTTACTTAATAGAATGTCGAAAGAGAGGTGAGCAAGGGGAATAAAGGCTCCCAGATGTTCAGTGTTGCGCTCTCTGCTTTCTTGCGCCCGAAGTCCCCGGTCTGAGCTGTCCAAGGAAGCAGCCCTCCCGGATGTGGTGTGAAGGGTCCGGATTCCAGGGAGTGAACAGCTGCTTTGCAGAATTTGATTTTCACACGTGCATGAGAGAACCTTCTTCGAAGATGAAGTCGGAAAAGGTTAAAAGCATGAACAAAGGAGGTCTGAGTGGATGTTCTTGTTTGGTGTTCCAACAGAATGAGGGCAAGTGGAATGTCTAGAAGGAAGTGTTTGTTGTCCAGGTTCAGAGCTTCCTTCCCTGGCGTGCTGCCTCCTCGCTAGTGGCCCAGCGTATTCATGGACAGTGTTGGAGAAACATTGCTCGATGCCCTTTTAAAACCCCAATATCAAAAGTAGTTTACTCATGGCCGGGCGCCGCGGCTCACGCCTGTAATCCCGGCACTCTGGGAGGCCGAGGCGGGCGGATCGCTCAAGGTCTAGAGTTCCAAACCAGCCTGAGCAAGAGCGAGACCCCGTCTCTACTATAAATAGAAAGAAATTAATTGGCCAACTAATATGTATAGAAAAAATTAGGCGGGCATGGTAGCACATGCCTGTAGTCCCAGCTACTCAGGAGGCTGAGGCAGGAGGATCTCTTGAGCCTAGGAGTTTGAGGTTGCTGTGAGCTAGGCTGACGCCACGGCACTCCAGCCCGGGCAACAGAGTGAGGCTGTGTCTCAAAAAAAAACACAGTAGTTCACTCATGCCAAATACACCATGCTGCCATCGAGACTAGAAATTTCGGCTCATTAGTCTTATTCCATTCTTGTTTTCTTGAAAATAGACCATGATCTTTTAATGTAAATTTGGAGACTACCCTAATTTTAACCAGACAAAGCAAAACCATCAAGTACTTTTCGGCCGGAAAGTGATTTAATTAATCTAAATCTCTGGTTGCTTTGCAGATCTTTGTCCTTCGTGTCATGTGGTTTGACTGCACTGCGTCTAGATGTAGATTTCTTTTTATTTAGGCTGCTTAGGGTTTGTCACACTCGTGAAACTTCAAATTTATGTCTTTTATTCCGTTTTGGAAAATGCTCAGTTATCTAAGCATTGCTCTTCTATGTTCTCTTCCGTCTTTTCTCCTGAACTCCAAGTGTAGAAGGGGGTCCAAACATGCCACTCAATCACTCCTACAAAGAAAGAAAGAAAAAACATGCTGCCCAAATTATGTCACTTTGGGATAAGGATTGTTTTGAGCTAAAAGCACTTAAAAAAATAGCAGGGACAAGAAAGCCACTCTTGACTCTCCCTCATTTTTCCTCCTGAAAGTAGGAGCATTTCCCCATATGTAAAACGTCCTGTCCTCCCTGTACCAGGAGAAAAATAACATTCTCATCAAGGATGGGAAGTCAAAGCCAAGAGAATTCTGTACAAACAAACCCTGCTAAACTAACTCAGTGTAGGGGCAAAGGGAAAATTGCACTGAAAAATCAACTCACAAAAAGGCAGATAAGAGAAAAGTCATACAAATTTATTATTAACGTGCACATGGAGCCTTCAGAATGAAGACCCAAAGATGCAGGAGAAATTGTTCACTTTGCTCAGGTTCAGCTAAGTATGGCTAGCTGTGTAGAAATACGATCGGACAAAAAGGGATCTAATGCTAATAGACTGAGTGGGGAAAGCCAACAAGGCCTGTCTGTCTAGATTCTTGGCCTTTCTGAGCATGAATCCTTTTTTCTGCGTACACTGCAGGAGCCTCTCTGGAATGAGGTCTCATGACCTATAGTCTAATAGTATGTCAGATAATTCCTTTATGGCCAGTTTTCACACAGAAGGACAGAGGAAAACTTAAAGTGATATTTTGGGGTTTTGTGGCTGGCTTTGGAGGAAATGGGGTTCTGGTTTCCATGGCTAGCTTCAGCGGCCAACTAGACAGAGACAGGGGCAGGAGGTGGTCAGAGAAAAACTTCTGCTTCTGAGGCCTTCATTTTAGGGGATTGTTTTCTGAGTCTCAGCACAAAATCTTCCTAGTCACTTCTCCACCGAACGACCCCCCCCAACCACCCCCCTTGCCCAATCCCCTTTGCCTTTTGCACAATTACTGCCCATCGGACAACTCAGCCTATAGGTGAGTGTTTGACTCTTCTTTGGGTCCTCATTTCCTCATGAGGGTCCCCAAGTCACATAAAACTTATATTAAATAAATTTGTATATCTTTCTCCTATTTATATGTTTTATGTCAGTTCGATTCTTAAGCCCAGCCAAAAACTCTTTAACAGTAGAGGTAAAATGTTGCCTCACCTGTGACAGAAAGCTCAGCCACTTGTCCACAAGGTCGAATCAGAAAAATGAGGGCAAGAGTTTTGAGGAGGAAGGAAGGAGAGTTTACTCTGCAAAGGAGGAAAAAGGGTAGATCTTATCCCAAATTTCCTGACCATGGGCAGAAATACAGAGCTTTTGTTTTGAGACAGGGTCTCACTCTGTTGCCCGTGCTAGAGTGCCGTGGCATCAGCCTCGCTCACAGCAACCTCAAACTCCTGGGCTCAAGCGATCCTTCTACCTCAGCCTCCCGAGTAGCTGGGACTACAGGCATGCGCCACCATGCCCAGCTAATTTTTTCTATATATTTTTAGTTGGCCAATTAATTTCTTTCTATTTTTAGTAGAGACGGGGGTCTTGCTCTTTGTTCAGGCTGGTTTCGAATCCCTGATCTTTAGCGATCCTCCCGCCTCAACCTCCCAGAGTGCTAAGATTACAAGCGTGAGCCACCTCGCCTGGCCAAGAAATACAGAGCTTTTAAAGGGCGGATTCTCAGCTTTAGGCAACTACTGTGGTAACTATTCTAACAGTCTGTGAACTCTGCCAGCTGCCCACCTGGGAGGGCTTGTGCCCACCTGGGAGGGCTTGTGCCCACCTGGGAGGGCTTGTGCCCACCTGGGAGGGCTTGTGCCCACCTGGGGGTTCCAACAGAAGACTTGACCTGCCTCAGGGATGCAGGTCCCAAAAAGAGCGGGGGAAGTTTTAAGGAGACAGAAAATCTCTTTGCCATTTTTTCCAGGCCATTCCCTCTGTCGCACCCCCACAATGTGTATGTTATACTTCTGTTCTCTGCATCTCTTGGTCACCTTTGGGATTTTTTTTTTTTTTTTTTTTTTTTTTTGAGACAGAGTCTCACTTTGTTGCCCAGGCTAGAGTGAGTGCCGTGGCGTCAGCCTAGCTCACAGCAACCTCAAACTCCTGGGCTCCAGCGATCCTCCTGCCTCAGCCTCCCGAGTAGCTGGGACTACAGGCACGTGCCACCATGCCCGGCTAATTTATATATATATATATATATTAGTTGGCCAATTAATTTCTATTTTTTTTTATAGTAGAGATGGGGTCTCGCTCAGGCTGGTTTTGAACTCCTGACCTTGAGCAATCCGCCTGCCTCGGCCTCCCAGAGTGCTAGGATTACAAGCGTGAGCCGCCCAGGCTAGAGTGAGTGCCGTGGCGTCAGCCTCGCTCACAGCAACCTCAAACTCCTGGGCTCAAGCGATCCTCCTGCCTCAGCCTCCCGAGTAGCTGGGACTACAGGCATGCACCACCATGCCCGGCTAATTTTTTCTATATATTAGTTGGCCGATTAATTTCTTTTTTTTTTTTTTTTTTTTTTAATGACCAGGGGAGAGCGCGAACGCAGTCCCCCACTACCACAAATTATGCAGTCGAGTTTCCCACATTTGGGGAAATCGCAGGGGTCAGCACATCCGGAGTGCAATGGATAAGCCTCGCCCTGGGAAAACCACCTTCGTGATCATGGTATCTCCCCTGCTAATTTCTATTTATAGTAGAGACGGGTCTCGCTCTTGCTCAGGCTGGTTTCGAAACAGCAATAAAACAGTCCTCATGTCACCCCCTGGAGCTACGAGATTATCTCCTGAAGCCTCTGGCTATGCAGACTCTATACTGACTGACTCCAAGTAGCCATGAAGTGCCACATGCTGCACAGGCCTCTAATCTGTGCTCAGCCAAGCACAGCCAGCCGCTAATCAGTGTTATCGCTGCAGTCACGGAGAATTCCTGTCAAACAACTTTGTGTCTCCTGTCTCCTTTTTCCTTTAAAAAACCACTTGTAACAGAGGCTAATGGAGCACTGCCCAAGGCAGCGGGAAGTGAGTGTCCCCAGCAGTCCCCACTTGTTTTCTTTTGAAGCAGTCTCTCTCTCTCCCCTCCCCATCCCCCCCCTCTCTCTCTCTCTCTTGCTGCTGTGCAGGGCCGTGGTGTCGCCACAGCTCACTGGAACCTCCAACTCCCGGCCCTCCAGAGTGCTAGGATTACAGGCGTGAGCCACTGCGCCCGGCTCTTCAACTTTAACTAGAGTAAACTCTCTAAATTACATTTTGTACGTTAGCTTCTTCCTTTTAGGTGGAAAATTCCCACCAATTCTTTTTCATACTCTGAATAATACAGGATTTTTTCAGTCTCCTAGTTAATTTGGGGAAAGAATGATAGCAGGCAACCACTAACAAAATGTAAACCGAAGTGAAAATATTAATATTGGACAAAAGGAACATTCAAAGCAAAACGATTTAAAAGGGCAGGATAATATGTAATTTTGATAAGTCACCCTCTAAGAAAGTAAAACACCCATAGGCCTTTGTGTACACTTATATAATTACCAGTGATGACTTTATATAGTTTAATATAATGCCTAATTCCATAGCTTCAAAACATATAATGTGAAGACTCAAATACAAGGAGAAATCGCCAAACCTGCACTTGTCACAGTAATCTTCAAAACTCTTCATTCAAAGATAGGCAGACCAGGAAGAATAAATGAGGATATGAATAACATGATGATTAGTAACAAGCTTGACCTACTAGGTAGACGTGTAAACCGAGGGTCCATTTCTGAGCGCATTCCCAGGGTATATTTGGCACCTGCGAACACACACACGAAACGCAGGTGAGTTGTCTGGGAATAGTGATTAACCACAGTTCAGGCTGTGTCCTAAGAAAACAGCATCCACAGAAAGGGCAGCATATATCACAGTCAGGTTTTGCAAATAGAAGAAAAGCCAGGGGTGGGCACAGTGGCTCACGCCTGTAATCCCAGCACTCTGGGATGCCCAGGTGAGAGGACCATTTGAGATCAGGGGTTGGAAACCAGCCTGAGCAAGAGTGAGACCCCGTCTTTACTATTAATAGAAAGAAATTAATTGGCCAACTAAAAATATATAGAAAAAATTAGCCGGGCATGGTGGTGCATGCCTGTAGTCCCAGCTACTCGGGAGGCTGAGGCAGGAGGATCGCTCGAGCCCAGGAGTTTGAGGTTGGTGTGAGCGAGGCTGACGCCACGGCACTCACTCTAGCCTGGGCAACACAGTGAGACTCTGTCTCAAAAAATTTTTAAAAAGAAGAAAAGCCAGCGCCGTGGGCCTTCTGGGCGGCTTCTGTCGGGCGGACCCCCGCGCCGCCGCCCGCGAGCGCCCGCCGCTCTGGGCTGAGGGCTCCGGCTTGTCCACGTGGCCCGGGAGGCGCGGCCCCTAATCCGGGCTAAGAAGACTTAGGAGGCGACGGGTGGGGCGGGCGCGTGGGGACGCCGGCCGGCCGCCCTCTCCGCCCGCCCTGGGCCAGGCAGGGCCCGCCTCCCGCCGCCGGCCACGGGCGCGGGCGGAAGGGCGCGGAGCGGGCGTCGCGCCTGCGCCCAGGGCGGTTTCGGACGGGCGCCAGAGGCGCGCGCTCGGGCTCCGCGAGGCAGCGGCTGCGTCTCCAGCGCCAAGTAAGTGCAGGTCTCCCGGGACGGGGCTCGGAAAGCCTCCCCTCCGCCACGCGGCCGCCCAGCGGGCGGGCGGACACTTACCGACGTGCGTTGAAGGGTGACGTCAGGCGTGGGTGACGCTGCGTCAGGTCCCGGAAGGACGGGCCTGGCCTACGCATTGCGGACGGACGCGGGGCTCACCTGAAAGGTGGCTCACCTGAAAGGTGGCTCACCTGAAAGGTGGCTCACCTGAAAGGTGGCTCACCTGAAAGGTGGCTCACCTGAAAGGTGGCTCACCTGAAAGGTGGCTCACCTGAAAGGTGGCTCACCTGAAAGGTGGCTCACCTGAAAGGTGGCTCACCTGAAAGGTGGCTCACCTGAAAGGTGGCTCACCTGAAAGGTGGCTCACCTGAAAGGTGGCTCACCTGAAAGGTGGCTCACCTGGGGACAGCCCCAGCGGGAGAAGCAGTTTGTCGTTGCTGTCGTCGACAGTCTGAGGCTACATCAAGCTCATTTTCGCTGTCTGATCTCACAAAGTGTTCATGCTTTTAGTGTTTCCCTTGAGAGTTATTTTACTTCCCTTTTTTTTGAGACAGAGTCTCACTCTGTTGCCCAGGCTAGAGTGAGTGCCGTGGCGTCAGCCTGGCTCACAGCAACCTCAGACTCCTGGGCTGAAGCGATCCTGCTGCCTCAGCCTCCTGAGTAGCTGGGACTACAGGCATGCGCCACCATGCCCGGCTAATTTTTCCTATATATCTTTAGTTGTCCAGCTAATTTCTTTCTATTTTTAGTAGAGACGGGGGTCTCGCTTTTGCTCAGGCTGGTCTCGAACTCCTGACCTCCAGCGATCCTCCCGCCTTGGCCTCCCAGAGTGCTAGGATTACAGGTGTGAGCCACTGCGCCCGGCCTTACTTATTTATTTTTCTTAGTGACTTCTAAATGTTCTCTGCCTGCCTATGGTTGGTTTCATTTTCTGTTAAGCAGCCATATGTCATACCTATTCCGTCAGAGCCACTTTCTCATTTTTTTCTTATATGTAAAAATTTTAGATATATATTATTGGTTTTTAATTGTAAAAATTATAGAAGTATATAAGTTCAAAATGAAAATCTCTCACCCAATCCTATTCTCCAGAGGTAATCATTATGAATAGTTTGGTGCATACTCTTTGATTTTTATATACACTTACCCACATTGTTTTCATACAGATGAGATCATGGTAAGCATACTCTTCCACAATTTGCTTTTTCTTCACGTAACAGTATATCTTGGAGACTTTTTCATACAATTACATTTAGATTTACTTTTTTCTATGTCACGACAGACTACCATTCTGTTGTTTTTAATGCACTATGATATATTTTGTCATATTGTCATATTGTCATATCATATATTATCATATACTATCAACTCAGTATAGACTTCAGTATGTTTCTAGACTAAAAGGTAAAGCCAGTAAAAGGCTGGAAACAGGAGAGAGATGGAATGACAAATGGAACTGTCAGGAGGGGACACCTGGCCACTGACACAGGACAGGTGGGGAAGACGCTGTCACAGGACTCGAGGACAGTTTGGTCCATTTGCACTAGTGCTCTGCCTGCATCTCCTCATACAGGCCCCCTCTCCTTTTGCCTTGCTGGGACCTGCTGTCGCTTCCTGCGGGGGCTTCGCGCGGACTATGGGAAGCGGCACCTCCACCCAGCATCATCTCGCCTTTCAGAATGCAGAGAAAGGTATGTTTCCGCTTCAACACCCAAACCCAGGGGCGCCTTGCCTTTCTCCTCAGCCAGCTCTTAGAGACCAGCTTCTGCTCCCAGCGGCCTGGCTGCCGGCATGCTCGGCCGAGTGGCATTTCGCGGAATTTAAATCTGTTCAGGGCGTGAGTGTTGTCCACCGGGGCTCATCCCAAACTGCGGGGGGAAAAGCGAGCAATAGGGCTGGCACAGAAGGGAGCGAGCGCATCCTGGACAGGGCGCGGCGGGAAGCGCCCGCGGAGGCAGAGGCTGTGGGCTGTGAGCTGTGCAGAGGCCGGGGCACTCAGGACCTTGTGGGATTTTAACTTTTATCCCCAAGGCATGAAGAACCGTGGAAAAATTCAAAATTGGGAGTTCTAGAATAAGATTTACACATTTAAAACATTCTTCTGGCATCTGTGAAGGAGGAATTGGAGGGTTAGGAGTAGAGGGGAGGCCGGGCGGGGCTCACACCTGTAATCCCAGCACTCTGCGAGGCCGAGGCGAAACCCTGTCTCTACTAAAAATAGAAAGAAATTAATTGACCAACTAAAAATAAATAGAAAAAATTAGCCGGGCATGGTGGCGCATGCCTGTAGTCCCAGCTACTCGGGAGGCTGAGGCAGGAGGATCGCTTGAGCCCAGGAGTTTGAGGTTGCTGTGAGCGAGGCTGACACCACGGCACTCCAGCCCGGGCAACAGAGTGAGGCTGTGTCTCAAAAAACAAACAGAAAAAGGAATGTCCATGAAGCTCGTTAAACCTCCAGATTGTTTCCTGGGTCCCACCTGCAGAGGCCTTGCCGCCGCAGGTCTGGGTGAGGCCCGGCGGTCTGCGTGTTCGCCAGGAGTCCCTGCAGAACCCGCAGCGCCTACCCTGGCGTTTCATTCACTATTCTGGACGTGGTTTCACAGAATCCAGTCTGCAGGGCTTCAGCCTCATGCTTTCTTCATTAGTGAGTGCCTTTGAGAAATATTTACAGTCTGAAATTTTTTTTCCTTTTTTTTTCAAATTTAGCTTTGTTTAAATTCCTCCCCGTTTCTCTTTTGCCTCTTCTCCATCATCTTTCCTCTTAGAGAAAAGCTAAACTCATTCCATCAGTCTGTCGCTGCTCACGAGGTTGACCTGAGGCGACCCGCAGGCCCCCTTTCTAATCCGGCTTTAGCCACAAACTGTCCACTCATCACCAGCAGCACATCCAGGCCCTGGGGCTTAAGAAGAGTCCAGTTACTTATGTGGGCAGCTGTCCCCTTCTCTGGCAGCAGTGCTTGACTTAAAAGAACTAAAACTACATTCCCCAACCTGGCCCATGCAGTCACCTAGGCAGGGCCTGGCAGAAGGAGACTGGAGGGGCTGTGGGACCCACGATCACCGACGTGCTGTGAGGGGGACAGACCTGGGGAGGACAGGCAAAGGACCTTGGAATCACTTATACTCTGCATTGATTTGAGTGTTTGTTTGTTGTTTGTTCTCCCTGGTCTTCATCTGGTCCAGCCCTTTCTCCAGATGAGGACATTGAGGGCCGGGGGCGGCAGCTCACGCCTGCAATCCCAGCACTCTGGGAGGCCGAGGCGGGCGGATCGCTGGAGGTCAGGAGTTTGAGCCTGAGCAAGAGCGAGACCCCATCTGTACTAAAAATAGAAAATTAATAGACCAACTAAAAATATATATAGAAAAAATTACCCAGGCATGGTGGCACATGCCTGTAGTCCCAGCTACTCGGGAGGCTGAGGCAGGAGGATTGCTTGAGCCTGGGAATCAGAGGTTGCTGTGAGCGAGGCTGACGCCACGGCACTCTAGCCTGGGCAACAGAGTGAGACTCTGTCTCAAAAAAAAAAAGACATTGAGGACTTGCCTGAAGCCACATCACTGGCCAAGGCATTTCCAGGCCTAGAGCCCAGGTCTCCTGAAGTCCAGCCGATTGCCACAGTGTCAGAGTGCCCCGGCCGCCACGCCCTCACTCCGCAGCCGTGGCGGCGCCGCAGCCTCGCCATCTGCAGTTCGCGTTGCTCTCAGAGCCCTGGCAGTGCAGCCTCGCCGCTGGCACGCGGAAAGCTCCCGTCAGTGAGCGTCCCAGTGGCCCTCCCGTGACACGAGGACTGTCGGGCAGGAAGGAGGGTGGGGGCCGGGTGGGTGCAGTGGGCACACTTCCTGTGGCGCCCGCGGGCAGCCTCCCCGGCAGCTGGGCCTCACAGGCACGGTGGGGTCTGGGCACCTCCCTCCCCCGCCGCTCACGCTGCTCCCCGCCCGCCCGCGGGTCCAGCCTTCCGGGCGGCGGCCCTGATCCAGAGGTGGTACCGGCGCCACGCGGCCCGCCTGGAGATGAGGCGCCGCTGCACCTGGAGCATCTTCCAGTCCATCGAGTACGCCGGGCAGCAGGACCAGGGCAAGGTGCGAGGGCGTGGGATGGCAGCAGGGCTGGGCGACTGGGCGCTCCTGGGTGCCCTTTCCCCTCTTCACTAAAGCTGGTGGCCTTGGGCTCTTCTGCAGCTCCACGACTTCTTCAGCTACCTCATGGACCACTTCACCCCCAGCAGCCACAACGAGAGTGAGTAGGGACTGCCGCCCGGCCACAGACGTCAGGGTGACGTGGGAAGGGAGGGACGGGAGGGTTGCGGATGCCACAGCATTTCCGGCCGCCAGTCCAGGCTAGGGGCACAGAGTCCAGCAGCTGGAAGTTGCTGGAGGGTGCTGCAAGGGCTGGTGCACCTGCTGCCTCTATGTGCACACCACAAGTGCCTGTAAACCACCTGTCCACCCTGGCCTTGCCCTTCCCTCCCGCTTACAAACCCAGGCCTTTACAGCTCTGTGCTTTCTAAGTCTGACAGATGCAATTTTTATTAATAAAATAAAAGTAGACTAGATACCAGCTAATGTTTTTATCAACCTAAAAACATAGCCTTTCCCTCCTGTGCATCCTGGTCTGCTGTCACTTTGCCTTTTCCTTCCCCCTGTCCTGTGCTGGGGGCGATGGCGGACTGGCCAGTCCCGCTTCCACCGCAGTCCAGGGAAGGACTATTGTCTCGCACCACGGACCGTGTGCCGACCACAAGCCAGCCCACCTTCTCTGTCCGGCTAGGGGACTTCCTGAACCGCATGTTCACTGGAGAGGGGCTCCCCCAGGACTCTGAGACAGAGAGATGCAGCGACTACGAGTCCGTAGAGGTGCCAGACAGTTACGTGGGGCCACGGCTCTCCTTCCCGCTCCTCCCCGCCCACGCCACGGCCCTGGTGGAGGCTTTCAGGCTGAGACAAGTAAGCTCACCTGGGGAACCCGGGTCACCACCCACCCTGTGTGATGTGTGGACGGAGGCCAGGCCCAGCGCAGGGGAACGGCCCCTTGTTTGGGGTGTTCGTGTCATATGTCCACTGGGGAGACGCCCCTCTGCTCAGGCGGGACCTTGTGGTCCACCAGCCAGTTCCTTTTTTTTTTTTCTTTTCTTTTCTTCTTTATTTTTTGAGATAGAGCCTCACTCTGTTGTCCGGGCTGCCATCAGCCTAGCTCACAGCAACCTCCAACTCCTAGGCTCCAGCAATCCTTCTGCCTCAGCCTCCCGAGTAGCTGGGACTACAGGCATGCGCCACCATGCCCAGCTAATTTTTTCAATATATTTTTAGTTGGCCAATTAATTTCTATTTTTAGACAGGGTCTCACTCTTGCTCAGGCTGATCTCGAACTCCTGACCTTGAGTGATCCACCTGCCTCGGCCTCCCAGAGTGCTAGGATTACAGGCGTGAGCCACCGCGCCCGGCCCACCAGTCAGTTCTTATGATCGAAGCTTCTCCTCCTCATCACACAATTGCTTGTTCACTCACCGCACGATGATCACTGAGCACAGCTCTGTGCCCAGAGGGCTGTGAACAGGACAGGCACAGGCGCCTGCCCTCAGGGGGCTGACGTCCTAGA
Organism: Microcebus murinus; assembly: GCF_040939455.1. Taxonomy (NCBI): domain Eukaryota; kingdom Metazoa; phylum Chordata; class Mammalia; order Primates; family Cheirogaleidae; genus Microcebus; species Microcebus murinus. The sequence continues at coordinate 1,566,092 of NC_134129.1, forward strand.
GGGTAGACAGATGAGAAGTAATAAATAACAATAAGTCAATTGTATACTATATTATTGTTTGGTTGGTTGGGTTTTGTTTGTTTTTTGAGACAGGGTCTTGCCCTGTTGCCTGGGCCAGCATGCAGTGGTGTCACCATCGCTCACTGCAGCCTCGAACTCCTGGGCTCAAATGATCCTTGTGCCTCAGCCTCCCAAGTAGCTGGAATACCAGCACGCATGGCTAATTTTCTATTTTTTGTAGAGACGGGGTCTCGCCATGTTGATTCAGGCTGGTCTTGAACTCCTGGCCTCAGGTGATCCTCCAACCTTGGCCACCCGAAGTTCTAGGATTACAGGCATGAGGCACCAGGTCCAGCCTATATAGTCTGTTAGAAGGTGATAAGAGCTATGGCAAAGAGTAAACCAAGTTGTGGGTAGGAAAGATGGCAATTTTTTATTTATTTGTATTTTTTAGAGACAGGATCTCCCTCTGTCACCCAGGCTGGAGTGCAGTGGTGTGATCATAGCTCACTGCAGCCTCGAACTCCTGGGCTCAAGCGATCCTCCCCAGACGGCAGTTTTATTGAGGGGTCTGGGAATGATTTCTGAGCAAAGGTCGAAGGCAGTGCGGGATGCACCATGGGCCGTCCAGGGAAAGAGCAGTCCAGGCAGAGGAGGACCAAATGGAAAAACCCTGGGGCCGGAACTTGCCTGGACTATTCAGAGGCCTCAGGAAGGCCCTTGTAGCTGGAGCGAAGAGAGCCAGGGTACCAGTAGCAGAGGTGAAAGAGACGAGGAAATATTGGACGGCAGGCGCTGGAATGATGTAATCTGACTTGCTTTTTAAAACAGTCATTCTGGTAGCTGCGTTAGGAATAGACGTCGGGGTGAGGGCCGAGCCCGGAGGCCGGTCAGCAGACTCCTGCCACGGTCCGGGCGGCCGGAGCGCCGGCGGCAGAGGCGGGGTGGTGCGAAGCAGTCAGATTCTAGCTGTGTCGGAATCCAGCCCTAACCCTCTTCCCACGACGCGGAGTCGGGATGGAGTACTGCAGTAGCGACAGGGCTGCTCAGTACCATCAGCCCCGCGCTCCTCCAGCCGAGGGCGAGGGCGCGCCCTGTGGAGGAGGAGGAGAGACGCAGAGCAGAGCCGGGGCGGTGGGGAGAGGCGGCACTCGCGCGGAGTCCCAGGAGCAGTTTGCGCGGCTTCCTGTGGGCGTCCGGGCGCCTGGGGCCGCGGGCAGGAAAGGTGCGGGCTGGCTTCTCCCTCGAAGACCCGCGTCGTCTCCTCTCCTCCCTCTTCCTCCTCGTAGCAGCTCCACGCTCGCTACGTCCTGCACCTCCTGCACGAAGCCAAGAAGCACCTGGTGCAGCTGCCCAACATCACCCGCGTCTCCACCTGCTACAGCGAGGAGGTCACGGTGTGCGGTGAGCGCGCCCCGCGCTGCGCAGACCCGCCGCTCCGCGTCCCCGCGTCTGCCCGGGCAGGCGCGCCCCGCGCTCTGCGCCCCCACGCCCCGCGTCTGCCCGGGCAGGCGCGCCCCGCGCTCTGAGCCCCACGCCCCGCGTCTGCCCGGGCAGGCGCGCCCCACGCCCCGCGCCCCACGTCTGCCCGGGCAGGCGCGCCCCACGCCCCGCGCCCCACGCCCCGCGCCCCACGCCCCGCGCCCCGCGCCCCACGCCCCCGCGTCTGCCCGGGCAGGCGCGCCCCGCGCCCCCACGCCCCCGCGTTTGCCCGGGCAGGCGCGCCCCACGCCCCGCGCCCCCACGCCCCCGCGTCTGCCCGGGCAGGCGCGCCCCACGCCCCACGCTCTGAGCCCCACGCCCCCGCGTCTGCCCGGGCAGGCGCGCCCCACGCTCTGAGCCCCACGCCCCCGCGTCTGCCCGGGCAGGCGCGCCCCACGCTCTGAGCCCCACGCCCCCGCGTCTGCCCGGGCAGGCGCGCCCCACGCCCCGCGCCCCACGCCCCGCGTCTGCCCGGGCAGGCGCGCCCCACGCCCCGCGCCCCACGCCCCGCGTCTGCCCGGGCAGGCGCGCCCCACGCCCCGCGCCCCACGCCCCGCGTCTGCCCGGGCAGGCGCGCCCCGCGCTCTGCGCCCCGCGCCCCCATGCCCCACGCCCCGCGCCCCCACGACTGCCCGGGCAGGCGCGGCACAGGCTGCAGGGGGCGGGCGGGCCTCCGCTCCTTCCCAGGCTCACATTCTGCCTTCAGGCCCGAGTCCCCTGCACGAGCCCAGCCCCTCGTGTCAGAAGACACTTTGCTTATCGGGCCTTGCGCACGCCCCAGTGACTAGCAAACGACACCTTCTCCTCTCCTGGAGAGGAGTCCTGCCCACCACGACCGTCTCTGTCCCCGTGTAACATCCGTTGTAGACCAGCCCTCCCCACTTTGACCTCGCGAAGGAGAGGCGACACACTGGGACAGTCAGGTGCCCTGCTCGGGGCACACAGCCTACAGACGAGTCCTGTCTGCCCTGCCGTGTCCTTAGACTTTCCAGATTGGTGTACCGACATTTGAAAACTGGAGATCTCATATTAAGGTCGAAATTTTGCAATTGCTTTAGAAAATCTCCTACGCTCATAAGCAAGTGGAAGCTCCTTACTTGGGCAGAATCTCTCCTTACTTTGCCCTAACTTGGGCAAAACCTCTCCGAGCCTCAGCTGGGTTGCACCCCTCCCTTACTCTGTCTCAGCTCTGCTTCAGTGAAAGTATAGGTCGTTTACTGTTTATGAAGATCATGCAGAAAAAAATACCGTGCTGTCTGCTTTCAATATTAACTATCTCTGCAACAAGGACAAATTAATATTTACCCCTGTCTTACATATGGAAACATTAGTAACCATAGAAACCTTTGTCAGGTTTTTCTGGGTATTTCCCTTTTTATAGTGAAAATTAGAAACAATGGCAATGACCAATCAGCTGATACTCTCTTTCTGTCTTGGTTAGGAGATCTACACGGCCAGTTGGATGACTTAATATTTATATTTTATAAGGTATGAATGTTCAAATTAAGTTCCTTTCTTGTTCTGAGGGTTAATTCAGAAGTTTAGATATAGTATCTAGTAAACAAATGCGTAAATGTTCCTTGGATTTTTAAAGTAATATCTTTGATAATACTTGCTACATAGTCAGCACTGCATTCTGTTCTTGTATGTTTTTGCAAACTGTTTATCAAATAAAATGTTAGGTTACTGAATAGAAGGAGTCATTATTTAGCAATGGATTTTCATCTCTTCAAATAAAGAAAATGCCTTATTATCAAAATAACCAAAAGCTATTTTCATGCCTATTTTTAGTTATAAAATGTAGAACATATAACAAGGTAGATGAATATAAAAATATTTTATTAATGGAATATTACTTGGTATACATACTATACTTCCCAAGGCATTTTACCATGCATTGGCTTTTTAATCCTGAGCTATTATTATTATTATTATTGCAAGTTAAAGATAGTGTGGCCAGGACTTAACCACTGGCCTTCAGATCACAAGTTCAATGCCCTTCACTCCACACCTCATGGCAACACTCCGGCTTGGTATAAAGCATTTATTCTAACAAGGTCTCATAGCCTCAGCCTCATCGGAAAGGAAATACAAGACCAATAGAAGGCATTTCCATCTTTTACTGACATTTCACATTTGAAGGAGACCCAGACAGCACAGAATTGGCGTTAGCCCTGGTAGGATTATCGATGCCCATTGCCTTCAACCTGATATTCTTTACCCCTCCTTCTGCGGATGCTTGGACTCCTGATTGGAAGAATGGCCTCCCGTCACCAGAGCGGGTTTACGTGTTCAACGGCGACTTTGTGGACCGAGGCAAGGATTCAGTGGAGATCCTGATGGTTCTTTTTGCCTTCATGTTGGTTTACCCGAAAGAGTTCCATCTTAACAGAGGAAACCACGAGGACCATATGGTGAACTTACGGTACAAGCCAAAACTTGCTTGGGTATTTGGTGTTTGCTTGTTGTGATTGCAAAAAGTTATTTTGCCAGAGTTTTGTTTGGTAGATACCTTTACAAGTAGTTTGCCAATATTTTTAAAAGTAGAATACACAATATGTAACATTTTAAAAGAGTTTTTAAAATTTTGCATATTTTTATACTATTCCAATAAAACTATTAAATTTTTTTTGCATATCCATATTCTTTTTTTTTTGAGACAGGGTCTTACTCTGTCTCTTAAGTACAGAGGTGTCAGCCTAGCTCACAGCAACCTCAAACACCTGGGCTCAAGCAATCCTCCTGCCTTAGCCTCCCAAGTAGCTGAGACTACAGGTGTGCACCACCATAATTGGCTAATTTTTTCCATTTCTTGGTAGAGACCGGTGTTTCACTCTTGCTCAGGCTGGTCTCAAACTCCTGGCCTCAAGCAATCCTCTTGCCTCAGCCTCCCAGAGTGCTAGGATTACAGGCGTGAACCACAAGCCTGGCCCATACTCTAACGTATAAATAATAAGGGTTCATGATAGTAAAAGCAGGAAGTAGATACAAGCAAAAGAAAGAAAATTTGAATACCTCATCATTTCTCTATCCAGAGATAATGTTATAATTGTAAACATTTTGGTAATTATTTCTCAGTCTATTTTCTATGTATTTAAGTACTTATATTTAAAGTATGCATTTTTATAAAAATGTGATTATGCCCCAACTATTGTCACTAAATTTATGTAGTAACTATGTTTGTTTCTAAATCTAGATATGGCTTCACCAAGGAAGTGATGAATAAATATAAGGTACACTGCCTTGAAAAACAAACATTTCTCTTAGTTCAGATAAGTTAATTATTTGATACTCATTATGTTAATATCATCTTTCTCAGATACATGGCAAGAAAATACTAAGAACCCTGCAAGATGTTTTCCGTTGGCTTCCCCTGGCCACTCTAGTTGATGAGAAAGTTCTAATTCTTCATGGTGGGGTGTCAGACACGACTGATCTGGAACTTTTGGACAAACTAGACAGACACAAGGTACTGACTAATAATCCAAATACTATACAAATCTTGTCATAATGCCCAGTTTCATTGCCAACAAAAAATAAATGTCATCTTGCATGCCAACTCCAGTCGACTGACGACAGCTATCAAGAGTGTGGAGAAGGGCTGAGGACCCACAGCTGGTCTCAGAGCACACGTGCTGCAATCAGCTAGGAGCGTCTGCTCGGGCAGGCTAGTGGGCATTGCAGCTAAGGCCGTGGATTTGCCATTCCTGATCTAGATGATTCTAATCATTACCTATCACTGTCACCAGAAAAACCTCCATTTCCCAAATAATTCATATTATCTTCAATTAAAGTCAGCAAATGTGCATTTAGTGTCTACTACTACCTTCATGCCACCCCTATGAGATAGCATCATCATTACAGTACAGAGAAGAAAGGCACAAAGAAACTGAAGTCCAGGGGCCACGTGGCTGAAAAACACGGAAAAGTATGAGTTCGAATCAGACTCCTTAGATTCAGCCCTGGAGGGGTCTTAGTATCTTTGTGCCTCCATTTTCTTTCTTTCTTTCTTTTTGAGACAGTCTCACCCTGTTACCCGGGGCTCGAGTGCCGTGGCGTCAGCTTAGCTCACAGCAACCTCAAACTCCTGGACTCAAGCAGTCCTCCTGCCTCAGCCTCCTGAGTACCTGGGACTACAGGCATGTGCCATTGTGCCTGGCTAATTTTTTCTATATATTTTTTTAGTTGGCCAACTAATTTCTTTCTATTTATAGTAGAGACGGGTCTCACTCTTGCTCAGGCTGGTCTCAAATTCCTGACCTTGAGCAATCCGCCCGCCTCGGCCTCCCGGAGTGCTAGGATGACAGGCGTGAGCCACCTCCCCACCAGGAAGAGTGTTTTTCTGATTAGGTCTAGGCTGAAAAGCGGCCCTCCCTCCCTCCCCTGCCTGTCCGTCCTCAGCAGGGAAGACAATGGGCACAGGTACACTGGCACTTGCTGTCAAATGCCACGAGGAGCCACCTGCCCACCGTGGGAGGACGGGGCAAACTGGCGCTTGTCTGTGGCCCGAGTCGGGGCCTGAGCGGCTCGGAGAGGCCCGCGGCCCACCCAGCCTGTGTCTCTTTCTGGACGTGTCTAGATCGTTTCCGCCTTGTGGTGCAAAACGAGAGAGGCGAGCGCGCAGCAGGCGGAGGAGAAGGACGACGCCCGGCCGGGCGCTGCGGAGAGACCCGTCCCGTGGTTTCTGCCCCAGACAGAGCGCCGCGCGCCGCCGCCCTCGCCCCTGCGGCCCGGCTGCGGGGCGCCCCCGGCCGGCCGCTCCTGCGGCGCCCCCTGCGGCCCCGGCGCCCCCTGCGCCCCCTGCGGCCCCGGCGCCCCCTGCGCCCCCTGCAGCCCCGGCGGCGCGGGGCTGGCGCGGCAGGCGCGGCGCTCGGAGGACCTGGAGCTGGAGCGCCGCGGGCGGGCCGGGCTGCGCGGGGGCGGCGCGGCGGGGCACGGGGCCCCGCTCCCGGCCGCGGAGCCGCCGGAGCCCACGCAGCAGGAGTGGAGGCAGGTGGGTGTCGTCGGACGCCGCAGGGCAGGCCCGCCGTGCGCGCTCGCGGGCTCTGGCCTCCCCGTGGCCGGCGCTGCGGGCGGCCGCAGGCTAGGCGCAGACGCGCGCTTGAGACTATACGTGAGGGCTGCGCTGGGCAGCCCGCGCCCCGAGCCCCGCCACGGCGGCTTCGTCCGCGCGCCGTGCCGAGCCTTCACGCGGCGGGCATTTTCGAGTGGGTGTGTACTGGGCAGCGGATACATACATGCACACGCTCATTCCGTGAGCCATAACAACTTCCGGAAGCTTAGGGGTCCCAAGTATAAATGTGTGTCAAATACTGTTGCATGGACACTTGCTCGTGTATTTTTATTCAAATACGTTCCTCCTCCTCTTCCTCTTCTCCCTCTTCCCATCTGAATGAATATCTGTCCAGCTTTTAGGAGAGAAACCGCCTCGGTCTTTCAGGTCGTGGACATCCTGTGGAGCGACCCCATGGCGCAGGAGGGCTGCAGGGCCAACACGGGCCGGGGAGGAGGCTGCTATTTCGGGCCTGACGTGACGGAGCGCTTGCTGCAGAAGCACAACCTGCAGTTCCTGATCCGCTCGCACGAGTGCAAGCCTGAGGGCTACGAATTCTGCCACAGCCGCAAGGTGGGTGGCTCTGCAGCTGCACCCTTTGTGTGTCACAGGAGCAGTCCAAAGGGTCTGGCCAGGACTATCAGAGCCTCTCTGTTTGTAGCAACCAGCTGTGCTTATATTTGCTGCCACTTGCTCAAGGCAACTGGGTGCTTTGCAGTCATCTATCCCTGGCTGTTATAGCCTCTTTGAAGCTCAGAATTTGATTAAGAACACTGCTCGTCAGCACCCTAAGAACAGGCGCAGATATAGTCCCATTGTGTGGATGGGCATAGGAAGCCAGCATTTGCCCAGCCATGTCTCTGTTAAGTCACATGGCTTGCTGTCACATGTCTCTGACAACCCTACAGGGTAATCAGATTTCTGCACTGTTGCTGATGTTTTCCACAGGAGCATAATTGACGTTCTGGCTAATCTTGGGCATCTCCAAATATATGGCCTAGCCTTAATGCCCCTAGGATGAGATTCTGTATTCCCAGGAATACTAACTCCGCAGGAGAAGAGCAGGTTTCCATGCAAAAAAAGGTTTGAGATCCACTACATAAGAAATGTCTGGTGAGATGGCTATGTTGTATGAGTTTCTTTATTGCAGGACTTCTGGGAACCTTGAGTGTCCTGCGTTCCGTGTAAATTTCCAGGAGGAGATACGGTGTCTGGCGCTCCCCCAGTCTTGACAAGGGAAACTTTTTCACAAACACCTTGGTGGGAAAGTCTGCGTTCAGACGTTCAGGCACAGTGTCAGCTTCCAGAATAGATTTGCCGAGTAGTGGTCATGGCCGTCCCGGTCTGGCAGAGCCAGCCTGCCTCGCCTCGCAACTGAGCCAAAGGAGATGTTTTCTATGCCCCCTGCTGTGTTCAATAGGGATAAAATCGTGAAGAAAACGTGCTGGGGATGGACTCCCATCACAGCTCACGTTTCTATGACTTGAGTTGCAGCTCCTGGCCCGTTAGCATTGATGTACGGAAGGAAGGCAGGAAAGGAGGGAGGAAGGCAGGAAAGGAGGGAGGAAGGCAGGAAAGGAGGGGAGGAAGGCAGGAAAGGAGGGAGGAAGGCAGGAAAGGAGGGAGGAAGGCAGGAAAGGAGGGAGGAAGGCAGGAAAGGAGGGAGGAAGGCAGGAAAGGAGGGAGGAAGGCAGGAAAGGAGGGGAGGAAGGCAGGAAAGGAGGGGAGGAAGGCAGGAAAGGAGGGGAGGAAGGCAGGAAAGGAGGGGAGGAAGGCAGGAAAGGAGGGGAGGAAGGCAGGAAAGGAGGGAGGAAGGCAGGAAAGGAGGGAGGAAGGCAGGAAAGGAGGGGAGGAAGGCAGGAAAGGAGGGGAGGAAGGCAGGAAAGGAGGGAGGAAGGCAGGAAAGGAGGGGAGGAAGGCAGGAAAGGAGGGAGGAAGGCAGGAAAGGAGGGAGGAAGGCAGGAAAGGAGGGAGGAAGGCAGGAAAGGAGGGAGGAAGGCAGGAAAGGAGGGAGGAAGGCAGGAAAGGAGGGAGGAAGGCAGGAAAGGAGGGGAGGAAGGCAGGAAAGGAGGGGAGGAAGGCAGGAAAGGAGGGAGGAAGGCAGGAAAGGAGGGGAGGAAGGCAGGAAAGGAGGGGAGGAAGGCAGGAAAGGAGGGGAGGAAGGCAGGAAAGGAGGGAGGAAGGCAGGAAAGGAGGGGAGGAAGGCAGGAAAGGAGGGAGGAAGGCAGGAAAGGAGGGGAGGAAGGCAGGAAAGGAGGGAGGAAGGCAGGAAAGGAGGGGAGGAAGGCAGGAAAGGAGGGAGGAAGGCAGGAAAGGAGGGGAGGAAGGCAGGAGAGGAGGGGAGGAAGGCAGGAGAGGAGGGAGGAAGGCAGGAGAGGAGGGAGGAAGGCAGGAACGGAGGAGAGGAAGGCAGGAAAGGAGGGGAGGAAGGCAGGAAAGGAGGGAGGAAGGCAGGAAAGGAGGGGAGGAAGGCAGGAGAGGAGGGGAGGAAGGCAGGAGAGGAGGGAGGAAGGCAGGAGAGGAGGGAGGAAGGCAGGAACGGAGGAGAGGAAGGCAGGAAAGGAGGGGAGGAAGGCAGGAAAGGAGAGAAGGAAGGAAAAAAGGAAAAGATTCACAGATGCATAAGAATGACGGCAGTCCCTGAACTTGGGTTGGGCCGTACCGGATTGAGGATGAAGGCTTCTTCGGTGAATGTAAATGGCCATCTCTCTTCTCCTCTGGTTTAGGTATTAACCATCTTTTCTGCCTCCAACTACTATGAAGTCGGCAGCAACAGAGGGGCCTATGTCAAACTGGGGCCAGCCTTGACCCCCCATATTGTGCAGTACCAAGCTAACAAGGCGACCTGCACGCTGACCATGAGGCAAAGGCAAGACCTTTCAATGAGTCGTTTCCAGAAAAAAAATATATTGTTCGTAGACCCTTTGAAGTGTCAAATGTCATTACGTTTATGCAAATTCAAGTGCGAATTGAGAACACAGCTGCGTCAGGCAAGGGCTGGCAGCCGCGTGGCGGCAGGGCCTCCCCTCTCCTCATGCTTTTCACACAGCTGCCCACTCATCACTGAGGAGAGCAACGAATTTGTTTTCTGCAGAAATTATTTTCCAATGGCTGTATCTTGGGTAAAGTCCATGTCCCAGGCCACAAAGTGTTACTATTCTATTTTCTCTCATCCTTAAAGGGTCTGTGTCACCCCAATAAAACAGAGCCAGAGCTTCTTTCACTATCTGCAGACCTGGCAGCTGGACTTCAGTGCACACACGGTTAACGATGCCTCTTTCTTTCCAGAAAGAGGGCTGTAATATTAAATTGTGGCTGTTGAGATGATTCTGTGTTCCAACCTTGGATGGGAGCTCATGACATATTAAGTGTTGTGAAGAATTTATGTACAGGCCGGGCGCGGTGGCTCATGCCTATAATCCTAGCACTCTGGGAGGCCGAGGCGGGTGGATTGCTCGAGGTCAGGAATTCAAAACCAGCCTGAGCGAGACCCCGTCTCTACTATAAATAGAAATAAATTAATTGGCCAACTAATATATATAGAAACAATTAGCCAAGCATGGTGGCGCATGCCTGTAGTCCCAGCTACTCGGGAGGCTGAGGCAGGAGGATCACTTGAGCCCAGGAGATTGAGGTTGCTGTGAGCTAGGCTGACGCCACGGCACTCACTCTAGCCTGGGCAACAAAGCGAGACTCTGTCTCAAAAAAAAAAAAAAAAGTAAAAAAAAAGATTAAAAAAAAAAAGAAGAAAAGAATCTATGTATATGGCCTCACCGTAAACTTATGAATTAGATATTGTTACTCATTTCAATTTTATATATGAGATCATTAAGGAACAAAGGTTAAATCGGCTGGCCTATGGCCGCCCAGCTAGTAAGCAGTGACGGCCAGCTTGGACTGTGGCCGCCTGCGTCAGAGCCACGTGTGCAGCCACGTGTGCAGCCGCGGTGCAGCGCTGCCCCCCCCCCCCCGAAAAGGGGCCCTCAGAGAACGTAGGTGCTAACAGACACGGTATACAGTTTCGGTGCTACGGAACAAGCTTCTTTAATTATTTAGCCTAAATTAGAAATCAAAATAGATAAAGTTAGCATAAATAAAATAGATGGAGAACACATTAATATTTAGCATTTTACCCTGTGTGAATGCTGTACAGTATATTATTTTAAGTCACTCTGAGTTATTAAACACAGGCTAGGCTCATTCAGAAGTATCAAGTAAAAATTTAAACTCACCAAGTGAGTCAAACATACCGTGCAACAAAATCATCTATGGAGCTTCATAAAACATCAGCCATCTGAACCTCACTCAGCCCTGCCAAGGTAGAATGGCGGGGGGAGGCTGGCATCTGGAGGACCTAATTCCATAGAACGTAAGTTTTTTTTTTTTTTTGAGACAGAGTCTCACTCTGTTGCCCAGGCTAGAGTGAGTGCCGTGGCGTCAGCCTAGATCACAGCAATCTCAAACTCCTGGGCTCAAGCGATCCTCCTGCCTCAGCCTCCTGAGTAGCTGAGACTACAGGCATGTGCCACCATGCCCAGCTGATTTTTTCTATATATATTAGTTGTGCAATTAATTTTTTTCTATTTTTAGTAGAGATGGGGGTCTCACTCTTGCTCAGGCTGGTTTCGAACTGCTGACCTTGAGCAATCAGCCTGCCTCAGCCTCCCAGAGTGCTAGGATTACAGGTGTGAGCTACCACCCCCGGCCTGTATGTGTTTTAATAAGATAATCAGAGAACATTCAGCTCTTTGAAACATTCACTGATTGCATTAAATAAGCACCATATCACCTGATTGACCCAAAAGCCACTTACTCAATGGCTTCAACTACCTCGAGCACAATGGAGAACCTAGAAATCAGGGGCCACGGTGGAGCAGCCATAACATACGTCTCAGTGCCCATAAACTCAAGAGAGCACACTTTTCTTAGAGCCTGTCCTTTTCGTTAAAATCCACTTCTCGCGATAATGGCGTGGCCGGCCTGGGGCCAGCTGTCCACACGGACAGCTAGCCCCTTGCTAGCTTTGTGACCTTGAGGCCATTGCCCTGTATCTTCATCCTGGGCATACTGGCGGTGCCTACTTCAGTGGATACCCAGGGATCCATGAGGTGATCTGTGCAGGGCTCTGCATTCAGTGAGTGGGCAACGCAGGCCGCTCCACACAGAGATGCGAGCCTCGTCCAGCCCGACGGCTCCTGAGGCCGTTGCCATAATCCGTCTCTATGTGACAGTCCTGGCCACAGTTTTCCAGGAAAAGGCTTAAATGCTTTGTCTTTAAGCAAAGCATTTTTGCTTAAAGTGACTAGTGTATTTTTTAAATGTTTTCAAGGTCCCATACTTCTTTTAGCCTCTGATAAAATAGCAAACTCCAGAAAAAGCACACATGCTCACAGACTCATGAAATTTGGGATGAGTTTTAGGTGGTTCACAGTTTGTAAAAGGTCTGTGGAGCCCACTGAAGGTCCGTTATGCTAACTACCTTAAACTGCAACGCAGACTTTCATCAAACATGATTCAAATGTTTTCTTAAAAAAAAACAAAAAACTTTTAGCCATTGAGAAGATAGGTTATCTGGTTATTATTTATAGAATGGCTGGTTCCTTAATGAGACACTTCATATTAAGTGCATTTATTTTTTATCTCTTTTTATATTCCTGTTTATTCAACTACCGATATTTATTGAGCACTTTCTTTGGGCCAAGTGCTGTGCCACCATTACTCTATTGGCCCAGTAAGAATGAGAAAATTAGGCGGGGCGAGGTGGCTCACGCCTGTAATCCTAGCTCTCTGGAAGGCCAAGGCGGGTGGATTGCTCAAGATCAGGAGTTCGAGACCAGCCTGAGCAAGAGCGAGACCCCCGTCTCTACTATAAATAGAAAGAAATTAATTGGCCAACTAATACATATAGAAAAAAATCAGCCGAGCATGGTGGCGCATGCCTGTAGTCCCAGCTACTCGGGAGGCTGAGGCAGGAGGATTGCTTGAGCCCAGGAGTTTGAGGTTGCTGTGAGTTAGGCTGATGTCATGGCACTCACTCTAGCCTGGGCAACAAAGCGATACTCTGTCTCAAAAAAAAAAAAAAAAGAATGAGAAAATTAGACTGGGCGTGCGGTGGCTCACACCTGTAATCCTAGCACTCTGGGAGGCCGAGGGAGGAGGATTGCTTGAGCTCAGAAGTTTGAGACCAGCCTGAGCAAGAGTGAGACACCATCTCTACTAAAAATAAAAATAAATTAGCTGGACAAGTAAAAATAGAAAGAGTTAGCTGGACCTGGTGGTGCATGCCTGTAGTCCCAGCTACCCAGGAGGCTGAGGCAGGAGGATCGCTTGAACCAAGGAGTTGGAGGTTGCTGTGAGCGAGGCTGACGCCACAGCACTCTAGCCCAGGCAACAGAGTGAGACTCTGTCTCAAAAAAAAAAAAAAAAAAAAGAATGAGAAAATTAAATTCGTGTTATTCCATTATTCGTAAGTCTGGCCTTCTGGCTGTTTGACATAATAGTAAATTACAAGGAAAGCCATAATGATTATGAAAACGGATACCACCTGTGGAATGCTTCCTATGTGCCTGTCTTCTAAGTGATATATGTGAATTTTACTCATTTATTCTTCACAATAATCCTGTGAGCTAGAGGTAGATACCAGTTTTATCCATAGTTCACAGATAGGGGAATTGAGGCATGAGCTCTTCCCTCAATCACTGAGCTGTCAGCAGGTGGAGACACTAAGAAAGAGAGAGAAATGTAGTAAAGCCCGTGACTTTTCTTCTGTGCTAACTTTTGAAACGTCCCTTCCACCTCCTGCTCCAGGATTAGCAGAGTGGAGGAGTCGGCTCTGAGAGCCCTGCGGGAAAAGCTGTTCGCCCATTCCTCGGACCTGCTTGGTGAATTTAAGAAGTACGATGCAGGTCAAACTGGTAAGACTCTTTTCCCTGATTAATTAAAAGATTTGTAGAGGAAGGAAGCTGGTCAGAAAATCTCTCTCTCTTTCTCTAGCAAATAAATATTTAGTGAATGACTAAAAGTAGTCATTTGACTACTTCCTCCATTTTATTCAACTTAATGCCCATTTATTTTTTCCTAAATTTTGAACTTCTAAGCTTTGAACAGAATATGAACTTGGCCAAAGATAGAGGGAGATTGTGAAAAAGAAATAGAGTCAGGGGAACAGTGACAAGGCCAGAACTAAGCAAAAAACAATGAGTGGGAGGAGTTATAAGAGTGTAGCAAAGGCCAGGTGTGGTGGCTCATACCTATAATCCCAGCAGTCTGGGAGGCCGAGGCAGGAGGATCGCTTGAGCTCAGGAGTTCGAGACCAGCCTGAGCAAGAGGGAGACCCTGTCTCTACTATAAATAGAAAGAAATTAGCTGGACCACTAATATATATAGAAAAAATTAGCCAAGCATGGTGGCGCATGCCTTTAGTCTCAGCTACTTGGGAGGCTGAGGCAGGAGGATCGCTTGAGCCCAGGAGTCTGAGGTTGCTGTGAGCGAGGCTGACGCCACGGCACTCACTCTAGCCTGGGCAACAGAGTGAGACTCTGTCCCCTCCCTCCAAAAAGAGTGTAGCAAAAAAGATCTATGACTTGACGGCTTGTTGCTGAGTGTGTGTGCACCTGTTCCATGATCTATCATCTAAGTTAAAAATTTTGTCTTTGCCCAACTCAATGAAAAGTTTAATGGACATTTCCCAAATATAGCCCCATTTAACCACTTCGGGACCTGCGTGGACTGCAGCCGACAGCCGTGATAGGACTTTTCTAATTTTTCATTTATCAAAATAAAACTGTGAACATTTAAAAATAACATAATTAAAACATATATTTGTGTTACCTATTCTGATTTACATTTCGAGTGAAGCGGCCTGTAAAGTCCGACGAGCTCTCGGGCTCTCGAGCTTCCGTCCTCGCCGCGGGAGACCCCGCGGATGCGCCCTGCGCCCTGCGGCCCGGCCCGGCCACGCCGGAGTGGTTAGAACTAGCAGTAGCGTTCATGGATTCTTAGCAATGTCTTTTCATACACACATATGTGTAGCCTTCCAAGAGTTTGAGTGAATAATATAGTCTAAGGAATTTAGGAGAGTTAATTTAAAAGAAAGCAACAATGCTGCATATGTATAATGTTTTCTGATATTTACACAAGGTTTTGCGTAGCTTCCAGTAGTGTTGCCAGATTTAATAAGTAAAAAATTCAGGATGCCTAATTAGATTTGACTTAGACAGACAAAAAATAATTTTTCTTTTCTTTTTTTTTGAGACAGAGTCTCACTCTGTTGCCTTGCCTGGGCTAGAGTGCCGTGGCGTCAGCCTAGCTCACAGCAACCTCAAGCTCCTGGGCTCAGGCGATCCTCCTGCCTCAGCCTCCCGCATAGCTGGGACTACAGGCATGCGCCACCATGCCCGGCTTATTTTTTCTATATATTTTTAGTTGGCCAGCTAATTTCTATTTATAGTAGAGACGGTCTGGCTCTTGCTCAGGCTGGTCTCGAACTCCTGAGCTCCAGCGGTCCTCCCGCCTCGGCCTCCCAGACAGGGTGGCAACACATACTCTCCCGTCCTACCGGGCACATTGGGCCTCGCTGCCCGCGCCACGCGCGGTGCACCGGGCTCCCGCGCTCCAGCGGGAAGCGCGGGGCAACCCCGCGGGCGGGCGCTGAGGAGGCGCGACGCCCACGCGCTCTCTCCGCAGGCCGCGTGGCGCCGAGCGACTGGGCGGCGGCCGTGGAGGCCGCGCTGCGCCTGCGCCTGCCCTGGCGGCTGCTGCGGCCGCAGCTGGCGGGCGGCGCGGAGGCCGACGGGGACGGCGCGCTGCACTACCGCGCCTGGCTGGCCGGCCTGGCCCAGGCGCCGCCGAGCCGCGAGGTAGGAGCGGGCGAGAGGGCGGGCCGGGGCGCGGGGGCGGGGCGCGGGGCGGGCCAGGGGCGGGAGGGGGCAGGGCAGGGGGCGGGAGGGGGCAGGGCAGGGCGCGGGGGCCGGGGGTGTGTGGACGCGGGGGGCGGGGCCTTAAGACCCAGGTTCTTTCCTGGGCGCCATGCTGCCCCTCCGCTTTAAAAGCGTATTTATTCAATAAATATTTATTGGCTGGGCGTGGTGGCGCATGCCTGTAGTCCCAGCTACTCGGGAGGCTGAGGCAGGAGGATCGCTTGAGCCCAGGAGTTCGAGGTTGCTGTGAGCGAGGCTGACGCCACGACACTCCAGCCCAGGCAACGGAGCAAGACTCTGCCTCAACAAAAATTTAAAAATTAAAATAATAATAAAAGAAAATTTATTGAATATATAACATATGTGAGAACTTGATATATGAGAACTCACAGCTCTTTTACCAGCTTTGTTGCAGTATAATTCACATACTGTGCAACTCATCCATTTAAAGTGTACAATTCAGTGGTTTTTAATATATTTACAGATAACAGCAACCATTACCACAGTTTTAGAGCATTTTTATCGTGGGGTGGGAACTTCTTAAACCACTAGATTGTTTGGTAGGCTAAAGCAGGGTGGCGGGGATGGAGGGAAGGTAAAATACCTTCAGGTTATTTTAAGAGTGGCTGTCAGCATTGTGTGGTAACTATATATTAGAACAAGCCTAAACAGAAGACATACATAGAAAATGAGTTTTTTCTTGCAGAACATACAGTCAAGTTTGCTGGAAAAACTATATCGAAACCGATCCGACCTGGAGACCATTTTTAGGATCATAGACAGCGATCACTCAGGTAAAGGCACTCACTATGCTATCACTTCGGATGCACAGCAGGCATTTTAACCGCAAACCCTTTTGTCTTCTTCCCAATTCGTACGGATTAATCTCCACTCAGGCATTTGGGGAGCAAAGTAGGTACACGCAATGCTTCTAAACGGCAGACACTAATAAAGTACTGGAGCAGAACAAGCATCCCACATGGAAAGGGGCAGAGCAGACGAGGATGAAGACAAACTAAATGAGAACTTCTTCCAGGAGGAATGATTATTAGAAGATAAGACATCCTGGCCGGGTGTGCTGGCTCACGCCTATAATCCTAACACTCTGGGAGGCTGAGGCAGGAGGATTGCTTGAGGTCAGGAGTTCGAGATCAGCCTGAGCAAGACCGATACCCCGTCACTACTAAAAATAGAAAGAAAATTAGCCAAACAACTAAAAGTATATGAAAAGAAATTAGCCGGGCATGGTGATGCATGCCTGTAGTCCCAGCTACTCAGGAGGCTGAGGCAGCAGGATCACTTGAGCCCAGGAATTTGAGGTTGCTGTGAGCTAGGCTGATGCCACAGCACTGTAGCCCGGGCAATAGAGTGAAACTCTGTCTCAAAACAAAGAAGATCCCTTATAATTCTATCAAAGGCAGCCACAAATTAATAAAAAGTGCCTAGAACAGAAAGGACTTTGTAATCAATAATAAAAGGAAAGTATGTTTTAAAAAACCTTTAAATTTTGAAATAATTATAGATGCATAGGACATTATACAAGAAAACGTACGGGGAGGTTGTGTACGCTGTCACCCTGTTCCCCCAATGGTCCAGAGGATTTTTCAATGTTATTACTCTTTTTTTGAGGTATAATTCACATAGCATATAATTCACCCATTTAAAGTATACCCATTAAAGTTTTTAGTGTATTCACAGGGTTGCTTGACCATCACCACAGTCTAGTTTTAGTACACTTTCATTGCCCCAGAAAGGAACCCCATGCTCGTTAGCAGTCGCCCCGTTCCCTGTCCTCCTCCACCAGCCCTGGCAGCCCTGGTGCACATCTGTCTGTGGATTTGCCTGTCCCAGACACTTCATATAAATGGAGCCACACAACAGATGGCATTTGGTGTCTGTGTGCTCTCATTTAGCGTAATGTTTTCAAGATTCTTCCATGTTGAAGCAGTATCAGTTCTTCATTCCTTTTTATGGCTGAATAACACTCCATTGTATGGATATACCACCTTTTGTTTCTCCGGTCACCACTTAATACACATTTGGATTGTAGCCACTTTTTGGCTTTTACGCATGATGCTTTTATGAACATTCATGTGCACCCTTTTGTGTGAACATGTATTTTCAGTTCTCTTGAGTGTGTGCCTAGGAGTGCAGTTGCTGGGTCATATGGCAATTCCATGGTTAACTTTTTGAGGAGCCGCCAAAGTCTTTTCCACAGCGGTCACATCAGCTTACATTCCCACCAACAATGTATGAGGGTTTCAGCTTCTCCACACCCTCACCCAACATGGTTATTTCCTTTTGTGTTTTTTTCAGTTTTCATAATAGCCATCTTACTGGGTATGAAGTATCACGTTATGGTTTTGATTTGCATTTCCTTAATCACTAGTTATACTGAGCATCTTTTTGTGTGCTTATTGGCCATGTGTATATCTTCTTTGGACAAATGTCTATTTAAATCTTTTGTCCATTTAAAATTTGGGTTATTTGCCTTTTTATTTGAGTCGTAAGAGTTATTCCTGTATCCTAGATAGTAGGCCATTTTCAGATACGTGCTTTGCAAACATTTCTTCTGGTTTTGTGGATTGTCTTTTCACTTTCTTAGTGGTATCCTTTGATGCACAAAAGTTTTTAACATTTAAAAATTTCAATTTATCTTTTTCTTTTGTTGTTTGTGCTGTGGGTGTCATAGCTAAGAAACTGTTGCGTAACCCAAGGGCACAAAGATTTACACTTATTTTTCCTTCTAAGAATTTTATGGTTTTAGCTCTTACATTTAGGTCTCTAATTCTTACTGAGTTAATTTTTTTTAATATAGTATGAGGTAAGGGTCCAACTTCATTTTTTTGAATGTGGACATCTAGTTGCCCCAGAAAGACAATTCTTTGCCCATCAAATGATATTGAAACCCTTCTTTAAAATAGCTTGACTATTTTAGATTAGACAAAATAGATGTATGGATCCAAAGATTTATGGCTTTTTATAAGCAGAATAAATTAATGTACATTTGAGATGATTTAATGCCGGGTTTTGCAGCAGTGGTACGATTGGCATAATTCTTTGTTTCGCGGTGTATCTTGTACATTGTAGGATATCTAAAAGCATCCTTGGCCTTTGTCTGTTAGATGTAGCACCTCACCCCCACGTCAGTCGCCATGACCAGAAATGTCTCCAGACCTGGCCAGTGTCCCCTGAGGGAGAGGAGCAGAGCTTCCCCAGTGGCACCGAGGCCACCCAGGGGTTTCGCGGGGCCCTCACGGGAGTTTGCCCCAGACACTAGCCCCGGGGTCTTTGCTCAACAGTAAGGAGCAGGTGTCCCTGTGAGGGTGTCAGAGGAAATAAGCATTGGAAACCAGACAGATTCACTGAAGTGACCCCCTCTGCTAAGGGTTCATCTCGCTGGATGAGTTCAGACAGACCTGGAGGCTGTTCAGCTCGCACATGAACGTGGACGTGGCGGACGACTGCATCTGCGACCTCGCCCGCAGCATTGATTTCAACAAGGACGGCCTCATCGACATCAACGAGTTCCTGGAGGCCTTCCGCCTGGTGGAGCAGTCCTGCTCGGACGGCGGCAACGCGGGCGCGGGGGCGGGCGCGGGCGCGGGGGCACGTGCGGGCGCGGGGGCGGGCGCGGGCGCGGGGGCACGTGCGGGGGCGGGCGTGGGCGCGGGGGCACGTGCGGGGGCGGGCGCGGGCGCGGGGGCACGTGCGGGGGCGGGCGTGGGCGCGGGGACACGTGCGGGGGCGGGCGCGGGGGCACGTGCGGGGGCGGGCGCGGGCGCGGGGGCACGTGCGGGGGCGGGCGTGGGCGCGGGCGCGGGGGCACGTGCGGGGGCGGGCGTGGGCGCGGGCGCGGGGTCACGTGCGGGCGCGGGGGCGGGCGCGGGGACAGGCTAGCACCAGCCGCTCTTCATCGCCCACCGAGCCTCCCGGCAGTGCGGAGCGTGGTGCGGGACGTGTCCCGACTCCCTGTGGATTTGTGGAGCTTCGTGCGGAGGATTTGCCTGCCGGTGTGCGGCAGAGTCGCCCGTGTGTTTGGGTGTGTGTGGCGCGTGTGTGCGTGTCCTTTTCTGGATAAAGGTGCCCTGCTCACATGTCTATGGCTTCACAGAGTAGAACTCAGGTATGAGGACTGTTAACGTCCCAGGTCTAGTCAAGCTAAGAGGCACTGATAATTCAACTCCTTCATTACTTTTATTTTATACCTTTTATTTATTGTTTTTAAAATGTCATATTGGTAAAAGAGAATTATGAAAAATTGTACTTGTAATCCCATGATGCAAACGTAGGAATGTTTTTATTATTTACTTTTTCTTACTTGTAACTATAGTGTTTGTATACTTTTATATTCTGCTTTCTTTAAAATAAATTCACATCTAATTGTAAATACCTTTCCATGTTGCTATGTAGTCTTCATGATTATTACTTTAATGCCTCCATAATTTTCTTTCTAATGGATACACTATCATCTATTCAGCCCTTCTTCAGTTGTTAAACATGTATATTGTTTCTACTTTTTCATTTTTATATATAACACTATGGTTAATAACTTCATATTAATACATATAGCTTGTTTTACACAAATCTTTTGATTTGTACATTTTCTTAGTATAAAAATCCCAGGAATGGCATTGCTTTGTCAAAGGATGTATTAGTCTGCGTTCTCTAGAAAAACAGAGCCAATAGGCTATTTCCACACATATTTACTATAAGGAATTGGCTCACATGATTACAGAAGCAGAGAAGTCCTGAGGTCTGTAGTTGGCAAGCCGGAGAGGCGGGAGAGCTCCTGGTGTAATCTCCAGTCTCAATTCAAAGTGTTGGCCAGGCGCGGTGGCTCACGCCTGTAATCCTAGCACTCTGGGAGGCCAAGGAAGGAGGATCACTCAAGGTCAGGAGTTCGAAACCAGCCTGAGCAAGAGTGAGACACTGTCTCTACTAAAAATAGAAAGAAATTAATTGGCCAATTAAAAATATATAGAAAAAATTAGCTGGGCATGGTGGCACATGCCTGTAGTTCCAGCTACTCGGGAGGCTGAGGCAGGAGGATCGCTTGAGCCCAGGAGTTGGAGGATGCTGTGAGCTAGGCTGACGCCACGGCACTCTAGCCCGGACAACAGAGTGAGACTCTGACTCAAAAAAAAAAAAAAAATGCTGAGAATCAGAGGAGGCAGTGATGTGAGTGCTAGCTTGTGTCCAGGCACAAAGACGACTGAGGTCTCAGCTCAAAGGCAGAGAGAAAGAATTCTCTTTACTCAGGCTCTTATTACATTCAGCCTTCAGCAGGGAGGAGAGGCCCACTCACCCTGGAGGGCAATCTCCTTTACTCAGTCTACGGACTCTAATATTAATCTCCTCCAGAAAGACCCTCACAGACACCTGTAAATACTGTCTAACCAAATATCTGGGAACCCTGTGACCCAGGCAAGTTGACAGGTAAAATTAATCGTTACAGGTGTGAACATTTTTTTTTTTTTTTTTTTTGAGACAGCGTCTCATTTTGTGGCCTGGGCTAGAGTGCCATGGCATCAGCCTCGCTCACAGCAACCTCAAACTCCTGGAGTCTGGCAACACTCCTGCCTCAGCCTCCAAAGTAGCTGGGACTACAGGCATGTGCCACCATGCCGGGCTATTTCTTCTATATATATATTTTTTAGTTGTCCAGCTAAGTTCTTTCTATTTTTTAGGTAGAGACAGGGTCTCACTTTTTTTCAGGCTGGTCTCAAACTCCTAAGCTCAAACGATCCACCTGCCTCAGCCTCCCAGAGTGTTAGGATTACAGGCATGAGCCACTGTGCCTAGCCAAGGTGTAAACATTTTAATGGCTTGATACATATTGCCAGATTGATTTTCTGAACAGGGCACACGAATTTTACCATAAACTCATAGCATTGAGTGGGATCATCTCTAATTTCTGCTGAAGGTAAATGATAGTGCTTCTGTGGTACTTTCACATGCATTTCTTTCATTAGTATCCCAAACTGTCTTCCTACCTCCTTTTATTCATAAACTAAGGAAATTTAGGTCCAGAGAACTTGCTTAGTATGTGATCTAGTTAATAGCACAGCCAGGCCTGGGACCCGTGGTTCCTGTTTCTGTCCAGGGTTCTTTCCAGTTTTACCTGCGACTGTGCCATCTGTTTGGATTGTCTATAAGCAGTCGACGGCTCTCTTGCCCTCTTACTCCTGTGACTGTTATTGCATTATATACAACCCACATCAGTAGACTGAGGCAAGAGCTCCTCCTTGCTGGCTTGAAGAAGCAGCAGCTATGTTAAGGACTCACATGGAAAGAGCTGTGGGTGGCCTGTAGGATCTGCAGACAGCCTCTAAGAAATGGCTACAAAAGACCAGGGCCTTCCAACATACAGCCACAAGGAAAAAATCCTCAAACAAACTCTATCAGCTTGGAAGCAGATTTTTCCTTAGTTGAGCCTCCAGATGAGACTGTAGTCTGGCCAATACCTGGAATATACAACATAGGCCGGGCGTGGTGGCTCACGCCTGTAATCCTAGCACTCTGGGAGGCCAAGGCAGGAGGATCACTTGAGCTCAGGATTTTGAGACCAGCTTGAGCAAGAGTGAGACCCCTGTTTATACTAAAAAAATAGAAATAAATTAGCTGGACAATTAAAAATATATAGAGAAAAAATTAGCCGGGCATGGTGGCGCATGCCTGTAGTCCCAGCTACTCAGGGGGCTGAGGCAGTAGGATTGCTTGAGCCCAGGAGTCTGAGGTTGCTGTGAGCTAGGCTGACACCATAGCACTCACTCTAGCCTGGGCAACAAAGTGAGACTCTGTCTCAAAAAACCCAAAAATAAAACCAAACAAACAAAAAATTAAAAATATACACATTTAAAAATCAAACTAGTTTGATGTCCCTTTACAAAACGGGCCACTACACCCCAATAAATTATTTTTGAAGAGCCACTCTGTGTCTCTCTGAGCAAATGCTCTGTGTCATAACAGCAGCTGCCTGAGAATGCTGGTCCCTCTTGCCATCTGGCTAGAAATAGCAAAGTCATACGCCCCAGGGAAGGCTGGCTCCAGGGACAGTCCCCCCAGAACACGTGCCTTGCTGGCGTCAGGTGATCCCATCGGGAGAGGAGAGGCATGAACACCCGGAAGGGGAGGCAGGAACGTGGGACTGGGCTGGGGGGAGCCAGTGGCGGGATCCTCCCAGACTGCACTGGGGCATCTCGGCCACAGTCACGCAGACTGCCCCTCATTCCGGCCCCCGAGTGTCTGTGTGTTAGCTGCCAAGCCTTCTTGACAACTTGTTTTGTTTCCAAATTTTTACCTTTCTATAAAATCCTTCTAGCACCTAGGAAGGAGTTTAAAAAAAAAAAAAAAAAACCCAAATCTAATCAAACTTTTTGATCTGCCTATTAAATTATAGGGTCTACAAGGCCCAGAGGCCTGTGTTAAATGATACCAGCAGGTTGCAGTTAGCAAAATCCAGACTATGGGGAGTCTGCAGGACAGACGGTTTCTTCAACAAATATAGTACAGGGAGATAAACACAAAGAGATGAAGGAGAAACCTATAGATTAAAAGCGGCTTCAGAGTCATAACCAGTTACAATGAATAGAACTTTCTGGATCCCCGATCAAGGAAACTGGGGTAGCTTTTTTGTTGATTTGTTTTTTTTTTTTTTAGTTTTTTTTTATTTTTTCTTGCATTAGCAAAGACTTCAGGAATGTTGATTTGTTTTTGAGACAGAGTCTCACTCTGTTGCCTCAACTAGAGTACAGTGGCCTCATCACAGCTCACTCTAACCTCGAACTCCTGGCACGTGCCACCATGCCCGGCTAAGTTTTTTATTTTTAGTAGAGATGAGGTCTCGCTTTGTCAGGCTGCTCTCGAACTCCTGGGCTCAAGCGATCCTCCTGCCTCAGCCTCCCGAGTAGCTGGGACTACAGGCATGCGCCACCATGCCCGGCTAATTTTTTCTATATACTTTTAGTTGGCCAATTAATTTCTTTCTACTTTTAGTAGAGATGGGGTCTCGCTCTTGCTCCGGCTGGTTTTGAACTCCTGACCTTGAGCGATTCTCCTGCCTCGGCCTCCCAGATTACACTAGGATTACAGGCGTGAGCCACGGCGCCCGCCTGGCTGAAACTGGTTGTATTTTACACAGACAAGCAGCGATGTGAGAATATTGACTGAATATTTTTGATATTAAGGAATCATTGTTAATTTTTTAGGTATGGTAATGAGATTGAGGGTGTTTTTAAGTGCCGAGAGAGACACACTGAAATATTTATTGGGAGTTGTTTGAAAATAGGGGCCTGCAGGTGGGGTCTGAACAAAACCAGGCTGCCCTGAGCTGGGCATTGTTGGATCTGGGAGATGGTTACACAGGGTGTGACTATACCCTTCTCAGACTTTTTTGTTTGACTTTTTCTATAATCATTTTTTAAAACTAGAGCTTGATGTTAAGTGGGAGGAATCAACGATATACTTGCCAAAGCAAGCGATGGAGCAAACATGCTCAAAGCACAGCTGGAGCCGGATGAGAACCACCCTAGTCATTAAACTTGGGAGCGGACCAGAGTGGGATAAGCAGACTCCATCGATTAGTTTTGCTGGATTTGGGGAGCCGGGGAATCACCTAATCTCGTTAAACCTCACCTTCCTCATCTGTAAAATGGGCAGGATCCAGTGATGTTTTTCAGAGAAGTCATGAGACTTGTTAAAGTACATTAAAATTGAGACCAGGCCTGAAGACTCACTGAGCAGACAAAACCAGTTAGGCCTCAAAAGGGACCTGAACCTTGCTTGATTTGCAAACATAAGCAAAACTTAACTTGAGCTATTTCTTGTACAAGTCTGTGTTAAAGAAAAACAGAAGTGAAGCTCAACCAATCAGAAGTACCCCACAAACTCATAGACCAATGAAGCCAACTTTGTAACCAATTAAATATTATCTATTATTTATACATTCATTCTATAAAAGCCTGTCCCCTACTCTTCTTTAGTGAAGTCCTGAACCACTTCTGGCTTCGAGTTGCCCAGTTCAAGAACTGTTGTTTGTTCAATATTGTATGATGCCTCAGTTTACTATTTTTTTTTTAGAGACAAGGTCTTGCTCTGTCACCCAGGCTGGAGTGTGGTGGCCCAATCATAGCTCACTGTTACCTCAAATTCCTGGGCTCAAGCAATCGTCCCCCTCAGCCTCTCAAGTATCAAGGACTATAGTCACCACCACACCTAATTTTTGAAAAAACATTTTTTTAGAGAGGGGGTCTTGCCATGTTGCCCAGGTTGATCTCAAATTCCTGGCCTCCAGCAATCTTCCCACTTTAGCTTCCCCAAATACTAGGTATTCCAGGCATGCCCTACCATGCCCAGCTGCAGTTTACCTTTTTAACACACTTGAGTGACAGAGGCACATACGAAAGTATTTTGAAACCCATAAAAGACAACCCAAGTGCTAATCATTATATATATGATGACACTAGTTCAGTTATTCAAACCCATATATTCCATGAATATTTATGGAGTACCTAAGTGACAGAGGCTGTGTCAGTCACTGCAAATACAAAGATGAATGGGATGTTACTCTACGTTGTCTAAGTCAGTGTTTCTCAATCCTCGATACACATTTAAAAATAGCTGGGCCTGGGTGTCACTCCAGACCAGTTAAAACAGAATCTCTGGGCGACAGGGTCTTGGGCAATAGTATATTTAAATAAATCCTCACAGGTGATTTGATTCTACTGTTTAGCCAGTCTTGAGAACCATTTGTCTAATTGATCTTTGATCGATGAGTAGTTCTGACACAACCATTAAGAAGACTAGGTCTGGGCAGGGCACGGTGGCTCACGCCTATAATCCTAGCACTCTGGGAGGCCGAGGTGGGAGGATGGCTTGCGGTGAGGAGTTCGAAAGCAACCTGAGCAACAGCAAGACCCCGTCTCTACTATAAATAGAAAGACATTAATTGGCCAACTAATATATATAGAAAAAACTAGCCAGGCATGGAGGCCCATGCCTGTAACCCAGCTACTCGGGAGGCTGAGGCAGGAGGATCGCTTGACCCAGGAGTCTGAGGTTGCTGTGAGCGAGGCTGACGCCACGGCACTCCAGCACAGGCAACAGAGTGAGACTCTGAGTCTCAAAAAAAAAAAAAAGACTCTCAGTCTCAAAAAAAAGAAAAAAGAAGAAAGAAAAGAAAATCAGTCATCTGATATGTGAATTGAGATTCCTCCTCCCATGGTGACATTTTTCTTTGACTCTGTTAACTAGTGAAGTCTCCTCTTCCCAAAGGTGGCAGTGGAAACGACTCTGTTGGATGTTTTTGCTTCCACATTCTGGCTTCAGAATCACCCACCTACTTGAAACTCCTGGAACACCTCTGTATAGGCAGACTTTCCTGCCACCTCTTGCCTTGTCGTTCTTCAGTCGAACTGAACCATCTGTCCTTCCACAGACCCACCATATTATTGCTAACTTCATATTTGTGTTCATACTGTACCCTCCGCCTGGCACGCCTTTGTCGTCCTTCCTAGGTAAACACAGCTTCCCACTGAAGATTCGGTGAAGTCCTCTTCCTCCCGGACGCCTTCTGAGCCAGGTGCTCCTCTTCGGTGGCCACAGCGCCCTGCGCACACCTGTGTCACTGCACCCGCACTGCGTGGCCATCATTCCCGGACCTGTCTCCTTGTCAGACTTGGATTTCCTCAAAGGCAGAAACCTATTTTATCTGTTTTTGAACTCCCAGCGCAATGTTAATCCAGTAGGCTCAAAATAGATGTCTGTTAAAGGAAGGAAGAAGACAAGGAGGGAGGAAGGCAGGCAGACGCGAAGGCAAGGGCCCTCTCCGTGCTCTCTACCTTCTTTTCTGACCTCTGTGGCTTGTCTTTTCCTCACCAGGAAAGTATCTGGAAGTCCTCACCTTCTTATGTTCCAGGACAGTCCTGGGAGCCTCTTCCCGGCTGTCCCATACAGAGAAACAAGTCGCCTTTCTGTCCCCGTTTCTCTCTTTCAGAACCCCGTGTCACAGTAGCAACTGAAGCATTTCTGTAGCTCATAATGGGACCCAGCTATTACATGATTTATCCAAGCTCCTATTTTGTAGAGCATTTTACCATTTTCAAGTCACTTTCGTGTAAATGTTAGTCGATTTTCATGCGACCCTGTGAGGTCACCAGAACCAGTGATAGAGCAGGGAAACAGCCTGCCACGTGGCAAGATAGACGCCACCTTGAAGGAAACCACTAGCATGACTGCTGCTTGACCCCCACATACCAAGGTGTCCTGCAGTAAGATCTGCTAAAAATGCCCATAGCACAGATAACACCCCCGTAAAGATGCTTGTCTGACCTCCCCCATTGTCACAAGTCTTAGGAATAGATAACACTCCCTGTAAAGATGCTTATCTGACGTCCCCGGTTGTACAAGTCTCAGCAAAAACATCTGAAGATGCAATCTGCACACGGTTCACCCTGGGCGCTTGCTATATTAAGGGACAGCGAGGAGTCGCCAGTACCCACTGTCTCGCAGCCACCTGCGACATCGCTTCTGGTCGTAAGTACGTGTCAATTCTTTCTTTCTGAGAAACTGGATGCGTCAGCCTCTTTCTTTGGTCTCTGGGCTCTCTTGGCCTTTTTGGGGTAGGCGTGCATACACCTGCTCATCACGGAACATATAGCAGCCCCGTCTCATAGATGGAGAAACTGAGGCTCAGAGAGACTTTCAGTTAAGGTAGGTCACACACCTGCTACCTGTGGAGCCAGGACTGAAACTCAAGCCTTCTGATTCTACAGCCAGGGCTCTTTCTACTGTTCCCCTTCTGTCGCTTCATCCCATGGTGAAAGTTTGATTCTGATGATATGGCTATTTCAATTATGTGTTTCTGTATACTCACGCAATCACATTTGCATCTGTTATGTATTGAAAAGTCTGGGAATAACCCAGTTAAGAAATAGTTTCTGCTGGGTGCAGTGGCTCATGTCTGTAATCCTAGCACTCTGGGAGGATCACTTGAGCTTGGGAGTTCAAGACCAGCCTGAGCAAGAGCAAGACCCGTCTCTGCAAAAAATAGAACAATTGGCGGGGCATGGAGGCCTATGCGTGTGCGTGTAGTCCCAGCTACTCGGGAGGCTGAGGCAGGAGGATCCGTTGAGCCCAGGAGTCTGAGGTTGCAGTGAGCTGTGATCATGCCACTGTACTCTAGCCTGAGGGACAGAGTGAGACCCTGTCTGGAAAAAAGAGAAATTAGTATTTACAAAGAGTTTATAGTTACATAGTTGCCATATTGTCTTTTTTTTGTTTTTTTTTTAAAAGGCAAGACTTTACCAAGAAATTTCAGCTACATAACTAATATGCCAAAGAAAAGACTACAAGGAATACATCAAAAAGTTACTAGTGGCTACCTCTAAGTGCTGGGATTATGAGTGACTTACTTCCTTTCTTGTTCATATGTATTTTTTTAAAAAATAACTTTATTGGGAGATAATTAATAATCCATAAAGTTCAACGGTCTTTAGTATATTCACAGAGTTGTGCATCTTTCTTCACTAATTCCAGAATATTGTCATCTGCCCCCCAAAAAATCCCATATCCATTAACAGTCACTATCCATTCCGTCCTCTCCTCAGCCCCTGGTAACTATTCACCTCCTGTCTGCCTTAATGTGTTTGCTTATTCTGAATGCTTCACGCAAATAGAATCAGACAGCGGTCTGTGTCTGGCTCCTTTCAGTGTTTGCGTCATGTCCCCAAGGTGTATGAAGTTGTAGCATGCATCAGGACTTGACTCCTTTACGTTGCGGGGCAGACAGGGGATAAAGCCAGTTCACTGTTAGTGGCAGAACCAGGGCGGGAAGCACATGGATGCTCACTGCAAATGCTTTCATCATTGTCTATGTTTCCAACTCTTCATAATAAAGTACTGGGAAGAGGGCAGTTGGGTCAGAGGACGCCATAAGACCAGAAACACACCGGGAATAACAGATAGAAACAAATGCTTTAACTCCCTGTGAAGACAGTGCTGTGGAAGGACTTGGACGTGGCAAGGTATGGACTGGCTGAGACCTCTACGTCAGATCCTCAGCCAAGCCCCCACTACACGCCTGAGGCCGCGTCATGCCACGCAAGCAGCAGAGGGCCTCACATTCCCGAGTTGACAAATCATACTCTTGTTTTACTTTTAGGCAGAGAGCCGAAAGATGAAAGTGGTGTTTCTCCTCGCTTTCCTTTTGATCACGGCTCAGTGTGTGCCAGTAAGTAAACTCTGAAAGTCTGTGTCTTCAAATTCGCTTTGGTTCACACATTGTGAACTTTCAGTTATAGCAGATTCTCAGAATAAAACAAAAAGCAAAACAAAGCAAAACAAAAAATCCCAGCCCATCATGAGAGCAACAGCCACGAGTTCCTTTGGACCTGAAAGCAGCTCTTCTACCTGTTTTAAAAGACCCTGTTAGGAAAACAGGAGAGTTGAGTCAGGAGCAGTGGGAGGCTGGCCTGGGAGCACAGCGGCGACCCTCGGGCGTGGCTGCACTCCGGAATCAGCTCAGCGCGACCCCGGCTCACACTGCTCAAAGGGGAGCGTGAGGCCCACTGAGGATGATTTGAGATGACACGACCTGGTGTGAAAAAGGATGAGGGACTGAGGCTAACAGGCAAGATCCCTTCGTTCTGTAAATGAAATTCGCTTGAGTATCTGCAAAGAGACCAGAAATCGTGCTGGCTGCCGGGATTACATCCGTGAAACATAAATCGTCCTTCAAGGAATGCAGAGTCCACATTTCCGATTTCATTACTATTGTCGCCATTACTGTAAACGTCCTCAGTCTCCACACTCTGCCTCTCAATCTCCACAGGTGCACAACTCGGAGTACGGACTCCTTCGACGCTGCTTGAACTGGAAGGTAACTGCATCCTCCTACCTGTCTCGTGACCTAAATTAGAGATGTTTGCTGTCCACTATAAATATGTGATTTAGGGAGAAAATACTTCTGACACTTTGAAAAAGTGGTTATTTTCAGGGACGTAAGGTACAGATCGACACAAGCCCTGAGTCGCCTCTTGTCTAAGCGAGTGTCCTGCTCCACACACAATCTGTTTAGCGACTCGTCTTTTGCAAATGAGAAGATAACATAAGTCATAGATTTGATTTATAATTTAGCAAACTCTGATTTAAATAGAATTAAACAGAATCCAGAAAAACCACTATTTTGTTTTGGAATTCATTGTAATGTCTTTACTTTCCAGAGGGTCCATCAAAGGACGACCTCATAGAGACCACGAACGCCTCCCAGGGGACACTTGTTTCATGTGTCCACTACGATAGTCACAGTTCCTCATAAAGAGTCACGTGTCATAAATGCCTTTTGGATGACTTACCCTCAATTGACATGTTTCTACTGTTTTTTTTTCTTTTACCAAGCGAGCTCAGAGAGAAGTTTGTATTTATTCCCGGTAACTGTCTGTATTCTAGATTTTGATATGTGGATTGTGGTCTCTTGGCGTATCGCCTGCTTCCTGCACATTCCCGAAGGTGCTCGAGCGTCTTGGGCAGCTCTGTTTCAGCTTCCAGTAGAGCTGCCCAAGCACACGGCCCTGCCGCCCACCCAGGGCCCAAGCTCCCGTCACCTTCGCAGTCTGGACAGAAGGGTGGAGACAAATGACGATGCTCCGGGTCCCCTGGTCATTTGTTCACTAGCGTTAATATCTGGAAACCTTTTGTGCCCTTTTACTCGTCTCAGTTAACTCCTGACTCCCTTCTCTTCCACCCGATTGTCCGATTTCCATTACAAGAACCTCAAGCTTCTTGAGTAATGACAGTCCTTACAGCCGTTTTTGTAACGGCTCTTTAAAAATGTCTTCTTGTATTCTTCAGAATATTTAAAACTTTATGTGAACGGAAACAAAATTTTCTGACAATTAAATATCATGAAATTTTTCCCCTTTTTCCCCTTTTCTTACAGCAAATTCAAAAGTTCCATGAGCTCCTGCATAACTGTGTAAGTCTTTGTTCTCTGTTTTTCGGTTGTTTCCAAGACTTGGAAGGGGAGGGGAGGGTTCAGGAAAGCAAAGGGAAAGATGAGGAAGAGGAAACGTGAAACAATGAGAGTTTTGTCGTCATAATACTGGCCACTTTTCCAATTTCTTCTTTCTCATAAAACTCTGAATCATTATTTATGAATTAAAAATGTTCCCCATCCTAAGAAAATTGCTAAATAACGAAAGAACCAAAACCTATGATCCCTCTGAAAAGCATTATAATTTCTTGAAAATGTTGGAGACAGTTATTAACCATTAAGTCCTCTCAAACTTCAATGACAGATTTCCTACTAACCATTTCTGAGAAAAAAATTATTTTAAAAAGAAACAGTCATTTAAATCCACATAACTTTGATTTTTAAAATACATCTAAAACTGTTTTTTTCTGGCTTTGAGGTATTTTCCTAAATGTGCAGTTGTGTATGTTTCCCTTGCTGGGGGTGCATTTCAAGTGCCTCTTGAAATAGTGCATTAATATCTTTCACCATTTGGCGGAAATTATTAGCTATTATCTCATCAAATATTACTTCTTCTCTATTCTCTTTGTACTTTCCATATGGTTTTCATGCTCTTTTCGATCCTTTTGTCCTTCTCTGCTGCAGTCTGAATATTCTTTTTTCTGATGTCTTCCAGCTCGTTAATTTTGTCTTCAGTTGTACTTAATCTGATGCTAAACCCATCTACTGAATTCTTACTTTCAGCTATTATATTTTTCAGTCCTAAATGTCCATTGGATGCCAAAAGTTGCCATCTTATCTTTTAATCTCTTGACCCCTTTTATGACGGTTATTTCAAAGCCAATGTCTAATAACTCTACTTTTTGGATCTCCTGGGGGTCTCCTTCTGCTGTGTACCTTTTTTTTTTTTTTTTGGTTTTCAGTTGAATCTTGCCCCTGCCTTCCCCTTTTGGATTGTTTTGGGGAGGGGGCCTGGTTGCTTTTGATCGAATAGGAAACACTGTTAATGAAAATGGTAGAGACAACTTGAGGTTCCGGACGCAGTTATCTTCCTCAAAAAGTGCTGTGCTGTGGACGATGGGCACGGCACCCACAGGCCACCTCGCTCTGGTCAGCGGCCGAGAGAATTGGCACGAGTCCCTCTGGTTCCCCTCACTCCTGGGGGAGGCCGTTGGGATTCCATCCAAAATACTTACCGGGTCCACTCGTCTCTGGCAGCTCTGGAGTTTGAACTTTATTCCCCACACCCGTGAGTCTGTCACAGGCTCTACTCGGCAGGCCTCCCGGTCAGCTGTGGGCGCCGCCGGCCGGCTGCCGTGTGGGGAAGGGCGGCCGAGGCCGTCCTAGGCTCCTGGCTCCACTGCAGTCTCCAGTCTCCAAAGCCCCGTCTCAGAATCCGTCCACCTTCAAACGGATGCTGTTTTCAAAAATTCTGTATCCAACTCTTCTCGTCGTTCTCCCCAGAAGGACTGGCTGAACCAACAAGGTTGCAAACAGAATATTCAATTTTCTCTTTGAAGAAATAAAATATTTTAAATTTCACTGATTTCCTCTCACACACATACAGAGAAGTAGAGGAAGGTGGTTCTAAGGAAATGAAACTAAGAAGATACGGTATTGGCTGCAAATCCTTCTCTCTGTACCTATATAACTTAAAATATGATTTCTGTACAAATAACAGCGATAGCATTCTTACATGCCAAGTATTTATACATGCATTTTTGTCTTATCAGCGGAAATCAAAACACTCGACAGGCCCACACGTGCCAGTGATTCCAGCAATGGAGGATGACTCTGTTTTGAGTCCGGATCCATCTGAGCCCAGTTTCCTCGATGCACAGGAAGAGTCGTGATCAATGCCGCTGTCCGTCTTCCTCCAGGCCTCGTCTGACACCTCAGCTGGCGATCAAAGACACTCCGCTGCTCCTTGTAACACATTGTACCCTTTTCCATATCCTGAACAGAGTGCAATGCTTCAATAAAAAGTTTATATCACTAATATTATCTCCAGTGGAATGTCTTTTTCCATCATGATCAGCATTTTAAAGAGGGATCAGGCAAAGGAGCGAAGTGATGAGGAAATAGGGTGTTCAGCCGTTTGTTTCTGGGCAGTCCTATTCCTAAGAACCTGGGGCTCTACACGAGGGAGAACAGGGTCGGGTGGGTTTGCGGGGGTGACCTGCAATCTCTGCTGAGCTTGGGGACGAAGTGGATGACAGAAGGATCCTGTCTCCAGCCTGCATCCAAGGCCTTGGAGAGACTACTTAGGATGTTTCTAATGAGGAGAGAGGGTGTTCTGACCCTACTAACTAGGACAGAAATACACGAAGCCGTGGGGAAATATGCTTAAAATTTTCTTTTGCCTTATTTTGGAGGCAAAGTGACAAGTGCCTCCCTGACCTGTCTATGGAGATGTACAAAGCAAACAGAGTGAGATTTTACAGACGTTACTCCTTCCGTCTCTACAAATGCTTCAGGAAACCTCAAATACTCTGAGCTGGTCCGGTGACAGTTCTCCCACGGCAAGTGCCATCTCAGGCTGGCAGCAGGGGTGGAACACGGGCACGGGGCAGCGTTCACGGGCACTGTGTGACACACAGCCATCTTCTTCCTCAGGATGGTGACACTTTCCAAAGCCTGTCCCTTAGCGGACTGCTCAAACTATTTCTGAACCCAGAAGGTACCCCCAGCCCAGGCCATCTTGCCTTTAAGTAAATTCACTTCTTTAAAGGAAATCATTAGTAAGAATTCCAATGCCGAATTCAGGAAAATCCAAACTCTTCTCTAACCTCTTCCACGTCTGCAGTTGCTCCAGGTAGCGCCCTCCAACCTTAGGGAACGCTGATCATTGGTTTAAAACGAGAAGATTGCTTTTAACATTCGGTAACGTTAATTCAGTAATGTCCCCCTAGTAAAAGAACTCCCCTCACTGTTCCTACTTGCCTCGCCTTTTATTAAGATACTTTTCTCAAAATCTGAAAAAAGGGAACCAGTGACCAGGGATTAAGTGAACATAATATCTACTTTTATTACGAAACATTAAATTTTTGACACATTGCTTCATTTGCTTTCTTAAAAATCTATTATCTGACTTAAACCTATTCAGCAAAATGCCAATAAATTATATAAATCATAGTTTGGGTGTTTAAAAACTAGGAACATAATATGTTTTATGATAATCGACAATACTACATCTGAGTTGCATAAGCTGTTAACTTATAATCTGTTTTAGATGTTTAGCTCAAAGTAAAAAGAAAACCAACCCTGTCAGCACGCTGCTGAAAAGCTTCTAGAGCCGCCCTCCCCGGCGCCGCGCTGTGTGCCAGCACCTCGGCTTCTCCACGGAGGCGGGACGTCGCCACGCAGGTGTCAAGGCACTCATCCCTCACTGTCCCCTCGCGCACCCTCGGAGTCACACTGGATGGAGGGCTGACGATAGGCATCAACCCTCAGCCCAGGCTACCTTGCTTTTGCTTTTAGGTAAACTCATTTCTTTAACAGAAAATCATCAGCTAAGAGCTCGAATGTGGACTTAGGAGCGATGACTCCAATTCAATACACATTCAATCAAATGTGTCAGTACTTAAAGTCACAAAATTCTGAGATGTAAATAATCAATGAACTAAGGTAAACAGCACGGCCACCACGTGCCTTAAAATGGCATGTTTTTTGATGTCTGAAGCTCTTTGCAAATTACATTTTGGGACAGTTTAGATGAATTTGAATAAAACATATGTTGTCTGCATATAGTTCCGCAAGGGTTTTCAGCGTGGGTGGCAACATTTAAAAAATACAGCAATGGTCTTAATTCACCGTTTCCACTTGGTTTCTAAATCTTTATTTTCTGTGGAGGCAAACCAAAGTCCTGTCTTAAGATTCCATCCTCAAGGTTACAATATAATCTCTATCATTCCTAGAGATTTTAAAGCTAGATACTATCCTGGTCCTTGTCGGCATCTTCATTTTCATCTTCCTCATCTTGGTCTCCAGATTCAAGTTTATCCTCTTCTACAATCTAGATAAAAAAAATACCGTTTAATATTATGAAGACTTGTTCACGTCACATTCAACACAACATGATATATACTCTGTTGATAAATTCCGTACTCTAGTAATTATAGTAGAAAAACAGCCATCGGATTTCTTTGATTTAATGCTCAAGGCTCCCTATCCTTTTCTTTTCTTTCTGTTTTTTGAGACACAGTCTCGCTTTGTTGCCCGGGCTAGAGTGAATGCCGTGGCGTCAGCCTAGCTCACAGCAACCTCAAACTCCTGGGCTCAAGCAATCCTGCTGCCTCAGCCTCCTGAGTAGCTAGGACTACAGGCATGTGCCACCAAGCCCGGCTAATTTTTTTTGTGTATATATATACATATATATATATATGTTAATTGGCCATTTAATTTCTTTCTATTTATAGTAGAGACGGGGTCTCGCTCTTGCTCAGGCTGGTTTCGAACCCCTGACCTCGAGCAATCCGCCCGACTCGGCCTCCCAGAGAGCTAGGATTACAGGCGTGAGCCACCGTGCCCGGCCCCTAACCTTTTCAATAGGAATGAGATGTACCAGTTAACTTTGCTGATGAAATGGCTATACCTCTCGACACATACGTCTGAACCAAATATGGTAGAAAATAATGGCATACTTGGGTGATGACAGTCTTGCTATCAAAAGAGCAATCGAATCAATTCACTCTATAGGTCAAGATCCAACAGATGACAGTCTACAAGTGCTAGAAACTGAACTTCATCTGTGTCTTAAGTCAATTCACTCAACACAGTGAAAGCAATGCAGATGATACCATATGCATGAACCCACATGTCTATGCCTATAATATAGGTACATCTTTTCTGGTCTAAATTAAAAATTCTAAAGCATCTAAAGAAAATACAAGTCATATTTGGAAACACTTTAATCTTACTGGATAACCAAGATCCTTGAGTTTTCTCTTCAATGAAAATATTTTCTGATCTTGTTCAGCCAAAAACACTAAGAGATCATCTTGTTCTTTTTTGGAATCCGTAATTTCCAACTCTAGCTTGTCCTTCTCATTTTGTAAAATGGCAACGGTACTGTTACATGAATCCAGCTGTTCTTTAATGGCAGTTCTTTCCTCAGACAGAGCTTTAATTTCATTCTAGGAAAAGAAAAGCAAAAGTTAATAATCTAAAATTAGTACTCACTTTCCTGGAGTTTTTAACAAATAGTTTGTTTCTATGATAGATCACTATACTTGTTCAATCTACAGAGTTTGGGGGTGACGGTTGAGGGTATACCCAGTAACATGAGGATGTGTCAGACTAGTCATCCAAGATGGTTATTGTGAAAACTAGAGTTTAACATACAAAATATAGTTTTTAGTTAGCTGTTCCTCAAAAAATCCTTAAGAGATTAAACAAAACAATAGTATTTCATATAATCAAATGAGTAAATTGAAGGCCGGGTAGGCGGCTCATACCTGGAATCCTAGCACTTGGGAGACCGAGGCGGGCGGAGGTCAGGAGACCGAGGTGGGCGCTCAAGTTCAGGAGTTCGAAACCAGCCTGAGCAAGAGTGAGACCCCATCTCTAATAAAAATAGAAAGAAATTAGCTGTACAACTAAAACTATATAGGAAAAATTAGCCGGGGATGGTGGCGCATGCCTGTAGTCCCAGCTACTGGGGAGGCTGAGGCAGGAGGATCGCTTGAACCCGGGAGTATGAGGTTGCTGTGAGCTAGGCTGACGCCATGGCACTCTGCCTGGGAAACAAAGTGAGACTCTGTCTCAATAAAAACAAAAAAACAAAAACAAAAAAAAGAGTAAACAGAGACACAAAACATTTTACAGCAGAAGACTGGTTAGCATCAGAATTAGAAGTCAAAGTTAAAAAAAAAGTTTATCAGCTGAGTGCAGTGGTTCATGCCTATAATCCTAGCACTCTGGGAGGCCAAGGAAGGAGGATCGCATGAAGCCAGGAGTTCGAAACCAGCCTGAGCAAGAGTGAGACCCCATCTCTACAAACATAGAAAGAAATTAGCCGGACAACTAAAAATATATAGAAAAAATTAGCCAGGCATGGTGGCACATGCCTGTAGTTACAGCTACTCGGGAGGCTGAGGCAAGAGGATCGCTTGAGCCCAGGAGTTGGAGGATGCTGTGAGCTAGGCTGACGCCACGGCACTCTAGCCCGGACAACAGAGTGAGACTCTGACTCAAAAAAAAAAAAAAAAAAAATGCTGAGAATCAGAGGAGGCAGTGATGTGAGTGCTAGCTTGTGTCCAGGCACAAAGACGACTGAGGTCTCAGCTCAAAGGCAGAGAGAAAGAATTCTCTTTACTCAGGCTCTTATTACATTCAGCCTTCAGCAGGGAGGAGAGGCCCACTCACCCTGGAGGGCAATCTCCTTTACTCAGTCTACGGACTCTAATATTAATCTCCTCCAGAAAGACCCTCACAGACACCTGTAAATACTGTCTAACCAAATATGGGAACCCTGTGACCCAGGCAAGTTGACAGGTAAAATTAATCGTTACAGGTGTGAACATTTTTTTTTTTTTGAGACAGCGTCTCATTTTGTGGCCTGGGCTAGAGTGCCGTGGCATCAGCCTCGCTCACAGCAACCTCAAACTCCTGGGGTCAGGCAACACTCCTGCCTCAGCCTCCCAAGTAGCTGGGACTACAGGCATGTGCCACCATGCCGGGCTATTTCTTCTATATATATATTTTTTAGTTGTCCAGCTAAGTTCTTTCTATTTTTTAGGTAGAGACAGGGTCTCACTTTTTTTCAGGCTGGTCTCAAACTCCTAAGCTCAAACGATCCACCTGCCTCAGCCTCCCAGAGTGTTAGGATTACAGGCATGAGCCACTGTGCCTAGCCAAGGTGTCAACGTTTTAATGGCTTGATACATATTGCCAGATTGATTTTCTGGACAGGGCACACGAATTTTACCATAAACTCATAGCATTGAGTGGGATCATCTCTAATTTCTGCTGAAGGTGAATGATAGTGCTTCTGTGGTACTTTCACATGCATTTCTTTCATTAGTATCCCAAACTGTCTTCCTACCTCCTTTTATTCATAAACTAAGGAAATTTAGGTCCAGAGAACTTGCTTAGTATGTGATCTAGTTAATAGCACAGCCAGGCCTGGGACCCGTGGTTCCTGTTTCTGTCCAGGGTTCTTTCCAGTTTTACCTGTGACTGTGCCATCTGTTTGGATTGTCTATAAGCAGTCGACGGCTCTCTTGCCCTCTTACTCCTGTGACTGTTATTGCATTATATACAACCCACATCAGTAGACTGAGGCAAGAGCTCCTCCTTGCTGGCTTGAAGAAGCAGCAGCTATGTTAAGGACTCACATGGAAAGAGCTGTGGGTGGCCTGTAGGATCTGCAGACAGCCTCTAAGAAATGGCTACAAAAGGCCAGGGCCTTCCAACATACAGCCACAAGGAAAAAATCCTCAAACAAACTCTATCAGCTTGGAAGCAGATTTTTCCTTAGTTGAGCCTCCAGATGAGACTGTAGTCTAGCCAATACCTGGAATATAGAATATAGGCTGGGCGTGGTGGCTCACGCCTGTAATCCTAGGACTCTGGAAGGGCAAGGCAGGAGGATCGCTTGAGCTCAGGATTTTGAGACCAGCTTGAGCAAGAGTGAGACCCCTGTTTATACTAAAAAAATAGAAATAAATTAGCTGGACAATTAAAAGTATATAGACAAAAAATTAGCCGGGCATGGTGGCGCATGCCTGTATTCCCAGCTACTCGGGAGGCTGAGGCAGGAGGATTGCTCGAGCCCAGGAGTCTGAGGGTGCTGTGAGCGAGGCTGACGCCCCGGCACTCCATCCCGGGCAATAGACATGAGACTCTATCTCAAAAAAAAAAAAAAAAAAAAAGGCCAGGCGTGGTGGCTCACGCCTGTAATCCTAGCACTCTGGGAGGCTGAGGCGGGCGGATTGCTCGAGGTCAGGAGTTCGAAACCAGCCTGAGCAAGGCCCTGTCTCTGCTAAATTAATTGACCAACTAAAAATGTATATAGAAAAAATTAGCCGGGCATGGTGGCGCATGCCTGTAGTCCCAGCTACTCAGGGGGCTGAGGCAGGATGATTGCTTTGTTAGGCCGCAGAAATGTACAGCCCGTGTGGGGGAGAGACGACCGCCTATAAAAGACTCAGAGTCCAGAGACTTGATGCAAAAGCATGAGGTTTTATTTTCCAGCGCAGCGCAGGGGCAAGCGAGCTAAGGAAGCTGCCGCGCCGGCCTTTTTTTTCCTTAGGATTTTTATAGGCAGAAGCCACACGCAGGTGGCTAGGGATCACAGGGTGGGGGGAAATTCCATGGGCTTTGACCTTGCACAAACATGTACCAGATATTAATCGGGAACTTCTAATCTTGGTCAATAAACTCCAAGGACTAACGGCAAGCGGTTTTCGGGGAGTTACAGAGTGGCGCCAGCGCCAGCGGGGGAGGGAATAGGGTTGAGCGAGCGCAGTTTACAGAAGCAGAACGGCAGGTTAGATTTTTCTCCACATTCCCCCCTTTTTCTTTTTGAGAGAGTTTTAATCTTAAAACTATGGGTTATTATCTATAGCGAGTGGCTAATACTGCTGTTGTAAAACCATTAACCGGACAGTGCTGACCTGTTTTTGGATGAATGTCACTAGTCGGCTTAGTATGCAGGGCCGGAAAGTTAGGAGCAAGATGAGGATGAGTAAGGGTCCCAGCAAGGTGGAGAGGAGGGTTGTTAACCAAGGAGAGGTGTTAAACCAGCCTTCAAACCACCCTTGTTTGGCCTCTCGCTCCTTTCTCCGGGATTCCAGCCTCTCTCTAAGCTTAGACATGGAATCTTTAAGGACTCCGGAATGATCGGCACAAAAACAGCACTGTTCCTTTAAGGCCGCACACAGTCCCCCTTCCTTCAGGAAGAGCAGGTCTAGTCCCCGCCTGTTTTGGAGGACCACCTCGGACAGGGAAGTTAAGGACTCCTCAAGCTTGGTGATGGACTGTTCTATGCTTTTAAGATCTTCATCCATTGCCATTTGGAGCTCTCTTGAATAAGGGGGCCCCTTAATTAGAGCTGCAGTCCCTGTTCCTACTCCAGCTGCCACCCCTGCGCCCAGGAGAGTTGCTAGGGTTAAGGACACTAGTTCTCCCTTCTTTAGGGCGGAGGAGGGGGACTTATATGTCTCTTCAAAAGAGGCAGCTGAGTAATACCTAATTGTGGGAACTAACTGGACAAGGACGCAGTATTCTGCTGATTTGTTAAAAATCTGTGCTGCCAGGCAGGGGGTCAGCCCTGTGTTGCAAGCCCACCATCCCCCCTGTGGGGGAACTAAGTAGTAACCTTCACCTGAGGGGGCTCCTCTCTTGTCACTGCAGAGTCCTTGTCGATCATCGGGGACATTTCCGATGCAGGAGCCTTGTCCTGAAACCTTAGTCAGGGTAAGTTTTCCGCGACTTCCCCAAGTGCAAGCAATAGGGCTGGTGGTGCTGGTATAGTTCCCCTGATAGCTGTTGGGGTCGTTAGCAGCACCAGGTGTGGTCCTTTCCACCTTGGCTCGAGATTGGCAGCTCGGTGTCGCCGGACGTAAACGAGATCACCGACCTGGAACGGGTGTGGCACTCGTACTTCTCCGGGCTTGTAGAGGGCGGCCAAAGGTGCCCAGACTTCCCTGTGAACGACTTCAAGGGCTTTCAACCTAGCAAGTAGGGAATGAGGAGCATTAACATCAGCCGGCATAGACCACGGGTCGGCCATGAGGGGTGGGGCAGCCCCGAACAGAACCTCAAACGGGGTCACCCCCAGGGGGCCGGGCGTGTTCCGAACGCGAAAGAGGGCGAAGGGAAGGAGCACTGTCCAGTCTGTTATGCCAGTCTCTAAGGATAATTTAGTCATAGCCTCTTTTAGAGTTCTATTCATCCTTTCTACCTGACCTGAGCTTTGGGGCCTATAAGCACAATGTAATTTCCAATCCGCCCCAAGTATCTTGGCCATTCCCTGACTTACCTGTGCAATGAAAGCTGGGCCGTTATCGGATCCAATTACCTTAGGGATTCCGAACCTGGGGAAGATGTCTTCCAGGACTCGTTTGGCCACCTGTTGCTGTCCCCTTCGTTGTGGGGAAAGCCTCTACCCATCCTGAAAAGGTGTCTATAAAAACTAGAAGATATTTGTATCCATACCGGGTTGGTTTTACTTCTGTGAAATCTATCTCCCAATTGTCCCCAGGACGCTCTCCCCTTAGGCGCCGCCGGGGGCTAGCCTGGGATGGGTGAGAGTTTACTAGTTGACAAGCTTTGCATTGGTGAACTACTTCCTCAGTTAAGCGACTGCGTCCCCGGATGTGGTATTTTGTAGACTGGCAATTGGAGCGTGGATGCTTTGCTCCTAAATGAGTAAGACGATGCAATTGCTTTAAGTATGCCCGAGCGGCTTCTTTGGGCAGGACAATTTTTCCCTCTCTAGTCTTCCAGATCCCCTGCTGATCTTTAGAGAACTTGGCAGGTTTTTTTGCCAGGCTCTCCTCCTCTTCTGAGGAGTAGTGGGGGAATGTCGGTGACGCCACCGGGGGACTGGCGGCAAGAATCAGAATTCCTGACCTTAGAGCCGCTTGTTTTGCTTCACAGT
Source organism: Microcebus murinus (assembly GCF_040939455.1). NCBI lineage: Eukaryota > Metazoa > Chordata > Mammalia > Primates > Cheirogaleidae > Microcebus > Microcebus murinus. Next base: position 1,607,122 of record NC_134129.1, read on the forward strand.
CAGCTTTTTTATTCCCCTGGGCCACCTCGGAAGTTCCCTTCTGGTGCCCAGGGCAATGAATAATGGCCACCTCCTGGGGGGCGTGAATAGCCTCAAGGAGACGTAAAATCTCCTGCTTGTTTTTTATTTCTTTTCCCGAGGAGGTGAGCAAGCCTCTCTGGCGGTATATGGCTCCATGGATGTGGGCTGTTGCAAAAGCATAATGGCTGTCTGTGTAAATGTTGACCCTTTTCCCTTCTGCCAGCTCGAGGGCTCGTGTCAGGGCAACTAACTCCGCCTTTTGGGCAGAGGTTCCCTCAGGTAGGCTACCGCCCATATGACCTGATCTTTGCTGACCACCGCCGCCCCTGCGACCCTTTTACCTTCATGGATGCAGCTGCTCCCGTCGGTGAACCAGGTGCAGTGTGGGTTGGGTAGCGGCTCATCCCGGAGGCCCTTACGTGGCCCTGTCTCTTCTGCCAGAATGTCATGACAGGAATGAAGGACTTCTCTGTTTTCCGGATGCTCCTCCGGCAACAGTGTGGCCGGGTTGAGAGCCACCGGGGCTCCAAAAGAAACCCGTTCGCTGTCCAGCAACAAGCTTTGGTAGTGGGTCATCCGGGCGTTGGACATCCACCGGTCGGGGGGTTGCCGGATGATGCTTTCCAGCGCATGGGGGGCTATAACTGTTAGCTTTTGCCCCAGAGTAAGTTTGTCTGCATCTTTTACAAGCAGGGCGGTAGCTGCTATAGCCTTTAAGCAGCTGGCAATCCTTTTGCCACCGGGTCCAGCTTTTTAGATAAGTAAGCCACCGGTCTCTTCCAGGGTCCTAGAGCTTGAGTCAGCACCCTTCGAGCAACCCCCTTCTTTTCATCCACAAAGAGGGTGAAGGGTTTGGAAACATCTGGCAAGGCCAAGGCCGGTGCAGAGAGAAGCGCTCTCTTAATGTCATCAAATGCACGCTGCTGGGGCTCCCCCCACTGGAAAGAGCTCCCCTGTTTTGTTAGCGGGTACAGAGGTTCTGCTAACGCTGCGAACCCAGGGATCCACAATCGACAGAAGCCCGATACCCCAAGCGGGAAAGTTCTATGAGTAGGTCTTCCGTACCTGCTTTGCAGTCTTCTTCCATCGCTCCTGCCAAGAGGAGGTCATCTACGTACTGGAGAAGAGTGACCTGCAGGTGCTCAGCCCGGAAAGTGGTTAGGTCCTGATGAAGGGCTTCGTCGAAGATGGTGGGGGAGTTCTTAAATGCTTGAGGGAGCCGGGTCCAGGTTAGTTGCCCCGTGGTCCCAGAATCCGGGTCCCTCCACTCGAAGGCAAAGAGTCTTTGGCTGGCTGGGTGCAACCGCAAACAGAAGAAAGCATCCTTTAGATCCAAGACTGTATTTTAGACACGAGAGGGTGGAAGAGCACTCAGCAAATTGTAAGGGTTGGGGACGGTAGGGTGAATGTCCTGGACTCGTTTGTTGACTTCTCTGAGGTCCTGCACGGGCCGATAGTCATTAGTTCCCGGCTTTTGAACGGGAAGAAGGGGGGTGTTCCAAGGGGAGTGGCATTTGACTAAAATCTCCATATGCAAGAGGCGGTGAATGTGGGGCCTGATTCCTTCCCAGGCTTTTTATTCTTATGCACTGGCACTGACCTATTATCACCCACAGCTGCGGCCAAGATACGCGTTAATCTTTTTTCCTGTCTCTTCTCCCTCTCATCTTCCCTGGCTTCTCTCTCTCTCTCTCTCCTCTTCGGTTTCCCTTTTATGATATACTTTCTCTGCTTCTTTAACTAACTCTAGTAGAGTGAAATCCTGCAACCCCTCCAACCTCTGAAGCTTCTTTTTAATGTCTAGGGCCGACTGGCCTATGAAGGCCATGGCTACCGAGGCCCTTTGTCCTTCAGAGGTTGGGTCGAAGGGGGTATACCGTCTGAATGCCTCCATCAGTCTTTCAAGGAAGACGGACGGGGGCTCAGTTGGTCCTTGAAGGACTTTTCTTACCTTAGCCAAATTGGTGGGGCGTCGTGCCGCCCCTCTGAGGCCTGCCACTAGAGTCTGGCGATAGACGGTCAGTCGCTCCCTACCTTCTGCCGTATTGAAGTCCCAGCCAGGCCGAGTCATAGGAAAAGCGGCATCCATCAAGGGGGGGAGCTGAGTAGGGCGTCCATCAGGTCCGGGAACATTCTTCCGTGCTTCCAAGATGATTCGTTCCCGTTCCTCTGTGGTGAAAAGGGTCTGGAGCAACTGCTGACAGTCGTCCCAAGTGGGCTGGTGGGAAAACATTAGAGACTCGACCAGCCCAGTCAGACGCTGGGGGTCTTCAGAGAAAGGTGGGTGGTTGGTTTTCCAATTGTAGAGGCCTGCTGTGGAAAAGGGCCAATATTGGAGGGGCTGAAGGGGGGGCTGCGTCGTCACCCTCCCCGGAACTATGGTTGGGAATCGGCACAGGACGAAGGGGACAAGCCACAGTGGAATCTGGAGACGGAGGAAAACCCCTCCTGCTCCTGGTGCCTTGAGCTGGTCCCCCAGCCAAGGGGGCCGAGGGTTGGGCGCGCCCTGATCGTGAAGGGGCGACCTGTGGAAGAGGGGGGTAAAGTGGGGGAGAATCAAGGAGGAGGGAATCAGCCTGCGGGTCAGTCAATGGCCGAGACTGCCGGGCTGGATCCGAAGTCGTCTGGGCCACTAGGGCCAGAGGGGAAACCCGCAGTCTTGCCCCAAGGGGGGGGTTCTGGGCAAGATCTTGCCACACAACGATGTAGGGGCCCTGATTCGGGTGTCCTTGGGGGTGTGGCGCGAAGATTCTTTTCTTCACTGCAAAAATAACAGAGAGGTTAAAAGTTCCATCTGAGGGCCACCCCACACCGAAGGAGGGCCACTCAGAGGCACAAAACGTCTGCCAGGGGCCCTTCCGGATGATGACGAACAGGTCGTGGGCCCGGTCTCGTACTTCCTTCCAATGTGTCAGGGTGAGGGAGAGAGGAGTACTCTTCCCTTGGCCCATAATTCCTGGATGAGTAAAAAGGAGAATAAAAGAGAAAAGAGCGACAACACAGACAGCAGACAAACACCGAAGCCACTTGCTTCTGCACCCAAACACAGACAAAGGACGATATCTTACCCTAGGGTTATCTTGCCCAATCCTGCAACGACTTGCAGGCAAACAAATGGAGTCGACCAAGGCCACCTGGTCACCCCTAATCCCTGGAGCGTCCTCTAGGGCGACAGTTTTTCTGGGTCACAAAACCTCTATTTGCCCAGAGGAGTCTTCTCCTCACGGAGTCAACACCCTGTCGATCCAAATTCAAACTTCAAAACTGACACATCACATATAACACAGAGACAAACATAAAGGATGACTCCGGAGTCTGCCCACCTCCAAGCCTGGTGCTGCCGGTCTTTTAAGAGGGGTCACCTCTCCGATCCCGGACGAGCCCCCAAAATGTTAGGCCGCAGAAATGTACAGCCCGTGTGGGGGAGAGACGACCGCCTAAAAAAGACTCAGAGTCCAGAGACTTGATGCAAAAGCATGAGGTTTTATTTTCCAGCGCAGCGCAGGGGCAAGCGAGCTAGGGAAGCTGCCGCGCCGGCCTTTTTTTCCTTAGGATTTTTATAGGCAGAAGCCACACGCAGGTGGCTAGGGATCACAGGGTGGGGGGAAATTCCATGGGCTTTGACCTTGCACAGACATGTACCAGATGGGCTAATATCGGGAACTTCTAATCTTGGTCAATAAACTCCAAGGACTAACGGCAAGCGGTTTTCGGGGAGTTACAGAGTGGCGCCGGCGCCAGAGGGGGAGGGAATAGGGTTGAGCGAGCGCAATTTACAGAAGCAGAACGGCAGGTTAGATTTTTCTCCACAGCTTAAGCCCAGGAGTCTGAGGTTGCTGTGAGCTAGGCTGACATCATGGCACTCACTCTAGCCTGGGCAACAAAGTGAGACTCTGTCTCAAAAAAACCCCCCAAAAATACCAAACAAACAAAAATTAAAAATACACACATTTAAAAATCAAACTAGTTTGATGTCCCTTTACAAAACGGGCCACTACACCCCAATAAATTATTTTTGAAGAGCCACTCTGTGTCTCTCTGAGGAAATGCTCTGTGTCATAACAGCAGCTGCTTGAGAATGCTGGTCCCTCTTGCCATCTGGCTAGAAATAGCAATGTCATACGCCCCAGGGAAGGCTGGCTCCAGGGACAGTCCCCACAGAACACGTGCCTTGCTGGCGTCAGGTGATCCCATCGGGAGAGGAGAGGCATGAACACCCGGAAGGGGAGGCAGGAACGTGGGACTGGGCTGGGGGGAGCCAGTGGCGGGATCCTCCCAGACTGCACTGGGGCATCTCGGCCACAGTCACGCAGACTGCCCCTCATTCCGGCCCCCGAGTGTCTGTGTGTTAGCTGCCAAGCCTTCTTGACAACTTGTTTTGTTTCCAAATTTTTACCTTTCTATAAAATCCTTCTAGCACCTAGGAAGGAGTTTTGAAAAAAAAAACAAAAACCCAAATCTAATCGAACTTTTTGATCTGCCTATTAAATTATAGGGTCTACAAGGCCCAGAGGCCTGTGTTAAATGATACCAGCAGGTTGCAGTTAGCAAAATCCAGACTATGGGGAGTCTGCAGGACAGACGGTTTCTTCAACAAATACAGTACAGGGAGATAAACACAAAGAGATGAAGGAGAAACCTATGGATTAAAAGAGGCTTCAGAGTCATAACCAGTCACAATGAATAGAACTTTCTGGATCCCCGATCAAGGAAACTGGGGTAGCTTTTTTGTTGATTTGTTTTTGAGACAGAGTCTCACTCTGTTGCCTCAACTAGAGTACAGTGGCCTCATCACAGCTCACTCTAACCTCGAACTCCTGGCACGTGCCACCATGCCCGGCTAAGTTTTTTATTTTTAGTAGAGATGAGGTCTCACGTTCTCAGGCTGCTCTCGAACTCCTGGGCTCAAGTGATCCTCCTGCCTCAGCCTCCCGAGTAGCTGGGACTACAGGCATGCGCCACCATGCCCGGCTAATTTTTTCTCTATACTTTTAGTTGGCCAATTAATTTCTTTCTACTTTTAGTAGAGATGGGGTCTCGCTCTTACTCCGGCTGGTTTTGAACTCCTGACCTTGAGCAATTCTCCTGCCTCGGCCTCCCAGATTCACTAGGATTACAGGCGTGAGCCACGGCGCCCGCCTGGCTGAAACTGGTTATATTTTACACAGACAAGCAGAGATGTGTGAATATTGACTGAATATTTGTGATATTAAGGAATCATTGTTAATTTTTTAGGTATGGTAATGAGATTGAGGGTGTTTTTAAGTGCCGAGAGAGACACACTGAAATATTTATTGGGAGTTGTTTGAAAATAGGGGCCTGCAGGTGGGATATGAACAAAACCAGGCTGCCCTGAGCTGGGCATTGTTGGATCTGGGAGATGGTTACACAGGGTGTGACTATACCCTTCTCAGACTTTTTGGTTTGACTTTTTCTATAATCATTTTTTAAAACTAGAGCTGATGTTAAGTGGGAGGAATCAACGATATACTTGCCAAAGCAAGCGATGGAGCAAACATGCTCAAAGCACAGCTGGAGCCGGATGAGAACCACCCTAGTCATTAAACTTGGGAGCGGACCAGAGTGGGATAAGCAGACTCCATCGATTAGTTTTGCTGGATTTGGGGAGCCGGGGAATCACCTAATCTCGTTAAACCTCACCTTCCTCATCTGTAAAATGGGCAGGATCCAGTGATGTTTTTCAGAGAAGTCATGAGACTTGTTAAAGTACATTAAAATTGAGACCAGGCCTGAAGACTCACTGAGCAGACAAAACCAGTTAGGCCTCAAAAGGGACCTGAACCTTGCTTGATTTGCAAACATAAGCAAAACTTAACTTGAGCTATTTCTTGTACAAGTCTGTGTTAAAGAAAAACAGAAATGAAGCTCCACCAATCAGAAGTACCCCACAAACTCATAGACCAATGAAGCCAACTTTGTAACCAATTAAATATTATCTATTATTTATACATTCATTCTATAAAAGCCTGTCCCCTACTCTTCTTTAGTGAAGTCCTGAACCACTTCTGGCTTCGAGTTGCCCAGTTCAAGAACTGTTGTTTGTTCAATATTGTATGATGCCTCAGTTTACTATTTTTTTTTTAGAGACAAGGTCTTGCTCTGTCACCCAGGCTGGAGTGTGGTGGCCCAATCATAGCTCACTGTTACCTCAAATTCCTGGGCTCAAGCAATCGTCCCCCTCAGCCTCTCAAGTATCAAGGACTATAGTCACCACCACACCTAATTTTTGAAAAAACATTTTTTTAGAGAGGGGGTCTTGCCATGTTGCCCAGGTTGATCTCAAATTCCTGGCCTCCAGCAATCTTCCCACTTTAGCTTCCCCAAATACTAGGTATTCCAGGCATGCCCTACCATGCCCAGCTGCAGTTTACCTTTTTAACACACTTGAGTGACAGAGGCACATACGAAAGTATTTTGAAACCCATAAAAGACAACCCAAGTGCTAATCATTATATATATGATGATACTAGTTCAGTTATTCAAACCCATATATTCCATGAATATTTATGGAGTACCTAAGTGACAGAGGCTGTGTCAGTCACTGCAAATACAAAGATGAATGGGATGTTACTCTACGTTGTCTAAGTCTGTGGTTCTCAATATTGGATACATCTTTAAAAAGAGCTGGGCCTGGATATCACTCCAGACCAGTTAAAACAGAATCTCTGGGAGACAGGGTCTTGGGCAATAGTATATTTAAATAAATCCTCACAGGTGATTTGATTCTATTGTTTAGCCAGTCTTGAGAACCATTTGTCTAATTGATCTTTGATCGATGAGTAGTTCTGACACAACCATTAAGAAGACTAGGTCTGGGCAGGGCACGGTGGCTCACGCCTATAACCCTAGCACTCTGGGAGGCCGAGGTGGGAGGATGGCTTGCGGTGAGGAATTCGAAAGCAACCTGAGCAACAGCAAGACCCCGTCTCCACTATAAATAGAAAGACATTAATTGGCCAACTAATATATATAGAAAAAACTAGCCAGGCATGGAGGCCCATGCCTGTAACCCAGCTACTCGGGAGGCTGAGGCAGGAGGATCGCTTGAGCCCAGAAGTCTGAGGTTGCTGTGAGCGAGGCTGACGCCACGGCAATCCAGCCCAGGCAACAGAGTGAGACTCTGAGTCTCAAAAAAAAAAAAAGACTCTGAGTCTCAAAAAAAAAAAAAGAAGAAAGAAAAGAAAATCAGTCATCTGATATGTGAATTGAGATTCCTCCTCCCATGGTGACATTTTTCTTTGACTCTGTTAACTAGTGAAGTCTCCTATCCCGAAGGTGGCAGTGGAAACGACTCTGTTGGATGTTTTTGCTTCCACATTCTGGCTTCAGAATCACCCACCTACTTGAAACTCCTGGAACACCTCTGTATAGGCAGACTTTCCTGCCACCTCTTGCCTTGTCGTTCTTCAGTCGAACTGAACCATCTGTCCTTCCACAGACCCACCATATTATTGCTAACTTCATATTTGTGTTCATACTGTCCCCTCCGCCTGGCACGCCTTTGTCGTCCTTCCTAGGTAAACACAGCTTCCCACTGAAGATTCGGTGAAGTCCTCTTCCTCCCGGACGCCTTCTGAGCCAGGTGCTCCTCTTCGGTGGCCACAGCGCCCTGCGCACACCTGTGTCACTGCACCCGCACTGCGTGGCCGTCATTCCCGGACCTGTCTCCTTGTAGACTTGGATTTCCTCAAAGGCAGAAACATATTTTATCCGTTTTTGAACTCCCAGCGCAATGTTAATCCAGTAGGCTCAAAATAGATGTCTGTTAAAGGAAGGAAGAAGACAAGGAGGGAGGCAGGCAGACGCGAAGGCAAGGGCCCTCTCCGTGCTCTCTACCTTCTTTTCTGACCTCTGTGGCTTGTCTTTTCCTCACCAGGAAAGTATCTGGAAGTCCTCACCTTCTTATGTTCCAGGACAGTCCTGGGAGCCTCTTCCCGGCTGTCCCATACAGAGAAACAAGTCGCCTTTCTGTCCCCGTTTCTCTCTTTCAGAACCCCGTGTCACAGTAGCAACTGAAGCATTTCTGTAGCTCATAATGGGACCCAGCTATTACATGATTTATCCAAGCTCCTATTTTGTAGAGCATTTTACCATTTTCAAGTCACTTTCGTGTAAATGTTAGTCGATTTTCATGCGACCCTGTGAGGTCACCAGAACCAGTGATGGAGCAGGAAAACCGCCTGGCACACGGCAAGATAGACGCCACCTTGAAGGAAACCACTAGCATGACTGCTGCTTGACCCCCACATACCAAGGTGTCCTGCAGTAAGATCTGCTAAAAATGCCCATAGCACAGATAACACCCCCGTAAAGATGCTTGTCTGACCTCCCCATTGTCACAAGTCTTAGGAATAGATAACACTCCCTGTAAAGATGCTTATCTGACGTCCCAGGTTGTCACAAGTCTCAGCAAAAAACATCTGAAGATGCAATCGGCACACGGTTCACCCTGGGCGCTTGCTATATTAAGGGACAGCGAGGAGTCGCCAGTACCCACTGTCTCGCAGCCACCTGCGACATCGCTTCTGGTCGTAAGTACGTGTCAATTCTTTCTTTCTGAGAAACTGGATGCGTCAGCCTCTTTCTTTGGTCTCTGGGCTCTCTTGGCCTTTTTGGGGTAGGCGTGCATACACCTGCTCATCACAGAACATATAGCAGCCCCGTCTCATAGATGGAGAAACTGAGGCTCAGAGAGACTTTCAGTTAAGGTAGGTCACACACCTGCTACCTGTGGAGCCAGGACTGAAACTCAAGCCTTCTGATTCTACAGCCAGGGCTCTTTCTACTGTTCCCCTTCTGTCGCTTCATCCCATGGTGAAAGTTTGATTCTGATGATATGGCTATTTCAATTATGTGTTTCTGTATACTCACGCAATCACATTTGCATCTGTTATGTATTGAAAAGTCTGGGAATAACCCAGTTAAGAAATAGTTTCTGCTGGGTGCAGTGGCTCATGTCTGTAATCCTAGCACTCTGGGAGGATCACTTGAGCTTGGGAGTTCAAGACCAGCCTGAGCAAGAGCAAGACCCGTCTCTGCAAAAAATAGAACAATTGGCCGGGCATGGTGGCCTATGCGTGTGCGTGTAGTCCCAGCTACTCGGGAGGCTGAGGCAGGAGGATCGGTTGAGCCCAGGAGTCTGAGGTTGCAGTGAGCTGTGATCATGCCACTGTACTCTAGCCTGAGGGACAGAGTGAGACCCTGTCTGGAAAAAAGATATGTTAGTATTTACAAAGAGTTTACAGTTACATAGTTGCCATTTTTTTTTTCTTAAAGGCAAGACTTTACCAAGAAATTTCAGCTACATAACTAATATGCCAAAGAAAAGACTACAAGGAATACATCAAAAAGTTACTAGTGGCTACCTCTAAGTGCTGGGATTATGAGTGACTTACTTCCTTTCTTGTTCATATGTATTTTTTTAAAAAATAACTTTATTGGCCGGGCGTGGTGGCTCACACGTGTAATCCTAGCACTTTGGGAGGCCGAGGCGGGCGGTTTGCTCAAGGTCAGGAGTTCGAAACCAGCCTGAGCGAGACCCCGTCTCTACCAAAAATAGAAAGAAATTAATTGACCAACTAAAAATATATATACAAAAAATTAGCCGGGCATGGTGGCGCATGCCTGTAGTCCCAGCTACTCGGGAGGCTGAGGCAGGAGAATAGCTGAGCCCCGGAGATTGAGGTTGCTGTGAGCCAGGCTGACGCCACGGCACTCACTCTAGCCTGGGCAACAAAGTGAGACCCTGTCTCAAAAAAATAAATAAAAATAAATAAATAAATAAAAAATAACTTTATTGGGAGATAATTAATAATCCATAAAGTTCAACGGTCTTTAGTATATTCACAGAGTTGTGCATCTTACTTCACTAATTCCAGAATATTGTCATCTGCCCCCCAAAAAATCCCATATCCATTAACAGTCACTATCCATTCCGTCCTCTCCTCAGCCCCTGGTAACTATTCACCTCCTGTCTGCCTTAATGTGTTTGCTTATTCTGAATGCTTCACGCAAATAGAATCAGACAGCGGTCTGTGTCTGGCTCCTTTCAGTGTTTGCGTCATGTCCCCAAGGTGTATGAAGTTGTAGCATGCATCAGGACTTGACTCCTTTACGTTGCGGGGCAGACAGGGGATAAAGCCAGTTCACTGTTAGTGGCAGAACCAGGGCGGGAAGCACATGGATGCTCACTGCAAATGCTTTCATCATTGTCTATGTTTCCAACTCTTCATAATAAAGTACTGGGAAGAGGGCAGTTGGGTCAGAGGACGCCATAAGACCAGAAACACACCGGGAAGTACAGATAGAACCAAATGCTTTAACTCCCTGTGAAGACAGTGCTGTGGAAGGACTTGGACGTGGCAAGGTATGGACTGGCTGAGACCTCTACGTCAGATCCTCAGCCAAGCCCCTACTACACGCCTGAGGCCGAGTCATGCCACACAGCAGGAGAGGGCCTCACATTCCCGAGTTGACAAATCATACTCTTGTTTTACTTTTAGGCAGAGAGCCGAAAGATGAAAGTGGTGTTTCTCCTCGCTTTCCTTTTGATCACGGCTCAGTGTGTGCCAGTAAGTAAACTCTGAAAGTCTGTTTCTTCAAATTCGCTTTGGTTCACACATTGTGAACTTTCAGTTATAGCAGATTCTCAGAATAAAACAAAAAGCAAAACAAAGCAAAACAAAAAATCCCAGCCCATCATGAGAGCAACAGCCACGAGTTCCTTTGGACCTGAAAGCAGCTCTTCTACCTGTTTTAAAAGACCCTGTTAGGAAAACAGGAGAGTTGAGTCAGGAGCAGTGGGAGGCTGGCCTGGGAGCACAGCGGCGACCCTCGGGCGTGGCTGCACTCCGGAATCAGCTCAGCGCGACCCCGGCTCACACTGCTCAAAGGGGAGCGTGAGGCCCACTGAGGATGATTTGAGATGACACGACCTGGTGTGAAAAAGGATGAGGGACTGAGGCTAACAGGCAAGATCCCTTCGTTCTGTAAATGAAATTCGCTTGAGTATCTGCAAAGAGACCAGAAATCGTGCTGGCTGCCGGGATTACATCCGTGAAACATAAATCGTCCTTCAAGGAATGCACAGTCCACATTTCCGATTTCATTACTATTATCGCCATTACTGTAAATGTCCTCAGTCTCCACACTCTGCCTCTCAATTTCCACAGGTGCACAACTCGGAGTACGGACTCCTTCGACGCTGCTTGAACTGGAAGGTAACTGCATCCTCCTACCTGTCTCGTGACCTAAATTAGAGATGTTTGCTGTCCACTATAAATATGTGATTTAGGGAGAAAATACTTTTGACACTTTGAAAAAGTGGTTATTTTCAGGGACGTAAGGTACAGATCGACACAAGCCCTGAGTCGCCTCTTGTCTAAGCGAGTGTCCTGCTCCACACACAATCTGTTTAGCGACTCGTTTTTGCAAATGAGAAGGTAACATAAGTCATAGAATTTCATTTATAAATTTAGCAAACTCTGATTTACATAGAATTAACCAGAATCCAGAAAAACCACTATTTTGTTTTTGCAATTCATTGTAATGTCTTTACTTTCCAGAGGGTCCATCAAAGGACGACCTCATAGAGACTACGAACGCCTCCCAGGGGACACTTGTTTCATGTGTCCACTATGATAGTCACAGTTCCTCATAAAGAGTCACGTGTCATAAATTCCTTTTGGATGACTTACCCTCAATTGACATGTTTCTACCGTTTTTTCTTCTTTTACCAAGCGAGCTCAGAGAGAAGTTTGTATTTATTCCCGGTAACTGTCTGTATTCTAGATTTTGATATGTGGATTGTGGTCTCTTGGCATATCGCCTGCTTCCTGCACATTCCCGAAGGTGCTCGAGCCTCTTGGGCAGCTCTGTTTCTGCTCCCAGAGAGCTGCCCAAGCACACGGCCCTGCCGCCCACCCAGGGCCCAAGCCCCCGTCACCTTCGCAGTCTGGACAGAAGGGTGGAGACAAATGACGATGCTCCGGGTCCCCTGGTCATTTGTTCACTAGCGTTAATATCTGGAAACCTTTTGTGCCCTTTTACTCGTCTCAGTTAACTCCTGACTCCCTTCTCTTCCACCCGATTGTCCGATTTCCATTACAAGAACCTCAAGCTTCTTGAGTAATGACAGTCCTTAAAGCCAGTTTTGTAACGGCTCTTTAAAAATGTCTTCTTGTATTCTTCAGAATATTTAAAACTTTATGTGAACGGAAACAAAATTTTCTGACAATTAAATATCACGAAATTGCTTTTTCCCCTTTTCTTACAGCAAATTCAAAAGTTCCATGAGCTCCTGCATAACTGTGTAAGTCTTTGTTCTCTGTTTTTCGGTTGTTTCCAAGACTTGGAAGGGGAGGGGAGGGTTCAGGAAAGCAAAGGGAAAGATGAGGAAGAGGAAACATGAAACAATGAGAGTTTCGTCGTCATAATACTGGCCACTTTTCCAATGTCTTCTTTCTCATAAAACTCTGAATCATTATTTATGAATTAAAAATGTTCCCCATCCTAAGAAAATTGCGAAATAACGGAAGAACTAAAACCTATGATCTGTCTGAAAAGCATTATAATTTCTTGAAAATGTTGGAGACAGTTATTAACCATTAAGTCCTCTCAAACTTCAATGACAGATTTCCTACTAACCATTTCTGAGAAAAAAATTATTTTAAAAAGAAACAGTCATTTAAATCCACATAACTTAATTTTTAAAATACATCTAAAACTGTTTTTTTCTGGCTTTCAGATATTTGACTAAATGTGCGGTTGTGTATGTTTCCCTTGCTGGGGGTGCATTTCAAGTGCCTCCTGAAATAGTGCATTAATATCTTTCACCATTTGGCGGAAATTATTAGCTATTATCTCATCAAATATTACTTCTTCCCTATTCTCTTTGTACTTTCCATATGGTTTTCATGCTCTTTTCGATCCTTTTGTCCTTCTCTGCTGCAGTCTGAATATTCTTTTTTCTGATGTCTTCCAGCTCGTTAATTTTGTCTTCAGTTGTGCTTAATCTGATGCTAAACCCATCTACTGAATTCTTACTTTCAGCTATTATATTTTTCAGTCCTAAATGTCCATTGGATGCCAAAAGTTGCCATCTTATCTTTTAATCTCTTGACCCCTTTTATGACGGTTATTTCAAAGCCAATGTCTAATAACTCTACTTTTTGGATCTCCTGGGGGTCTCCTTCTGCTGTCTACCTTTTTTTTTTTTTTGGTTTTCAGTTGAATCTTGCCCCTGCCTTCCCCTTTTGGATTGTTTTGGGGAGGGGGCCTGGTTGCTTTTGATCGAATAGGAAACACTGTTAATGAAAATGGTAGAGACAACTTGAGGTTCCGGACGCAGTTATCTTCCTCAAAAAGTGCTGTGCTGTGGACGATGGGCACGGCACCCACAGGCCACCTCGCTCTGGTCAGCGGCCGAGAGAATTGGCACGAGTCCCTCTGGTTCCCCTCACTCCTGGGGGAGGCCGTTGGGATTCCATCCAAAATACTTACCGGGTCCACTCGTCTCTGGCAGCTCTGGAGTTTGAACTTTATTCCCCACACCCGTGAGTCTGTCACAGGCTCTACTCGGCAGGCCTCCCGGTCAGCTGTGGGCGCCGCCGGCCGGCTGCCGTGTGGGGAAGGGCGGCCGAGGCCGTCCTAGGCTCCTGGCTCCACTGCAGTCTCCAGTCTCCAAAGCCCCGTCTCAGAATCCGTCCACCTTCAAACGGATGCTGTTTTCAAAAATTCTGTATCCAACTCTTCTCGTCGTTCTCCCCAGAAGGACTGGCTGAACCAACAAGGTTGCAAACAGAATATTCAATTTTCTCTTTGAAGAAATAAAACATTTTAAATTTCACTGATTTCCTCTCACACACATACAGAGAAGTAGAGGAAGGTGGTTCTAAGGAAATGAAACTAAGAAGATACGGTATTGACTGCAAATCCTTCTCTCTGTACCTATATAACTTAAAATATGATTTCTGTACAAGTAACAGCGATAGGATTCTTACATGCCAAGTATTTATACATGCATTTTTGTCTTATCAGCGGAAATCAAAACACTCGACAGGCCCACACGTGCCAGTGATTCCAGCAATGGAGGATGACTCTGTTTTGAGTCCGGATCCATCTGAGCCCAGTTTCCTCGATGCACAGGAAGAGTCGTGATCAATGCCGCTGTCCGTCTTCCTCCAGGCCTCGTCTGACACCTCAGCTGGCGATCAAAGACACTCCGCTGCTCCTTGTAACACATTGTACCCTTTTCCATATCCTGAACAGAGTGCAATGCTTCAATAAAAAGTTTATATCACTAATATTATCTCCAGTGGAATGTCTTTTTCCATCATGATCAGCATTTTAAAGAGGGATCAGGCAAAGGAGCGAAGTGATGAGGAAATAGGGTGTTCAGCCGTTTGTTTCTGGGCAGTCCTATTCCTAAGAACCTGGGGCTCTACACGAGGGAGAACAGGGTCGGGTGGGTTTGCGGGGGTGACCTGCAATCTCTGCTGAGCTTGAGGACGAAGTGGATGACAGAAGGATCCTGTCTCCAGCCTGCATCCAAGGCCTTGGAGAGACTACTTAGGATGTTTCTAATGAGGAGAGAGGGTGTTCTGACCCTACTAACTAGGACAGAAATACACGAAGCCGTGGGGAAATATGCTTAAAATTTTCTTTTGCCTTATTTTGGAGGCAAAGTGACAAGTGCCTCCCTGACCTGTCTATGGAGATGTACAAAGCAAACAGAGTGAGATTTTACAGACGTTACTCCTTCCGTCTCTACAAATGCTTCAGGAAACCTCAAATACTCTGAGCTGGTCCGGTGACAGTTCTCCCACGGCAAGTGCCATCTCAGGCTGGCAGCAGGGGTGGAACACGGGCACGGGGCAGCGTTCACGGGCACTGTGTGACACACAGCCATCTTCTTCCTCAGGATGGTGAAACTTTCAAAGCCTGTCCCTTAGCGGACTGCTCAAACTATTTCTGAACCCAGAAGGTACCCCCAGCCCAGGCCATCTTGCCTTTAAGTAAATTCACTTCTTTAAAGGAAATCATTAGTAAGAATTCCAATGCCGAATTCAGGAAAATCCAAACTCTTCTCTAACCTCTTCCACGTCTGCAGTTGCTCCAGGTAGCGCCCTCCAACCTTAGGGAACGCTGATCATTGGTTTAAAATGAGAAGATTGCTTTTAACATTCGGTAACGTTAATTCAGTAATGTCCCCCTAGTAAAAGAACTCCCCTCACTGTTCCTACTTGCCTCGCCTTTTATTAAGATACTTTTCTCAAAATCTGAAAAAAGGGAACCAGTGACCAGGGATTAAGTGAACATAATATCTACTTTTATTACGAAACATTAAATTTTTGACACATTGCTTCATTTGCTTTCTTAAAAATCTATTATCTGACTTAAACCTATTCAGCAAAATGCCAATAAATTATATAAATCATAGTTTGGGTGTTTAAAAACTAGGAACATAATATGTTTTATGATAATCGACAATACTACATCTGAGTTGCATAAGCTGTTAACTTATAATCTGTTTTAGATGTTTAGCTCAAAGTAAAAAGAAAACCAACCCTGTCAGCACGCTGCTGAAAAGCTTCTAGAGCCGCCCTCCCCGGCGCCGCGCTGTGTGCCAGCACCTCGGCTTCTCAACGGAGGCGGGACGTCGCCACGCAGGTGTCAAGGCACTCATCCCTCACTGTCCCCTCGCGCACCCTCGGAGTCACACTGGATGGAGGGCTGACGATAGGCATCAACCCTCAGCCCAGGCTACCTTGCTTTTGCTTTTAGGTAAACTCATTTCTTTAACAGAAAATCATCAGCTAAGAGCTCGAATGTGGACTTAGGAGCGATGACTCCAATTCAATACACATTCAATCAAATGTGTCAGTACTTAAAGTCACAAAATTCTGAGATGTAAATAATCAATGAACTAAGGTAAACAGCACGGCCACCACGTGCCTTAAAATGGCATGTTTTTTGATGTCTGAAGCTCTTTGCAAATTACATTTTGGGACAGTTTAGATGAATTTGAATAAAACATATGTTGTCTGCATATAGTTCCGCAAGGGTTTTCAGCGTGGGTGGCAACATTTAAAAAATACAGCAATGGTCTTAATTCACCGTTTCCACTTGGTTTCTAAATCTTTATTTTCTGTGGAGGCAAACCAAAGTCCTGTCTTAAGATTCCATCCTCAAGGTTACAATATAATCTCTATCATTCCTAGAGATTTTAAAGCTAGATACTATCCTGGTCCTTGTCGGCATCTTCATTTTCATCTTCCTCATCTTGGTCTCCAGATTCAAGTTCATCCTCTTCTACAATCTAGATAAAAAAAAATACTATTTAATATTATGAAGATTTGTTCACGTCACATTCAACACAATATGATATATACTCTGTTGATAAATTCTGTACTCTAGTAATTATAGTAGAAAAACAGCCATCGGATTTCTTTGATTTAATGCTCAAGGCTCCCTATCCTTTTCTTTTCTTTCTGTTTTTTGAGACACAGTCTCGCTTTGTTGCCCGGGCTAGAGTGAGTGCCGTGGCGTCAGCCTAGCTCACAGCAACCTCAAACTCCTGGGCTCAAGCAATCCTGCTGCCTCAGCCTCCCAAGTAGCTAGGATTACAGGCATGTGCCACCAAGCCCGGCTAATTTTTTTTGTGTATATATATATATATATATATGTTAATTGGCCATTTAATTTCTTTCTATTTATAGTAGAGACGGGGTCTCGCTCTTGCTCAGGCTGGTTTCGAACCCCTGACCTCGAGCAATCCGCCCGACTAGGCCTCCCAGAGTGCTAGGATTACAGGTGTGAGCCACCGTGCCCGGCCCCTAACCTTTTCAATATGAATGAGATGTACCAGTTAACTTTGCTGATGAAATGGCTATACCTCTCGACACATACGTCTGAACCAAATATGGTAAAAAATAATGGCATACTTGGGTGATGACAGTCTTGCTATTAAAAGAGCAATCGAATCAACTCACTCTATAGGTCAAGATCCAACAGATGACAGTCTACAAGTGCTGGAAACTGAACTTCATCTGTGTCTTAAGTCAATTCACTCTACACAGTGAAAGCAATGCAGATGATACCATATGCATGAACCCACATGTCTATGCCTATAATATAGGTACAACTTTTCTGGTCTAAATTAAAAGTTCTAAAGATTCTAAAGAAAATACAAGTCATATTTGGAAACATTTTAATCTTACTGGATAACCAAGATCCTTGAGTTTTCTCTTCAATGAAAATATTTTCTGATCTTGTTCAGCCAAAAGCACTAAGAGATCATCTTGTTCTTTTTTGGAATCCGTAATTTCCAACTCTAGCTTGTCCTTCTCATTTTGTAAAATGGCAACGGTACTGTTACATGAATCCAGCTGTTCTTTAATGGCAGTTCTTTCCTCAGACAGAGCTTTAATTTCATTCTAGGAAAAGAAAAGCAAAAGTTAATAATCTAAAATTAATACTCACTTTCCTGGAGTTTTTAACAAGTAGTTTGTTTCTATGATAGATCACTATACTTGTTCAATCTACAGAGTTTGGGGGTGACGGTTGAGGGTATACCCAGTAACATCAGGATGTGTCAGACTAGTCATCCAAGATGGTTATTGTGAAAACTAGAGTTTAACATACAAAATATAGTTTTTAGTTAGCTGTTCCTCAAAACAATCCTTAAGAGATTAAAAAAAGCAATAGTATTTCATATAATAAAATGAGTAAATGGAAGGCCGGGCGGGCAGCTCACGCATGTAATCCTAGCACTCTGGAAGACCGAGGCGGGCAGGGGTCAGGAGACCGAGGCGGGCGCTCAAGTTCAGGAGTTTGAAACCAGCCTGAGCAAGAGTGAGACCTCATCTCTAATAAAAATAGAAAGAAATTAGCTGTACAACTAAAAGTATATGGGAAAAATTAGCCGGGGATGGTGGCGCATGCCTGTAGTCCCAGCTACTGGGGAGGCTGAGGCAGGAGGATCGCTTGAGGTCGGGAGTATGAGGTTGCTGTGAGCTAGGCTGATGCCATGGCACTCTGCCCGGGAAACAAAGGGAGACTCTGTCTCAAACAAAACAAAACAAAACAAAAACAAAAACAAAAAAAAAGAGTAAACAGAGACACAAAACATTTTACAGCAGAAGCCTGGTTAGCATGAGAATTAGAAGTCAAAGTTAAAAAAAAAGTTTATCAGCTGAGTGCAGTGGTTCATGCCTATAATCCTAGCACTTTCAGAGGCTGAGGCAGGAGGATCACATGAAGCCAGGAGTTTGAAACTAGCCTGAGCAAGAGTGAGACCCCATCTCTACAAACATAGAAAGAAATTAGCCGGACAACTAAAAATATATAGAAAAAATTAGCCGGGCATGGTGGCGCATGCCCGTAGTCTCAGCTACTCGGGAGGCTGAGGCAGGAGGATCGCTTGAGCCCAGGACTTGGAGGATGCTGTGAGCTGGGCTGATGCCAAGGCACTCTAGCCCGGGCAACACGGTGAGACTCTGTCTCAATAAATAAATAAGTAAATAAATAAATAAAAATAAAAAAATTGGGGCACAGGCCGGGCGCGGTGGCTCACGCCTGTAATCCTAGCTCTCTGGGAGGCCGAGGCGGGCGGATTGCTCGAGGTCAGGAGTTCGAAACCAGCCTGAGCAAGAGCGAGACCCCGTCTCTACTATAAATAGAAAGAAACTAATTGGCCAGCTAATATATATAGAAAAAATTAGCTGGGCATGGTGGCACATGCCTGTAGTCCCAGCTACTTGGGAGGCTGAGACAGAAGGATCGCTTGAGCCTAGGAGTTTGAGGTTGCTGTGAGCTAGGCTGACGCCACGGCACTCACTCTAGCCTGGGCAACAAAGTGAGACTCTGTCTCAAAAAAAAAAAAAAAAAAAAAATTGGGGCACAATCCAAAAAGCACAATTATGTATTCCCTTCATTTTTCCAATTTTTTCTTCATGCCCTCTACTTTTTATTAATGTTAAGTTACCTCATCCCTGTCTCATGTTATTTATTCTGATGGCTGGCAGGAATTAATGTGTCTGTGTTTCTCAGCCTTATGGAAAGCCTACAAGTAGCTCGGTATTAGCCAAATTTGTAATACTTGTTTCGTTATTATGATTAGATACTGACGCTGGTAAGAAAACTCAAGATATTTTCAATGAATTTTACTCTCATACTACATGCATATACATTCTTATTTTACATGCTAATATCATTATTTGAAATGGCATTAAAGAAACTTCACTTGTACTATCTTTAATCATCAAAATAGAGGCCAGGTGCAGTGGTTCACACCTGTAATCCTAACACTCTGGGAGACTGAGGTGGGAGGACCACTTGAGGCCAGGAGTTCAAGACCAGCCTGAGCAAGAACGAGACTCCATCTCTACTAAAAATAGAAAAAATTAGCTGGGCATGGTGGTACGTGCCGGCAGTCCCAGCTACTCAGGAGGCTGAGGCAGGAGGATCACTTGAGCCCAGGAGTTGGAGGTTGCTGTGAGCAAGGCTGATGGCACTACAATCTAGCTGAGGCAACTGAGTGAGACTCTGTCTCGAAAGAAAGAAAGAAAAGAAAAGAAAAGAAAAGAAAAGAAAAGAAAAGAAAAGAAAAGAAAAGAAAAGAAAAAAAGAAAAGAAAAGAAAAGAAAAGAAAAGAAAAGAAAGACAAGAAAGGAAGAAGAAAGAAAAGAGCAAGCAAGCATCAGAATAGAAATGGAAATGTGAGATAAAATTACATCCCATTATCTTTCTTCATAAATCTAAGAATTTGAGAGATTAAATTAAATGTAATAAAATTTCATGGAGTTCATTTCATATTATCTGTAATAAATAAAATTTTACCAAAAACTAACCTTTAATTCTTTAGTCTCTTGTAATAATGCTGATAGTCGTCCTTCTACATCAGTAGTTTCAGCAGCTATCACAGTCTCGCTGGCTCCTTGTAGGGGGACTGATTCTGCCTAGAAGTAGAAAGTGGGGGAAAATGTTTCTTTAAGTCACAAATAATCAATCTCAACTCCCAAAGTGGTGAGTTAATTTTCTTGCTATTTTGAAATTTTGCTTTCAATAACAGAAAATATAATTATTTACGTAATTTATGTGTGTAAAACAACGTAATCTCCATTGCCAGACGCACTGTCATCAGAGCGTGAGGAAGGCTGGGCTAAGCTGCTCAAGATCAGCTCAGAAAACTAGTCCGTGAGGGAGCGCTGACGTAGCTATACCGCGGCATGTGATAAGCAGAGACTATTTTTCAAAGCCATTCTCTCATAAGCTTCTTTTAAGTCCATACTGTCATCTCAGAAAGACAGGCAGATAAACTGAGCCAAATGCCGTTAATCAGTGAAATGCAAATGGGAGGTACTCTTTGGACAGGGTCTCACTCTGTTGCCCAGGCTAGAGTGAGTGCCGTAGCGTCAGCCCAGCTCACAGCAACCTCAGACTCCTGGGCTCAAGCGATCCTCCTGCCTCAGCCTCCCGAGTAGCTGGGACTACAGGCACGCGCCACCATGCCCGGCTAATTTCTTTCCATATATTTTTAGTTCTTTGGATAATTTTCTTTCTATTTTTAGTAGAGACGGGGTCTCGCTCTTGGTCAGCCTGGTCTCGAAGTCCTGACCTTGAGCGATCCTCCTGCACCGGCCTCCCAGAGTGCTGGGATTACAGGCGTGAGCCACCGCGCCTGGCCGGGAGGTACTCTTAAATCAGTTTTTCAGTGTTTCTCTGTCTTTTTTCTAAGATACCTGGAAATGGGATGACGGTACGACAAATACCTAACAACGTGGAAGTGGATTTGGAACTGGATAATGATAGAGGCTGGAAGAGTTCAGAGCGGCATGTTATTTAGAGAAAGCCCACATTACCTTGAAGAGGCTGTTGGTAGAAATATGGACATTAAAAGTGATGCTGGTGAGGGCTCAGAAAGAGAAGAAGAAAGTCGCAGAGAAAGCTTGTACGGCGGTGGAGATGCACATGTATCATCATGAACTAAGCGTAGAAATGTAAGCGTCAAAGGTACTTTTGGTGAGGTCTCAGATGGAAATGAGGAACATGCTATTGGAAACTGGAGGAAAGGCTGCTTGTTACAAAGTAGCAAAGAACTTGGCCAAATCGTGTTCAGTGCTTTGTGGAAAGTAGAACTTTCCCAATGAGCTTGGGTATTTTGCTGAGGAGATGTCTAAGCAAACTGTTGGCGTGTGGCCTGGTTTCTCCTTGCTGCTTAGAGTAAAGTGTGAGAGGGGTAGAGATAAACTGAAGAGTCAGAACTTCCAGATTTGGAAAATGCTCAGCCTATCTACACTGCAAAAAATGGGAAAGTGTGTTCTGGAGAAAACACTGACGGTTTTTTGATAACTTTATACGCAGCATAACAGAAAGGCTGCCAGCTGGGACTGAAGGATACAACAGAGCAAAGTGAAGCAACCTAATAAACCAACCTGGTGAGTCTGACTATAAAATGGCTGCTACCAAGAACAAGAAACCTGTTACTAGAACACCCCTGGTGAGTAATCTAAAGAGAAAGTGCTATTTGATGAATTTGCTTCTTTTTCACTGTGGCTGAGAAACATTGATCACACAGCAAGCTTGGGGTCCTACCTTTCAGAAGGAAATAAAAGAAGTAACTTACAAATGCTTCTGTTTTCTGTAACAGCTCCTGCTTTTCTGTCTGTAGTTTGGTGATCTCTACAGATTGTGAGTTTAACTGAGACTTTAATGTCGCCAGTTCCTAAGAGACAAAAATAGTTGAGCTGTAATATTAAATAGTATTAATTTCATCAAGGAAATGTCTATTTGCAGGAAGAAATTTTAAAAATTTCCTTTCTTGACCCTGCCCTCTAAAATCATAGCTTCCAAGGGTTAAAATCTAACTCCAAAGAACTATTCTTGAACTTTGGGTTCAAGATAAAAAAAAAATAAACACATTAATTTACTTCTGCTCCCTCCTCAGATTTCATCCAATGGTAAACAAAGGGAGGGAGGGAGGGGAAAAGGAAAGAAGGAAGGAAAGAAGGAAGGAGGGAAGGAAGGAAGGGAGGGAGGGAGGGAGGGAGGGAGGAAGGGAGGGAGAGAGGGAGGGAGGGAGCAAGGGATCTACAAAGACAAAGAGATTAAGAGAAAAGAAAACTAAAACTGGGGAAATTTCCGAGAGCAAATAACAGCGGTAAGTAATTCAACACTAAAAAACCTGAAAATTGAGGTTGACTATTGAGAAAGTCTAGCTGGTGTTACAATGAATGCATTAACTACCAAATGCTTCAGGAAATGGTACCATTAGATATGTCTAGAAGTATAGGTAAAAATGGGGTTCAAAACTGCAGGGCTGGTTAGAAGACTATTTAAGAAACAGACCATCAGATCTCTGTCCCAAGCTTATGCACTGGGCAAGTGTTCCTCCTCACCTGGCTGAAAGAGAGGCTTATTATTTAGAAGGGCAAAACAGGACATCTTTAGACTAGGAGCCACCAAACATTGATGAAAAGTAGTGCTATAGTGAAAACTGGGGAATTAATCGAAAATTCATATTAATGTTGGAATTTTCAAACTTCTCCCCCTCAGAACAGACCAGAATAAAGAAAAGCAGGCCGGGCGCGGTGGCTCACGCCTGTAATCCTAGCTCTTGGGAGGCCGAGGCGGGCGGATTGCTCAAGGTCAGGAGTTCAAAACCAGCCTGAGCAAGAGCGAGACCCCGTCTCTACTATAAATAGAAAGAAATTAATTGGCCAACTGATATATATATATAAAAAATTAGCCGGGCATGGTGGCGCATGCCTGTAGTCCCAGCTACTCGGGAGGCTGAGGCAGAAGGATCGCTCGAGCCCAGGAGTTTGAGGTTGCTGTGAGCTAGGCTTACACCACAGCACTCACTCTAGCCTGGACAACAAAGCAAGACTCTGTCTCAAAAAAAAAAAAAAAAAAAAAGAAAAGCAATGGTCAAGGTGGCTCTCAACCAGGTCTGCTTACTCCTAATCCCCCCGCCCCCACACTTGGTAATGTCTGGAGACGCTGAGTAAGTGGTGAGATGCTGGCATATAAGAAGCCCTTTTTCCTTTTGTTCTTTTTAAAATTCCTGTCATGTATGTCTGTGGCTTTTAATCTTTTTTGGTTATAAAAATGAGTTACATTTATTTTTCATTATACGGTATTTTATCATATATTATAAAATAACAAAACTGACATTTAAAATATGTATTTTTTTAACAATCTAAGATTTATAGCAGAAAATAACTTGGAAAAAGTAAACAAGTTAAAGTTTCACTGGGAAACATAATTAAATAGGAAAAATTTTTACTTGAAAGTTATAGACTAAGGCTATACATTAATAACTTAATTCCTTTCATATAGTTTTAGTGTAGGCAGACTTAATAAAACCAAAACAGCATATTAATCTTTCCCACACAAACAAAATGTTGTGAACACATAAAGGAAACCTAGAAAGCCTCAATGATAGGTGATTTTTTAAAAAAGGCTGGATTTTAGAATCTACTCTAAGGTGCATGGACATTACCAAAATAAGACAGTTTCTTTGCATATAGTCATTGCTGGCCAGGGCCAACTGACCAGAGAAGGAAGTCAGTCCTAGGTTGATAAGGATGGTCACGTCTTTCTTTAGTATTGCTTGGATTTTTTTTAAAAGAAGAATGCAATTCTTTTATAATAAGAAAGGAAGAAGGGAAGGAAGAAAAGACAAGGAAAGGAAGGAAGAAAAAAAAGGGGGCAACCCCCCCCAAACCAGAACCTCTTTAGGGATAATATATACTAATAAGCAATCTGATACTTTTTTAGATTTTCCTAATTAGTCTATTATTTAATTCTCCACGTCAACAGTTCCATTCCCTCTTTTCTGGCTCTTTTCTTGAACAAATTACATTTATTCTCTCATTAGACAAAGATAAATGATCAAATGATCTAGTTTAATAGGAATTTATAAATACCACAAATTAACCAAGTAGAAAAGGTTTAATTTGCTATTCTAGATTTTTTAAGTTACTAGAGCAGAAAAAGTTTATTTTGCTTTTCAGCTGAAAGCATGTAATTGAGATATATATATAAGTTTACCTCCTGTTATTCCCTTTTCCATTTCTTTATTTTTTTTTGAGAAAGAGTATCACTCTGTTGCCCCAGGCTAGAGTGCCATGGCATCAGCCTAGCTCATAGCAACCTCAAACTCCTGGGGTCAAGGGATCCTCCTGCCTCAGCCTCCTGAGTAGCTGGGACTATAGGCATGCGCCACCATGCCCGGCTAATTTTTTCTATATATATTTTAGTTGGCCAATTAATTTCTATTTCTTTTTGGTAGAGATGGGGTCTCGCTCTTGCTCAGGCTGATTTCGAACTCCAGACCTTGAGCAATTCTCCCGCCTCTGCCTCCCAGAGTGATTACAGGCGTGAGGCACCGTGCGTGGACTCCCTTTTCCAATTCTAAAATTCAATGTTTTCCAGATAGAATGGTTTAAACACCCAGCACATTTAGTTGAGCAATTATCAAAGTCGATACTTATAAGAAAATTAGGCGTAAGATTTTCTACCTTCATATTTGCAGCTTATCAATGTATTGAAATTTTTCTTTCTTAGTTCACTGATAATCTACAAATAATCTGGGTGAGATGCTGAGATTCTGTTAAAAAGAATACCACTGAAAAATGAAAACAATAAAGAGTAAAATACTACTGTTTCCCCCAAAATAAGACAGGGTCTTATATTTATTGTTCTCAAGAAGACGCTCTAGGGCTTATATTCAGGGGATGTGTTATTCTTTTTAACTACGTACAACAATCTACATTTATTCAAATATAGTGAAGTCGTCTTCTTCTGGAACATCATCATCACTCTCCAAACCCCGAATCCCATCCCGAATGTCTTGCGAGTCTGTTTCCTGTAGAGCCACCGGCCCGGTGTCTCCTGTGGAGCACTAGAGCTGTCACGGGCGGGTGAGCAGGGCTGCTCGGCTTCTTTCCCGTTCTTCTGCGACACGCACGGGTTATGCAGACGTGCTGCGGAGCCACGCCCGGCACTAGGGCTTAGGCTTGTGTAGCACAAATGCGTAGAAATCCTGCTAGGGCTTATTTCATGGGTAGGTCTTATTTTGGGGGAAACACGGTAGTTCTAGGTTAAGGAAACTACGGGCCTGTAACTCTACCAGAATGAAAAGAAAATTGGCCAGGCGTGGTGGCTCATACCTGTAATCCTAACAGTCTGGGAGGCTGAGGTGGGAGGACTGCTTTAGGTCAGAAGTTCCAGACCAGCCTGAGCAAGACTGAAACCTGGTCTCTACCAACAATAGAAAACATTAGCCGGGCATGGTGGCTTATGACCGTATTCCCAGCAACTCAGGACAAGGGAATCACTTGAGCCCAGGAGTTTGAGGTTGCAGTGAGCTATGATGCCATTGCACTCTATCCAAGGCAACAGAGTCAGACTCTGTCAAAAAGAAAAAGAAAAAACAACAAAAACAAAACAGAACTTGGATCAAGCTAGAAAATTACCTGTTTTAACTCTGCAACTTGTTCAGAATCCCTAGCTGAAGCTGTTGCTAAAGACTGTTCATTCATGCCAGATGTTTGGGAAGATTTCTATAAATAGCAAAGAAATAAACTATAAAATAAATTCAGTCCAAAGAGATAGGCAAAAACAAACAGCACCGTACACATTATAAACTTTATCTTATATATGCTTACCAAAAAAATTCACATCATTTTAATTTTTATGCCCAAGATAAAATTTCAACACAGTATAAATATAATTTACAACTTTTCCATAGGTAAAAAATTTATATTTATACAAAGTAATTTATTAAATCTAAGCATCTACCTTAGGTCATACGGAGAAAGCATAAAAGCAGATATTTATTGAATGATTTCCATGTATTAAGAGTACGTCATTTAAGTATCATAACAATGAAACAGATATTACCACCACCAATTTACAGATTAGGAAACAAGTTTAAAGAAGTTAACTAAGTTGCTTAAATTCAATTAGCTGGGAAGCATGGAAGCTTAGAGAGTGTAACTCTAAACTCATACTCTAAAAAAATCTTAATATATGATACTCTGGCTTAAGGGATCCAGCAAAATAAATAAATAAATAAAAACTTTTAAAAAGAAAGAAAAAGGCAGAGTGAGAATTGCTCTTGACCTCTTATTTTGAATTTTTAAACATTTACTTACCAAAGTTTTAATGAAAGAGTCCTTTTCACTCAGCTGACTCTGTAAAAGTTCCTGATTACTTTTTAATTCTTCTATTTCTTCTCGCAACCTGCCAATTTCTTCCAGCTGAATGCCATTCATCTGAGCCCCATCGCTATAAGAACCTTGATGCTGATTGTCTTTTCCTATGAGCCAAGCAAACATTTTTAAAAGCCAGCATGAAACCTGTTTTTCATTTTTTTTTTTCTTTTGAGACAGAGTCTTGCTTTGTTGCCCAGGCTAGAGTGAGTGCTGTGGCGTCAGCCTCGCTCACAGCAACCTCACACTCCTGTCCTCAAGCCATCCTTCTGCCTCAGCCTCCCGAGTAGCTGGGACTACAGGCATGCGCCACCATGCCCGGCTAATTTTTTCTATATGTATTAGTTGGCCAAGTAATTTCTTTCTAGTTATAGTAGAGACGGGGTCTCGCTCTTGCTCAGACTGGTTTCGAACTCCTGACCTCGAGCAATCCGCCCGCCTCGGCCTCCCAGAGTGCTAGGATTACAGGCGTGAGCCACCGCGCCAGGCCCTAAGTCTTTCATTATATGAACTAGAAGATTCAAATATATAACTTTCTTAATTCAATTACTTCGGTAGCACTTTTGCAATCACATTTCATCTGTGCAGAATAGTGTCTTGATAAAAATAATGAACTGATGATATTTTCAGATTTCTGGGAGGAAAACAGCATAGTCAAACAGCTGACTAAACTGCATGGTCTGGTGGTGTATGATTTAAGAATTACAGTTCTTTCAATTCCCATTTTGTCAATGAAGACAAAATAAAATCCCTTTTAAAAAATCTTCACAAGCACTATAAGATGACACTATTTACAAGCAGCTGAGCTCCTACCGTATGCCAGGCACCACCAGAATTTTACATATATTATTTCATTTAATGCTCAGATGTTATTATTATCTTCATTTTGCAGAAGAGAAAACTGAAAGATGAGATCAATCTTTTTCAACCAAGTGTACATTCGAATCACCTGGGCAGTCTGCAATAATTCCTGATGCCTGGACCCAAGCCCAGACTGATTAAATCAGAAACACTATTAGAGTTTTTCTCTCTTTTTTTAACCAATAAAAAGCATCTCAGAAAAAAAAAAAAAAAAAAAAAAAGCATCTCAGGAGGCCCTAATGAGCAGCCAGGGTTCAGAGTCTATGGGTCAGATAACCAGGTAGCAAGAAACTTGGATTTCAATCTCAACTACTCTTAACTCCCATGCTACTTTGTTTTAAACTCCGATTTACATGTTCATCACTGTGACTAAGGTTACAGAAAGATTAGCCCATAAAAAGAATCTGTTTTACTTTGTCTGGCTCCCAAGAATAGAATGACCCGGACCTTACAATAGTGATGGCCAGCTACACTCACCTAGCTGTACTTTAAGAAGATTATACTGATCCTTGTGCTGCTGAATCTGAGATACTTGCTGTGTGACTGCTGTCTGGAGCTGTTCATTTTGACATTTTAATGTAGAAACCTGCTGCCTTAATTCTTCAAGTTGCAGATCCTGTGAAACAAAATGTAATTCAAGTGTTTTGCATTCACACTAATTACCACTAAGAAGAAAAATAAATTTTAAAAATAAGAGGTAATTTTGGGTTAGTATACTAAAGAACTCAACACTTATAAAATCATTCATTAATTAAACAATAATACATTACTATATGCACCAGGGCAAATTTACATGCAGAACTATAAGCTTCCAAGTAAGGCCCAATTAATAAATACTATGGCATTATTTGCAATCTCACTGCAATTATGGGAGATACCAAATGAAAAAACTCTATTTGATGGCCCATCAAACCATTAAAGAAATTTACACCACCAACGATTTAAGAAGCTTAGTAAATGTACATATACATATGCGTGTTACTTTTTACATTAAAAGACACTCATAACAGAACATTTAGAAGACTGAAAAGAGAAAAAAGAGCTTCCGACTCTCACCACCCTAATAAGTACAGCTGGAATTTCATGTACTTCTTTACTTTCTTCTAGTTTCTTCCAATCCATGTTTTTATAAACTTCTCATAATCAGTCCACATATAATTTTGTAATCTTTAATTTACTTACTATTCTAATTTTCCCGTATTGCTAGTTTTCACCATCACAATTTTTTTTTTGTTTAGTTTTGGATTTTTTTGAGACAGAGTCTCACTCTGTTGCCCTGGCTAGAGTGCCATGGTGCCACCCTAGCTCACAGCAACCTCAAACTCCTGGGCTCAAGCGATCCTCCTGCCTCAGCCTCCCGAGTAGCTGGGACTACAGGTATGTGCCACCATGTCCGGCTAATATTTCTCTATATAGACTCTGAACCCTGGCTGCTCATTAGGGCCTCCTGAGATGCTTTTTTTTTTTTTTTTTTTTTTTCTGAGATGCTTTTTATTGGTTAAAAAAAGAGAGAAAAACTCTAATAGTGTTTCTGATTTAATCAGTCTGGGCTTGGGTCCAGGCATCAGGAATTATTGCAGACTGCCCAGGTGATTCGAATGTACACTTGGTTGAAAAAGATTGATCTCATCTTTCAGTTTTCTCTTCTGCAAAATGAAGATAATAATATTTAGTTGGCCAATTAATTTCTTTCTATTTATGGTAGAGATGGGATCTCGATCTTGCTCAGGCTGGTTTCTAACTCCTGACCTTGAACGATCCTCCCGCCTCAGCCTCCCAGAGTGTGAGGATGACAGGCTTGAGCCATCGGGACCAGCCACCATCACAATTTTTAATGCTCACTAATATCTGATCAAGTAGATGCAATATAAATTATATTCAATGTTTTTGACACTGAGGTTACTTTCCATTTTTCAAAACGAGCAATATTATTACAATACATATTTTACTCTATATAATTGTTTTCCTGAATTCTGGAAAATTTCCTTAGGATAAATTCTCAAATGTCATTTCAAAGGATATAATAAACATTTGATAGCTAGATGCTTGTTACCTAATACCAAACAACATTTTAAGTGGTGACAGAATGTTTAAAATGAAGATTTCTGAAAAAGAGTCATTATAGTAATTGTGTCAAATCACTCTTTTCTTCTTCCAAATCAACTATATTTATTAGCCCCAAATGCTTATTTTGGGACATCACATTCCAAGTGCTTACTTCTCTGTTGTTGCAAAGACATGACATCTTTCCGACTGGAAATGACTCCATGTTTGTACCAACCTATAAGTGAAAAATCCTAATAATCACGGGTAGTTCGATGATTCAAATTTTGACCAAAAACCACTCTAATTTCTTGTTTGCTCATAAACTGAAAATCTGAACCTGAATGCTAAATATGTCATAATATTTTTATTCTTTCTCAAAATTATAATCTCAGTAATACAGATTGTGGGGCAGGAAATAACCTACAGGCAGCTCTCAGAGGGTTCTCCTCATGCTCTTCCTTGCCACACCCAGCCCATCTGTACACAGCAGGGAGGGGTGGGCCTGCTCTATGTGACCTGCTACCGCCTGTCTTCCATGACGTCGGGATTTTGACAACATCAATTACAGCAATCTCTCGAATTCCAATCAAGGTATACACCAGAAGAAATTAAATGAGAGTAAAAACCAAGAACATATTTTGAAGGAATGTAACAGAAGGTTTAAGTGGCTCAACACAATGCAAGTAATAGAAGTTCACTGGTATCCTGGAAAGGCTATGTCAACTGGCGATTCTGGAAAAGTGGTTTCAAATTAACTCATCATTATCTACCCTAATAAATCAGCTCCTTCTCCTGTGCTATCTAACTCAATAGTATCGATTCAGTTGTCCAGGCAGACATGTAGCGATCATATTTGACGCTTTCTGCACCCTCAAACCTGCATCTAAACATTACTAAGTCCTTCTAGTTTTCTTTATTTTTCACATTTCTCAAATCTATCTCCTTTGAACCACATGGTAAGAGCTTTAGAATCCCACTAACACACATGGATTTGAATTTTGTTCTACCAATTGCTGAGTGACCCTGGGTGAGTTTAAATTCTCTAAGTCTCAGATTCCTCGTTTATTCTAAACTGA
Organism: Microcebus murinus; assembly: GCF_040939455.1. Lineage (NCBI taxonomy): Eukaryota > Metazoa > Chordata > Mammalia > Primates > Cheirogaleidae > Microcebus > Microcebus murinus. Next base: position 1,637,366 of record NC_134129.1, read on the forward strand.
AGATAACAGCTACTTTGTAGGGGTATTGTGAAAATTAAATGAGAGTTCAAAATGCTTAGTGAGCATGTAAAACATAGTAAACAAAAAAGGGCAGCCACTACCATCATCACTGCTACCATCAGGGCCCTAGTTTCCTCCTGCAGCTCACCGACCACGACAGCCTCCCTTCCTTGGGCGCCCCCTCCCTCTAGCTTTTCACCTCAAGTTTCTCCTTCACGCATCTACCAGAGTGTACAAGCCAGCAACATCAGACTCAAACTTATCATGCTGTTTGTCACTTCCTGCCTCTATTCCCTCTCTCCCCCTTCGCCTGGACTCAGCATCTTGGTGTTTTGCAAGCCCCTGCTCCTAGGTAGCTAAATTAGGTGCTTCCCAGTGCTGCCAAATGCCTCTGATGGCCTCTATCACTAGACTTAGTGTGTGATAATATGCGTGCTACAGTAATCGATTTATGGGTCCGTCTCCCAGTGGACCTGATATGGAAACCTGACTGATTCATGCTTTTATCTGAAACATCCTACACAGTGCTCAGCACATATTAAGCACTCAGTTTGTTGAACACCTAGATGCTTTGAAAAATAATGAGTTTACTTTCTGCATCTTATTTCATTTGAAATGTGAGGAAAATTTCTTCCTTAATGTAGAAAATGTCAATCGGTCGTAATCAGAGTGTATACAGTTCATTAGTTACTCACTTGCTCTCGAATCATATTTTTGTAGTGAGACACAATATTGTCATGCTGTTCTAGTGTTTTCTTCACCTCTTCTTCTTTTTTATCTTCTTCACTGGACTTATAAATAGCCTTAGTTATAACACCTGGAAAAGAAGGTATTTGTTTTAAACATTTAAAATACTACTTTATTATTAAGATGTAGTCAAACCATTAACCTAACTCCATGACAGATAAGAAATAATCTTTCCAATCTTATTGAAAGCCAACTGTCCTTCAATGGGCTACAGATCAAGAGCTAGGAAAAAAGATCTACTTGCAGGCTTATCGTATAATCTGCATGTATCCAGGACATATATACGTAATATAATCACATTTACTTTCTAATGAATATCAATATAAACCTTCTTGTCTTACCTTCAAGTTCTTTTACCAGCTTTGTAAACTCATGATCAAATATCATACATTCTGGACTGGGAAAGTTTGGCTGAGGTTTCTGAGATGCTCTGGAATATAACTCATGTTTGCTAATAAATCCTAGTTTCTCTATGAAATTCTCTTTGCCAATCCTCTTCTCTATTAGTTGTTTCAGTTTCTCTCTATAGAGATAAGCATATTGAAATGCTTTAAGAAACCACAAAATCATAACAAGCCATAAACACTTGGTCTACATTATACTTTGGCAAAAAAAATGTGCCATTATCTCTTGATGCCATTAGAGAGTCCTCTTCCCTTTACTTACTTCGTGCAGCTCTCAAGTGAGTTATCATTGAAGTAAATCGAAATGCCCAACAAAAGGGCACATAAGCCTTGGACCAACTGCTCTTCTTCTCCGAGATTTTCTGCAATTTGTCCTGTAAGCTGATATCTTGGTTAGGGAGGCTAATGATTCATAATACCTAGAATACTTTGTTTTGCAATTTGAATTTGATATGTATTTCATGTAAGAGTTCCTATAAGAAATATCACATATGCTCTAAGCCAGAATAAAACAATGATACACATACAAACACACACACACACACACACACACACACACACACACCTTAAGCAAACATCATTACAACCGTAACAGGTTAAAAAGTTGCATCACAGATAAGATGGTGGAGAATTCAAACATTTTGGGTATAGAGCTATTTCCAATTGAGAAGAAAAAAATAAAAAAGATATGAATACTTACATATATGTTACTAAAATATAAAGGATACAAATGGAACATTGGCTGAATTGTGAAGAAAATGCGTCACTGCAATGGGACAGTTGCTTAGCCAGGTACAGAGCAACATTAACAATCCAACTCTTGTTTGTATTTTGCTTCCCTGTAATAGATAAGTTGGCAGAAATCTCTCTCCATTCATTTTATTTTTTTCACACTTAAAGTTGCCCTGAGATCCCTTCCCATTTGCATAAAAAGAATTTTAACATCTTATAAAAGATGTGCCAGAAATCTAGATTAAAAAAATAATGAAGGAGAGAACATATTCTTGTGTGCACCACAGGCTGCCGTGTCTCAAAATGATCACAGTGCGGATTGATTCATTTTCATAAGCATATATTGGGTTATTTGAAATTCTATCAGTAGAAGACCCTGGTCTGCTAAGGAAAAAATTTATGATGTAGAGGTTATTAAAAAAAGAAAAATTCCATCAACCTCAAGACACTTTATAACACATTTGCCAGGCAAATTTATGATATTTCAATCAGTATTTTAAAAACAAGTTCCTGATAAGAGAACAAATCCTCCCTCCTTCAAAAACATCAAGAAAAATACAAAGAAATAATCTCCTCAATCATTTAGTCAAATTCTATGAGAGAATATATTTTTTAACAAGAAGATAAACCATGCTATAAACTCAGTGACAATATATGTCATATGAGAAAATCACCAACATGGTCAAGAGTAAAAAGATTTAAAGTAGCAAAGTGCCCCAAGCCACAAACTATATTGCTACCTAGTTAAATAGGAAAATTAGCATGTCCAGCAAAATTAGTTTTCTAAATTTTAAATGTGTAGATAATCTCTAAGTTCAGAATATTGACACTGCCCATCTTCTATTACTATAACCTGTATTTCTTTTTTAAAGAAAAACAAAACTTGTTTGAAATAAAATAATGAAGATCACAGTAATGCATCACTTTGGGGCAGTTTTTAGAAAATATCCAAAATATATTTATTCAAAGATCTAGACAAGGAATGGATTTAAAATAATCATTGCTGTTTTTGAAAAATTTTTACCACCTAGACTATTCCATTTTGCAAACCTTGCTGTCAGTATCTTGGCCTTTTTCTAATCTATTTTCAGGTATATTTAATATCGAATTAAATAAATTCAAACTGGACTTCTTCAAATGATCTACCAAGTAAGCATTAATATGAATTTAGTTTTTACATGATATATTATTTTTACTTTTCCTTGCTTCTATGTCATTATTGTGCCCACAGTATACCTTTATGTTACCTATATAAATTAAAAAGTTAAAAAATACAGTTAGTCTCCCTTGACTATGTGCCACAGAAATCTTACAACTACTCAAATTATAAATGCTATATGGAGAAATTCACCATTACCCGGACTAACCATTTGCAGGTACCAAATAAGCCCACATATCTATAAGAGCATCCTATCAAATCACTGGCTAATGTTTGAATAAACACCAACAGAATTAGATTTAAATCTGAGTCTTCTAGAAATATGTTCTCTGGGGTCTAATTGAAGGATAAGAAGAGCAAAGTTAAACATAACCAGAGAGAAAATAGAACGGAATAATTCATTTATTATAGCAACAAAAAAACCGCTTCTCAGCCTTTTGGCTAAGATTCAGTGTATTATAGCAACAAAAAAAGATTAAGTACTCCGGAATGAACCTTATCAAAATGGTTGAAACCAAAACAAAGAGAACTTTTAAAACACTCCTAAAGTTCTGATGCTGAATGAACTGTGAAAAAAAAAAAAAAAACAACAAAAAAAAACACTCCTAAAGAGCACAAAAATAGACACAAAACCAACACAAAGACACCATGTTCTTTGACAGAATTAACACCTTCATGATGTCAGGTCTCCTAAGTTAATTTGTAACATAAATGTGATCAAAACAAAAATACTAAACGGTTTCTTTTCTTCTGGAACTTAACAAACCGATTGTGAAGATCATATTTAAAAAGTGAGATGGCCACGTCTGGTGGCTCACGCCTGTAATCCTGGCATTCTGGGAAGCCGAGGTGGGCTGACTCCACTTGGTCGGGAGTTCGAAAGCAGCCTGAGCAAGAGCGAGACCCCGTCTCTACTACAAACAGAAAGAAATTAACTGGCCAACTAATATATATAGAAAAAATTAGCCAGGCATGGTGGCGCATGCCTGTAGTCCCAGCTACTCGGGAGGCTGAGGCAGGAGGATGGCTTGAGCCCAGTAGTTTGAGATTGCTGTGAGCGAGGCTGACGCCACGGCACTCACTCTAGTCCGGCAACACAGTGAGACTGTGTCTCAAAAAAAAAAAAAAATAGTGAGAATAAGTAGGAATACTGTGATAAAAAAGAAAACCAGTAATGAGGGGATATTAAATCATGAACAGGCGGAATTAAGGGATAGGACAAAAAGTCCAGAAATGGACCCATATACAAATATGTACAACTTAGTATATGAATAATGTAGCACATAACCATCAGCGGGTAATAGATCCACACCTTATACAGTTCATTCAGGAAAGTGGAGCAAAGAATTAAATGTAAAAAAAGAAACCAGAAAGTATGAGATGAAAATATCAGTAAATTCCTTAAGGTCTTTGAATGGGTAGGCTATTCTCAGCATGACTTAAAATGCAGAAGCCAGAAAAGAAAAGTCTGAGAAAAGAAAAAAAAAAAAAAATCCAGGTTGGGACCAGTGGGTCATGCCTATAATCAGGAGTTTGAGACCAGCCTGAGTAAGAGACCCCCATCTCTACTAAATATAGAGAAAAAAAAAAAATTGCTGGGTGTGGTGGCGCACCTGTATTCCCAGCTACTTGAGAGGCTGAGGCAGAAGGATCGCCTGAGCCCAAGAGTTTGAAGTTGCTGTGAGTTGGGCTGATGCCATGGCACTCTAGCCCGGGGAATAGAGCCAGACCATCTCAAAAAAAAAAAAAAAAAAAAAGCTAACACTTTAAATTCATAGTGTTCAAGCATTAAAATGAGGCTCTAGCATATTATAATCAAATTCACTTTCTAGTGGTGTCCTCTGGGGACAGAGAAATAATAAGAAAGGGGGCATATTGGAACTTTCTGGAGTTATGAAAATATTCTACGTCTTATTTTGGGTGGTGGCTATAGAGGTACACTCAACCATCAGAAATCATCAGACTGAACACACAAGGTCTGTGCATTTTACTGTGTATAAATATCTTGAAAAATTGCCTTTTAAATTAACATTTATATTTACAAAATACTTTCCTAAATATGAAAAATTCTGCAGGCTAAAGCTGTGAAATATATATGTGTATGAGTTGTTAACGGATGTTAAATCATGCTCATACACAAAGATATAATTCCTAACAGGACCTCAGTTATTACTACTCACACTGTTCAACTGAAAAGCATGCTCAAACACAAATATCACAGTACACTCGCTTTTTTTTTGTTTGTTTTACAAAACACACAAACAAAAACAAAACCAAACACAACACTCTTCCCCCCACATCAAAAGTTAATCCTCATATAGGACTGTAGTCATATGGGTCCAGATATGTAGTTGTAGCATATGGATTATATCCAGAATAATCCATAATATTTAATTTTAAATCTTACAAATTACAAAATTATACTTGCCATTGTACATTTTAAATAAATAAAAGTCATCACATTCTTTCATATACTGATTAACTAAAGACAAAATTCTTAAACCTAAATTTTACTTCCTGTGAAATGTTTTAAGGAGAAATAAAGAAGCAAGGTTGGGAGAAAAAAACACAAAAAAACCAAAACCAAGGAATTCCAGAAAGTGCAAGCATCCCTGAAGGAAGCACAAAGTACAGAGGCTCAGATTCACACTCCCATAGTTCCTAGTAACGTCACTACAATATCCCATGGAGAAAAACTGGAGAGCCAGTTACAATAGAGATAAATTTATTGACACATAAGTGTGAGTAGAATGTAACTTCAAACAAGCAGTTAAAAACACCCAATCAGCAAAACCCAAGACAGAGAAAAACACTTGCTGAGAGAGGAAAATGCCTAAGCTAAACAAGTGATACATACCCGTCTGTCGATCTTATCACCCTGCAAATTATACATTAAAAATTATTCATAAATATTACTACTTCAGAAAAATCTAAATCCAAAAAAATCCCTCAAATACTTTTTCACAGTCCCTCTACAAACCCAAGCCAATAATGGATAGGATAGTTCTAATCTTTTACTATATAAAAATGGTAAGACATTTTAGAGGATAAGGATTTTATAGTTCTATAATTAATTACTTAAAAGTAAGGAAGATGTCACCACTTTTAGTATTTCTTATCATGCATTCATTGTAATCACAATGTTACAGCGAAGTTGTGGTGATGGTAGTCAAACTGTTAATTACTGTTTGGCTTTTTAAAAAACTGTTTTCAACAGACAGCAACATGATAATGCCAGGTATTAAATAAGACATGAAAATTTTAGGGTAGGTTTTTGTAACCACTAAGAGACAGTGATAGAGATAAAATAAGTTTTCAACTAGAGTAAACCAATTTTAAACTACTCTCAACTCCCCTTTCACTATAGTTAATTTTTAAGCTTTCACTTACAACTTCTACCAATGGCACTAATGTTTTCTTAAAAGCTCCAAATAAGGAAAAATTCAATGAGTGTGGCAAAATTAAAAACTAAAGAAGGACACAGCACATTATTATGGAGAGTGGGTTGGATGATTCCACTGCTAGAGCAGTGGGCAGAATAATATTAAACTTATCAACATTTTTACTCTCCCTGATTCTGAATGTTGATGACATTTATTATGGCTTTGCTAGTGTGAACTTGAATTATTCAACAGCATGGTTGGTATACCTGGGCAAATCATGTAATAGTAATTACTAAGTGCCTAGCATCTACATTTCAATAAAGCTTTGCTGTTTTCATTAAGAGTCTAAAAAAATGCAAGCATTTTTAGTTATGTTTTTCTACGTCTTGTTAGATAAATTATATACATTGGGGACTTGAGGATTTGAGAATTCACAAACATCAAGGGTGTATACTCTGTAACTGTATAGATAATGGACTACTATTCTATTTTTGTTTTTGGATGATCAATTACTCTGAGAAGAGAAAGAGGGAGGTACACAGCTATGAACTACGTTATTCCCCCTCATAAACTAACCTCAATTCAATTACTGAGAAGAAAGAGAAAATGACATGCAAGAACACTATGGATGATTTAAAAAGAAAACAAAACCCTCAAAATACCTTTCTACCCAGGACATGTGTTTCCATCATGATGCAGATCTTATAACTATTTGGCAAAACCATTCCTATAGGAATATTTATTGCTTTCTTTCTACTAAACTCTTCCGGGTTACAATGAACTAATAAGCAGGTAAGTCCTATCTTTCCTTTTTCATGTGCATCTTCTAGACATCCTTGCATCCTTGTATCACCGATATCAAAACTTATAGCCAGAACTTTTTTACCCCTTAGAGAAGTTTCATGCAATACTTTACCTGGGAAAGGATGTTGGTGCACTGCTGTAGTAAAGAAACCGGCGGGTTGCCGATACTTGTAGCAAGTTGAACCCTGAGCAACTGTTCCTTCTGGATAGCGTTTTCTTGCAAAGCATGAGCAAGGGCCACCGCAGCACACCAGTTTGAAAGTGAATCAGTAGAAAACAAACCTCCACACAGCAACTGACCAGCTGAGACCGAATTACCTGTTGCTACAAAGACGGAAAGCAGATGATAAAAAAATATATTAGATTTTCACTGTATGGAAGTAAACAAAAGGTATCTTGGAAGAAAAGTAGCACAATAAAGAAACAGAGGTTGAATATCCCTTATCTGAAATGCTTGGGATCAAAAGTGTTTCAGATTTTGGATTTTACATTTGAAATGCTCAACCTGTATAGAACACTTCAGGCATCAAGTTGATGATGATAATATCCCCCAAAATTATTACCTTAATTAAAAACATTTCTAAAACAAATCAAGGGAACTGCCACATTTTAATTATTCTACTATATACAGGGTCTTATTTTCATTTATGGTAAATAATTTCTTACAGTAATACATTTTTTACCAAAAAATTTTTGATAATAGACTTAAATTTTGACAAAAACCACAAGGTATGTAATTAAAATGAGCTTTACTGAGGTTTTCAACTTGTTTTATTTTTTTTTGAGACAGAGTCTCTCTTTGTTGCCCAGGCTAGAGTGAGTGCCGTGGAGTCAGCCTAGCTCACAGCAACCTTGAACTCCTGGGCTCAAGCAATCCTCCTGCCTCAGCCTCCCAAGTAGCTGGGACTACAGGCATGCACCACCATGCCCGGCTAATTTTTTCTATATATATTAGTTGACCAATTAATTTCTTTCTATTTATAGTAGAGACGGTGTCTCCTTGCTCAGGCTGGTTTCGAACTCCTGACTTTGAGCAATCCTCCGGCCTCGGCCTTCGAGAGTGCTAGGATTACAGGCGTGAGCCACTGTGCCCGGCCTCAACTGTTCAAGATAACAAAGGTAAGTATATTAAGAATTTATCTTTGGTAAAATGAAATATTTAAAGAATCCACAGAAAGGGTAATGACTCTACCGGGTACTACCGTGTTTCCCTGAAAATAAGACAGGGTCTTATATTTATTTTTCCTCAAGAAGACACCCTAGGGCTTATTTTCAGGGGATGTGTTATTTTTTTAAAGTATGGTACAACAATCTACATTTAACTGTATTTTTTTTTTTTGAGACAGAGTCTCACTCTGTTGCCTGAGCTAGAGTGCCGTGGCATCAGCCTAGCTCACAACAAGCTCCAACTCCTGGGCTCAAGCAATCCTCCTGCCTCAGCCTCCCAAGTAGCTGGGACTACAGGCATGTGCCACCATGCCAGCTAATTTTTTCTCTATATATTTTTAGTTGGCCAATTAATTTCTTTCTATTTCTAGTAGAGATGGGGTCTGGCTCTTGCTCAGGCTGGTCTCGAACTCCTCAGCGCAAATGATCTACCCGCCTTGGCCTTCCAGAGTGCTAGGATTACAGGCGTGAGCCACTTCACCCGGCCAACAATCTACATTTATTTAAATATAGTTAAGTCATCTTCTTCTGGAACATCATCATAACTCTCCAAACCCTGAATTCCATCCTGAATTTCTTGAGACTCTATTTCCTTTAAAACCATTGGCCCCAATCTCTCATGTCGAGCAATAGAGCTCTCATGGGGCAGATGAGAAGGGCTGCTCATCTTCTTTACCACTCCATGACAAAATGCATGGGTTGTGCAGAAACACTGCATAGCCAGGCCCATCACTAGGGCTTATTTTCAGGGTAGGACTTATATTGCGCAAATGCTTAGAAATCCTGCTCGGGCTTATTTTATGGGTAGGTCTTATTTTTAGGGAAATACGGTAGAACAACAGACCAAAATGTTAAGTGTGATTTAATGGTGAAATTTATCTTTAGAGTGATAATTACAATTAACAGTAGCTTCTGTTTATTGGCATCTATTATATGCCAGGTGCTAAAGTATGAGCTTAACATACTCAATTTAATTGCATTAATCCTCGCAATATTCCCAATGAGGTGTTATCCCCATTTATAGATGAGTATTATTATACCCCCATAACTTGAGAAGGCTCAAGTTAAAAATAATTTGCCCAAAGTTACACAGCAAGAATAGTGGAAATTCTACAATGCAAACTCTGGTCCAACTCCAAAGCATGTTCTTTAAACTTACTTGCAGGCCTTGGAACTCAAGTTTGTTTGTTTTTTCCCCTAAGCATACAAAATTAGGCTGAAGCATACAGAGAAAAGATTCAATTAAAAGCTTGAAAGACATTTACTTTTTAAAATAGAAATAGGAACTATATTATTTACCATCAATGGTGGAAGGTAGAAGTGTTGACACAATTTCTCCTTGTCCTTTTTGGTTTTTATATAAGAAACACTGGAAACAATAGAGAACAGCACAGCGCAATACAAATGGCTGCCTTTCATTAACCATGGACATGAGAAGTACCACAATTGCCGGTCTGTCACATTTAAAAAGAAAAGAACAAAACAAAACATTGCAACCCAAGTAAACAAGTCAACAGTGAGTCATTTTTGTTGGCTGAGGAAGCATAACCTGAACACCAGCAAGTTAAGTATTTCTATTTCCATTTCACAGAAAAGAAAACTAGCTGAGTGAAGTGAAGTAACTTGTTTGCCATGTTAGGATGTGGAAGAGGTGATATCTGAACCTAAATATTTAAGTTCCAAAGACTACACACTCTTCTAAAATACCATTATTTGGCCAGGCGCAGTGACTCATGCCTACAATCCTAGCACTTTGGGAGGCAGAGGTGGGAGGACTGCTTGAGCCCAGGAGTTCAAGACCAGTCTGAGCATTATAGCAAGACCCAGTCTCTATTAAAAATTAGCCAGTGTGGTGGTACACGCCCACAGTCCTGGCTACTTGGGAGGCCAAGGCAGGAGGACTGCTTGAGCTCAGGAGTTTGAGATTGCTGTGAGCTATGCCACTGCACTCTAGCCTGGGCAACAGAGCAAGACCCTGCCTCAAAAATAAAACCCACAAAAAACCCCCAATATTTATCTTTTTTTTTTTGAGACAGAGTCTCACTCTGTTGCCTGGGGTAGAGTGCCGTGGCGTCAGCCTAGCTCACAGCAACCTCAAACTCCTGGGCTCAAGCAATCCTACTGCCTCAGCCTCCTGAGTACCTGGGACTACAGGCATGCGCCACCATGCCTGGCTAATTTTTTCTATATATATATTAGATGGGCAATTAATTTCTTTCTATTTATAGTAGAGACGGGGTCTCGCTCTTGCTCAGGCTGGTTTTGAACTCCTGACCTTGAGCAATCCGCCTGCCTTGGCCTCCCAGTGTACTAGGATTACAGGCGTGAGTCACTGTGCCTGGCCCCCAATATTTATCTTGTCAGATAATTTCTAGTTTCAAAACATACAGATGAACTTATTTAAAAAGAGTAAGATGTATATGTGAGATATATTAACAATCCAAAGTAAGTTTTTACTTCCTCAGAGGAATCTCAATTAGTTCCTTTTCCTACCTTGGTGGGTTTGAAGGTGCATTTACAGATGCAAAGTAGTCTTGGTTTACTTGGCAGCCTCGAATAACTTCTGATACAGTATTTATGGTCTGTTAAGAAGAGAAAAAAAAAAACATTTAGAGAAAGTAAGTAAAGTTAGAAAATTTGTTTTCAAAAGAAGAAATTGTTATATGCTGCTTTTTAAGTGCCAAGATTCAGGCACGAAAAAAAATCAATGATGGCATTGTAATTTTATAGCACTTTCTCAACGTGAAATTTTAAAACATTAAGCAGGGGCCTCCAATTAAAAATAACACTTGAAGGCCGGGCGCGGTGGCTCACGCCTGTAATCCTAGCTCTCTGGGAGGCCGAGGCGGGCGGATTGCTCAAGGTCAGGAGTTCAAAACCAGCCTGAGCAAGAGCGAGACCCCGTCTCTACTATAAATAGAAAGAAACTAATTGGCCAACTGATATATATATAAAAAATTAGCCGGGCATGGTGGCGCATGCCTGTAGTCCCAGCTACTCAGGAGGCTGAGACAGAAGGATCGCTCGAGCCCAGGAGTTTGAGGTTGCTGTGAGCTAGGCTGACGCCACGGCACTCACACTAGCCTGGGCAACAAAGCGAGACTCTGTCTCAAAAAAAAAAAAAAAAAAATAACACTTGACCACATGCACTTAAAATCTCAAGAAAGCAAAATGAATAATATCTTCTAAGAGAGAAGAGAATCTATTTCTACAAAACAAAGATGTTTTAAAATAAAATCAGAGAACTTAAAATGTAACAAATTAAAAATTCAATTTAAGAATGAAGTTGAAAAAACTTCCAAGAAAGTAGAAAAGACAAATTATATTTCAAAACATGTTGTACAAAATAATCATACACTATTTTTGTTTGTCAATTAAAAGTCACTTAAGTTTTTAAAAAGACAAACGAGGTCCAGAAAGTCTAACAATCTAATTAAAGAGTTGCAGAAAGAAAACATTAAAGAGAACAGGAAATTATCAAGGAATACCAAAAACATCCTCAGAACTGAAGGACATGTGTCTCTAGCTGAGTGCCCAGTGAGTGGCAAAAATAATTAGAATGGGGTAGGGAAGGTCCACAGGATAGCATATCATCAGTAAATTTCAGAAAATCATAAATAAGAAAAGATCTCAAAAGTTTCTACAGAGAAAAAGCAGGTTTCATTTAAAAAAGGATCAGGATGCAGAATGACTTCAGACTTCTTAATAGCAACACTGGATTGATGTTGTGAAAGTTAAGTATTGGTGTGTTAGTGATTTCCGGCCCTGAATTCCATATCCAGTCAAACAAATTAACTCTGACAGTGGAGGAATAACAGTTTTTTTTTTTGAGTCAAGAGTCTCACTCCGTTGTCCGGGCTAGAGTGCCGTGGCGTCAGCCTAGCTCACAGCAACCTCAAAACTCCTGGGCTCAAGTGATCCTCCTGCCTCAGCCTCCTGAGTAGCTGGGACTACAGGCATGCACCACCATGCCAGGCTAATTTTTTCTATATATTTTTAGTTGGCCAATTAATTTTTCTATTTTTAGTAGAGATGGGGTCTTGCTCTTGCTCAGGCTGGTCTCGAACTCCTGACATTGAGCGATCCTCCCACCTCAGCCTCTCAGAGTGTTTAGGATTACAGGTGTGAGCTACCACGCCTGGCCAGGAATGATGTTTTTAGACATGAAAGAGCTAAAAAAATTTCTCTTGTCATTTAGTCTGCTTTAGGAAATTAAGGAAAATCAGATAATGAACCAAGGGGTAGGGGAAAAAGATATGGGACCCAGATAACCAAGGTATCCAGGTCAAAAGGGAGGTAAAGGAAATCCTAGGAGGATGGCAAAAGAAAGTCCCAGGACCAGAGACTTGCCTCAGGAGAAGGATAGAAGGTTTCCAGTAGGCCCTAGGTAGACAATGACCTGTGAAGCATATGACAGTATTGATATGCATAGATATATAGGAAATCAGTAAACTGAAAAAATATAATTATAATTCACGAAAGAAAGATATAAAAAAAAGATATAGGGCTCTATTTGGCTTAGCAAGAATAGTACTAGTACAGGCCTAATAATATAAACCCCAAGTATTGATTTAAATATAAATGCCATAAAATAATTGTGGGGTGACATGAGGAAGTAATGTGGGAGTTTATATGGGTGGTGGGGGGAGTGAGACTTAGGTAAGGAGGAATGAGGTTGAAGGCAGCTGATTTTGTTATAAAACTTATTATTAGGGCCAGGCCAGTGGCTCACACCTGCAATCCTAGCACCCTGAGAGGCCGAGGTGGGCGGATTGCTCAAGGTCAGGAGTTTGAAACCAGCCTGAGCAAGAGTGAGACCCTGTCTCTACTAAAAATAGAAAGAAATTAATTGACCAACTAAAAATATATATACAAAAAAAAAAATTAACCGGGCGTGGTGGCATATGCCTGTAGTCCCAACTACTTGGGAGTCTGAGGCAGGAGGATGGCTTGAGCTCAAGAGTTTGAGGTTGCTGTGAGCTAGGTTGATGCCATGGCACTCTAGCCCGGGCAACAGAGTGAGACTTTTGTCTCAAAAAAAAAAAAAAAAAAATTGACAAATGAGCATATCTTTGGGAATCGATACCGTCCTCATTATGCTAATTACATTTTAATACGATCAGTAAAGAATTTGACATACAAAAATGGTTAACTATCACTGGTTTTCCTTCAGCCAATATCTAATTCTTCCTTGGATTCCTGATTTCAGCTTCCACAGGCAGCCTGACGTAACTGGGTTTACCTCCGTCAGGATGTCGGCAGGAACCCCGGTAGCCATCAGGATGGTACAGAGCTGCTGCAGTAACCCGCACTGGAACATGGCTTTCTGGCAGCTGCTGGTAGCACCAGGAGGGTTGGTGGGAGACACCAGTACACGAACAAGCTGTGAAGGAGAAAACAAAATTTGTCTTTTGAAGATTTGAAAAGGCTGTAGGCAAATCTGATCTGTAAGAACAAGAAAGTGTGTGAAGCAGCCCCTACTTGCCCAGCCAGATCTAGGTGTTTTGCCTTCCTGCTTACATGGCAGCAGTTCTGTTACAACACATACTACACATTATGCTATTTGCTTAGGGCTGTCTCCTTCTGGTAATTGGGAACTCATAGAGAGTGGAAACTAACTGCCTCGGTCAATTTTGTATCGCAATTATTTCTTACACATTCAATATATAAGTGAATGGGCGGCAGATTTCTTATCAAAGGATGAACTACCTAATAATAGAGCCGGTCTGAAAACAGAATGGCATAACGTGTGATAAATTTCCTCTAAACTGGAAATATTTAAAGAGAGGCTAAAACTAACAATTGGAGATATGGTAAAAGATTTATGCATTAGGCAAGGGCTTAGTTTTGTTGACTTTTGGTGCCATTAAAATCCCTATGATTCTATGATTACTCTGAACCTGAACATAAAATTTCAGAAACATGAAAAAAGTCATCCTAAGCAACTATTAGCACAGTTACATCTCATTTTATATATATTTTGCATCTTATAATGAGCTTTCTGAGAGTCTCTGGGGATATTGGTCCAATAAAACGGCATAGAAGGGATTCCAGCAGGGAAAGGAAGCTGGCCATAAAGCTATAGTTCTATGAAAAAGTTAAGATATTTTGGGACTAAAAAAATTTTCAGAAGATGTTTCCCCTAACTGTAAAATTTGGATGAAAAATCTCTAAATAGACCAATTTCAGTTTTCAGTGGCTTAGAATTCAACCATGAGAGTAACTGTAATGAAGAATAATTTCAATTAGGATGTATATCCAAACAGGAAAACAATGATGCATTCTTATTTGGTATATAATAGTGAAGTTGAAATATAAGCAACCCTAAATAAAGCAATAAAGAATGAATACTCTAACAGTTTGAATAGCGGAAGGCAACCTGTGGCCAACCTGTGAAGTCATGACTACTCAATCTTTGATGTGGAGAACACATTAAAATGAATTAAACTCAGTTCCTTTGCTTTGGAGTTTATGGTCTTCAAGACTAGTAAAGAAAGAAAAGCTTTATTAAGCTAGGAAAAGCTAATTGGCTTACTCACTTTTAAAGTAAAGAATACTTAAAGAACTCACCATTATATAACTAGACTACTGCATTTTTATGTTTATAGGCTATACTCTATTAAAAATTTTGGGAAGATAAAAAAGTACTTTACTTTTTAAACAGTGACATTTTAAATAATTTAAAATAATAATAATAATTTTAAATAATTCTTTACAAAGTACCCTAAACCATATAACACATGAATAGGCTCCTCAAGTAGTTTAAATTTTCACTGTTTGGCAGGAAATACATGTTTCTGCCCCTCATAAAATTCTCTCTCTAATTACATTTTAAAAATTACTTTTCTAGAGGAATTTTCTTTAAGAAAGCAGTATTAAAGATATCAAGCTTACTACCTGATGACGCTATTTCTAAGGCTTAAAAAATAAATGCTTGAAATGTATAATACTGACATATGACAAAGGAAATGATGAAGTTGGGAGTAGAGTAAGGACTCTGTGACTATGTTCTCCTGCAAAATACTTTTATAATAGTTGTTAAGCATATTCTAAATATGGTACCTACATAATTTATAATCCAAACCAGGACACTTCTAAAGTGAAAGAGGACACTATTAGTAATTACAAAATGAATACCACACCGGCAAACTGGGGCATACGGTCACCCTAATTATCAATCAATCCCATGCTGGCAACCCCCACGGCATGGAGCAATATGCAGACTCTGATACAGTGGAGAGATTAACCATCTAGCTCTGAGGTCCACAGCTTCAGAGACACAGGAGCAATTCAGAGACATTCAAAGACTCACAAGAATTACTAGAGAATTCATAAGTGAGGAGGCTGGTATAAACTTAAAGATTTGGAGAAGGGGAATTCGATAAAGGAAAAAATAAGAGAAATACTTCAAAGGACTTCAAAATTTTCTCTGATGAGGATATCATTTGGGAACCTACTATCCTCACTTTTATAATCACCACTAAGCTTTTGCCATAAAGCTTTAATAAAATTGCAGGTAAGTCCGGGTGTGGTGGCTCACGCCCGTAATCTTAGCACTTTGGGAGGCTGAGATGGGAGGATCACTTGAGGCCAAGAGTTCAAGACCAGCCTGAGAAACATAGCAAGACCACATCTCTACAAAAAATGCAAAAATTAGCTGGGCATGGTTGCGTATACCTGTGGTCCCAGACTCAGGAGGCTGAGGTAGGAAGATCATTTGAGCCCAGAAAGCGTGAGGTTGTAGTAAGCTATGATAATGCCACCGCACTCTAGCCCAAGCAACAGAGTGAGACTCTTTCTCTCTCTCGCAAAAGAAAAAAAAAAGACAAGAAAAGAAAGAGAAAAATAAGAGGTGGTTTGTCAATTTAATTTGTATTGGACTTAAAACTCAGACTATTAATCTTTGGGAGCAGGGACACTATCATTCACTTCATAGTATCTAGGGCCTAGCTCTCGGTAAGTGTTTATTGAATGAATTAACACTTAATATTTTGAATATTAAAATTTATTATACTAGACCCCTAATCAAAGAAGGCAGATTTAAAAAATTTGAATCAACAATATAACCTATTATTCCCTAAAGGAAAACCCATCAGGAAAATATATGTCTGAATTTGCTTTAAAATAATACAGTAGAGTAAGAGAGAAGAATAAAAGATTAAACAAAATTACAAGATGTTAATAACTGTTGAAGCTGAATAATGCTGGGTGGGAGTGCTCTGTGTAACTGCAAATTTCCACATTTAAAGGGTTTTTTTAAGCCCACTTGAAACCAACAGAATATCCTGGATTTTTCAAACACAAGCAATATTCTTTCCTTCAAAAAGATCAATGTCAAAATTCTTATCAGTTTATGTCTAAGGACAGTATACCTGTAGCATTAGATGTAGATTGGTCACTTTCTGTGCAGACCAGCCAGAATTTTCATCTCCAACTTCAAACCAAGGTTTCATACGCTGAATATATGAGCCTTCTTTAAAAAAATTTTGATTGGAATTGTTGTTTTTTAACAAGTTTTGGAGCAAAATCAAACAATCTTCTACTACTATACCTGGGGAAAGAATGTAAAATGAAAGTGTTAAGGCTCATAAAATCTGACAGAAAATTCAATTCCCAAACATTTTAAAAAAGATAACTTTCTAGGCTCAGCATCTCTTCAGTATGGGAAGGCAGACAGCCTGTTCTGACTCCTGATGACCCCAGGACATAATTTTCTAGCTCTTTCTAAGGTCCCCAGTGATCTCTTGACTTCTATGTTCAACTATCAACTTACCTCAGGAACTTACAGCTTTTCTTCAGATCCCTGCTGAAACATTATTTCTATAGGAATGACTATCAAGATTCAAGAACTAGGTCACGATACCAGCTACTTACAGTAGCCTGCTCCTTTTATTATTAGGTAGTGTCTGTCTTCTTGACTAGGTTATAATTTGTGGACACCCTACTTAGCTCTGTATCCTCGGCAGAGACAAAGACAAGACACTGAGTACATACCCAGAAGCTAACTATTAAATATTTGTTGAATGAATCAATCATATCTTATTTTATCTCTAAGAAGCTCCTGAAATAGTCAGTCTCTTCTTTGAAACTTCCCTTGGTTTCTGAAACACTACTCCCCTGATTTTCCTAACAGCTCCCTGGCTGCTCCTCAGGCTATTTTTTCATGGTTGCTGTTCACCATGGTTTCATCCTTTTCCCTCTTCTCTGCTTACAGCATGCCACTTTCCAGGGCAATGTCATCCACACTGCAGCTTCCACCACCCTCACAGAAGACAAAGCTCCACCTGATTTTGACTTCACCAAGTGCTAAATTAACCAATGGCCCTGTTTCCTTGGCGAAACGCTGACTGATGCTAGGTGCTAGTTCCTTATTCTCATCTTTGGTGACAATCCTCACTCTCTTAGTATAACCTCTTATCTTTGTGGCTCAAGTATTTTCAACATATCTATTCTCTGAGAATTTCAACTGATTAACCAGACACCTTTCTCCTTTTTCGGAAACTCTCTTCTGTCTCCTTCCCTATTTAGTTTAGATTATATATATCTTCATTTCCTCCACTCTATAGATAATATGCTAAATTCTCTTGCCTCATTGCCTTTTCATAGCACCTTCCTGGAAAAGACCTAAACCTGTGTTTTTCTGCATGTGCACCTAGGAAGCTAAATATTACTGGGTGGGGGGAGAAATCACGTAATCAAGCAGCCTGTACTGCTGTAAAATCATGAATACCCTCAACAGGGCCTTTATCCCTGACTGAAAATCTTCCTAATTACAGTAGTTAACTACCTCTCCTATTCTTCAAAAGACAATTTCTAACTTTCTCCATTAATTCTCAACTGTGTCCTCCCCCTTCACTCTCAGCATATGGCTCTGCCTTCAACTTAACTCATCAACAAATTTCAACACCAAAAAACCCGACATATTAACCTGTGCCTTCAGAAAATTAGGAGAAATGTGAGAATGCAGTATTCAAAGAGATATAGCTGAGATTTTTCAGAAATGATGAACGATACCAACCTAGATTGCAGAAGCCTAACAAATACAAAACAGGACAAATAAAAAGAAATCCACACTCAACATGCTATAGTGAAAGAAAAAAAGGAGTATAATGTATGAGTTCCCATTTCTCCCTCCAATTATTAATATATTCTCTAGAACCTAACAATTTAGTGAGTATTAAAATAATCTCTTCCAATAATCTCTTCATACTATACCTCCATCACTGTTCCCCTCTTCTGTAATAATGTCCAGTAGTCTCTCAAATGCATTTTCAAAAGCAACAATTTTCTGGATTGCTCCATTGCTTCTTGTTAGTGCCTGTAGTAGTAAGACACCCTTGTAGAGAAGAAAGATAATGTTTAGTGGTGTACATCTGCAAAACATTTAAAAATCACAGGAATTTTTTTTTCTTTTTTGAGACAGAGGCTCGCTTTGTTGCCCAGGCTAGAGTGAGTGCCATGGCTTCAGCCTAGCTCACAGCAACCTCAAACTCCTGGGCTCAAGCAATCCTACTGCCTCAGCCTCCCAAGTAGCTGGGACTACAGGCATGTGCCACCATGCCCGGCAAATTTTTTCTATATATATGTTAGTTGGCCAATTAATTTTTTTCTATTTATAGTAGAGACGGGTCTCGCTCTTGTTCAGGCTAGTTTCGAACTCCTGGCCTCGAGCAATCCGCCCGCCTCGGTCTCCCAGAGTGCTAGGATTACAGGCGTGAGCCACTGCGCTTGGCCAAAAATCACAAGAATTTCATAAGCCAAACCCCTTTACTTTATATATGGGGAGAAAAAGGACAGAGAAGTTAAGTAACCTCCCTAAGGTTATAGATCCCAAAGGGACAGAGCCGAGACTAGAATCCATGTCTAACAATTCCTAATTTAGTGCTCTTTTCACTGTATGATAGAAAGATACAACAATTCTTTCACATTCATCAATTATTACATAGTTTTCACTGCGGCTTAAGAAAGTTGATGATGATTGTATCTGCCTCAGGAATGCTACCTAAATGCTTCATAATAGTAATCATGGAAAAGCTGTCATTCAGTGTGACTCAACAAACATCACCACATTTTATCAGAGACAGTTCAGTATTCTTGTAAATATCCAGTCCACAAATCCCCAAAACTTGATTGTAAGTCAGCAGAAAAAGATGAAAAAACTCATGCTTACGAATGGCTTGTCCAGCACAAGGTAATTTATAGTAGTCTTTGCCTCTGACTTTTAGTTTTTCCCAGCTCCTGTTAAGCTGGATGTAGTTCATATATTTTGCAATCTCTTTATCATTCACTGTTACCCATTCTTGCTTATTTTAGTATCAATCAAGTACTTTATGAGCCTCTAAGTGTCCCATATATCATGACAGTAAAAGAGACAGCAAATATTTCATGAAAAAAAGCACAGA
This sequence comes from Microcebus murinus, assembly GCF_040939455.1. Classification (NCBI taxonomy): domain Eukaryota; kingdom Metazoa; phylum Chordata; class Mammalia; order Primates; family Cheirogaleidae; genus Microcebus; species Microcebus murinus. The sequence continues at coordinate 1,657,164 of NC_134129.1, forward strand.
TATTACTTTGGAGGAAGAAAAACAGTAAATAGGTAGTTCAAAAGTTCCAGAGGCAAATTCGTTGTTGGTGTCATTATTAGGCAGATTAAGTATTCATATAAGACAAAAAATGTCCGGGGCCTTATTGAGCTCATTCCACTCATTTTCCTGATTGTCAAGTTTCAACACTAAGATGAGATAGGCAAAAGTGGTTACTTTTAGATGTCAAATTCTCCTGATTAATGCTGCCAACTTGAGCTTAACTGCTGAAAAAGGGAAGACGGAATACAGTGGAAACTGAGAAGAAAACTGAGGCACCAAGATAAAGTGGGTTTAAAAACTGGTTGCCCTACTTACTAGTTGTACAACTATATGCAAATTACATAAATTGAGTATACTAATACGTAAAACAAGGATAATAATATCTTTGTCATAGGGTTTTTAATAAAGACTAAAGGAGATAAAACAACCTCTATAGAGCCCACTATATTATAAATTCTCAGTACATGTTAGTTTCTTTTCCCCTTATCCTCTTGAATAGGTTTATTGAAATTTAAAAAACATACAGCTTTAGAACAAGTAAAAACCAAGAATCTAGACATCACAACAAAACAGAACTTAATCTCTAATTGTAAAATTAATTAAATTCAACATAAACAGATAATCATTTTACTTGTCTCAAATAAAAATTGAGAAAAAAAGGTTAGGAACAGAAAAAAAGGAAAATGGTAGATTTAAGAACCAAGATAATACAGTTACTAAAGAGCAATTTTATACCTGGAAATGAAAATTAATAATAGTGATATTAACAGAAATTTAGAAAGGGATAATTTTTTAATTAATTGATTTACATGATATCCTCTTTTTATTTTATTTATTTATTTTGAGACAGAGTCTCACTCTGTTGCTCAGACTAGAGTGAGTGCCATGGCATCAGCCTAGCTCACAGCAACCTCAAACTCCTGGGCTCAAGCAATCCTCCTGCCTCAGCCTCCCAAGTAGCTGGGACTACAGGCATGTGCCACCATGCCTGGCGAATTTTTTCTATATAAATTAGTTGGCCAATTAATTTTTTTCTATTTATAGTAGAGACGGGGTCTTGCTCTTGTTCAGGCTGGTTTCGAACTCCTGGCCTCGAGCAATCCGCCCGCCTCGGTCTCCCAGAGTGCTAGGATTACAGGCGTGAGCCAGATATCCTCTTTTTAAAATTTAAAGCCAAGAGAAGAATAGAACAGAAACTTTAGGCTTAAGATACATAGTCATATTTTAGTCAACAAAAGATATTCAGAATTCCTAATAGATAAATGCCCATTTAAATAATTCTTAAAAGATAACATTTGAATATTAAAGAATAAAAAATGTTCTTCTCATAAGTTATATTACTATATAATTTCACTACCTGTAATATTAAATATGAAAAATTAAAAAAAAATCTCAGTGAACTATAAGTCAAGAATGCTTCATTTTTGTCTCTGCTTTGCCAATAACCAGTTGTGACTCTAAGAGCAACCCAGATGATATTTACTAGAAATCAGGATGAAAAAGGCATAGGGCTAGGGACCACAAATACAAAGACAATTGCAAACAAAGAACAACTGACTTGGTTTCTGTGGGTTCTGGGCTTTTCACTATAAATATGAAAACGTAATCAGCTTGACATGATCTCTTTAATTAAATCCAGAATTTAATTTTAAAAACACTTTTCCAATTTCTATCTAAAGTGTTAGAGTTTTGATGAGTTGTAGAGAACAGAGAAAAATGCTCAAGCAACAAAACAATATGGCATCAATACAAAACACTCAAACTTACATGCAAATATTAAAATAAATTAGAATGGAAAATAACTCCAGAGCAAATCATGCTCTATATTTAAATAGAGATTAACATGGAAGATCCTTAGAAATACATATTCAATCAAATGAAGGTGAGAACTCCAAATGTAATGCTTTGCTGGATTACATAGTTTAGCCTATAATCCTAGCACTCTGGGAGGCCAAGGTAGGAGGATAGCTTGAGCTCAGGAGTTTAAGACAAGCCTGAGCGAGAGTGAGACCCCATCTCTATTAAAAATAGAAAAAAATAGCTGGGCGAGGTGGTATGCACCTGTAGTCCCAGCTACTTGGGAGGCTGAGGCAGGTGGATCACTTGAGTCCAGGAGTTTGAGGTTGCTGTGAGCTAGGCTGACGCCACGGCACTCTAGCCCAGGCAACAGAGTGAGATGCTGCCTCAATAAATAAATTAATTAATTAAAAAAAATAAAAAGATGAAAGGATTATATAGTTCATTGTCTGGGGATGTCTTCTCTACTCCTTAGGAGGAAAAGGAAATTGTGGAGGTAGAATTTGGTATGAAATATAACCTTCTGGCAGATGGTAAAAGAAATTCTAAACTTACGGAAGGAATAAATTTTTTTTTTTTTTCTTGAGACAGAGTCTCGCTTTAATGTCCAGGCTAGAGTGAGTGCCATGGCATCAGCCTAGCTCACAGCAACCTCAAACTCCTGGGCTCAAGCAATCCTCCTGCCTCAGCCTCCCGAGTAGCTGGGACTACAGGCATGCACCACCATGCCCGGCTAATTTTTTCTATATATATTAGTTGGCCAATTAATTTCTTTCTATTTTTAGTAGAGACAGGGTCTCGCTCTTGCTCAGGCTGGTTTCGAACTCCTGACCTCGAGCAATCTGCCCGCCTCGGCCTCCCAGAGTTCTAGGATTACAGGCGTGAGCCACTGCACCTGGCCGTGAAGGAATAAATTTAAATAGCAAAACGGTTTGTCTAAGCCAAAATACTAGATAACTAGGAAAGAAAGAAAGAATGTGGCTTTGTATATAATAACTTAAAGAGGTCATTACCCCAACTTTCTAAATCTCACTTCTTAAAACTTGGAGTAAGAGTCAACAAAGATTTCACTTGCAAAGAGGAAAAAAACGCTACATATTCTTGGATTTTTTTTTTCAAATTTAACTTACATCATTACGTATAACTTCCCTGGAATCTGCTAACAAGTCCATCAATCTTGACACACCTAGAACATAACATAAAACATGTGAACATGTAAAAAATGCTGGCAGACAAAAAATGCAAATAGTAGTTTAAATTATTAACAATTTATTAACCCATCATTTCAGTGCCTTACTCTAGGAAATGATCCTCATTTTTTAATCAAAATAATGTAACAAAGATAAGTCACTTACCCATGGGACTAACTAAAATAATTTGTTGCACCTGAGGCCCCAGCTGTTTTAAAAGAGAAGTCAGGAGCTTCACACCAGGCCAGCGGACGTGGAAATCAAACTCCTGCAATGTGAGAATTTAAAATATTTAACATCTATAATTCATATTTTCAAGAAAAACATGTTAAAGTGGTACTACCAGTAAAATATGAAAATTTAGCAAGCTTTTTAAAAAAGCAATTTAAGAAATAAAAAGCAATAAAAAGAAAATAGAGTTCAAATAGTTACTGATGGGCTAAAACAGTATTTTGTAAAAACAGAAATAACAGAGTATTTGAAGAGATTATATATTAATATTTCTTAATACATGCATGTGGATCTCTTGCTCTGAGACAATAAACTTCACTATCTTTAAAAATATGTATGTTTTGCTTTCTTAGTAATACTCAAAAAGGTAACAAAAGAAGCTATTAAGATGGAAAAAAACTCAAGATTCCCTATTTACCTCCAATAAAGATAAGAGAAGAGTGACATTTTCTTGCTGCTTAATGAAAATTTCTGTAAACTGGCTTCCCAAATCCTCACTCTGTCTTGTGGAATTTTCTTCTGTAATATTCAAAGATAAAGAACTTCAAACATGACGGTATGTTATTTTAAAGTATTCTTTAATCAAAGAGTTAAGCAGAAATGATAATTTTCCCAGTATTTAAACAATTCAACATGGAAACAGTATGGCTGGTAGTGATATCACAATTATGATGTAAAGCTATACCCTTAAAATAATTTTTGTATACTTTTAAATACTTTTTTATTTGTTAGGTGCTTAAATGTGATATCTGAAGAAAAGATATTTAAATATTCACATTTTCTCAAGCACATTTTTAGGCTGAATTTCCATTAGGTCCTAAGGAAACTGGGGTGATAGAAACATTGTCTTCAATGTGGTAGTGGTGATACTTTTGCCCAAACTCACAGAACTCTACCACTACAAAGAGTGAATTTTATCATATATAAATTTTATCTCAAAACCCTATCCCTTAAAACATCAGCAAACATGTAGTCCTTGTTGATTGCTAGAGTTACTGTGTTAATTTTATTATAAAATTAAACCAATTATCTACAGATTCTTTAGTGTCTCCTTCACATATATATATACTATGAAATTATTTAGTGATAAAAATCAGAATTCTAGCTGAGTGTGGTGCTGTGCACCTGCAGTCCTAGCTATTAGGGAGGCTGAGGCAGGAGGATCATTTGAGCCCCGGAGCTGGAGGTTGCTGTCACTCCAGCCTGGGCAACAGAGCGAGACCCTATCTCAAAAAAAATTTAAAAATCAGCATTTTGACATTTAATTAATCTCATATTCTTTAAAAGATTTTGCATTTATTGCTTAAAAGTCTTTAGATTAAACTATATATTGTTTCAATGTGCTTTGTCAAAAAACACACATAAAGGATCACTAAAATTGGGAGCAACAATTTCCAAAGCAAATTATCATTTAAGATCTGCCTATTTTATAAACTCAATTTAGAGATGGCAAATCTACTACTCCGTACCTTTCTCTCACCCACACCAGACATAGCTGACTCATCACAACATTGTCTGAGCATCAGAATCCTTTCCCACATGTTGCTCCAGGAAGTGACTATAGTGACTATAGGCCAATGGAGCTGGCGATCAAGTTCAAACCTATTATCCCTCAAAAATGCTTTTCCAAATGTGAAATTTTAATATAATATTAATACAGTAGAGAAATGGGGGGAAGAAACCCTACCAGATGTCAGGAAAAGCAAAGCAATTCAAAGAATGAAGCTCAAAACAGAAATGTTTTCCTCTATTAAGTACCCAAATATGCTGGGATTATCCTTCAGAAACTCTAAGAAATATTTCTCTCAATCATCTCTTGCATTAGTAAAAGAATTCAAGTGCTTCTGAGCCTTAAAACCATATTACATAAAAAATACTTTAGTTTTAAAAGGATTACTTTGACTGCTATGCTAAGAATAGATCAGGGAATAAGGAAAATAGGGCGATGGGTCAAGAGGCAATAATCAAAGAGGTAAAGGTAGCTTAGACCTTAGGAGCTACAATTTTTATGAAAACACGGGGAACAGAATCTGCTAACACACTGCACAGAGGAATGTGACAGTTGGGGAAGGAAGAGTGATTCCAAGGTCATGTCCTGAAGAACCGGAAGGACAGAGTTGCTGTTTACTGAGATGGGAAACACTGTGGGACTAGCAAGATGGGAGGTAAAGAGAAAACCAGAAATTTACTTTTGGACATGTTATGTTTGAGATACCTTATAAAAATCCAAGTGGAGACACCAAATAGGCAGCTTTATAAATACAAGCATAGATGCCAACAGAGAGATCTGCATTGGACACACAGATTAGAGCGTTGACATAAATGATATTTAAAGTCACATAACTGGGTGACAAAGGGCAACTAAAAAAAACTTATAGCCAACATCATCCTTAATGGTGAAAGACTGAATGTTTTCCCCTTTAACATCAGGAAGAAGGCAAGAATGTCCACTCTTTCGAATTCTAGTCAACATTACACTGGAGGCTGGGCTTGGCTCACGCCTGTAATCCTAGCACTCTGGAGGCTGAGGTTGAATGGGGGCAAGGAGGAAGAGCAGTAGATTACAAACAAGCACACAAAGCTTTTGGATAGGTTCACTGTTTTGGTGGTGGTAGTGATATCACAAGTTTATACAAATGTCAACACTCATCAAATTGTATATTGACATATTTATATAGGTATAATTACTGTATGTTAATTACATCAATACAGCTCTGTGTGTAGGGAGAGGAATCCAAGTAGAGATATCAGGTGAGTATTTGAATATACAGTTATGACCTTCAGTGGAAAGGTATGGGTTGGACATATACATTTGAATGGGAAGCATATAAATGATACTTTTTAAGTTATAAGCCTGGATGAGATCACCAATGGAGAAAGTAGAGAAGGAAAGAAATCTGTGCCCTGGGGCATTCCAATACTAAGAAGTTGGAGGGGATGAGGAAAACTGCAAAGGAGACAAAGAAAGTGAAACAAGAAAAACAGCCAGTGAAACAGCAGGAAAACCAGGAGGCTGGAGATTGGCAAACAAATGAAGAAAGTATTTCAAGGAGAAAGGAGTAACTATCCAATAACACCAATAGCTCGAGTACCCTCTGAACTTGATATGATCAAGAAATGAAGTAGCAGCACTAATAGGAGTAGAGGTAATTTCTGTTTATTTACAGAATGACTAGAATATGGAGTAGTAAATACTTTCCTAAGTAGCAGTACAGTAAAATGGAAGAAACCCCCAAAGACTTTTGAGTAAGACCAATTAAACTCATATTCCACCACTTAGAAGCAATGTTACTTTGGGCAAGTAGCCTAACTACATCAAGCCTCAGTTTCCTTATTTGTAAAATGGGGACAATGTCTTCACATAGAGTTTTCTATGAGGATTCAAAATAAGCAAAATACCTAGCAGAGTGCTTGGTAAATAATGTGTTCAATAAACAGTAGTAGTAGCAGCAGCATCCTTAAGACAGGATTTCTCAAACTTTGCATTACTGACATTTCAGGCCAGAGAAGTCTCTGTTGTGGAGCACTTTTTGTGCACCAAAGGATGTTTAGCAGCATCCCTGGTTTTTATCCACTCAATGCAGTAGCACTTCCCTAATTCCCCTAAGACAACCAAAAATGTCTCCAGATATTGCCAAACATCCTGGGGGTGGGGTAAACTGCCCTCAGTTGTGAAATGCAGTACTAAGATTTACAACCTAAGCTATATATAGATCACCACGTTTTCAAATGATACAGAACATAGCAATCCTTCTTTAATGATTCAGAAAAAGTTCCAGACTCTTACAAGGTTACCATTAATATTATCATCAAGATGCAAAATATATAAAAAGTATATCTAGCCGGGCACGGTGGCTCACGCCTGTAATCCTAGCACTCTGGGAGGCCGAGGTGGGTGGAATGCTCGAGGTCAGGAGTTCGAAACCAGCCTGAGCAAGAGCGAGAACCCCATCTCTACTAAAAATAGAAAGAAATTAATTGGCCAACTAATATATATAGAAAAAATTAGCCAGGCATGGTGGCGCATGTCTGTAGTCCCAGATACTTGGGAGGCTGAGGCAGGAGGATTGCTTGAGCCCAGGAGTTTGAGGTTGCTGTGAGCTAGGCTGACTCCACTGCACTCACTCTAGCCTGGGCAACAAAGTGAGACTCTGTCTCAAAAAAAAAAAAAAAGAAAAAAGTATAACCTGTGGTATTTCCAGAAAGTTGTTTGTTTGTAAACAAGTCCTGATATTGATATTTTACCTTACATTTATCTCTTTTTTCTCAAAGTTGTATACAATCTACCAAAAAAGGGTAATTATTTGAGTTTATGATTGTTTGGATTCTAAATAAAAAGAAATTTACTGTGTTTTTTTAAAATTAGTAAACCATTAATTTTTGTCCTGTAAGTTTTATTTCTTAGGTTAGTGGCTTCAGAAGAACTATTTAGGGAAGGAGTCACTATTTCCACTTCAGGAAAAACAGGTAGAGGAGGAGATTAAAGGATTAAAAAACCCCAAAACTATACCTGAAAGCTATCATCACATTAACTGCATGATCACAGACGTCTATGGTATCACAGATATGTTAAGATGCAAGGGATTTGATGCTACAAAGCCCTAATATTAATCATAAGGAAGCCTAATACTCATACATAACTAGAGTAGATTGAAGGGGCATTCTCTACCATGAATCTGCTAACAGGATTTTCTGTTGTTCCTTTGGGAGCTGACAAAATTCTGTGTCCTAATTATTAGCATACCCTGAAAGTAAAATCCTGCTTGGTAAATTGTGATTTTCAAAGCTCAAAGGTGAATTTATGAGTGGAGTTGAAAAAAACAAAAACAAAACTTGTACTAGATAAGCAGCAAAAGCTGCATACCCTTCCCATTTTATTTGCAAGTTGATAGATAATAGACTGTGAAGGAACTGGAAAAGATCTGGGAATTGGGAGCCGGTAAAATCTTTTGAAAATTTTCATCTTTAGAATCAGGTATGAATAGGAACCCTGATTCCCAGTGTGGTAAATGTCATGTACCCAAGATGTGGTTGGCTAATGAGCCTATCTTTCTCAAAGCCACCCCAGAACCCTAACAAACCACGCCTATGTGTGGGATGATACAGAAACAGACATGTAGTCAAATTCTAATGGAATTGTACAGATAAAAAAGCAGATGAAGAAAACTACGTAAAAGAGGCCCATGGGGAACACGTGTCAAATAAACAGATCTTCAAATACATGATAAATCTGTGTTGAAAACACGAGTAACATATTCTCTCTCCTTTAGAATTGTGTCATTCCAGAAATTAAGAAGATAGTAATATGTTAACCTAATCATGGGTGCTGTGTAGGGCTATTTTCCATTTGTGTATATTCATATTTGTTGAATGAAATAATACATGTATACAATTAATAATATCATGCTTTTGAAAAATAATTTATAATATTATGTAATTGCTTTTACCTGAGTGGTGTGAATATAGTAGAGAATATACCTCAACCATAGGGGCAAGACAGTAACGTGAGTGAGTGAAGCAGGCTGAGTATAAGACAATAGAGAGGATGGGGAGTATTCAACCTGTGTAAGGAAAGCAGCAGTTACTCAGCTCCTGATGACTGATGCTATATGGGAATGCAGACCCAGGTATTGTCAATCTTCAGATATTTTAAAAACAAAAGTCTAAAATACAAAAATTGATGTATAAATTCTCGATTTATAATCCTGGCAATTTATTCAAATTATTTAAAATTCTAAGTGGATCAAACAATCTTGCTTACAAGATAGGCAATGCCCTTGTGCAAAAAGTTTGTGACCTCTCAAGAAAAGCTCAAAATAAGTTATTGACACCTGAGAATATATTAAAAATTATAAAATAATCTAAAAAGGAAGGGGAAAAAACCATGCAGACTTAATGGAGTCTTCCTAAGAAGTGTTTTTTAAAACGCTGAAATATTTTTATGTACATAAATGCAAAAAAATAGCCTATGGATTTAAGCCTTGGTTTAAATGTAGGACATTTAAATGTCCTGGATCAATGCAGGATATTTCAAAATGCAGGACAGTGTGGCATGTTAATAGGTTTCTGGTGAAAGCAGGTGCCTGTGGACAAATATATTTGGATTAAACAAAGTTGAACAGGCTTCCTCACTGAAGGTTTCTTTTTTTTTTGAGACAGAGTCACACTTTGTTGTCCAGGCTAGAGTGAATGCCGTGGCATCAGCCTAGCTCACAGCAACCTCAAACTCCTGGGCTCAAGCAATCCTACTGCCTCAGCCTCCCGAGTAGCTGGGATTACAGGCATGTGCCACCATGCCTGGCTAATTTTTTCTATATATATATTAGTTGGCCAATTAATTTCTTTCTATTTTTAGTAGAGACGGGGTCTTGCTCAGGCTGGTTTCAAACTCCTGACCTCGAGCAATCCACCCGCCTTGGCCTCCCAGAGTGCTAGGATTACAGGTGTGAGCCACCGTGCCCAGCCTCTCACTGAAGGTTTCTTACCACCTACTATAGTGAGATAAATTTTGTGAAGCTTCAGAGGGGAATATAGTATGTTATGCTTATTTAACTATGGATCCCTTTTAGCACAAAGCATTCTCTGGAACACCTTCTGTGCTACATCTTAAGAAACACAGGTCTAATACCAGAAAGAGTTAATTCAAAGTTTACATTGAGCATAAGCTAGTAACTTAGCAAGGAGTTAATACCTTTTAACTGTAGCTTATCAGTCTATTATGATTTACTTTTTTTTTTTTTTTAGAGAGAGACAGGGTCTCACTCTGTTACCCAGGCTGTAGTACAGTGGTGGAGTCACAGCTCATTGCAGCCACAAACTCCTGGGCTCAAGCAATCCTCCTTTTTCAGCCTCCCAAATAGCTAGGACTACAGATGTACTGCCACACGTGGGTAATTGTGTTTTTTCTAATTGTTTGTAGAGATGAGGTCTCGCTATATTGCCCAGGTTGGTCTCAAACTCCTGGCCTCAAGTGATCCTCTTGCTTTGGCCTCCCAAAGTGCTAGGATTACAAGCATGAACCACCACACCCAGCTAAGACCTACATTTTAACGTGAACTAGTAAAATATGGTCCTCTTCCAATGGTTCCTTCTGGTTTAATGCTGTCAATTTTAAAAAGTGTTAGTAAGAGATACTTCTTTTATAGTTATGAGATGGCATTTCTTTGCTTTAATAGAGTCCCCCCCAAATTAGTGAAGCAATTAAAATAATACACAAAGCTTTTAGTATAGCAGCAAATTAAGCTATACCTACTATAAACTACTACACTAATTATATCCAAAAGTTGTAAACCAAAACTACAACCATGAGAAATTATATCGATTATACATATAAGCAAAGGTATGAGACAAGTAAGTCATCCTCTCTTATCTAGTATACTTAAACTATAACTCCTAGAGCTAAATTTATGTTTTACGTGCTATAGTTTATATACTATATTCTACCATATACTTACAACCTATAAAAGTAAATGACCATTTATCAAAGTTATGTGAAAAAAATAAGACAAAAGTAAAATGGCCTTTGTTACTATAGTAAAAATAAACCTAAGACTGCCTGCCCTTTTTAAGTCCTTATACATATGTTCTTCAACTTACAACAGGGTTATGTCCTGATAAACCCATTGTAAACTGAAAATATCATTAAATTGAAAATGTATTTAATATGCCTAACCTATCAGGCATCACAGCTTAGCCTAATCTACCTTAAATGTGCTCAGAATACTTACATTTGCCTATAGGTGGTCAAAATCTATACTTAATACAAAGCCTATTTTATAATAAAGTGATGACTATCTCTGTAATTTATTGAACCCTATGCTGAAAGTGAAAAACAGAATGGCTGTATGGTTAGGGTTAGGGTACATTTTCTACTAAAGTACATTTTCTACTAAATGTGTATTGCTTTCATAGTATTTATTGGAAGTCAAAAATTTTGAGTCAAACCATCGTAAGTCAGGGACCATCTGTATACCTCTGGACGCTTCTCAGACCTGTTTATATGACTGGCTTTTACCTAAACAGTTTACATTAAACATGTATTCTTAAAATGTATCTACAGCTGTACTTTTTCCAGAGGTGTAAACAATATTCAAAAACATTTCTGGACATTCTCTTTGGATCTCCAATCCATATCAAGTTTACAACCTATATTACGAAGAACAAAATTGCTTTATAAATAGATATTTTACTAAAAATAGTACTAACTCAAAGTGAAGAAATATCAAATAATCTTCTTACAGTGGTCAATTAAAAAGCTATTCCATACTTTTAACATTTATCTGAATCTTCTATAAACTAGTTATGTAAATTACATGGTTTAATAAAGAATCTAGGCAGAAAAATAAAAATAAAATTGGCCACAATTTATTCCATCAGAAATCTATGGAAGACTAATAAAAAAGGGGGAAAATGTATTAAAAAATATTGTTTTTCTACTTACTAGATGACACCATATAAGTTACATAATCTCTGGGCTTTCATTTTCTCATTTTTACAAAAGAGAAAAATACCACCTACCTCACAGACTGCTATGAGGATTAAGATAATGAACATGAAAAGACTCTTCAGTTTTAAAGCAAATATGATAAAACAGTAATAGAAGCAAGCACTGATCTGTACTACCCAACAAGGACACAGCTTAAGAAGAATCAAGGCACCATGCTCTGGTACTTTCTGATTTCAAACAAGGGGTTCAAATGTTACAAAAGGTAACGCTTCATACCTTTATAAGTTAGTTTTTTTGTAATGTATAAGTAACTTTGTTATGGACTATTTTAAACCTACTTGAGATAAAAGTATTCTCTTCCTCATTTAAAATGGTTAAGCGTTTCAGGAAAATTGGTAAAACAATGACAAAAACTTGGTCACTTTAATTATGAGCAAAAGAAATATCAATGTTAAAAGTAAATGGAACTTGAAACAGATCATCAGACAGAAGGAAGAAAATATTGGTAAATTCTATGAATTAATGTTAAGAAATGTCAGTAACTGGAACATTACTGTGTATGCTTTATTTTAAAGGGACAATATCAATATATATATATATTTTTTTTTTTTCACTGAATTGAAATAACTTCCAGTTCTTACTTAATATAAGTAAAATATACACATATATGTACATGTACATATATTCAAATATTATATTACATTAATTTATTTTTTAGAGATGGGATCTCACTGTATTGCCCAGGCTGGAATGCAGTGACTATTCACAGATGTAATCATAGCTCACTGCATCCTTGAACTCCTGGCATCAAGCCATCCCTCCTGCCTTGGCCTTCTGAATAGCTGGGACTACAGGCGTGCACCACCACGACTGGCAAATATTATTTTTAAATAAACTGTCTAAAAATTTTTTTCCAGGAAGTATGCACAAAGTAATTTTGAATAAATTGTCCTACCAGAGAAAAAGTTTAATTTGTATTAAGAGATGTACTAGAATATGTTATGTGTTCTGGACAGTAAAAAGATTTAGTAGCCATAGAAATAACAGTAATGTAAGTTTATCAAATATTTTTCCTTAATTAAGGAATTTTAATATAGTAAAACAAATCTTGGATTTCTTTTTTTTTTTTTTTTTTTTTGAGACAGAGTCTCGCTTTGTTTTCCAGGCTAGAGTGAGTGACGTGGCGTCAGCCTAGCTCACAGCAACCTCAAACTCCTGGGCTCAAGCGATCCTCCTGCCTCAGCCTCCCGAGTAGCTGGGACTACAGGCATGCGCCACCATGCCCGGCTAATTTTTTTATATATATATCAGTTGGCCAATTAATTTCTTTCTATTTATAGTAGAGACGGGGTCTCGCTCTTGCTCAGGCTGGTTTTGAACTCCTGACCTTGAGCAATCCGCCCGCCTCGGCCTCCCAAGAGCTAGGATTACAGGCGTGAGCCACAGCGCCCGGCCCAAATCTTGGATTTCTTTACTAGCCAGAAGAAACAACTCTTGACAGTGTCCTTTTATATTATCAGAAATTATGCCTAAAAGCATCATGCATATGTAAATGCAATCTTTTACCTTCAATATCATCTGAAAAGGTAGACAAAAATAAGTAAATAAAAAGTGGGTGATAAAGAAAACAGCTTTTATGTAGTAGTATACAAAATAAAACAGGAGCGTAAAAACGTCAAACAAGCAACATAATTTCCTGGAAGAATATTCATGTTAGTCAAAGCTGATATATCCTAAAAGAGATATAACATATACTATGATTTAGGACTATGGCACAGATTTATTATTAAAGGGTTATAGAGTTCATTATGTCAGCTAAGGGATTACCTTTGATGAAATAGCAAAGGGACAGTATCAATAACAAAACTAAAGGACACATTTCTCAGTATCTAGATTTTTAAAAAACCGATTCTTCCAGGATGAGTAAATTTTCAGAAGAAAAAGTCCTTGAAAAAGTGATTCTACCACTGCTTATCCAAAGAATTGTTTATCGTATTTTATCCAAAGGATCATTTTGGGATACTTAATTAAAAATAAAGAGGCTAGGGCCGGGCGTGGTGGCTCACGCCTGTAATCCTAGCACTCTGGGAGGCCGAGGTGGGCGGATTGCTCAAGATCAGGAGTTCGAAACCAGCCTGAGCAAGAGCGAGACCCCGTCTCTACTATAAATAGAAAGAAATTAATTGGCCAACACACACACACATATATATATATATATATATATACACAAAAAAAAAATTAGCCGGGCATGATGGCTCAAGCCTGTAGTCCCAGCTACTTGGGAGGCTGAGGCAGCAGGATTGCTTGAGCCCAGGAGATTGAGGTTGCTGTGAGCTAGGCTGACGCCATGGCACTCACTCTAGCCAGGGCAACAAAGCGAGACTCTGTCTCCAAAAAAAAATAAATAAATAAATAAAGAGGCTAAATACACAAAGAAAAACAAAAAAGTGGGCTTTAAACACGATTATATTCTAAGTTTATAATAAAGGAAACCACTTAATTAAAAAATATCATTGTTAGACATTTTTTAAGAACAGAAAAATCATCCCCAGAAAACTGACTAGAAAAAGACCTAAATTTCTAATCTGAAACAACTAAGAGAAAAAGAAAAAAGAAGAGAACACAAAAGAAAAGAAAAAATTTTTTTCAGTGTGTTTGAACAAATGTGTTACATCTAATTTTCTTGTCTTATAAAGAATTAGAAAAAATAAGCATCTTTTCCTTCAAAGTGTGTTGTATTTATTGTATCTAAGTGTCATGTGACTGGTAACCTCTTTTTCCATGGGTACCAAATGATGTTCACTAAATATTTTTCATTGCTGAGAAATTAATAAAGTTAAGCTATAGGCTAGATATTATAGGGAAATAAATATGTAAGTAAAAGGATATTTAAGTCTAAGAAATTGTGACTATTCAACACAACCTAGTTTCAAATGTTCCCATTACTAGTATTCTGTGAAGTTTAATATCTACGTAAATTCCTGCTCCTTTATTTTAATAAATTATGTGCAAGGTCAACATACATCTACATTTCTTTATGATTAATCTACTTAGAATTTTGAAAGATCATATAATTTCAGTCTACATTAGATACATAAAATGCATGAATACATTCATTCACCTTCTGACTTTATAGAATAGCGGAAAACCCACTATATCCCACTGCAGCAGGCAACGTGATATGAAGAATGCACTTTTCAACAGCACTGTGAGATGTTACTCACTGCATATGTTTCGCAATATATAGGACAAAATGTACACAGACTTCCAATCAAGAATTTCACATAGTGACAATAAAATAAATTAAATGACAGGCTACCTACCTCATTTTAAGTACGTAAGTATTTTGAAACAAAAAATAAAAAGGAAGATGTACCAAAGACATGTGTGGTTTTCAAACTGATTCACATTGCTGTACACCAAGCGGACTTAATGTCAAGGAAAAGTACTTTCTAAATTGAATAATTGAAACTTTTCTAGAACTAAACTTGTCTTTTAGAAAAAATCTTATAAATTTGTGAAATAAATTCAACTTCAAAAGCAGCAAAATTAGTGTAACCCACTTAATTTTATGTACAGAAAAGACAGTAAAAATAACTCAGAACTTACCTACTTCTTCTTCTTCATCATTAGATATTATATTATATAGTGTGTCCAAAGCATAACCTATTATTTCAGAATCCGAACTGGAAAAAAGAAATTATTATACTTTTACACTGCTAGTTAGAGTGTAAACTGTTATGACTATTTTTAGATAGTTATTTAACAGGACCACATGAGACATAAATTCCACTTCTAAAACCTATTCTAAGAAAACATCAGATTGCAAACTATAAAAAATGTGTAGAGGTTTATTATAATTGTGAAAAATTAGAAATAGACTAAATGTTCAATAATAAAAGAAAACATTATGGCAAATCCATACATATAATGCAGTAGTGAAAAAAATGCTTTTTGGTTTTGCTTTTCATTTTGAGACAGAGTCTCACTCTGTCGCCCAGGCTAGAGTGCAGTGCTGTCATCATAGCTCACTGCAACCCAAAAGCCCTGGGTTCAAGAGATCCTCTGGCCTCAGCCTCCTGAGTAGCTGGGCCTACCATGCCCAGCTAATTTTTCTATTTTTTGTAGAGAAAGGGTCTCACTCTTGCTCAGGCTGGTCTCAAACTCCTGGCCTCAAGCATTCCTTCTGTCTCGGCCTCCCAGAGTGCTAGGATTACAGGTATAAGCCACTATGCCCGGCAAAAAGAATGTCTTTTTAAAGAACATTTAATGACTTGGTAATTGAAAAAAAACTCTTGATAGGATGTCAAGTGGAAAAAGACTGAATACAAAAATTTATGTACAGAGTGATCCCATTTAGTAAAATATATATGTATATACGTCTGTGTCTATATATATATTTTAAAACATTATAAGTTTATAAAAAATAAACCCAACTTTAAAACCAGCAAAACTAGCACAACTCAGTTAATTTTATGTGTAGATGTTCACATATATTTTGTATATATAGATGTATACACACACAAACATAACAGGGTTATTTCCAGTTGGACTACTAGTTTTTTTCCCTTCTCTACACATTATTTTCTTTAAAAAAATCCTATGATAAACATATACTATTTATAAAATCAAGAAGTATAAGATTTTGTAGTTGTTCACAGACAAAATTTGAAATCATATGAAATGATGATAGCATTTAGAGGGGAAAGCAAGAGTGAGATACAGGTTTCAAAGATTAGTGAATATGAAAAAGTCATTAGGACTAATAAATATAAATAAACATGTGGTATCAAAGGGGATTACAACCAGAGGACATAAATATCAAATAAAGTAGATTTTTAAAAAAATTATTTACTGGTTTTTTTTTTTGGAGAAATTTTGAGGAGCATCTTTTAAGAGACTATTGAGAAACTAGTAGTAAAAAAGAACTTCTAGGCCAGGCGCGGTGGCTCACGCTTGTAATCCTAGCACTCTGGGAGGCCGAGGCGGGTGGATTGCTCAAGGTCAGGAGTTCGAAACCAGCCTGAGTGAGACCCTGTCTCTACTATAAAAAAATAGGAAGAAATTAATTGGCCAACTAATATATATATATTAGCCGGGCATGGTGGTGCGTGCCTGTAGTCCCAGCTACTCAGGAGGCTGAGGCAGGAGGATCGTTTGAGCCCAGGAGTTTGAGGTTGCTGTGAGCTAGGCTGACGCCACGGCACTCACTCTAGCCTAGGCAAGAAAGCGAGACTCTGTCTCAAAAAAAAAAAAAAAAAAAAAAAGAACTTCTACACGATTAAAGGCATCTATGAAAACCCTACAAACAAACATCGTATGTAATGGTGAAAGACTGAATGCTTTCCCCCTAAGATAAAGAATAAGACAGTGATGCCCCCTCCTCTCACCACCTTTATCCAACATTGACCTGGAGGTTCTAGCTAGAAAAATATGCAAGAAAATGGAATATTAAATAAAAGGTACAGAGTTTGGAAAGGTAGAAGTAAAACCATACCTATTCACAGATGACATAATCTTGTATATAGAAAATCTTAAGGAATTCATTTAAATTAGAACTAGTAAAAAAAACCTATTAGAACTAGTAAAGACAGTTGCCACATCATGAGGATACTCAAGCAGCCCTTTAAAGAGAGTAACATGGGAAAGAATTGAGGCCTCTTGCCAGGAGCAATGTGAGTGAGCCATCTTGGAATCAGACCCCTCAGCCCCCCCCCAGTCAAACCTTTGTATAACTGCAGACCTGGCTGATGTCCTGACTGCAACTTCAGAAGGCCCTAAGCCCACCTAGCTAAGCCACTCCCCAATTCCTGGTCCCTGATCCACTGAGATAACAAATATTTCTTATTTTGATTCACTAACTTTTGAAGTAAGTTGTTACACAGCAAAAGATAACTAAAACAGAGACTATGAAAGTGGTTTAAATGATTGATACAGAGAGCCAGAACTAAAGTCAATAAAGGAAATGGAGAGAAAATCATGGATTCCAGCTGTGTTTTGGTCTGTGAAGGAACAATGGGTTAAGAAGGATGAGTTCAACAAGAATCCTCCAGTTTCTGGCTTAAATGTAAAGGTGCTACTGACTGGGATGAACTCAGGGCAACAAGTAGGTGAAAGAGGCAGCAAGGAGATAGGAGCAGGAGGACCAGAGATAACATAGCTTTTGAACAATCTGAATTTAAGATATCTATGAGAGATCCTGACGTGGTAGAAATGTCTGATGAACAGCTAAACCTTGTAAGACATCCCACTAGAGGTAAGATTTGAAAGCTATCCATGCATAGTTATTATAACCAAAGACAGAGATAAAATCTTTTAAAGAGTTAAAAATAGGCTGAATGGTTTCTCTCTTAAGACATGATTAGATTTAACATTATTAGATTTAACATTAAT
Source organism: Microcebus murinus (assembly GCF_040939455.1). NCBI lineage: Eukaryota > Metazoa > Chordata > Mammalia > Primates > Cheirogaleidae > Microcebus > Microcebus murinus. The sequence continues at coordinate 1,675,242 of NC_134129.1, forward strand.
GTTAGATTTAACATTATCACTCTTATTAGTGCAGTTTATTTTCCCTAAAAAAGCAAGTCTGGATAACTGATATACCATAATATGTTATATATATGTTAATATAATATGTTGTATATTATATTATACTAAAATATAGTATATGTAAGTGAATATCCAAATATCCATTTGCCCAATTGAAACTCAAAATCTCAAGTCTTTTTTTTTTTTTTTTTTTGAGACAGAGTCTCGCTTTCTTGCCTAGGCTAGAGTGAGTGCCGTGGCGTCAGCCTAGCTCACAGCAACCTCAAACTCCTGGGCTCAAGTGATCCTCCTGCCTCAGCCTCCCGAGTAGCTGGGACTACAGGCACAAGCCACCATGCCCGGCTGATTTTTATATATATATATATTAGTTGGCCAATTAATTTCTTTCTATTTTTATGGTAGAGACGGGGTCTCGCTCAGGTTGGTTTTGAACTCCTGACCTTGAGCAATCCGCCCGCCTCGGCCTCCCAGAGTGCTAGGATTACAGGCGTGAGCCACCGCGCCCGGCCAAAATCTCAAGTCTTTAATCAGAACTTACTTCATCTCATTTTTATATGTCTGTCCTAATGCTCAAAACAGTGGCTTGCATCTAGTGTCCAATAAATATTTATGGAAATGACAACTCAAAGTAAAACTTAATAGCTTAAATATGTTAATAACTTCTGGAATAGTGATGCTGACTCTAAAACAAATTAATTAAAAGTTCAAGAAAAATTAGTGAGAAAAATCATTAAACAGAGACTTACCGATCCGTTTGTAAAACATGGATAAGATGTTCCATAGCTTGGATACCTACTTCCAAGCGGTATTTCTGCACATAAAAAGGGAAAATGTGATTAAAGCAACTAACATCTAATTTAAGAAACCTAATAATTTATAAAGTGTTACAAACCTTAGATAATGATTTGAGAGCACGCACAGCATTTCTTCGATCATCCAATAAAGTAGATGAAGCTACTCTGTCACAAAGCTTTTGAATCTGCCATGGAAAAATAAAATAGCATTAAAAGAATAAAAAGAAAAAAGAAACCATGAAGTTTTTATCCCCTAAATTTATACCATCTAATTTTGAAAAAAAAAAAATCAGCAAATGGGACACTGTAGAAACAGTCTCTCACAAATCTAAATATCTATTTAGGTAGTACTATTATCTCATTATACAGATCAAACAGAATATAATTATTCCACTCTTTTAAAGAAACTCATTTGTATAATTATACATATTGGTAAATACAAAGAAAACACTCTGGAAGAACGCACATTAAACTTTATTACAGATTACTCCTGGTGATTGTGAAAGAGAAGGAAGCAATTTTAGATTATATACTGATTTGGATTATTTACAATAAGCATGTTTTTACTATTGCTTCAATAACTAAAGAGAAAAAAAAAATTAAAGGAATTTCCAGAATATATTAGACCTTGCTTTTCTTCTATTACCTGCTCTAAAATGATTACCTGATTGACTTATCATTCATCTGCTCTATGAATACAACTGATTCTCATTATTTGTAGTAGTTATGTTCTATAAAGCCACCACAAACACTGAATTAGCAAATATTAAACCACCACTCCTAAGGGAAATTCCAGGTTAGTTTCCTGAGAGCCTCTGATCACATTTTCATCAGATGATCAATACAAAACCTTGTTTTATGTGTATTTCTGTTAACGACATCTTATTTAATACATATAGTTGATTATTAATATTGAACTCATGGCCAACAGCACTATAACTCATGTCTGAATGAAGCTTCCTCTGTAGAGAACATTACGGCCTTCTCGTGCTTAGAAACAGCACTACATTTGTGGGCCATTTTTAATAGGGAAATCCCCAACAAAAAAATACAAAAATGAAAAAAAACCCCACTAAACAGACTGTGAAAACCCACTAAATAGACTTGTTTACAGTATGAGAGTGGAAACAAGAAGGCAGAGCATCACCTTGTTTGACCTCAGTTGGGATGTGTGCATTGGGTGAGCCAATGCACTTTGCATTCATCAATAACCATTACAAAGTGCTGCAAGTACTGACTGGGGGATTACAAATACAGTTTAGTGAGTAGGTAAATTTGCAGATAAGAAATTGACAAATAATGAGGATAGACTGTACCTTAAATACAATCTAAGTCAGTTTCATCATCTGCAAAATGGAAGGATAAACTAGGTGAACTCTAAGGTTACTTAACACTCAAAATTTAGAACACTTTAATGATACTCAATGTTACCTAATAAGTAATAAAATATAATATTTACTATTTAAAAAACCTATTTGGGGCCAGGCACAGTAGCTCACACCTGTAATCCTAGCACTCTGATAGGCTCGAGGTCAGCAGTTCGAAACCAGCCTAAGCAAGAGCGAGACCCAGTCTCTACTATAAAATTAGAAAGAAATTAATTGGCCAACTAATATATATAGAAAAAATTAGCTGGGCATGGTGGTGCATGCCTGTAGTCCCAGTTACTTGGGAGGCTGAGGCAGCAGGATTGCTTGAGCCCAGGAGTTTGAGGTTGCTGTGAGCTAGGCTGACGCCACGGCACTCACTCTAGCCTGGACAACAAAGCAAGACTCTGTCACAAAAAAAAAAAAAAAAAAAAAGTCATTTAATCTTCACAAAACCCTGTTATATATACTATTACTATCTATTCACATTTTAGAGATGAGGAAACAGGCACAGTGGATAAGTAACTTGTACATGTTTATAAAACTAAGTGGTGGCTGGATGCAGTGGCTTACAACTATAATCCTAGCACTCTGGGAGACTGAGGCAGGCGGATTGCTCGAGGTCAGGAGTTTGAGACCAGCCTGAGCAAGAGCAAGACCCACTCTCTACCAAAAAATAGAAAGAAATTAATTGGCTAACTAATATATATAGAAAAAATTAGCCGGGCATGGTGGCGCATGCTTGTAGTCCCAGCTACTCGGGAGGCTGAGGCAGGAGGATTGCTTGAGCCCAGGAGTTAGAGGTTGCTGTGAGCGAGGCTGATGCCACCGGCACTCTAGCCCAGGCAACAGAGTAAGACTCTGTCTCAAAAAAACACACAAAAAACAACTAAGTGGTGAGATGGGATTCAAAGCTAAGCAGTTCGAGTGCTTGCCTACCACATGAAACTGGCTATGGCAGCCCACATTTCAGGAGGTGACAACCGGCTGGGGTTGAGCATTAGCCACATCCTCAAGGAAGGATAAGCAGACTCCAGTTCCACCTTGGACCTCTGCTCTCTTCTCTGACCATACCTGCTTCACTGATTCTACCCAACTGGAATTGAATTTGTGACCCTTGTATTGAATAACAGGACACTATACATTAACAAAAAAACAGTTCTCAAGAGAAAAGAAATATATTTGAGTAAAATTTGACCCAGAGTTAGTTTTATTTAGAAGGACCAGAAAGGGTTGATAATAGAAAAAAATTTAAGAAATAGAAGTTCTTCAACTAATTCACATTACATCAACTAGGTATTAGGTACCCTGAGAGACACAATGATGAATATGACATGGATTCTGTTATCAAAAACCTTTACAGTCTACTAGAAAAGAGTACAGTGTAATTAACAAAAGTAACTACAAATCTGGTATTTTTAATAGTTTAATAGTTTTAATTAATAAAATGCTCTATCTGTTTTAACATGGAAAGATCTCCAAAACACATCAAGGAAAAAGGTAAGCTATAAACACTATAAACAGTGTATCACTTATTTTAAAAAGAATATGTTCATACAAATATATAATTCTATATTACATGGAGGCATGATTCTACATAAAGGTCCAGCAGGATTTATACCAAATGAATAGTAGTTATCTCTGGAAAGAGAACTGAAATCAGAGATGGGCGATTAAGGAGGATTTAAAATTTACTAGTATTGTTTGCCATTTTATATAATAAAAAGATGAAAAACCCAATTAATAAAATATGTATAACACCATGCAGCTCACACAATAACCATGTATCAGTACTCTTCTTTGTTTTCAGCAATTGCCAGGAATTCACAATTCCACCTACCAAGTGAAACGTGAAAAGGACGAATAATTCCACTGACAACTGGTAAATCGGGCATAATTAGAATTATAATAACTTGTCAATTAACAAAATTTCTCTTGCTATCCAATAGTGCCAAAAAAGAAGCAACAGGAATACAAAAGTGACTAGGAAAGAAAAAATTGAGATGAGGAATGTGAAAATGAAAAATTACCAAAAGGGATAAAAAAAGAAGACAGCATAGAATTAGGATGGTGAAGGTACACTTAAAACTTCAAGGACACTAGCATTAATATAGTCTGTAGTATTTTCTTACAATTCCTAATAAAAGTACTTTTTTCTCTTTTTTGAGTATTCAGTAACTACTTAACTGACTTGCAAAATGAAGTACAGGAATGCAATTAAAACTCTAACCATTCAATCATTTATTCAATAAATATCTAATTCTAACTTAATTTTATGATATAATTTTGCCCTTGCCTTCACGAAGCTTAAAACATAGTTGTACTTTCCTAAAACAGAACTTCCCTAACCATGACTATTTACTGTAGGACTAAAAAACAATTCATGCTTATAGTTAATTCATTAATAATGTTCTAATAGAATAAAAAAATAATTACTATTTTAGAATACAAAAAAAGAACCAGAAATTTAATTTGTTTTAAATGGAACCCTCTAACTGAAAAGCCTTCCTAAAAAAAGCAAAAGTTGGGCCGGGTGCGGTGGCTCACACCTGTCATCCTAGCACTTTGGGAAGCCAAGGTGGGAGGATTGCTCAAGGCTAGTTTGAAACTAGCCTGAGCAAGAGTGAGACCCCGTCTCTACTAAAAAATAGAAAGAAGTTAATTGAGCTACTAAAAATATATAGAAAAAATTAGCCGGGCATGGTGGCACATGCCGGCAGTCCCAAGCTACTTGGGAGACTGAGGCAGAAGGATCACTTGAGCCCAGGAGTTTGAGGTTGCTGTGAGCTAAGCCGACGCCATGGCACTCACTCTAGCCTGGGAAACAAAGTGAGACTCTGTCTCAAAAAAAAAGCAAAAGTTGATCTTATCTTCAGATGACCTAAATTATAATAATCTAAAAAAAGATGTGAGAACACTACAAAGTCAAACACAAGTCTCTTTGCAGACAAATCCAATAAATCCAATACAATCCATTTCCATTAGAATTACCTAGAAGTCAGCCAAGGTAAACAGACTGCTTCACTTATTCTCCATAATTTCTCCAAGAAATGAACTATGTTTTTCAAAAGAACGTCCTTTTAAGCAAGAAAATCTACCAAATACTCTACCATAAATGTTAGCATCTCGAAATCTAACACTATACAAGTTTTCAAATAAAAGGTGAATAACTTTGTGAATACACAAACAAAATTTATGGCATTTCCTGCCTGAGGTATAAAAATAATAAGCATAAATTTTCTGTATCTACTATAGACAAAAAGCAGAATGCAAAGTGGTATAAATAATAAAAGGTAAACACACAAAAAAAGAGAAACAGTACTTCTGTCAACAAATTTATAATAAATTCTTATAGCCTCTCCTAAAAGATAATAAGATTCAAGAGTGATTACAATTACTTCTCAAACCATACAACATCAGGATTTATATGACCTGCAGGACAATTTTTCCCTAAGTATGTTTTTCAAAATTCTAGACCCACAAAGTTTCCTGGAGGGAAAAAAAGGATCTGGTCAAATAAATTTGGCAAACACAGCTTACTTTGTATCTCCATTTTAAAAATATAACACAGTGCCTGCTTATCAAATCTTGTATAAACATTAGAGGTTTCTGTTTTGTTTTTTTATTTTCTTTTTACTGATTATAAGTGTGTATTTTGCTTTGTTTTTTATCATTACACATCACACTTCTCTGTTGACAAAATTCTTTTTTCAAGGATATCTATTCAAATTTTTTGGATCAGACCTTGGTAATGCTAGGATCATTAAATTTTCATTAAATTGAAAAATCATTTCAATTTAAAATTGAAATGATTCCAGTTCTTATAAATCACCCTAAATAATCTACATAATTAACTTTCAAAAATGCCATGTAGTATTGAACAGACACTACCTCAAAAGAGTACAAAAAGGCATCTTTGCTTGGATATGGAAGTGATCAAAACAAATTATTATGGTTTTCTCTGACACTGTTATTGCAGGACAGGCCAATGAGAAAACACATTCCAGTTATGACATTGACCTGGTTATTAATGTAGAATATAAAACATCAACCCAAATTGGAGTTTTGGCCTACACCTTTATAGTAACATGGTATAAAATGTGCTTGACCAAACCAAAACTATGTCTAAATTTAAACCCACACTCCTTAATGATTATTATTAAAAGAAAGTATAGCTGTGTCTGTACTTGTTAGCCCTTTTGCTTTCTCAGCTAGCTGATCAAAGTATGATCTAAAAAGATACATCATAACAGTGTAGTAGTTCTGTATACTTTTTTTGGACTTTAGCAACCTTCATGCCTCAGGATCCAACTTGAGAACAGAAAACATCCCTATGATTTATTATCAAATGTTGTTAACACTTCTTTTGGCATTTTCAAGAAACTAGCTTTAAAAAAGGTACTAGTTGGAAGGTAGATGTACAGCTAAGCGCATGTGAGCATACAATAGCATGAGTAGTCCCTGGTGGTCTAGAAAAAAACCCCACAAAAAACAAAAGCATGAATGGGATTTTTGCTATAATAGTGTTTATAGTATTTGCACCAAGCAAATTATGTCAAGCCTAAGGAGGTGTTAATCATCAGAAATCAGTGTCTTTCTCTATTTTAAATAAAAAAGAGAAGTCAAATTTTAAAGCACATGACTCTAAGTTTAATATGGATGAAATTCTGAATTTAAAATATCGAGTACTTTATAGAATTGACTATTCTATGATACAGACAGATATTTACTACTTGACTGATTCTGAAGAACATCTTAATACCAGTCCAAAGTTACTCTAAGAGTGTGAAAAGCTAGGTATTGTACAATCAATATTACTCTCACACTTTATTTATTTTTTTTTTTTTACTCTCACACTTTAGAAGATAGTTAAGTTCAATAAGAAAAAGCAAAAAAGCAGTCAAAGCATTTAATAAATCTGAAAAAAATCCCTTAAGAAAAAGTTTGACACAATTGACTTCAATCATTTGAGAACTTTGACTCCTAGTCTTTGTTTTAGGCCGGGCGGGTGGCTCACGCCTGTAATCCTAGCTCTCTGGGAGGCTAGGACGCCAGGGCACTCACTCTAGCCTGGGCAACAAAGTGAGACTGTCTCAAAAAAAAAAAAAAAAAAAAAAGTATTGTTTCAATCCTAATAATTTGTTAGGTTGCTATGATTTCAGATCTGTGATTTCTTTCAAATAAAACTATATTAATTCATTTTAGAAGTATTTATCGAGGCCAAGCGCAGTAGCTCATGCCTGTAATCCTAGCTCTCTGGGAGGCCAAGGCAGGTGGATCACTCAAGGTCAGGAGTTTGAAACCAGCCTGAGCAAGAGCAAGACCCCGTCTCTACTAAAAATAGAAAGAAATCAATTGGCCAACTAAAAATATATAGAAAATCTTAGCTGGGCGTGGTGGCGCATGCCTGTAGTCCTACAGGCATGCGCCACCTACTCGGGAGGCTAAGGCAGGATGATCGCTTGAGCCCAGGAGTTTGAAGTTGCTGTGACCTAGGCTGACTCCACGGCACTCACTCTAGCCCCTGCAACAGAGTGACACTCTGTCTCAAAAAAAAAAAAAAAAAAAGAAATATTCATTGAGCATCTACTACTATGGAAAAACAGATTAAAATACATACGAACCCTGCCCTACAGACACTTTACAAGTCTAGAAGGAATAAGATATGCATGTATGGTAGAAAGCATAAGAAATGCACAGTCTAGTTAAAAGACAAAATTACTCTGAGAGGAAAGAGTATCTGGAGTGTGGTAGGGGAAAGAAGTGGGGGGTGCAGATTAGGGAAGACACTGATGATGAATTTGAAGGACAGGTAGAATTTAGACAAAAGAGGGAAAAAATGAGAAAAGCAAAAAAGATGGAAACCCACAATAAAAAAGTTAATTTTGAAAAAATGGAAAACACAAAATACTAAATATCCAGGCCACATCAAATTACCAATTAAAACATCTAATACTGTACTACACACTCCATTGATGCTCTATAAATACTTCTAAATTAGTGACCCATGGTCTCTTATACCTGTTATACTTCCTGACGGAATAAGGTGATAAAACAAGTTTTATTCATAGTGTAACTCAGAGTAAATGAATTCTTTTCAGAGGACAAAGTACTTTTCCAATTTTGGAAAATTTCAGAAGACAAATTACTTTTCCAAGTTACTTTCCAAAGTTAGGCAACAACAACTTTCTTTTCAGTTTATATATACAACATACAGAAGGGATACTCAAACTTCATTTTGAAATGACATAAAAACTATGCTGTTCCATTCACAGTGGCAAGATTAAAGTGTTCTAATTCTAACTCTGCAATACTGTACAAGCTGCTTTAGTGTTCTGTGCTTGTAAAACGAAGAGGAACTACAAGGGGCTTTCCAGCTTTAAAATCCTACACTCTGTGATAAATTCTACCCTGTTTTTTTTATAGAAGTCACTGTGACAAGGCCAACTATAACAAAAAAAAAAAGAGAAAGAAAGGGTAAACCATCCACAGTAAAAACTACCTAAACCACCTAAACCATCCACAGTAAAAACTACCCTTTATTGAGCATCTACTAAGTGCCAGGCTCTTTCTATTTCTTTTTTTGAGACAGTCTCACGTTGTTGCCCAGGCTAGAGTGCCATGGCGTCAGCCAAGCTCACAGCAACCTCAAATTCCTGGGCTCAGGCAATCCTGCTGCCTCAGCGCCCCCAGTAGCTGGGACTACAGGCATGCGCCACCATGCCCGGCTAATTTTTTCTAAATATATTAGTTGGCCAATTAATTTCTTTCTATTTATAGTAGAGATGGGGTCTCGTTCTTGCTCAGGCTGGTTTCGAACTTCTGACCTCGAGCAATCCGCCTGCCTCGGCCTCCCAGAGTGCTAGGATTACAGGCGTGAGCCATCCACCGCACCCAGCCCTCTTTCTATTTCTTATCTCACTCAATCCTCACTACATCCCGAAGAGCAGGTACTTTCCTCATTTTACTTAGAGGGTATTAGCCATCTCTTGCCTGTCCAATCCAATCAGAGGTGGAAGGCCAGGAGTCAAATCAAGGTCTAATTCCAAAGCAAGTTCTAATAAAACCATACTTCAAAGCCTAGTGTCTCAAACACTAATATTAGACAAAATAAATGAACAAGAACTGAAGAGGTGGCCTGTGATTATGGTAATCTGGAGAGAACATGGTCTTCTAACAGGGTCACCAGGGCACCCTGTTCCCAAGTGAGAATGCACAAGTGAAGCCAAATATTGTGTGAGCTATTTTGATTTTCAAATGAGGGAAACAGTCACCAGATTTAAACTTCTGCTTTAAACAATTCTAATCTAGACTTGTATAGTTAATTTTAATAATATTATATAAATTTCCCAAATTCCCAGATAAGCACTGAAATATGGGGATCAGCAATAAAATCTAGGCTTTAGAGTAAGGCACACATAGGTTGAATCTTGGCTCTATGACTAGCAATGTGACCTTAGTCAAGTTACTTCACTCCTCTAAGCCTTACTTCTTCATTTGTAAAGTGAGGATACCATCACTTATTTTGCAGAGTAGTTAGGGATTAAAGGAGAACATGGAATATAAAGAACTCAGCTCGGTACTTAGCATAAAGTAGGAGCTCAAGCTACTATTATTACACCTTAGGTTCCCAGTAACAAAGTTATGTCTATGAATATTATCCAAAGTTTTACCTTTACAATGTCATACCTGTTCACTATGATGTAATCTAAAATTATTCTCAAATAAAAAGTTTATTTTGAAAACTTCAGATTCCCAGTAACAAAGCTGCGTCCACGACTACTATCCAAAATTTACCTTTAAAACGTCATACCTGGTCACTATGATGTAACCTGAAATTATTCTCAAATAGTTTATTTTTTTAAAAAAAGTCTTACGTCCTTAGTTCCGTTAGACACTAAGCAAACTTCAAAATAAGTTTATCCTAAACCTAAAATCTAAGCAACTATCAAATACTGTTTTCCAGTAGCTTAACAATTTTTTAAATGACATTGCAAATCGTGTCATTCAGGCAGAAAAGCGGGAGATGTCTCCCCAGAGCGCAAAAGATCCCAACTACGTCCAACTAGGTTTTTGCCAAATGACGTGCACTAATTTGAGTGAGTCCAAAAAGCGGGATCTGAACTAACATAAAACCAAGCACAACGACCTTGTCCTTCCAGTTGATGGGACAGGAGCAGGTGGCTTTGTGCCCCCAAAGAATATCGTTTTATTCTTAGCCAACACGCTCTCAACCAACAGCTGGGTTTTTAAACCTTGCAATCTTCCCCCAAAGCAGGACTTCACTGCACTCCTCTGGGCCAGTGGAGACGCGGGCGAAAGACAAGCAGGGAGGAGCGGGGAGCGGTCGCGGCCCCGAGTGGCGTGGGACACAGGTCGGGCCACCTCGGCGCGGCGTCCGTCCCTTCCCAAGCGGCACCGCCCGCAGACCACCGTCCTCGCCCCGAGCCGCGGGGCCTGCGGAGCGCGGCCGCTGTCAGCCCGACCGCGCCGGGGGCCTGAAGGAACCACCCCGGGGTCTCAGGAGAGGAAGGCAGGCAAAGGGAAAGGCGGCATGGGGAGCCCCAGTCTACGATGGGGCGCGAGAGGTGACCTCTGGGCCCCCAAGTCCTCCGCCCCCGCCCGAGCCCGGAGCCTTCCCGGTCCCCTCACCGTCTCAGCTTCTGTGTGCTGGGGTCCCGCACTCTGACCCCCCATGACCCCGCGGAGGAAATTCATCTTGCAGCTACGCGACCGGCTTGACCGGCTCCTCACGGAAAGGAAAGAAGCCCACTTCCCCCGGCATCCGCAGGGCTAGGCCCCCAAGCCCTCACTCGGCGCTCCCCGGCCGCCGCCACCTCGGTCGCCTGCTCTGCGGCCGCTCCAGCCCCCGAAGGCCGGAAACAGCCGCCACCACGGGCCGAGATGCGCATGCGCGGGGACGTGGCATTACGTGGCGGCTCGAAGGGCGAAGGCAAAAGGGGAGAGAAGGCGAGAGGAGCCCCGGAGCCAGGTTCCGCCAAAGGCCCCGCCCACCGCGCAGCCCCGCCTCCTGCCGCAGGGACACGCCCCCTGCTCCCGCCCTTCGCGGATCTCTTCTGCTGGCCGCAGTCGCCCACGTGGTCGGAGCCGGGCCCTGCAGGCTGGCGGGGCTCCTAGCTGTCGCCGAGAGGGACTGACTGCACACTATCAGATCCGGGGTCTCATTTCGTTGAGTCGAAAAGTGAAGTTTTTCCATCGGCCGACGTGACAGGTAAGGGGTCCCAGCCCCTCGGAGGGTTCGTCTGGTTTTGCGTTTTAATAGCGCAAGCGTCGTGGCCTTCTGATCCCGGTAAATTGCATTTTTTTACAGGGCTTTGTTTGGTGGTAAAAAAAAAAAAAGGGTGCTAGAGACACCCCCTTCATCCCACGGCCACTGGGGGGCGCATTTCTCAGCTCTTGCTCTTCAAACCTGCTAGAAGGAATTCCTATTTCTAAATACCAGGTACGCTGCTGTTTTCAGGTGTTGTGCGGAGGAAACCCATCGAATCCTGCATTTAGCTCACTGAAGGACGACATTGTTCTGCAATGTCAATTTGGCAGCGAGTAACAATATTGTGTTACTAATTCTCAGCCCCTGTATTTTCAGTGATTTTTTTTTTTAAAAACATGCAAAAATATCATTTTTTTCTAATCAGTGTGCTTGTTTCTTTTGCAGTGAGGTTGCCAGGTACACATGCTTCTGGAACAGTCTTGTAAATTTCTTAAGCCTAAGAAGCACAGGGTTTAGTTAGCTAACTGGCTCACACACCGTTCTCCTCTTGGATTCCCCCACAAGTCTCAGATTCAGCATTTAAAATTGAACTCATCATCTTCCCCTGTCTCCTTTAAAGGAATAAAGTCAATATGCTTCTACTGTGTGCCCTGCTATGCTCTATAGTGTACCACTATCCAAATAATTGCCTAAGCTGGGAAGAGGAGGCTGGGAAGAATCCTGGACTCTGGCTTCCACTCTCACATGTCCAATTGATAGTCAAGTCCTATCATTTCTATTTTGCAGAACATTTCTCAAATAGGTCCTCTGCACTCCATCTTCTCTCCTTGTGACATAATTTATGTTCTTCTCATCATTTCTCACTGAGGTTACAGCAAGAGCCTCCTAACTACTTTGTCTGCATTCAGCCCTGGCTTCCCTCCAGTCCATTCTCAAGTCCACCCTTGGGTGAGCTTAATAGCAACAAAACATCTATGCATGTCAGTCCTCTTCTTATCCAAAATCTAAACTCTGTAGTTTGGTATAAAGCCCTGTTATGATCTGGCTCCTGCCTTCCCCTCTTTGGGCACTTCTGTTACACCTGGATGTGCCCTTCTCCTTTTTTCTCTTCATCAAGCAAATGCCTGCTAATTCCTTAAGACTCAACTCTGGCATCATCTCCTGAAAGCTTTTCCTGAAATCCAGATGCATATCAATATGCTAGCACTTTACATTTATTAATACTCTATATGGGGGGGCATTCACTAAATGCTTTAAGGACAAGACTATGTTATTCGTTTTTATATCTCTGTTGCTTACCACTGTCTCATAAAAGGTGATATTGATGGAAAAATGAATAAATCATTGAAAGAATATATGTATATTATGCTGAGGAGGAAGTCCTTTGTTCATCTGTAAAGTGGAATTCTAGAGAACACACACGGTGAACGCTCATTTCCTAGTGCCACGGTTTTAAGCCTGAGTGACCTGGAGAATGAATAGTGGGGTCATGCTGCCAGAAATACTGCACGCTAAGCATTGTCCTGTGCTTTAAAACTAGACACTTGACGTTTTGCTGCAGACATTTTCCATGGGGGCATTTTATTGCAGCCTAAAAACAGTGACCAATAAATACTCGGAATTTTAATTACCAAGTAATGTGTGCAAAGAACCTCACTCAGCCCCTACGCCTTACCCCTCTCTGAGCCCCACTCTACCCTGTCACCACGCATGAGGCTCTGAGAGGGAGCAGACTCATGGGCGTCTACTACCGCTCTGACTTGGTAATAAAACTCAGTGCCTTGACGTTTTGGCAAAGTAGTTTTAAGACACCAGCCTTGTCAAATGTCCTGGTTTTTTTGTTTGTTTGTTATTGTTTTTTTTTATTTGTCACTCTGTCACCCTGGGTAGAGGACAGTGTTATCGTAGCTCACTGCAAACCTCAAACTCCTGGACTCCAGTGGTCCTCCTGCCTCAGCTTCCCGAGTAGCTGGGATTACAGGTGCATGCCACCACACCCAGCTAATTTTTTTTATTTTTGGTAGAGACAGGGTCTTGCTCTTGCTCAGGCTGGTCTCAAACTCCTGAGCTCAAGTGATCCTCCCACCTTGACCTCCCAGAGTGCTAAGATTATAGGCGTGAGCCAACGCGTCCCGCTGTGTCCTTCCTGTTTTGTTTTAAACTTTGGGGCTGTAGTAGAAGACCATCCTGTAGTGAGTACAGTCACAGCAGCTTACTGTGACTTTTCCCTTTATTTGACCTGTTTCTTCCCTGACAGCATCACTTGAGCAGGAGGGAGTGTGGGTGGGAGAGATGGACAGCTGGGTGATGGGGGTGGAGTTGCCCACGGCCTGCAGTCTTTCCTCTGGTATCTGAGACTGTGAAGCTGCTCGCTACCTCCAGCCTCAAGGGGAGGCAGAAAGGGTGCAGTGGCTAGTTTGTCCTGCAGTCAGTGTCTGAAAGGGAAGCAAAGGCACTGTCACCATGGAACAACCATGAAATGGACTCCTTATTTCAGAGGAAGAGGGTTACGTATTATTCCACTTCCACTGTTTTTGTAGAAAAAAGTCAGGGACTGTGTCTTATTCCTGTTTGTACCCTTTAATTATCTAGCGTAATTCTTTTAACATGGTAGATGCTTAAAAACTGTTTGTTAAATAAAGGAAGAGAAAAAAAATGAAAAAGTTGTGACTGCCTGACTTGCACCGTTACACACACGTGTGACTTTCATAAATCAAAGCATTCAGGATAAGAATGCCATGAATCATTAAAATACACATAATCCAAAATTTGGAGTAAATAAGAATGATTTTTTTTCTTTTCTTAAACCAAACCTGACAACAGAGCAACTAAAAATTCATAAGCTTGAAGTCCATTTTTTAAAATTGCTTTTTTCAGTGGCCTTCTTTCCCATCTTTTCTTATTTCCTTCAGCAAAAACAATGAGATATCATTACATAAGACTTTTTATTTGGGGGTAGATGGTGGAGTGGAGTGTTGTCTATACCTGCTTAGGAGAAGTAGAAATGATATTTTATGTGTGAAATACATCCTCTACAGGTTTTTAAAGACTGATTACTGGAAAATCAGTGTTCGAAAACATTATTGACATAATTATGCATTACTATCAATTATACAAACAACATGCAGCAAAATAAATTGATAATGATGAAGCAGCAGTCAAAATTCATGACTAATTAATAATAGTATCAAACACACAGTGTTCTTTATTTGCGAGACTCTGTTCAAAGTGCTTTACTTAAAATAACTTACATAATCCTCACAACAAATCTGTGAAGGGGGTAGTTTTATTAGCCCTCTTTTGCAGATGGGGAAACAGGTCAAGAGAGTAACTTGACCAGTGTCATATATTAATAGCGAGAAAGCGTCAGAGCTGGGTAAAAATTGGCCATCTGGCTCCAAAGCCTGTGCTCTTAGATACTACATTGCTCTGCCTCTCTGCTACACTCAAGACAATCATTGTGCATTAGGTAGAAAGCTGGCCCTTCTCTTATATCTCTGGATTCATCTCCTCCAGGGGTGGAGAACCTGCAACGTCAAGAAATCCAAACTTCACAGAACAAACCCCTTTATTAAAATCCCCTCTCAGGGGAAACGAGGTCTTACTCTGTTGCCCAGGCTGGAGTGCAGGGACTTGATCATAGGTCACTGCAGCCTCAAAATCCTGGGCTCAAGCCATCCTGCCTCAGCCTCCCAAGTAGCTAGGACTATAGGTGCACCCCACCACGCCTGGCTAATTTTTTTTGTAGAGATGGGGTCTCGCTATGTTGCCTAGGCTAGTCTTGAACTCCCGACCTCAAGCAATCCTCCCACCTTGGGCTCCCAAAGCCCTGGAATTACAGACATGGGCCACTGCACCCAGCCCCAAATATTTTTTAAAGCCCTAGGAATTCCTTGGAAGATGAGAGGACAAGAAAGAGACTTGTGGGCCCCCATCCTGCTCCATTTCATTAGTTTTATTCATTTATATTACTTCCTATTTCGTTTAACAAAAAAATTCAGTGGCTAAAATGTTGGACAGCTACTTCTCTTAGGAAATTATAGATTTCGCCAAGGCAAGGACTTGGAATAGTTGAGGTGTTTCATGTGTTGTAGAGTCCAGGCTTCCTGCTCTACCCTTTTAGAAAGGAACAATGATTGCTACCGCATGTGGTTGTTTTTACAATTTTATTAGATAGTATCTCTAAGGAGCCAGGCATGATGACTCACTTCTGTAATCCCAATGACTTCAGAGGCTGAGGTGGGAGGATTGCATGAGGCCAGGAGTTGGAGACCAGCCTGGGCAACATATCGAGACCTTGTCTCTAAAAAAATGGAAAAAAAAAATTAGCCTGGCATGGTGGTGCACACCTGTAGTCCCAGTTATTCGGGAGGCTAAGGCAGAAGGATCGCTTGAGCCCAGGAGTTCAAGGCTACAGTGAGCTATGATCATGCCACTGCACTACAGCCTGGGCAATAGAGCAAGACCTTGTCTCTTTAAAAAATAAAAAATAAATATTAAATAATATTTCTGATTTTATTTCTAATTATTTCTAATATTATAGTACTTACTATTTGAAACATAGTAATCAGTAAAGGTTAGAGTGAAGACCTAGATCATCTTTGGTATGTATTTTCAATTTCATAACAACATTTAAAGATATTGCCCTGTAATAGTACTCAACTCCAACTTCATTGATTTATCTTACTGAAAAGTTTGTTACCTCAGATGTGGCATAATCTTGGGTATCAAAATAATTTCTCCAGGACCTGGGTTTTCACTATTTCTGGGTTCTACTCTGCTTGCTGGTTTTTTCTGCAGCTACATAATGGGGCTCATTATCCAGATGTTTTTTCCATTTTTAAGAAAATACAATAAATGTGGCCAGGTGTGGTCACTCACACCTGTAATCCTAGCACTCTGGGAGGCTTAGGTGGGAGGATCACTTGAGGTCAGGGGTTCAAGACCAGCCTGAGCTGAGAATGAGACACCCCACACACACACAGAAAAATTTTTTTAAAAAATTAGCCGGGCATGGTGGCGCATTCCTGTAGGCCCAGCTACTCAGGAGGCTGAGGCAGGAGGATTGATTGCTTGAGCCCAGGAGTTTGAGATTGTAATAAGCTGTGATGATGCCACTACTGCACTCTAGCCAGGATGACAGAGCAAAACTCTGCCTCAAAAATAAAAAATACCACATAGCTGAGGCTACAGGTGTATGACATGACAGCCCTGCTGATTTTTCTACTTTTAGCAGAGATGGGATCTCGCTCATGCTCAGGACTTGAACTCCAGAGCTCAAGTGATCCTCCCGCCTCAGCCTCCCAGAGTGCTAGGATGACAGGTGTGAGCCACTGCACCTGGTCCAAAGGACAGTTTTGTTTGTTTTTTTAATGAACAAAATTTGACTATTACCTCCCAACACCCATTGTTTCCCTGCTTCCATACCAACCCCCACCCTATCCCAGCTAGCTGAACAGGCAGGGCCTGAGTAGGCAGAATGGAGTTGAAGTCTTTATTGTCCTATTCCATAACTAGACCAAAGCCTTTGAAATTCACGTTACTGGCTGCTGGCAGGATTCCATGGGAACTTAAGATGATTTATAGAGTCATCGCCACCTGCACCAGCAAGCTATGGTCCCAGAGCAAGTTGCAGCTGATCTATCTCATTTGCCTGAGATGATGGCCTAAGGGAACAGGGGGTGGGTGGCAGGGTAGTTTGTCTTTTGAAATCAGAGTATAGTCTGTCCAGGCAGACTGGGCCTCCAGGCCAGCAGATGGTAGCTGACGTGGGCCAGAACTTTTCAATGCAGCCTACACCTCCAAGATCCTCTTCTTCCCCAATTCCAGTTCTTTAGTGAAATTGGCTATAAATTGCCAATGACCTGTGATTGGTGAGTAGATTATGCAGATAATCAGGGTGGGCTCAGCAACTTGCAGATGTAAGGTGGAGGGTCCAGAACTGGCCTAGGCAGGTGGTTTGAGGAAAGAAGGAGGTGGGTGTGGGCATAATTCTCTGCCAATAGCTTGGGAGTCCATGCGCAGAGATGAAAAGTGAGAAGAGATCATAAGCACAGAGAGGCAAAAGAGAGAAGTCTTCTCTTTGGCCTGACTCTGTTCCCTGCTGCTGTCTTACCCAGAATCTTGCAAACAGCACACTAGTGTGCATAGTACAAAGAGCTAGAAGAGCTTGAAGTTGCCTTCTCCAGTACGTACCCCCCACCCCATACTCATAAACATGCATGGCCTTTCCAGAGCAGGGCTACACAGTGTGTGTGACCCAAAGTGACCCAGACCCAAGTCCTAGAAGTGCTCCCTCTCTCTTAAGTATGTGATTAGCGACTCCTAAAAAGCTCAGACTGCAAGGACTCTATAGGTCATTGCAGCAGCTGGGCTCCTTGCTGTGAGGGTGCTGCTATCTAGGTCTGCTTCTTGGATCTGGGTCAGAGCAAAATGACTACACTGGTATTTTGGTATTTATTTTATGGCATGATACGTAGCAGGATCTTTGCTTTTAAAAAGTTAAGAATCCATACCATTTAAAACAAATCAGTGCAGCAACATATTCAACACATTTCACTTTAAACGTGCGTTAGCTATCTGGCATGCTCACTTTAAACGTGCGTTAGCTATCTGGCATGCGTTCAGTGCCTTCCTGCAGCTTTGGCTCTTCCACCTGGAGCTTGCAGAGCGGCAGCCTCTGGGTAGTTAGTTACTCAGCCCTGGCCAGAATCTTGGGCTCCCCAGTGCAGTAGTTGTGACTTTTTCTGCCAGCTTGGGAAGGGTGGTCCCTTCTGGGGTCTAACTCTTGCCTTCCCCAGCTGAATGAGCCACTTGGTTCAGAGAGCTTTTCGTAGGGGATCCGTATCAGCCCCTTTGCAGAGAGATGGAGTTGCAGGAGCTGATTGATAAAGTAGAGTAGAAGAGTTTCTATGGGGAGAGGAGGAAAAAGGAGGAAAGGGATAGAGTGGCATGAGAGACGTCCAAGAAACTGAATGAAATTGCAGACTAATACCTGCAGCAGCTAGAATATTACACCCACATAAATACAGGTTTTTTTCCCAGTACTTAAAATAACTCAGTATACCAGAATACTGAAAACAGATGTGTTTGGCTTCTTGAATTATTGATTCAGCAAACATTTGAGTCTCTGTGTTCTGTGCCAGGCCCTGCCTTAGGTACGCTCCTGTAGGTGTACCTCATTCTGGATGACTAGAAATTCTTGTTCCTATTTCATAGAGAAGCCCCAGCTTCGGCATTGTATAGACGAGAAAGCCATGTTTTCTTTGCAAACATTGGCAAACTTGGGTTTTCATTCTAGTCCTGTCACTTTTGAACTGTGTGGCCTTGGGCAAATTACTTAACTGGGCTGTATCAGTTGTGATTACCATGCACTGCAACAGAAAACCTAACTACAGAATTTTAAATAAATTAGGAGGTAGGCAGTGCAGGACCAATGCAGAGGCTCCAGGACTCCAGCTGGGATCCAAGCTGGCATTTTTCTGTGCAGGCAGCCTTGGCATGAAGTTACAAGCTGGCTGCTGCCTCCAGCATTGCGTCCTTATTTTGGGCAGGTAAAGGGCAAAGGTGAAGGGGAAAAAAGTATCAACCAAATGAATGTGTCCTCCCCTTTCTTCTACCCTTTTAACTTTTTGTTGTGAACTTATTTCAGAATTGCAGAAAGGTTGCAAAAATTGTACAAAGAATTTCCATATACACTTCATCCAGATTCCTCAAATGTTAACTTTTTTTTTTTTTTTTTTTTGAGACAGAGTCTCACTTTTGTTGCCCAGGCTAGACAGAGTGCCGTGGCGTCAGCCTAGCTCACAGCAACCTCAAACTCCTGGGCTCAAGCAATCCTCCTGCCTCAGCCTCCCGAGTAGCTGGGACTACAGGCATGCGCCACCATGCCCGGCTAATTTCTTTCCATATATTTTTAGTTGTTTGGATAATTTTCTTTCTATTTTTAGTAGAGACGGGGTCTCGCTCAGGCTGGTTTCAAACTCCCGACCTCGAGCAATCCGCCCGCCTCGGCCTCCCAGAGTGCTAGGATTACAGGCGTGAGCCACCGCACCCGGCCCAACTTTTTTTTTTTTTGAGACAGAGTCTCACTCTGTTGCCCAGGCTAGGGTGCAGTAGCATCAGCGTAGCTCACAGCAACCTCCAACTCCTGGGCTCAAGCGATCCTCCTGCCTCAGTCTCCTGAGTAGCTGGGACTACAGCCATGTGCCACCATGCTTGGCTAATTTTTTCTATATATTTGTAGTTACCCAGCTACTTTCTTTCTATTTTTTTTTTAGTAGAGATGGGGTCTCGCTCTTGCTTAGGCTGATCTCGAACTCCTGAGCTCAACCGATCCTCCCTCCTTGACCTCCCAGAGTGCTAGAATTATAGGCGTGAGCCACTGTGCCCAGGCAGATGTTAACATTTTTACCCCAATTGTTTATCATTTCTTTCTCTCTAAATATATACATTTTCACCCAGACCTGTTTGAGAGGAATTTAGAGATATGATGCCCTTTTACCTCTCAAATACCATTTACCTACTCAAATAATTCCTAAAGACGAAAACTTTTTTTAAATTAATACAGTGCAATGATCAAAACCGAAAATTAATATTTTTTTTGTTTGTTTGTTTGTTTTTTTTTTGAGACAGAGTCTCACTTTGTTGCCCAGGCTAGAGTGAGTGCCGTGGCATCAGCCTAGCTCACAGCAACCTCAATCTCCGGGACTCAGCGATCCTACTGCCTCAGCCTCCCGAGTAGCTGGGACTACAGGCATGCGCCACCATGCCCGGCTAATTTTTTTTTTTTTTTGTATATATATTTTTAGTTGGTCAATTAATTTATTTCTATTTTTGGTAGAGACAGGGTCTCGCTCACGCTGGTTTCGAACTTCTGACCTTGAGCAATCCACCCGCCTCGGCCTCCCAAAGTGCTAGGATTACAGGCGTGAGCCACCACGCCCGGCCGAAAATTAATATTGATACATTGCTATTATCTCATCTACAGGCTTTATTCAAATTTTACCAATAGTCTTACTAATTTCCTTTTTGGGAAAAAATTTTTTTTCTGGGGATCCAATCCAGGACTACCTGTTGGATTTATTTATTTATTTAAGACAGAGTCTTGCTCTGTTGCCCAGGCTGGAGTGCAGTTGCGTGATCATAGCTCACTGCAACCTCAAATGCCTGGGCTCAAGCGATCCTCCTGCCTCAGCCTCTTGAGTAGCTAAGACTGCAGGTGTGTGCCTGCATGTCCAGATAATTTTTTTTTTTTTTTTATTGTTGTAGAGACAGGGGTCTCACTGTGTTGCCCAGGGTGGTCTCTAACTCCTGGCCACAATCAATCCTCCTGCCTTGGCCTCTCAAAGTGCCGGGATTACAGGCGTGAACCACGGTACCTGACCCACGTGTTATATTCAGGTGTCATATCTCTTTAGTTGCCTTTAATCTGAAATAGTTCCTCTGTCTTTCTCTGTCTTTCATGGTCTTGGCATTTTAGAGAGTTTACAGAATGCCCCTCAATTTAGGTTTGTCTGATCTTGCTTCTTGATCAGGTTCAGGTAGCACATCGTTTGCAAGAAGGGCACAGAAGTGCTGCCCTTCTCATAGCACGTCCTCCCAGAAGGTACGTGACATATGTTGGTCCCGTTACTGGTGACTACACTTTTAATCAGTAGTTTAAAGTGTTGACCAGGCTTGGTGGCTCACGCCTGTAATCCTAACACACTGGGAGGCCAAGACAGGAGGATTGCTTAAGGTCAGGAGTTCAAGACCAGGCTGAGCAAGATCAAGACCTTGTCACTACTAAAAATAGAAAAAATTAGCCAGCCTGGCCAACAGACTGAGACTGTGTCTTAATAAATAAATAAAGTGTTGTCTGCCAATTGTACAGTTACATCTTTTCCGTTTGTAATTAATAAGTGTCATTTGGGGGTAGTGCTTTAATACTGTATAAATATCCTGTTTCTTATTCAACTTTAACCCTCCAATTTGAGCATTCATTCGTAGCTTCTGGGTTTTTTAAATTTTTTATTTATTTGTTCTTTCTTTCTGTTAAATGGTATCTGAAAAGGCATATTTTCTGATCAGTGGTGGTTGCCAGTCCACCTCCCATATGAAAAGCTTTCCAGGAAGCTCCGTCTTTCGATTTCCACCATTTTGTTAAGAATTATGCCCACAATTTTGTTGTTTTGTTTTGATATGGGCCTGTTTTCTTAATAGAGAGAGGAGAATAAAAACTAGGTAAGCAGCTTGCCAATCTAGTAGCAGTGTTGTAAGGGTTAAATTGAATGATGGTTGGTATCTGTTCCCAGCCTGTGGGATCTGGGTTTTGTTTATTTGTTTTTGTTGTTGTTCCTTAATCAGTTTTGGTACAGCTAGTAAATGGCAAACAATCAGATTTTGGTACAGCTAGTAAATGGCAAACAAACCTGCAAGCTCTAGCCACTATGCCATCGTTTCCTTTCACTGATTTTAGAAATTCTGTGGTCTCTGAAATCTTTTGGCAACCTTTCAGTTATTTAACTAAAAGTACTTCTATACTGTATTAATCTACAAAACTATTTGTAGAATGGTCCTATGTACTAGATGAAGACAACATTATATGTATATTAAATGAAAGCCTGACTGAGATTTCTTATTTGGATATATTTTTTATTTATTTATTTTTATTTTAGCGTATTATGGGGGTACAAGTGTTAAGGTTACATATATTGCCCATGCCCCCCTCCCCCCTCGAGTAAGAGCTTCAAGTGTGTCCATCCCCCAAACCTTGCACATCTTACTTGTTTGGTTGTATATACCCATCCCCTCCTCCCCCCTCCTACCCTCACGACACCCGATAAATGTTATTCCTATATGTCCACTTAAGTGTTTTTTTTTTTTTTTTTTTTTTTTTTGAGACAGAGTCTCGCTTGTTGCCCAGGCTAGAGTGAGTGCCATGGCATCAGCCTAGCTCACAGCAACCTCAAACTCCTGGGCTCAAGCGATCCTCCTGCCTCAGCCTCCCGAGTAGCTGGGACTACAGGCATGCGCCACCATGCCCGGCTAATTTTTTATATATATATCAGTTGGCCAATTAATTTCTTTCTATTTATAGTAGAGACGGGGTCTCGCTCAGGCTCAGGCTGGTTTTGAACTCCTGACCTTGAGCAATCCACCCGCCTCGGCCTCCCAAGAGCTAGGATTACAGGCGTGAGCCACAGCGCCCGGCCTCCACTTAAGTGTTGATCCGTTAATACCAATTTGCTGGTGAGTACATGTGGTGCTTGTTTTTCCATTCTTGAGATACTTCACTTAGTAGAATGGGTTCCAGCTCTATCCAGGAATATATAAAAGGTGCTATATCACCATTGTTTCTTAAAGCTGAGTAGTACTCCATGGTATACATATACCACATTTTATTAATCCACTCATGAATTGATGGGCACTTGGGTTGTTTCCACAGCTTTGCAATTGTGAATTGTGCTGCTATAAACATTCGAGTGCAGGTGTCTTTTTTATAAAGTGACTTTTGATCTTTTGGGTAGATGCCCAGTAGTGGAATTGCTGGAACAAATGGTAGATCTACTCGTATTGCTTTGAGGTATCTCCATATTGCTTTCCACAGAGGTTGAACTAGTTTGCAGTCCCACCAGCAGTGTAGGAGTGTTCCTCTCTTTCCGCATCCATGCCAGCATTTATTATTTGGGGACTTTTTGATAAAGGCCATTCTCACTGGAGTTAAGTGATATCTCATTGTGGTTTTGATTTGCATTTCCCTGATGATTAGAGATGTTGAACATTTTTTCATATGTTTGTTGGCCATTATTCTGTCTTCTTTTGAGAAGTTTCTGTTCATGTCCTTTGCCCATTTTTTGATAGGGTTGCTTGATTTTTTTCTTGCTGATTTTCTAAATAGAATTCTAAATAGTTCTAAATAGATTCTAGTTATCAGCCCTTTATCAGACGTGTAGCTTGCAAAAATTTTCTCCCATTCTGTGGGTTGTCTGTTTGCTCTCTTGACAGTTTCTTTGGCTGTGCAGAAGCTTTTTAATTTCATCAGGTCCCATATATTTATTTTTGTTGCTGTTGTGATTGCCTTTGGGGTCTTCTTCATAAATTCTTTGCTTAGGCCAATGTCTAGAAGAGTATTTCCAACATTTTCCTCTAGAATTCTAATAGTTTCACACCCAAGGGTCAAGTCTGTTACCCAGTGTGAGTTGATTTTTGTGGGAGGTGAAAAGTGTGGGTCTTGTTTTAGTCTTCTACATGTGGCTATCCAGTTTTCCCAGCACCATTTATTGAAAAGGGATTCTTTTCCCCAGTGTATGTTTTTGTCTGCTTTGTCGAAAATTAGTTGGCTATATGAGGATGGTTTTATATCTAGGTTCTCTGTTCTGTTCCACTGGTCAATGTCCCTGTTCTTGTGCCAGTACCAAGCTGTTTTAATAACTATAGCCTTGTAGTGTAGTTTGAAGTCTGCTAAATTGATACCTCCTATTTTGTTTTTATTGCCTAGGATTGCTTTTGCTATACAGGGTCTTTTTATTTGGATATTTTCGTCTCACTTATAATCAAAGGTATTATTCATAGTTGTGTTCTTTTGGGGCAATGGCTATTCACTTATTCTCCCAGTGATCATTATCTGGAAAGACCTGAGAGAGGAAAATAAATAATGGCATTTCTCAGCTTTATAAATAAACATAATCACCTGTTTTATTGATTCTTTGCAGTTCTTTAAATATTTAACGGAAAGAGAGAAGGAACTGTAAAAATCTTTTCCTCTTCTGCCAATTATAAGAATTGGAACTATAGGCGGGGTGCGGTGGCTCACGCCTGTAATCCTAGCACTCTGGGAGGCAGAGGCAGGCGGATTGCTCATGGTCAGGAGTTCAAAACCAGCCTGAGCAAGTTCGAGACCCTGTCTCTACTATAAAATAGAAAAATTAATTGACCAACTAATATATATAGAAAAAATCAGCCAAGCATGGTGGCACATACCTGTAGTCCCAGCTACTCGGGAGGCTGAGGCAGTAGGATCGCTTGAGCCCAGGAGTTTGAGGTTGCTGTGAGCTAGGCTGACGCCACGGTATTCACTCTAGCCTGGGCAACAAAGCGAGAGACTCTGTCTCAAAAAAAAAGAAAAAAAAGAATTGGAACTTTAACATTCTCTTGTAATAGAATCAATGTGAAAGAACATGAAAATTTAATACCAATTGGCAGCAAATCTCACTTCCGTTTAATTGAAAATTTGACATCATGAGTGAATATTAGTACATGACAGAAATAAAAAATGATAGTAGAAAAGTAATAAACTAGAATATAAAATTATTAATATATGTACTGAATGATCACAGCTAAATTTTAAATACATACACAGGAAAAAGCTTAGAAAGAAATGTGCGAAGATGTGAATTAAGAATAGTTATTAGGCTGGTCGTGGTGGCTCAAGCCTGTAATCCTAGCACTCTGGGAGGTTGAGGCAGGAGGATCGTTTAAGCTCAGGAGTTTGAGACCAGGCTGAGCAAGAGTGAGACCCCGTCTCTACTAAAAAAATAGAAAGAAATTAGCTGGACAACTAAAAAAAAAAAAAAAATATATATATATATATATATATATATATATATGCACATACATATAAATTAAAGTCAGGAGTTCGAAACCAGCCTAAACAAGAGCAAGACTCCGTCTTTACTATAAATAGAAAGAGATTAATTGGCCAACTAATATATATAGAAAAAATCAGGCGAGCATGGTGGAGCATGCCTGTAGTCCCAGCTACTTAGGAGGCTGAGGCAGGAGAATTGCTTGAGCCTAGGAGTTTGAGGTTGCTGTGAGCTAGGCTGAGGCCACAGCACTCTAGCCTGGGCAACAGAGTGAGACTCTGTCTCAAAAAAAAAAAAAAAAAAAAGAATAGTTATAGTCCAGGTGTGGTAGCTCACGCCTGTAATCCTAGCACCTTGGGAGGCCAAGGTGGGAGGATCCCTTAAAGTGAGGAGTTTAAAACCAGTCTGGGCAACATCGAGACCCCGTCTCTACAAAAAATAAAAAAATAGCCAGGTGTAGTGGCCTGTGCCTATAGTCCCAACTGCTAGGGAGGCTGAGGCAGGAGGATCAGTTGAGCCCAGGAGCTGGAGGCTGCAGTGAGCTATGATGATGCCACTGCACTCCAGCCTGGGTGACAGTGAGACCCTGTCTCAAAAAAAAAAAAAAGAAAAAAGAAAAACTAGTTACATATTTATTTTTGCTTGTATTACTATTTTTAATTGACATCTGATAATTATATATATCTACTATTCATTAAGTGGAATAGTGGATCATCATAAAAGTCTTCATCATCAGCATCATCATCTTCATGTTGAGTAGGCTGAGGAGGAGGAAGGGGGGTTGGTCTTGCTATCTCAGGGGTGGCGGAAGACAGAAGAAAACCTGAGTATCAGTGGACCTGCATTGTTCAAATCTGTGTTGTTCGAGGGTCAACTGCAGTTATTTCCCAGGTAAGCTGTTCCACTTTGAGGAAGTAAATAATTGATGAGACGGGAGAAACTAACCAGTGGGTTGCAGATGTCTACCCAGTAAGTGTGTGACAAAGCTGAAATCTTGCCAGAATACATGGAGACAAGGAGAGACTACTCTCTTGGGCATGTTAAGTAATTCAGCATTTCAAGACACAGCCCATGCTCTGTCTTTTTTTTTTTTTTTTTTTTTTTTTTTTTTTTTTTTTTTGAGACAGGGTCTCACTCTATTGCCCAGGCTAGAGTGCTGTGGCCTTAGTCTCGCTCACAGCAACCTCAAACTCCTAGGCCCAAGGGATCCTCCTGCCTCAGCCTCCCGAGTAGCTGGGACTACAGATACACGCCACCATGTCTGGCTGATTTTTTCTATATATTTTTAGTTGTCCAGCTAATTTCTTTCTATTTTTTTAGTAGTGACAGGGTCTTGCTCTTGCTCAGGCTGGTTTCGAACTCCTGAGCTCAAATGGTCCTCCTGCCTTTGCCTTCCAGAGTGCTAGGATTACAGGTGTGAGCTACCGCATCTGGCCCATGCTGTCATTTATATATGCTATCTTTAATGCTCAATGATAGCTGAGTGCCTAGCCCCTGGCACAATAGCTAGTATGTGGTGAGACGGTCCATAAGCTTTTTTTTTTCTTGAGACAGAGTCTCGCTTTGTTGCCCAGGCTAGAGTGAGTGCCGTGGCGTCAGCCTAGTTCACAGCAACCTCACACTCCTGGGCTCAAGCAATCCTGCTGCCTCAGCCTCCCAAGTAGCTGGGACTACAGGCATGCGCCACCATGCCTGGCTAATTTTTTCTATATATATTAGTTAGCCAATTAATTTCTTTCTATTTATAGTAGAGATGGGGTCTCGCTCTTGCTCAGGCTGGTTTCGAACTCCTGACCTCGAGCAATCCGCCCGCCTCTGCCTCCCAGAGTGCTAGGATTACAGGCGTGAGCCACCACGCCCGGCCCCATAAGCTTTTCTTTTTCTTCTTCTGTTAGACTGAACTTGCTAACTTTAGCTTATATCCTGTTATAAAATTAAAGCCAAGGATCATCATAGTTGGTTTGTTGTTACCCAAGTTCTTGTCCGTGGTGAGTTGATAGAGTTGAAGAGAATCATGATTCACAGATTAGCAGCCCTTGGAATAGAGGATATTGTAATAAAAAACTGTTCTTTGAGGCAGACATGGTAGGTAGTTCCAGCTATTCCAGAGGCTGAGCCTTGACAATCCCTTGAGCCTAGGAGTTCGAGTGTAGTCTGAGCAACATATCTCTAAAATAAATAAATAAAAAAGAAAAACTGTACTCTTTAAATAAAAATGAAATTGCAGACTAAAACTTTAAACTTAATGGAGAAGATCATCTGGACCATAATATCATCATTCTCTTCTCTAAGAGAAATCTTATCTATGTTCTTCTCAGGTCTCCTGCAAATTGCTGCTGCCAGCAGCAGCTTTGCCTCTAGGAGGCGCTGCTCCGCCGCGCCCCCCCAGCCCCCCCCCCCAGGACGGCAGTTGGAGGAGTCCGGGTCATTCAGATCTACAGCTAGGCAGGCTTTTGACTTCTAGCAGTTCAGGGAAATAAGCAGGATGAATGAGAGTGATTTCAAGCTAGATAATCTGGTTTATAAGGAAAATTTATTTATCCTCAGCTTGGGGCTCACTCGGAGATCCCGTCTTCCCAGCTCTTGGGCTATTTATCAGACTGGGCCCCTTTCACTACCAGCATCCAAGAATCCTTTGGCAGGCTTGGTGCTAGCGCTGGAGTAGAAAAAACAATGCAAGGTCCTTTCTCTGAGCCCAGTCTAGTGGGGAGAAGGGTAGTCGCCCAGATTCTTAAGATCAGGCCCAGACAGGGCAAGAGAGGGGCCTGACAGCCTTCGCAAGACTGACCCTCAGGGTTCCTAGTTTTCAGGTTTGAAACTGAGAAGGGTACTTCCCTTTTGGAAATGACTATCCCCTAGTAGGGGCGGCAGTTTCAGCACTCAGCACAGTTGTAACATTTCTGTTGATGCATGTACTTGATGACAGAGGATCTGTGATCTACATGTTTGAATTTACTGTGAAATAAATGCCAATTTTATGTGCACATCGCCTAAAAAGCAGCCCATGAGTGGTAACAGTAGTTAAGAAAACTGCTGAGGTAATTAATTAGGATTATGTTTACATTTTTATTCTCAGGGTTAATATTTAATATTGAATCACAGGTTCTGCTTTCACTAAGTCCAGTTCTGTTCTGAATAACTGCCAGTGTTTGAAAAATACAAGTTCATTTTAATTTTATAAAATTTATGTTTGCCAGGACTAAGCCTCAATCGACATTTTTTCTAAATTGTCTTGTTAAACCATAGCGTTATAATTAAGCTAACCATTAACGATCCTTTATAGAAAAAATGTGAATGGCACCCTCATTCATCAGTTTCATAATTGTCTTAAAGTCACAGACATTTTATCAGGCCCAAGAATGGCCATCGCCATTCTTCACCCCAATCTGGTTGTGTAGTTTTTATATGGGGACTGGAGGGTCACCTGTCACGTACGTACCTGTCCGAGACCAGCCTGGCAACATAGTGAGACCCTGTGTATACAAAATATATCTTAAAAAAATTAGGCAGGTGTGGTGTTGCGTGCCTGTTATCCCAGCCACTGGGGAGGCTGAGGCAGGAGGATCACCTGAGACAGGTGCTCGAGTTTGCATGAGCAGTGATCCTGCCACTGCACTTGAGCCTGGGTGACAGAGCAAGATCCTGACTCAAAAATAAATAAATAAATAACAGTAAAATAAATCTCAAGCTCTCACACGTGCCAGCTGTGTGGCCTCAGCCAAATGACCCTAGAACGGGCATAATAAGAGTGCCTACTCCACAGGGTGGGTTTGAGGGCCACATTAGCCAGCACATGCAAAGTCCTGAGAACAATGTCCAGGACACAGTCTATCAAAGTCCATGTTAGATCACAAGTAGCAAATTAGAGTGGAAAGGACTATGATGCATAGCAGTGGCAACCGAAAGCTAACAACTTTAACACAAAAGGGAAACATAAAGACAGACACAAATAGCCAAGTTGCATGGGTGTATATGGGTTTTAATAGGAGAGTGTAAAAAAAAGATGGTAAAAAAGAGTATAAACCGTCCCATCTCAGCCTCCCAAAGTGCTGGGTTTGCAGTTGTGAGCCACTGTGCCTGGCCAGTGTGTGGGATTTAAGCCCAGTCTAGCTCTAGAATCTACAAGAACATACAGGAGTAGATTCATACAGTGCTGCGTCATTATCCAGGCTTATTAGCATAGCTGAAGTTTAACTGTAAGTAAGCTGTTTGTAGAATTTCCAAAGCATTCACCTGTGAGTTACATCTTGTTAACTTCTTCGACCCTTTTTCTTCATCTGTAAAATGGAAATAATAATAGAAGCACCCTCAGGATTGTTGTGAGGATTAAATGAGTGGAGATATATATGTGTGTGTGTGTATGCATATATTTGATATACATGCATGTGTGCATACGATATATGTGACTAATTGGAAACACTGTCTGACATTGAGCAAGTGTTTGTTATTCCAAGCACTGTTCCTGTGCTCAGGAAATGAAACAACTATCCATGACTTTTAAGGACAGTGAAACGGTATGGTATCTACTGGTTTATAGATGCTGAGACTCGTTCCTTCTTCATGGCCCTCTTCCCAGTTTGTTCACTCCACACCCCCTCTTCTTAAGAACCCTGATCAGCTCTCTTGAGAGAGGCCGGAAGTGGCTGCAGGGGATGTGGGAGGGACTGGCCCCTCCACTCCCTACCCCTAGGCCGCTCCGCCCCCTCCTTCCCGCCAGCCTTCCCACTGGTCCCCAGGCGTGAGTGGGGTGCAGTGTGGTCTTCTGCGGCTCTCCCAACCTGACTTCCAGGACCTGGACAGGCCTTTTGTTCTTTAAAATAAGCCTCACAGCGAATCACGGCAGGGAAGCAGGCTGGACACGTACACAGGAAAATGCCTTGAAAAGTGCACTGGGGACTTAATGAGGCTCCCGTCAGTGATTCCCGACTTCTGTTGAAATGGTAAGACGACGCTTGGCAGCAGGCGCCTTCCTGCCCTTCTCGGTGAGGGCCTGTGCCTCCCAGGTAGCCTGAAGGTGCAGCCCGGCTTTCCTGGCTGCTCTGCACCCTGCAGTGGGCGATTTGCATCTCTGAGGAAACTCCAGGTGGGGCCTGGGGCTGTTACATGAACCTGAGACCCTCCTTGGGGGAGGGTGGCGGGGGAGGTTACCCATCGGGGCATTTTCTTCCCAAACTTGGCAGAATTTAGATCTCAGGGCTTGCTCTGAGGTCAAAACATTTTTAAAGTTTCTTCCATAGAAATTACCAAAGGTCTATGCATTTTACCTAACATCTAAAATTTATTTATCAAGAAAGCATTTATTCTAAGATACGCAAGAAACATTGCCACAACATGAAATTATATTTAGGTTAAAGTAATCTTTTAATTAAACTCTAATATTAAGAAAATGAAATAACCTTGGGAACATCTTATGAATCCAATGAATACCAAAAGTGGAAGCAAATTATGAAAGGAGAGTCAGGCCAGCTGCTGAGATACTACAGTCTACGGGCTCACTGCTCTGAGTCTTCCCCAACCTTCTTCTCCCTGTAGCCTGTGTGGTAGTTTTAGAAGGAAAACCTTATCTGGGGCCAGGTGCGGTGGCTCACACCTGTAATTGTAGCATTCTGGGAGGCTGAGGCAGGAGAATCACTTGAGGTCAGGAGTTCGAGACCAGCCTGAGCAAGAGTGAGACCCCCGTCTCTACTAAAAATAGAGAAAATTAGCGGAGCAACTAAAAACAGAAACAAAATTTTAGTTGGGTGTGGTGGCACACACTGGGGAGGCTGAGGCAGGAGGATCGCTTGAGCCCAGGAGTTTGAGGTTCCTGTGAGCTAGGCTGATGCCAAGGCACTCTAGCCTGGGAAACAGAGCCAGACTCTGTCTAAAAAAACCCAACAACACCCCCCCCCAAAAAAAAGCCAACTTATCTGTTTTCTCTCTTGACTAATAGTCCTCAGTAGCTCCCCATTACTCCCAAGATACAATTAAAAATGTTTGCTTGATAAAGGCCTTTCAGGGTTTGGAATTTGCCTTACCCACTCTTCCCTACCCACCATGCCTGTGTGCTTGCCTGAACAGCTTTCAGATCCTGAACATTCTGGACTCCTGGGATCTGCATCTGCGGCACCCTCTACCCGCACCGTTTCCCATCCACAGAGCTGGCTCCTACTTACCCTTCAGTTTTTAGTGTAGACAACCACTCTCCCAGCCCGCCAGAGCCCGGTGCTCCCATGCGCCTCTGCCTCGGCATCTGTCTCCCTGTGCTGAACTCACCTGCTTGCTACCTGTGTCCCCGCCAGGGGGACCTCCGTCTCATCAGGCTAAAAGCGCTGTTTGCCTATTTCACCATCCTGTGCATTTCGGTGCTTGGTCCTTTGTAGTCGTATAGTAAAGACGTGTCCAGTAAAAGGATTGGGGATGGGGAAAGGGGAACCAGTGGACGCTGCATGCTTGGTCAGGAGTAGATGGTGTGGACGGCAGCGCCTTGAGAGCCGGCGTCTTCCTGGGGTGCTCGCCGTCCCTTCCACTCTGTGAGGTCCCTGTGTGCTAGCTGGTCCTCATCACTGGTCCAGAAACTGAAACCATGGAAAACCAGCTTTTGCTCACTGAACCTTGCACCACACTCAAGTTTGCTCATTTGTTAATGTTTAAGAGAAAATGCTCAGTGTCTGGAGGGAGAGAGGACAGACCGCTGGCAGCCCTTTCTCCCCACAGGAAGCTGCAGGGAAGCAGATGACAGTCACAGGCTGCGGTGCGAGCGTTTTCCTTCATTCATTCAGTGAGCACTGACCCAGTGTTCCCACAGGTGTGAACAGCTCTTGGCCGAAGAAAAACCCAAGCGACACACGGAGAGTTGGAGAGTCAGCTTTTTCGCTGAGAGGCGCATCTGCCACCAAACTCTGAGCGCCCCTTTTTCATTTTCTTTTAGTTTTATACCTTTTTGGGGGTTACAGTTAGCCAATGGAAAGTTTTCACAAAAGTCACCTCGTTTATGTAGTAGTCAGCCAATCAGAAGTATGTCCCCAAAGTTACTTCATTTACGTAGTAGTCAGCCAATCTGGAGTATGTCCCAAAAGTCACCTCATTTACATGGTAGTCAGCCAATCAGGAGTATGTCCCAAATCACCTCATCGGCTGTGAGTATTAGTAGCTGCTCAGTTTAGGAGCAGACAAGGGAAACAGGTGGGTTTTGGTGGAACGCCCTGACACCAGCGCCTACTTAGTCTTGCAGCAGAAGAATGTGGGTGATTTTACGGAATGGCCTGCAGTTGAGGGAGTTTGGGAGACCCTTCTCTTCCCTGCTGTGGAGATCTCCTCCTGTTCCAGTGAGGCGACCAGGTGGCCCTTGCCGCGATAGTGCAGGAATCACCCCAGAGTTGTTCCCTTTGCTCCTTTTCATCCTTTTAGGGTTGACTAGAGTCCCTTGCCACATCTGCGCTGTGTCTGACACCAGTCTTATTTCCAAATTCCTGGGTTGGGGGGAAGGTAGGGGCATGCCTGGCAGGCGGCAATCACCTTGCTGTGGCTTCCACACCTGTACTTACTCTTGCTAATGTGACCACACAGCATGCTCACTCTTTTTTTTTTTTTTTCTGAGACAGAGTCTCACTGTTGCCCGGGCTAGAGTGCCGTCGCCTCAGTCTAGCTCACAGCAACCTCGAACTCCTGGGCTCGAGCAATCCTCCTGCCTCAGCCTCCAGAGTAGCTGGGACTACAGGCATGTGCTACCACGCCCAACTAATTTCTCTATATATTTTTAGTTGTTCAGCTAATTTCTTTCTATTTTTAGTAGAGATGGGGTCTCACTGTTGCTCAGGCTGGTCTTGAACTCCTGACCTTGAGTGATCCTCCTGCCTTGGCCTCCCAGAGTGCTAGGATTACAGGTGTGGATCCCTCGTCCAGCCCATGCTCACTCTTATAGGAGGGCACACATGGAAAGATTTTTCCTTTACCCTCTTGGGTTCTGCTCTTGGGGACTTATGAGATTTGTGACAAAAGACTGATTAGCAAAAGACAAAACTTAATCACACATTTTTATTAACACATTTATAGGGGGGTCACAAAACAATGTGACTTAAAGGGATGGTTAGAATTTAGGGCATATATATACCATCTTAATAGGGCAGTGGGAAAAGGACACTCATGGGGAAAATAAATGACTTAAATGGGGCCTTAGGAGAATAAATGAGAGATAATGATAGATACTCCTGTGACAATGTCTGTTCAGGTGTGTGTGGAGACGTCTCATCCTCTCCTCTGGTAAGGGTCAGCTCCCCTGTTTGTTCCTGGGGAGGGGATTCATGACAACTGAGTGATTCTAGGAGGCTCTGCTTTCAGAAAGATGAGAGAGATTTCAGGAGCTCAAATACCTTCTGCTCAAAATAGTTTTGATGCCACTGTGGCATATTCTGGACCCCTTCAAGGTCTGTCTTTAATGTATAGATCATATCAGTACCGGTATTTGTATGAGTCCAAAAGCCTTCAAACAAGTGACTAAAATATAAAAAATATATATATAAAACACGGTAACTAGGGTATTATTTACTGGGTCCAGATGACACTGTTATCCAAGTGTGAAATGCTGCTTATTAAACAAGATTCCTTTTTGCAAATTAAGAGGGAAAGGAAAAGATTTTTATTTAAACCAAATGGTTTAAAATTATTAGTCTGATTTGTTTAATCTCCCTCCCCCACCCCAATTTTTAAGGATCATATTAATGAATATGAATAATGTATTTTTAGCACCCTTTTTTTTCTTTTGATCATAAAATGAAATGATTTCATTCATTCAACCAATATTTATTATAACAGACACTATTCCATTTGGAAGTTTTATTTGAAACCCAATTCTGTGGTGTGCCAAATATGGACAGGGAAACTAAGTACTGGGGTAAAAAGGGGAGATCTTACCACCCAGGTACCCCAAAGGGAGAAGTGAACAAAAACTGGTGAAGTCGCCATCAAAAGAGAAAGGAAATAACCAGAGGTGTAGGCAGAGCAGCCCTAACTCCTGAAAGATTAGCGTTGGTAAATTATAGAGAAAAGATTTAGGTCCATAAGAGAGCCATTCAATACCTACAAAGTCATTCAGCAGCAGTCATCTTTGTGGGAAGAAGAACACAGAATAAATTTCATTACTACCCTTTGGGTTGACAGAATAACTCATCTAATTGGAATCTAGAAATTGAAACTGTAATGAAACTTTGTAGAATAGTGGGGCCTGAACTGGAAAGGGCTGAATTTAGAGAACAAAAGGTTGAGGAGATAATTTGTTGTAATTACTTACAGATCAGTTATTTGCCATTTAATATGCTCTATGCTTTCCATACATTATCTAAGTTAATTCTTACAACAGTCCAATGCAGTGCTAGTATTATTTCTACTTTACAGAAGAGGAAATAAATTATGTAACTGTGTTTTTAGTAATGGACATTTACTTCCTGTATATTTTTCCTATGCTGAATTAAATTCATATCATAGATCCTTGAGTACTGGTGCTTTTATTTTATGTTGATTTCTTTGCATATTTTAATAGATAGATGCAAGATTAGTTTTCTATATTTGCTCTGATTAGGACTAGAAAAAGCACACATGAAAACCTGGGATGAAACAAAAGTGCTAATAGTACTTGTATTCAGTGGTATAATTATATAATTGTAGTAAATATATTCTTGTTTCCCATTTTCTACATTTTTAATGAGTATGTATCACTTAAAATGAAAATAATAAAATTATGAATAAATAATATGTTATAGATTATAGTAATGTAGCCTCATAGCTAAGGGAAATATTCATGGAATCCTTCCTGAAAGCAATAATTGTAAGCAAAAACATGTCAATGTGAGCCATGACATGGCTAGATAAAATCTGAAACAAATTAGTATAAAAATCAGTATGTTATGTCGAAGTTCATAAACCAATTGGAATCAAATTGTATAAACACTTTACAAGAAATGTATACAAGGCCAATGTTACAAGAATTGTTTGGGGCCAGGTGTGGTGGCTCATGCCTATAATCCTAGCACTCTGGGAGGCCGAGGCAGGAGGATCCTTTGAGCTCAGGAGTTTGAGAACAGCCTGAGCGAGAGCGAGACTTGGTCTCTACTAAAAATAGAAAGAAATTAGCTAGACAACTAAAAATATAGAAAAAATTAGCCGGGCATGGTGGTGCATGCCTGTAGTCCCAGCTACTCTGGAGGCTGAGGCAGAAGGATCACTTGAGCCAGAAGTTTGAGGTTGCTGTGAGCTAGGATGAGGCCACGGCACTCTAGCCCGGGCAACAGTGAGACTCTGTGTCAAAAAAAAAAAAAAAAAAAAAGAATTGTTTGGCTGGGCAGTCCAGTTTACAGGTGAAATGAAATGAAAGTTTGAGGGCCAGGCTGAAGCAGTAAGTAGTGATGTGTGGTTTTGAGCAAGTTACCCAGAACTTACTTACTTTTTTTTTTTTTTGAGACAGAGTCTCACTCTGTTGCCTAGGCTAGAGTGCCGTGGCATCAGCCTCGCTCACAGCAACCTCAGACTCCAGGGCTCAAGGGATCCTCCTGCCTCAGCCTCCCGAGTAGCTGAGACTACAGGCATGCGCCACCATGCCCGGCTAATTTTTTCCATATATATTAGTTGGCCAATTAATTTCTTTTTATTTATAGTAGAGATGGGTCTCGCTCTTGCTTAGGCTGGTCTCAAACTCCTGATCTCAAAGGATCCTCCTACTTCGGCCTCCCAGAGTGGTAGGATTACAGGCGTGAGCCAGCACACCTGGCTGACACTCTTGCCCTTCTCTTATGAGGACTGTCATGATTACACTGGGGTTCCCTAGATAATTCGGGATAATCCCCCCATCTCGAGAACTTTAATTTAGTCATTTCTGTGGAGTCCTTTTTTGCTCTGTAACATGTTCACAGGTATTTAGAATATGGGCGCCTCTGGGGGGCCGTTATTCTGTATTCCATAATTAGTGAAGATGAATATGTTTTCATATAATTGGTTGTTTGTGTTTCTTCAAGAATTACTCATGACATTCTTTCTATTGTAGTATGCATATTGTGTATTTTCCCCCAATTTATTGCTTGCCTTTCAGTTGTTTACAGGATGCTAACTTACAGAAGTACATGAAGTTTTAAAAATCTTTATATTATGGAAAATGTTGAACAAAAGTAGAGAGAATAGTGTATTAAATCTCCACATTACCCTTCATCAAACTTAAATATTGACTCCAAGCTAATCTTACTTTATCTATACCTTTACTCCTCCATATTATTTATTATTTGCAAAACATCCCAGATACGTAATTTCATCCATAAGTATTTCAACAAAATATATTAATTTTATGATTTACATTTTTATAAAGAGTTTTCTCTAAGGTTTTCTGTTCTTGGTTGCCATGTACCAAAAAAAGCCCATTTTACTTGTTTTTTTTTTAAAGGGAATGAAAACAAAGTCTGAGTATATTTCTGTACTTAAAGGAGGATATGTCCTTTTCTTCAACTTGCCTTTATTAGGAATGATGTCTTCCAGCTGCTTAAGCAAGTGTATTTGAGCACCTAGCATGTGGAAAATGCTGAGTTTAACTTCGTGTTACCCTTGCGTGTACGTGAACGGGGAACCGTGTAAAAGAATCATGTTTATAAAATTAGCAGGCTGCTCATAGGTGTCCACACCCCTGATTTAGTCCTCTTTCCATGACGACACTGATGATTGGGAACAACTGCTGGAAGGCTGGCAATTGTCTGCCATGCCCACACCCACTTACACAGTGAAATGTTTTTTGCCACGGCCACCGGGCACTGGGAAGTAGAAACAAATGTGCAAAAAAGAGAGACGAACATAACCCTCTTCCACACAGCCAGCCTGCGGCTCAGGGACCCTTCCACGTTCCCCAGAGGATGGGCTCCAGGATGCTTTCCTGACCCTGGTTCACACCACCATGGACTGTTGGCAGCCACAGCTGGGTTAGAGCCACCAGCTTCCACTTTGAAAAGGAAGAAGCACAGCAAATTCAGTTATTCCTTAGGACTAGGTGAGGACAGGCCATACAGGTCATGTATCAGAGCTCCAGGCAGAAAAAATGGGCGCAGAGCAGGAGTGCAGTGTGTGCTTGTTACAGCCTAGCAACTCCACAGCCAAAACAAACGTAACTCACACCTCACCACCATAAATACCAGGGTTTTTCTGGCATCTCTCTAACTTCCTCACCACCTACTGGCTTAACCCCTTGCAGCCTGGTTTTCACCCTTTCCTGTGAACTCCCTTCTTTTGAGGGTTGCCAGCCAAATCCTGGACATTATTATTTCAATCTTTGTCTTATGTGTCCTTTCTTCAGTAAGTGACTGTTAACCACCCCCTTCTTTAAACTTGTCGTTCTCTTGACTTCTGTGAAGCTAAATAATAACGTTCTACTCAGGTGTTTCCTGTGTGCATCTTTGCCTACTAAGGTAGTGGCTTCCTAGTCCTTCTTCCCTTAAGTGAGGCTCCTCTGTAGGCTTTGGCAATCATTACGCTTCTCTTAGTACTCTCTCCTCGACTTCAGCTCTCTTGGGGGATTGCTCCCAAATATCTATTTCTTTTTTTTTTTTTTTCCTTTTGAGACAGAGTCTCACTCTGTTACCCAGGCTACAGTGCAGTGTTGTCATCGTAGCTCACAGCAACCTCAAACTCCTGGGCGCAAGCGATCCTCCTGCCTCAGCCTCCCGAATAACTGGGACTACAGGCATGCACCACCATGCCCAGCTGATTTTTTCTATATATTTTTAGTTGTCCAGCTAATTTCTTTCTAATTTTAGTAGAGATGGGGTCTCGCTCTTGCTCAGGCTGGTCTTGAACTCCTGAGCTCAAGCAATCCTCCCGCCTTGGCCTCCCAGAGTGCTAGGATGACAGGCGTTAGCCACCGTGCCCAGTCCCAAAATATCTATTTCAATCCCCTTATTTCCGGAACTCCAGACCCACATTTCTGGCTAATTTCTGGGGATGTCCAGGTTGACTTTGCTCACCTCACACTTCTTAGCCCAGCCTCTGCCTTGATCCTCAGGCCCTGGACACTCGTACCTGTCACCTCCAGGCTGGAACCCACCCGGTCAGAAGGCAGTTATGTCAGCAGCTGAAATGGAATCTAGCTTGCGTGGATTGTAACTCTGAGTCCGACTGCCACAAATCAGGTGGGCCTGAATGGAACCCCTGCAGCCGCGAGGCTGCAGCCACACAGCCCTGCCTGCTGGGGGTGTGAGTGCCGTCTTCTTCCCGTAACTTCACCCTCCCTCTAGCCACGTCTCTACCTTGCTGAGGCCCTGAAACGATTAGTTTTACCATGTCCCTTCCCAGACACTCAAATCCTGTTTTGCTATTTCCTGGCCTCACTAGTGCTGGATCTTGGGCCTTGAGCCGTGGGGTCATTCTTCCTGGCATTCCCTAGGGCTGGACCGTGACCCTCTCTCAAAGTCCTGCTTCCTCACTGCCTAACTTCCTTCATGTCCTTATTACTTCATGCTCAGAGCTACTGAAAACCCCTTCAGCTGTTACTTCTGGACGTCATGTCTCAGTCTTCAGCCCATCCTGTCTTTTTGCGCCCTCTTAAATCCTTCCTGGCACTTGGTGAGGTGCAAAGACATATTTACTTCTATAGCAGATTTTTTAAAATTACTACTTCATTAGCGTTCTTTTTTTTAATTATTTATTCTCAACTGTGTATCATGTGAAAGGGTGGAGGGCCCATATGTAGACAAGCTGTCTTTTGGCATATATGCTAGCCAAAATTGTGCATAAAATACTTTCACTCACCCTGATCAGTTTGCTGCCTGGGAAAACACTTCCAGGTACCTTGAACTCCAGGCCACAGTCCATCCTTACCAGTGTGTTGTTTGAGTCCTTCCACAGACTTTTTTTTTTTTTTTGAGACAGAGTCTCACTCTCTTGCCCAGCTAGAGTGCCGTGGCGTCAGCCTAGCTCACAGAAACCTCGAATTCCTGGGCTCAAGCGATCCTCCTGCCTCAGCCTCCCGAGTAGCTGGGACTACAGGCATGCACCACCACGCCTGGCTAATTTTTTCTCTATATATTTTTAGTTGTCCACCTAATTTCTTTTTATTTTTTTTAGTAGAGACAAGGGTCTCACTCTTGCTCAGGCTGGTCTCGAACTCC
This sequence comes from Microcebus murinus, assembly GCF_040939455.1. NCBI lineage: Eukaryota > Metazoa > Chordata > Mammalia > Primates > Cheirogaleidae > Microcebus > Microcebus murinus. The sequence continues at coordinate 1,714,335 of NC_134129.1, forward strand.
TGAGCTCAAAAGATCCTCCCACCTTGGCCTCCCAGAGTGCTAGGATTACAGGTGTGAGCCACCGTGCCTGGCCAATCTTGGGCCTTATTAATAGAGAGACTCCCTCTTTCTTCTCCCTGTTCCTCCCTCCCTCTCTCCCATTTTAACTCATTCATTGACTAATCACTGAATACCTGGTTTAGGGAAGGCCTGTCTCCCAGAAAGGATTGAAACCTCAGATGCCTGGAGGGGCAGCCAGCAAATAAAGTGAAGCAGGTGGGGGTGTTGCTGCCCTGTCCCAAGGGAGCCACCACTTCTGTTCTCCCCATTGTTTCAATGTGGAAAAACGAGTCCATTGTTGCCAGATCATCATGTTTTTCAAGTGAAGCTGGATGTCTGGATTTTGATGTGAAATTTTCTAATTATAAATATCAGCAATCAGTTCAAAAACCTTTAACCCCTATGAGGGCTACCTAGAACAATTGTGAGCTCAGTATGGCCTGGAGGCTGCCAACTTGCAACCCCAGCTCTCTAGAAATCCCTTCAAGACCTTCCAAGATCCTTGGCACCAAGACGGGCACAAGCCTGCTGCGGAGCACGCTTGGCTCTTCAGCAGCAATGAAGACAGTGCACAGGGAAGCCAGAAGCAGAAGTGGGTTGACAGGTGGTCCAGATCAGTGATCCCCAACCTTTTTTTGGCACCAGGAAACTTTTTCATGGAAGACAATTTTTCCATGGACGGGAGCCAGGGGAAAGGATGGTTTGGGGATGATTCAATTGCATTACATTTATTGTGCACTTTATTTCTATTATTACATTGTAATATTAATGAAATAATTATACAACTCATGATAGGTTGGGGACCCTGGCCTAGATACCAAATCTTGGGAGGTTAGCCAGGACAGGGATCAGATTCCCAATCTACAAGTCCAGGGAACAGGGAGCCAGAGCACATGAGATTCATTAACTTAGGTTAGGGCATCCAAACAAGTATTAGACATAGGACTTCAAAGAACAGAAAGGAACATGATAATAGTCAAAACAGCTTTTTTTAAAAAAACAAAATTCTCCAGTGTTCGAAGGGAAAGAAAAAAGGAAGGGCAACTAACTTTTTAAAAACCTATTATGGCGGTGCTTGGTGGCTCATGCCTGTAATCCTAGCACTCTGGGAGGCCGAGGCGGGCAGATTGCTTGAGGTCAGGAGTTTGAAACCAGCCTGAGCAAGAGCGAGACATCCCTCCCCCTGTCTATACTAAAAATAGAAAGAAATTAATTGAACAACTAAAAATATATAAAAAAATTAGCTGGGCATGGTGACACATGCCTGTAGTCCCAGCTACTCAAGAGGCTGAGGCTGAAGGATCCCTTGAGCCCAGGAGTCTGAGGTTGCTGTGAGCTAGGCTGATGCCACGGCACTCTAGCCCGGCCAACAGTGTTGAGACTCTGTCTCAAAAAACAAACAAACAAACAAACAAAAACCTATTATGAGCCAGTATGTCTTAAAGTCAAACCTGGAGTTCAGAGAGATCAAATAGTTTGCTCATATCACAGAGCTAATAAATGGCAGAGTGAGAATTTAGATTTTCAGTTCTTTATGGAAACCACTATACCAGTGGTTCTCAATTTTGGCTGCATATTAGAATGGCCTGGGGACTGTGTGTGTGTATGTGTGTGTTTGTGTGTGTGTGTGTGTTTAGGTAATATATCAACATATAATGTGTCCACACTTTGGTTCCTGGAGAGTTTTAAAAAACTTCCACTGGCTTGGTGGCACCCCATACCAATGAAATAGAATCTTTAGGCATAGGACTCAGGCATCAGTAGCTGTCCAAGTTACGCAGGTGATTTCAATGTGGGACCACAGACGGGAACGACTGTCTTCATCCAGTAATACCGGCTCCTGTTCAGTAGCGCTCACAGGTTAAAGGTGAGCGGTAATAAACAGTAAAGGTCAGGGGGAAATTAAGATAACGTGATTTTAATCAGCTCTTTCTTCAGATGAAAATGTACGTTTGTGGTTTTTTCTCATTTCACAGACATCCCATCTGGAAGTCTGGGGAGTAAAAACAAAGAGGGTTTATAAGATAACAGTTCTCCAAATGTTGGTTCTGGCTTTTGTTTTTTAAAGTGAACAATTCAATGGTTTTCACTTCACGGAGTTGTGCTGCTATCATCACACTCAATTTTAGAACATTTTCGTCACTCAAAAAGAAACTCTACGCCCTTCAGCTGTGAGTCCTGCTGCCTCCCACCCACCCACCCCCATCCCTAAAGGCCACTAATGGTTCTGTCTCTACAGGTTTCCCTGTTCTGGACGCTAATGTTGATTTTTAACCCAGGTGCTTTATTGATGCAGGACCCATGATGATCTTTGTTATTTTTCCTTATTTTTTTACTTTTATTGAAGTATAATGTGTGTAGAAAAAAGCATGAACGGTAAATGTTCAGATCAATGACATTTTATAAACTGAACTCACCCCACGAAAACAGTGAGCCAGAGTAGGATACTAAACCTTGTCAGCACTCCAGAAGCTTCTCTTGTGCTCCATTTCTTTTTTTTTTCCACTTTCTTTCTTTTTTTGTATGTCACAGAGTCTTACTCCGTTGCCCAGGCTAGAATGCTGTGGCATTAGCCTCGCTCACAGCAACCTCACACTCCTGACTTCAAACAATCCTCCTGCCTCAGCCTCGTAGAGTGCTAGGATTCCAGGCGTGAGCCACTGCACTCAGGCCCCCATTTCTGACTTCTAAAATTATAGATTAGTTTTGCTCCTATTGAACTTTTTGCCAGTGATAGAATTATAAAGAATGTCGTCTTTTATATCTGGCTTCTTTCACTCAACATCATGTTTGTGAGATTTACCCATTACTATTGACTACAGCCAGGACGCAATCTTTGATTAAATCTACCCCATTTGCTTCAGAAAAAATTATTTGGAAATGTTCATTGAAACTAAAATTCATCAGATGATTTATTGAATAATCCACCTCTCTAGGTCAGTAAGAAAATAATGCAATCCTGAAGGATTTGTTTAGGAATTTAAACTCAGAAGACTGACATGGTTGAGGACAAATGACTTCATCTTTTTCTGGCAGAGCTGGTTGTACAAGTCATTAAATTTGAAGTTCTGAAAAAGAGAATGATGGTATTAAATTCAAAATGATTTATTGAGAATCACAAACAGGTTATATATATTTCACAAATACAATAGATTAAATTACTTATCTGGGTCTTTCTTACTGGGAACTCTTTTTTTTTTTTTTGAGATAGTCTCACTCTGTTGCCTCAGCCTCCTGAGTAGCTGGGACTACAGGGATGTGCCACCATGCTGGCTAATTTTTTCTATATATTTTTAGTTGTCCAGCTAATATCTTTCTGTTTTTAGTAGATATGGGGGTCTCACTGTTGCTCAGGCTAGTTTCGAACTCCTGAGCTCAAAAGACCCGTCTGCCAGGAACTCCCAGAGTGCTAGGATTACAGGCAATGAGCCACCATGCCCGGCTCTTGCTGGGAAGTCTTTATTTTGGCATGTCTTTGGGAAGTGCTTATGTATTTTACTATTTGAAATTTTTTTCCTCTTTCACATCTAATATCCAATACTGTAGCCCACCCGTTTCTTTATGTAGGAATGTTTAACTATAAGACTAAACATACAGCTAGGAATGAAGTCTTTTTATACCTATAAGAAAATGTAAGACTATTTCTTCTGAATTATTTACATCAGCACAGGTTGATTGTCGTGCTGGGTTTTGTTTTTTTTTTTTTTTTTGAGACAGAGTTTTGCTTTGTTGCCCAGGCTAGAGTGAGTGCCGTGGCATCAGCCTAGCTCACAGCAACCTCAAACTCCTGGGCTCAAGCAATCCTTCTGCCTCAGCCTCCCGAGTAGCTGGGACTACAGGCACGCACCACCATGCCCGGCTAATTTTTTTCTATATATATTAGTTGGCCAATTAATTTCTTTTTATTTATAGTAGAGACGGGGTCTCGCTCTTGCTCAGGCTGGTTTCAAACTCCTGACCTCAAGCAATCTGCCCCCCTCGGCCTCCCAGAGTGCTAGGATTACAGGCGTGAGCCACCGCGCCCGATTGTTGTGCTTTTTAGGTACACTATCAAGTGTTTGAAAGTGCCGTGCCAGCTATTCCCAGCAATTTCTTCTTAGCAATTTCTTCTCTCTGCACATTCACCATTCTCAAACAAGCTAGTGGAATGCTTAGCAGACATAGCACAGTACTTTTCATAGAAATGTATTCCCTGAGGAATTTCTTTTTGTGGTCCAACCAAAGTTTACACTTTGGAATAAAACACAAGCACGGTCCTTGTGAATGACGCCTTTCCTACCGTATCTGAACATACAGGTGCCTTGGGGAAGCTCTCAAAAGGGTAGGAGGTGCAGGTTTCCTTCTGTGCCCTCTTCCCCAAAATAAGCCTCAGTTGCTCACAGAGTGACTGGGGCATGAGATCAGTATCTTGGTTTGAGGCCAACTAGAACTGAAGCATTGAAAACAACCTCTGTCACATTTAAAATACAACAGACCTGAAAGCCATTAATGTGCTTCCTTCACTAGATATACTTCCCTGTGCCTGTAAAACAGCAGTGATGTTCAGACCTCGCACTAAAATTCTCCAAAAATAATTTGAAAAATGTATTCCTAAGCAAATAGGCAGAAATCAATAATCAGTTTCAACAAGTGTCTATGATAAGTGCTAGCCCCAGCTGCTGCTGTGATTTTTTTTTAAGATACCACATTTTATAAGATAGCTCATCAGACTCCTGCCACTTCCAAGAAAAATACTGCTTTCGAATGCTTAAAAACTACGTATTTTCTCAGTTTATGGAGAAAAGTAGAGAGGAAATACTGAGTTTATTCACGGAAATTAAGCCCAGTTTTCAAAGTTTTCTTCTTTGCTCAGCACAGAAATAGGTGATTCTTTGATGAAAATGCTTATTTATACAAGTATTTTTTTTCCTAGGATTTTATTTTATTTTATTCTAGGATTTATATATAGTGAGAAATCTTGAAGAAATTTTTCTTTAAATGCTGTTTCCCTGCCTTTGCAAGCTATCACACTACTGTAGGTCATGCCTTGCTTTGGACTTGATCTTGTAGCAATACCAGACTGCTCTGGTTGCCTGCACATGTCACTGCTGCCCCTTGCCACCCCCCAAGCCCCCCACTCTGCTCCTTCTGCTCCTTCTGCCTGGGAGATCAGTTGTCAATGCTTGCTGCACCTTCAACTCTCAGCTCCGATGTCATCTCCAGGAATTCTGACCCTGTAGCTTGATTCAGTTGCCCCTTCCCTCTGTTCTCACTGTGCCCTGTGCAAATCTCTGTCTTAGACCTTATTGGGTTCCAGTGACATGAAGATTTTTCCTTGCAAGTGTCTCTCCCATTAGCATATGCACTCTTTGAAAGGAAATGATTAGTAAATATGATTATTTGACCCTGCTTTTCTTTTTCTTTTAAAAAATCGTAATACTAGCCCTTTTCCAAACTTGAGGTTTAAATAATCCTTAATGGAACCATATACAGCTTTGTGAAATGTACACTGTTATTATTTTGTCCACTACTAAGTAATTTAGATGAGGATTCCATCTAATTTTCAGAGTCTTTAAGCACACTCTTGGTGCTGAGCAAATATGGACTGGAATACCTATTTAAAAAAATTGTCTCATTCCCTGTTTTCGCAGTGTGTGGTGTGTGTGTGCACACTTCCCTTCCCCTCTTCCCTCCCTCCTTCCTTCATTAACTCCTTATGTTCTCAGTTATACTAGGTTTCCTTCCTTCCCATTTTCAAAGGGCAGGTCCTTGTTTATGATGTTTACTGTCACTTTATAGATTAGGGTTCCCAAGACTACCCCAAAGGAGACAGTTTATTTTCTCTTAGGAGCCATGTCTAAAAGCCATGTACCTGTCACCCAGTGAAGAGTGATGTCTGGACCATGGCCATATGGCCTAAAAATAATCATGACAGTTTGCATTTATATGAGTCAGGCTTTGTGCTGAGCAGTGTACATGCAGTAGTTTTTCTATCAAGTAGGAATTGCAATTGTGCCTTTTGACCAGTATGAGGAAACAGACTCAGGGAACTTAATAACTTCCCGAGCACCATATAAGTTTCAAATGCACAGCTGGAATTAAGAACCAAATTCCACCAGATTCTAGAGTCTATGGTTTAAAAAAGGAAACTTTTAAAAATACTTATTTTGAAATAAAATAAATATAGATTAATAGAAAGTTTCAAAGAAATGTACAGGGAAGTTCTCTGCAACTTTCACCCACCTCCCCCAATACTGACATCCTATATAACTATAGTTAAACTATATATAAACTATAAACTATAGTTATGGTTATATAACTAACCTTCCCTATATCCATCCCTCCAAATGTACATAGGCTTCAGTTTAAAAACTTATGGTTTAGCTGGGTGCAGTTGTATATGCTTATAGTCCAGAAACTTTTGGTTTAGACTTCTTCTGGTTTAGTGTAACATTTAAAGAAATACATTTACTTAAATAAATCTGGAAACTATTTAACAATTATTATTAGTGCTTTTTAATTTTTATTCCCAATTCTGCTTATAGTACAAACCCCTCCTCCAACCTTAATTACTCCTCTACTTAAGAGGCTCAAGTCTCTTGGATTCTTTGTAGCTCTTGCTTAGAGAAAAAAACAAAACACTTTGCTTCCAATATGATTGCTCTTAAGAACACATTTTATCTAGGTCTGCTTTCTCATGCACAGAGGCCTTTGGTCAGTAGCTGTCAGTTCTCTTTCCTTTCTCATGTCACTGCCAAGAATCCAGGTAATTTGGGGTCATGACTGTGCAATTAGGGATCAGACCCAACTGGGATGATTGATGCCTACCTGGAGATAGGAGGGTAACTAGGAGCACCCATCAGTCTGAGCCAGCTGACAGGACTCACCTAGCTAATATGAGTTGATGTAGGTCAAAGTGACAGTCTGGAAGAAGGAGGATAGAGATACAGAAAAAAGCCAGGCGTATCATGGTCTAACCAGAAAGGGAGGAGACATCTCCATTCTAAGGAAGATTCCTGTCTGAGATAAACCTCTTAAATGCTTCCTGCTGAGGTAAAGCTCAGAGAAGTATTCCACTGCCATGAACCAGAGCCCAGCTAGGCTAGATTTACTACTAGCTAGCCTAGATTGAATTGAGCTAGTCTAGAGTCTATAAGGAAGTGGTTACACCTGGAAACGTGTGGGTGGAAAGTAAAGGCTGTTGCTGACACCATGTGAGGGATTAACTGTGTGCCGTTCTAAACTGGCCAAGGTACAGAAAAGCCACATGCTTCCACTGTGTCTGTCAGCTACATGATTACTTTATGGAGATCTGTTTCCAATCAGAGGTTTCACAACTGTTCTACTATCTTTTAAGTTTTCTAGCTACTGATGAATGCAGCAGATGGATGTGTATTTTCCATACAGCAGACTTTTCACCACCGTGCATAGTTTCATAGTCTGGTTGCTAAAAGAAATTAACAGAACACATTTGCTCTCAAAGGTCCTGCAGTATGTCCCTTCACCACCACTACCACTTTCAGTTATTTGTGGACAACCATAGTCTGAAAATATTAAATGGGGCCGGGCACGGTGGCTCACGCCTGTAATCCTAGCACTCTGGGAGGCCAAGGGGGAGGATCGCTCAAGGTCAGGAGTTTGAGACCAGCCTGAGCAAGAGCGAGACCCCCGTCTCTACTAAAAATAGAAAGAAATTAATTGGACAACTAAAAATATATAGAAAAAATTAGCCGGGCACGGTGGCACATGCCTGTAGTCCCAGCTACTCAGGAGGCTGAGGCAGGAGGATCTCTTGAGCCCAGGAGTTTGAGGTTGCTGTGAGCTAGGCTGATGCCAGGGCATTCTAGCCTGGGCAACAGAGTTGAGCCTCTATCCCCTCCCCCCAAAAAAATGAAATGGAAAATTCCAGAAGTAAGCAATTTATAAGTTTTAAAGCGTGTGCCATTCTGAGTAGCGTGATGAAATCTCCCACCATCTCACTCCATCCTGCCAGGGGTGTGAATCATCCTTTTGTCCACTATATCTGTGCTGTCTCGATACCCTCTAGTCACTTAGCTGTCTTGGTTATCAGATGGACTGTCAAGGTATCACGGTGCTTGTGTTCAAGTCACCCTTAGTGATAATCCCAAAGTCCAAGAGTAGTAAGGACGGCAAATTGTTATAATTGTTCTAATTTATTAGTTGTTAATCTCTTCCTGTGCCTAATTTATAAATTAAACTTTATCACAACTATGTATGTGTAGGAAAAAAACATAGTGCGTAGGGTTTGTTCTTATCCGTGGTTTCAGGCATTCCCTGGAGGTCTTGGAACATATCCCCATGGATAAGGGGAATACTGTTATGTCTTTATCTTCCTCCTGAATTTGACTCTATTTGAGCAAAAGACCTAGGCCATGGTTTGCCTACAGTACCAAACCACCAAGTATTTGTTGCAAGAAAAGAATGGGGCGTGGAGGAAGGAGGGGAGGCCTGGGCTAGCTGTCTGTGTCTGTAGGTAGTGCTGCGTTTTGTGTTGAGGTTCCTTGACGTTGAAGGTTTGCCTCACTTTTTTTTTTTAATTCTTTTTTTTTTTTTCTTTTTTGTAGAGGCAGGGTCTTGCTTTGCTTAGGCTGGTCTCGAACTCCTGAGCTCAAACGATCCTCCCGCCTTGGCCTCCCAGAGTGCTAGGATTATAGGCATGAGCCACTGTGCCTGGCCTGGCCTCAGTTTTGGAACAATAATAATATATATATATATGTATGTATATATATATATATACCTCACCAGACACTATACTAAATATTATAAATAATCCTCACAACAACCCTAATGTGGCTTTTTATCCATAAGGAAACTAAGAGTCAGAGAAATGAACTGACCTGACTAGCATCACAGAAGTAGTGAAGAAAGTGGGGTTTGATGTCATTTGTTTCCTGCTTCTATATTTAAGTGGAGAATTTGCTCCTCAGCTCTGACTTCTCTCAGTACAACCTCCTACCTCCCCCATGAGGAAATCTGGCTCAGGGACACTCTTTGATACTGAATCTATAGGAGACTAGTGAACAGACCACCAGAGCTTCATTTGACAAAGGGAGATACACCTTCTCAATAAGCACAATACTTGCTGAGCAGGCCCCTGCTCTGTGTCATTGTTTGTGGTGGGCATTAAATCAAAGAGGAGAGAACTGGGTAACCCTGAGGTGTCTCATGTTCAGACTGTAAGGCTTAAAGAATTAAATCTACCCTGCAGTCCAGTAATGGCCAGAATATTCTTGTCTGACAAATGGAGTCTACCCTGGATGGTGCAAGGTAAACACTGGTGACATTTTTCTCTTTTCAAAGTCATTTTCTGGACTCCAGGCAACTCAGGGCAGATGATTCCTCATTTCTGCACATTATCTTGAGTTGTTACACTTTCTAGGATTATTGTATATCTTAGGTCATTCAGCGGGAGGTGAGTTTAGCTGTCCTCTTAGCTTCATGGTCATTGGATAGAATCCATTAGAATTTACAAATTCAGAGTGGGTTATTTTTTTTCAGCATATTATGGAGGTACAAATGTTTAGGTTATGTGTGTTGCCTCCCCACCCCCAGTCAGAGCTTCAAGCGTGTCCACCCCCAAGATGGTGCACATTGCACTTGTTATGTATGTATATACACATCCCCTCTTCTCCCCTCCCACATGCCCCACACCCAATAAATGTTATTCCTATATGTGCATTTAGGTGTTGATCAGTGAAACCAATTTGTTGGTGAGTACATGTGGTGCTTATTTTTCCATTCTTGGGATACTTCACTTAGTAGAATGGGTTCCAGCTCTATCCAGGAAAATATAAGAGGTGCTATATCACCGTTGTTTCTTATAGCTTCATAGCGCTCCATGGTATACATATACCACATTTTATTAATCCACTCTTGTATTGATGGGCACTTGAGTTGTTTCCACATCTTTGCAATTGTGGATTGTGCTGCTATAAACATTCTAGTGCAGATGTCTTTTTTTTTTTTTTTTTTTTTTTTTTTTGAGACAGAGTCTCGCTTTGTTGCCCAGGCTAGAGTGAGTGCCGTGGCGTCAGCCTAGCTCACAGCAACCTCAAACTCCTGGGCTCAAGTGATCCTTCTGCCTCAGCCTCCCGGGTAGCTGGGACTACAGGCATGCGCCACCATGCCCGGCTAATTTTTATATATATATCAGTTGGCCAATTAATTTCTTTCTATTTATAGTAGAGACGGGGTCTCGCTCTTGCTCAGGCTGGTTTTGAACTCCTGACCTTGAGCAATCCGCCCGCCTCGGCCTCCCAAGAGCTAGGATTACAGGCGTGAGCCACAGCGCCCGGCCTAGATGTCTTTTTTATAGAATGTCTTTTGTTCTTTTGGTTAGATACCCAGTAATGGGATTGCTGGATCAAATGGTAGATCTACTTGTATCTCTTTAAGGTATCTTTTGTAATTCCCATAATCTAATTCTTTGTATGTTGATTTTTTTTTTTTTTTTTTTTTTTGAGACAGAGTCTCACTCTGTTGCCCGGGCTAGAGTGCCGTGGCATCAGCCTAGCTCACAGCAACCTCAAACTCCTGGGCATAAGCAATCCTTCTGGCTCAGCCTCCTCAGTAGCTGGGACTACAGGCATGCGCCACCATGCCTGGCTAATTTTTTCTGTATATTTTTAGCTGTCCAATTAACTTCTTTTTATTTTTGGTAGAGATGGGGTCTTGCTCTTGCTCAGGCTGGTCTTGAACTCCTGAGCTCAAACGATCCACCTGCCTTGGCCTCCCAGAGTGCTAGGATTACAGGCATGAGCCACCACGCCTGGCCTGTATGTTGAGTTTTGATGAGATTATTGTCTCTAAATTCTGAAGAAGTACCTCCTTAGAGTGTGCAACCTTTCTTCTCTCAAGCTTAAGTAGCATATGCAATCTCCTGTGTGAAGACTTTCAGAGATAGAATCAAACAAGTTACATAGCTAAAGTGTACCACTTACAGCAGTCATTCATACTGTGACATTTTGTACTTAACCACAAAATGGGCAGGCCATGCAAATGTTTTGGGCACTTTTCTGGATGTGTAGCATATTTCCCACACTTGAAATGATCGAATGAAGAGGAAAACACCCCTTTATACCCTAACCTGTCACAGCTTCACAAAGAGATAATGGATGGAAAAATGACAGGGAATCAATTACATTTGATTTTCTCTTCAGGCCATAATAGGCTTTCTCCTGTCTTGCTCTGAAAGGAACAGATTCACCCTGTTTGTGGGAGTAGGTCTTTCTGCAAATCTTAATGAATCTTTGTAAAGGAGCCAGTTGCACCAACAGAGTGCTCTGAAATTCTCAAGGAAAATATTTTTAATCAGGAAGTCTTGCTCAAAGGCGACAGAAGTTCATCATTTAGCAGTGGGAGATGGTCCCACTCACTGCATGAGTCAGGGGGGACTCTGGACTCTCTTTCTAAATTGGCCATTTTTAGCCGTGTGCACCCTGCCTACTTTGCGAATTGCTTGTGAAACTGAGATGAGATAATGTGTTTGAAAGTGTTTTGAAAACTGTAAAATGCTATATACAAATGTCCTTTTGTAAGGACACTGATCTCATTCATGAGGTTGGAGCCCTCATGACCTAATCACCACCTAAAGCTTCCACCTCTTAATACTATTGCATTGGGGACAAACATTCAAACTGGAGCAGCATCCTTCCTAACCAAGATAGTAGTGAAACGGAGAGATCTGTTATGTGTGCCTTGAAAGGCTAAAATTGTGGTGAGAAAAGACACAAAGAAGGTCGGGCACGGTGGCTCACGCCTGTAATCCTAGCACTCTGGGAGGCCAAGGTGGGCAGATTGTTTGAGCTCAGGAGTTCAAGACCAACCCCAGCAAGAGCGAGACCCCGTCTCTACCAAAAATAGAAAAAATTAGCAGGGCATGGTGGCACATGCCTGTAGTCCCAGCTACTTGGGATGCTGAGGTAGGAGGATCGCTTGATCCCAGGAGTTTGAGGTTGCTGTGAGCTAGGATGAGGCCCTGGCACTCTAGCCTACGCAACAGAATGAGACTCTGTCTCAAAAACAAAAAAAAAAAGACACAAAGAAAAATAAGTATTTAAGGACTTGGATTTGACTCCCTTCCAATGCCAATCTTTATAAAATTTATGTATATGGAATGTGCAACCCCTAAACATACATGTAGTCATCTCTTACCTACTATATTAGCAGAATGGTACTAATAGACTTGGTTGATCTTTTAAGATTCAGTTAAGTTAAAAATCGTCAAATGAAAGGGTGTAAAGGAAAAGCCTTATAAATTAAAATGTCAGATAAGTATTTTATGCTGAAATTTATAATAAAAATCAAGACTCAGATAATATAGTTCTAGTAATTTTACTCTTAAAAATTTAGGAGCTAATGGTGATTGGATCTGATTCTTTTTTTTCCCCATTAAAAAACAAATGTATCAGAGTCATCCCATGACATGTCTGACAGAATCTTTTCTTCATCAGCATCAGTTGTTTGATCTTTGTCTAATTTGTCTGGTTTCTTGTTTATTCTTTTCTTTTGTTTTACCGCTTATATCTTTGGAGGGTTTGATTTGGTATGTGTAGTCAGGCGATGATAATGTTTATTTATATGTTATGAGATAGAAGAGAGACAGTTGAGAGAATGAGAAATTATAACCTTATTTTCCCTCAGGCACTAAGGCAATGCCTTGTTTTATAAATTTATTTGAAAGTAACATGTAACCAGCCATGGAAAAGTAGGTACAGAAAAACATAAAGCCAACAAAAAATGTGTTCCTACTTAATAGAAAATTGAGTACCATATTTTCTACTTAAGATTGTATCAAAACCACATTTGACTTAATATTGAAACATAAATATGTAACATAAAAATATATTCTTAAAATTACATCTATAGATGTGGATGTGTCAAGCATATATGTCATGGTAACCATTCACTATTATTTGAGATGCCTCAAGTTTTAAAATTATAATAAATGTTTCAATAACATGCTGATAATCTTAATACATATCCTAAGGGAGATAAATACCCAGAAGTGAAATTACTGGCCCAAAAAGTACAAACATTTTAAAGCTTTTGATATATATTGCCAAGCTGCTTGCTTGCTTATGTATGTATTTGTTTATTTTTTGACATAGGGTCTCATTCTATCACCAGGCTGCCAGGCCGGAGTGCAGTGGTGTGATCGATCATAGCTCACTGCAGCCTCAAACTCCTGGGCTCAAGCCATCTTCCTGCCTTCCCCTCCTGAGGAGCTGCTTTTTTAGAGGGATGAATTAATGTTAACTTCCAACAGAAATGTACAAAGGGGCTTCTTTTGCACACTGGATGTTTTCATTTAAAAATATTTGCCACTTTGTTTATGGTTTGCCATTTAACAGTTCTTCCTATAGGTTTAAGTGTGTCCATTTTTGCTATACATTTCTATTTCTTATTTATAGAAAACATCCCTTTACGTAGAAGATCAGATTTTCATATTATCAATTAGATTTTCATGTTGATTTCTTATCAAGTTTTATTAGCCCTGTGACTCAAATTTTTGACCAAAAAAGTGTACAAATACATAGCTTGCCTTTATTTGGGTTATATCCTTATAATTTTCTTTCTAATTTATTTTATTGCTTCTAAGCTTAGAAAGTCATCCCCTAACCACTGGAGAAAAATTAAGTAGAGCTATGTTCTAACATAATATGATGTCCAAGTTATACTGTTAAGGGAAAAAAGTTATGGAAAACAATGTTTAATTTGGATCCCATTTCCCTTTATCTCTCTCTCATATATATATATATATATATATATATATATATATATATATATATATACACACACATACATACCTATTATTCAAAAAACTATTGAGTCAGGTTCAGTGGCTCATGTATGTAATTTTAGCACATTTCAAGGCTGAGGCGGGAGGATCACTTGAGGCCAGGAGTTCAAGACCAGACTAAGCAACATAGTGAGACTTATCTTTACAAAAACAGAAAAATTAGCTGGGCATTGTAGCCCATGGTAGCTACTCGGGAGGCTGAGACAGGAGGATCGCTTGAGCCCAGGAGTTTGAGGTTGCAGTGGGCTATGATGTCACTGTACTCTCTCGGGCAACAGAGTGAGACCCTGTCTCAAAACAATAAAAACTATTGAAAAAACACAAGTATATACATTTGTTTATTCACTAATTATTTTTTATTGTCTCTACTGTAGCAGAGATACAGCATTGAACAAGACAGACAAAATCAGAGCCCTTATGGAACTTTATTGGGGGTGCCAACAATTAAAAAAACACCCACCAAGTGATATATATATAATGGCAGGGAGTGGTAAGTGTTGTGAATGTAGATAGAGCAGGGTACAGGATAGAGAGTGGGTTGCTTTTGAGTCAGTGGTCAGAGTAGATTTCTAAAGTGGCATTAGAGCATAAGTATTGAATGAAGTGGCTAGTACAATCTTTTATTTATTTTATATAAAAATATGGATAGGAAAACATGTGGAAGAACATTTATCAAAGTTCTGTGTTGACTTTCTCAGTGAATATTATCAATGGCTATTATGTTACCCAGGTCCAAGCTATTAATAGCCAAGTAGCCTATCCTAGACTTCTCTTTTACTTCCCATGTCTAGTTAATCATGACATTTTTTGCCACCTATGTAGTTCTCAAATTTATTTTCTCCCTGCCTTGTCATCTGGTAGGCCCTTGTCACTTTTTAAAAATATATGTTAATTCATTTTTATGTAGCAAATAAGATACGTAAAACAAGAGAGCCAACTTGATGGGGCTTCTACTGGCCAAATCAGGGACAATTTCAACAAGAAAATTAAGATTGATAGCAATGGACTATTAAATAGGAACCTATGAGTTTATATAAATAAATTAATGAAAAAATGAGAAAGAAGGAAAAGTCTTCCTTATAGATAGAATTCTAGTTAACAAACATAGGAAGAATGAGAGAATTGGAAAAAAATCACAGTTTGGCAGCCATTGTGGCAAAAACTGATTCAGACAAAAGTCATCAATGGATGGTAACCCTGGTGGGTGAAAGCATGATGAGTCCGTATATGGTCTCAGATGTTACCCCGTATGGGGTACTTACTACAAATAGAAAAATGGTAAGTGTGGTTTATAGAGAGGCAGGAACTTGTTAGAAATGCAAATTCTCAGGCCTCTACACAGACCGGCTGAATCAGAAACTCAGGGAGTGGGGCCCAGCAATTTGTTTTCACAGGCCCTCCAGGTGATTCTGATGTACTTTTAGGTCTGAGAACCACTACTCTAGAGAAACTTTGCAACATGAACCAGGGCACACGGTGAAGGATGTTTATAACAGCACTGCACCTAAAAGCCCCAAACTGGAATCATTTGAAATGTTAGTCCATAGTAGGGAAGATAAGTAGATTGTGGCAGTTAGTACAGTGGGAGTATTTTATGGTTTGGGGTTAAAGGCATGGACTGTGGGAGGCTGGCTGCTTGTGTCTGAATCCCAGCTCTAGCGGACAGTAGCTGTGTGTCCTTGGGTAAGTTACTTGAGCTCTCTAAGCCTGTTCCCTCACCTATAAAATGAGCAGAAAAATCTCAACAACTTCATAGGGTTACTGTGAGGCTTAAATGATTACATAAAGTAATTATAAGTGTGCCTGGTACATAACTATTAAAGGACAATCTATGCATAATGTATTGTGATGCTTTCAGGAAAAACATTGTAGGTTCATTTTATAAAAGTGATGATCTGCCCGTATATTTTGCATATAACAAAATGATTAAGCAGTGTAAGGTAAATGTGACAAAGGCTTTGGAGGCCCAACTGTTGGCATTGCCTCTGTGAACTCATCTTCACGTGTGTAAAAATACCTGTATAGGATTGTGAAGAAAACTGATGAAATGTATATGCCTGCATCCATCATGTTTGATACCTAAGAATTCATTAATAAATGTGTTCTCTTTCCTTTCCTAATGGCCCTTCCATTTCTTTCAACATTTCTTGGACCCTTCATCCCAAAATTCCTGTGCTCTCTTGGTGGTATTCTCAGAAACTACTGCCAGACCTAAGGTGCAAACTGGCTTCCTGGACTACAAGATTTGGCTTTTTCCATGAATCAAGGTCAAAGAGTCAGTGTCTTCTACAGCTATGCCCAAGGGGGACAGATTTGGGCCTACAACTAGGACAGGATTGTAATCCTGATACTTCAAGCCTTTTAGCTTTAGTATGTAAAAATGCTAAATGCTTAAAAACCTGACAGGCACACAAAGAAATAGGCCCTCCCCAACACACGGTAGAATCCACTTCCTATTCTTCACAAACCCAGGGCCTAGCACCCAGCAGGTCTGTAATATATATTGCTTTGAAACGTTAGGGCGAATATGACCTCAGCAGAGCTTAAACCTCAATTTTCTATGGTAAGTTAATAAACAATACAGGTGAGTTTAGTACACACACAGCTGAAACCACTGGCTGCATTTTATGCTAGTCTAGACCAGCAACCTGCGGACACCGGTTTAGAGAGATTACTAAATTACTTTCCTGTTAACGATAATAATCAGAAGGGACCAGAAATATCAGTGTACGAGACACCGCGCTGCAGCGAAGCGGCTCTCACTCGCGCGATCTGGAAGGGCGGCGAGGCTGGAGCCTCCGGGCGAGAGAAAGGCAGCCTCCTTGTGACGTCAAATCAGCGGACTCTCGTCCCGGCTTCAGGCCGGTTCCGGTTCCCCGGCTTTCCGGGCGCCGAGTGTGTGTGGTGTGTGTGAGCGCGGCGGCGCACTGCGCGTGCTCCGCAGAGGGGACGCAAGGAGGTTGGGTCCGGCTCGCGAAGGAGATGCGTGATTGGCTGACGCCGTGCTGGGGGGTTCCCTGGCCCTTTCGGCAGGGGTAAAACAATAAGAGGGGGCGGCGGCAAAGGGGGCGGGACGTCCGTGGTCCTGGTCGCTCGCCGCAGCGCCTGGCGCCCGGTGGTTGTGAGGGATAACGAGCTCGTGGCTCTCCGGCTTTCGAGGCGTTGGGTTTATCGAGGGAGGGGGAGGCGAGCGAGAAGAATCCGCTGCAGCCGACACCCTCGGCGACTCTCCTGCTGACCTCCGCGCGACGTAGCCGCCGCCGCTGTTGGTTGGAGGTGTGTACGGGGGCCGGGAAGGGACATCGGTGTGGTGGTCGGAAGGGGACATTCCCTTCGCGCTCCGTGGCTCGAGGCAACCGTCCTGGGCGCGAGCCCCGGTGTCCGCGGTGTTGTGGCGGAGACATTGTTCTAGCCGGCTGCTTGCGCTGCCGTGTGTGTGTGAGAAGCCGAGCCTTTCCCCCCAGGTGAGGGACGGGAGGTCTCCTGGGGAGGGAGGTGACCGGCGAGTGTCTAGCAGAGGGAGGGCTCGGAGGGCACAGGTGGGGCTGGGTTGGCTGGGGATGAGGTGGCGAGGTGAGGGGACGCCGCAGCTCCTGGCGGCGCGCCGATGGAAGCCTCACACAGGAAGTGGGGGAGTGGGCTTTCGGGAGAGTGTGTTCGGGGCGGGCGGCCCCCTGGCCTCGTCTCCGACCGCGGTTCTTCATACCGGTTCCTTCGGAGCCAGGAGGCCGTGGCCGCCCCGCCCGTGGGGGAGGGGAACAGAGGCCGTGTCGGCGGAGGCAGAAGCGACGCAGATGCGAAAGTAGCGGCCTCCGGGCACCATTTCTGCGCACGGAAACGGAATCCGGGTTCGAAGGCGTCCGCCGCTCCGCTTATCCAGTGCCTGGTGTTCCGGCGTCTTTGGCCGCCCCCACCCCTCGCCCAGGGTCTGTCCTGGGCGTGTTCGGACCCCGGGGCTGTAATGTGCTCCTGTTTCGTTCCCGTTTTGTGCAGCCCATCCCTTATAGAGCCAGGAAGAGTAAAGATGTTTGAGTGCTTTGGCGAACGGGGTTTGTTTCTTTTCCCCACTTTTTTGGGTCGGGGGACGGAGAGGAACATAAAGCTTCCCTAGACTGTTGGTTGTTGGTCTAATCTGATCGAATTTTCCCTGCGTTTCTAAAAGCAGATTTCTTAAGATGGCCCTATGCCTCTTTACGGCGAAGTAGATTTGCGTCTACAATTTTCCTCATAGATCATTTTTTTTTCCTCCAAAGTATACCTTATTTTTTTTAAACGGATTTTTTGGGCAAGTGCCTTTGCCCTTTTTAAGAAGAAAAGCACGTGCACCTCTAGCTGGACTAGGAAAGTCATTTCCCTTTCCTCCTTACATGATTGTTGTGGTGTTAACTTGGGTTGATATATTGATTTTTTTTTTTTTAGGTTCAATGCTCCATTCCTGGTTCTAGTCCTCCAAACGTTAGCATTGCAAGTACCTGGATCTAGAAAACCATTAACTGCAGTTAAGGGGAGCCCTGTGTGCTAGAGTGTAAGATGATGGCAATTCCTTGTCCAGCTCCATATTTGGCAGCTAATATAGCCTTAGGCATGTGAACAAAGTTTCTAAGTAAACATTTGGCTCTGTTAGTATCCAGTGGTCGTTTTTTATATCCAAGATTGCTGGTCTTGAAAAACTGAAGAAGGTATGATGAGTTTGAACCTCTTATGATTGAATTATGTATTGTATCTTTAGCGATATTACCTTATTTTTCTCTTAAATTTTTAGGATTAGTCATATGTGTTCTTGTGTTATATGGCTTGTAGAGATTAAATCATAATTCTGAAAAATTGTCAAGGGATCGTGGATAATAAGGACCTCGAATGGATTGCTTGCTGTGTAAGAGCTGTTGTGGTTCAGATTGTTGAATATTCAGGGTTAAAATATTAGTAATGGTGAACAAGCATCAAGAAGAGTACAGTGAACCAGAATGCTTGTGAGATGGACTGGGATTGGAAGTAGAAAGTAAAAAAGAAAACAAGTCATTTGGTAATTTTATAATCAGTCTAACTGGCTAACCTAAGTGTTCTGTTAGCAGCTTGGCAGTTGAATTGTCAGCAGGCAACTCCTGGTTTGAAGAAAGTATTGGCATTGTTGGTAGCAGGAAATATTTATCCATGTTTGATTTTTAAGAGATTAAAAATCAAAATTTTTATGTCAGTTACGGAAAAATTATGATATTAATAGTATTTTTAGGTTCTTAGCAGCTTATTCATCTTGTAGAATTTTTGTTGCTTATTACCCATTATCAGGATTGAAAATTTTTTTCCTAGCTTGCTTTAAGAACACTTTTTTCTCCCCTATTTTATGTTGAGTGGGTATGAGGACAGTGAATGACTCCTTTCCAGTGCGGCTTTTGTTTTTTTATTTCTATTTTTATTTATTTATTTTTTTTGAGACAGAGTCTCGCTTTGTTGCCCAGACTGGAGTGATGCCATGGCGTCAGCCTAGCTCACAGCAACCTCAATCTCCTGGACTCAAGCAATCCTGCTGCCTCAGCCTCCCAAGTAGCTGGGACTACAGGCATGTGCCACCATGCCCGGCTAATTTTTTTTTCTACATATATTAGTTGGCCAATTAATTTTTTTCTATTTATAGTAGAGACCAGGTCTCGCTCTTGCTCAGGCTGGTTTCCAACTCCGGACCTCGAGCAATCCGCCCACTTGGGCCTCCTACAGAGCTAGGATTACCAGCGTCATTGCTGCTTCTGAGAGGCACAAATTTAAGGGTGGTTACTTCTGAACTTATATTCAGTAGAATTTAATTGGCAAAGATAACCTAGTTACTCTCCACTGGTTTAATACTTGTTTAATACTTGATAGAATAAATTGGTTTTTCTCCCCTGGCCTGGCTTCAGAAGCAGTAGAATCAACTTCTGGACTGCTGTTTCAGCTTATTTTTATCTTCTAATTTTTAGGTATTTTTGCCCTATTTTGATACCATAGGCATAATGGTTATATTCCTTTGCTTTTTACAATTCCTAACAGTTTCAAATAAAGTTGATTTTTAAAACTCATTTTGTATATTCTTGATTCATTGGCTGCTCTTCCAAAGCTGTTGTTCTTGGCCAATGAAAACATCACTGGAGGCAGAAAACCTGATTTCAGATCCTCTTACAACTCTGAGGGACCTTGAAATCCTTTCCTTAGGCTCTCATTAAATATCAGTTTCCTTTTCTGTAAGTGAAGCTAAAGCCTATCTATTTCAAGGAACATACAGGTTACTTGTTAAACTTTATAGCATGATATAAGTACATGTTTTTTATGTTTGTGGGATAGCAGTCCCTGTTTCTTAATCCTTCCTCACTTCTAATAGTTTCTCAGTGTCAAAACTTGCCTCCTTACCTTTGCAGCCTGAGAAAAGAAGAGGCTTAATCCATAACTTCCTTTTGTTATTTACCTACCACTGTGATTCTTAGATCTTGTCTGTGAAGCTTTCATCGTATGGGTCTGCTGCACTGCTCTAAAAAGGTATAGTGCTGCTTTGATTGCTAAAGTCACTTTAAACAAGGACCATCTAGAATTTGGAGAAGTTCAAGTATTATAATAATACGGAGATAGCAGTTGAAAGAGAGTATAGTCTATGACTCAATGAAAATCTGCCTGGGCCTAACCAATGTGAGCCCAGCTATGAGTGAGAAGCTCCAGAGGGGAGAAAGAGGGTTAAGTAACCTACAGTGGATATAAGCTGTGTATCATCACAGGCGTATCCCATGGTAACAGTGTCTGGTACAGAGAGGACTGTGTTCTGTTACTAGAAATCTTATTCTTTTTGTATGGAGTAAGATACAGTATGTGTAACTTCTCAGGGATGTTTGATTCTTTTCTATTTCTAGATGTAATTTTGCTTTGGTTTCCTGACTTTTTAAAAATAAGATGACATAGTTTCTTCTTGGCATTCTCCATTTTGGCCATTTCCCCCAAAAATTGAAATAGACACCAAATTGACATGAAATTTCATGCCAGTAATTTGCAGTGAGTGAATTTTTGTTTTTATTTGTTTGTGAGACAATCTCAGTGTGTTGCCTGGGCTAGAGTGCCATGGTATCAGCCTAGCTTACAGCAACCTCAAACTCCTGGGGTCAAGCGATCCTTCTGCCTCAGCCTCCCAAAAATGAGTGAATTTTTGATTTTGCATATTGGTCTTCTATGTAGTATTGATGGCCAGATGTTTGATATTAAGTTAAAATTAGATTTTCTGATTTTTCTGTAGATTTAGCCATTTTATCACTGTATGGCTAATGGAGAATTCTCTTTAATAAGAAGATGAACAGATGCCATTTCAGGGATTCCTGAGAATGACGGAATACAAAATTATTTTGCTTGGATTACCTTTTCTTCTCTCTTGTAATCTGCTCTGATTATTTTGCTATCTGTAGTGGATTTAAAAATTAATTTCAGCTGGGCACTATGGTTCATGCCTGTAATCCTAGCACTTTGGGAGAACCAGGTAGGAGCATAGAGGCCAGGAATTTGAGACCAGCCTGAGCAACACAGTGAGACTCTGTCTCTGCAGAAGAAAAAAATTAGTCGGGCACAGTGTCTCACACCTGTGTGTAGTCCTAGCTATTTGGGAGGCTGGGGCAGGAGGATCGCTTGAGCCCAGGAGTTTGAGATTATAGTGAGCTATGATTGTGCCACTGCACTCCAGCCTGGGTGACAGAAAAAATTAATCTCATTCTGTTCTTGTCCTAATGCATACATTGCCTTTACATTATTGAAATTATAATTATATAATTGTGAATTGTATACTATTTTTCCATGTTTTGTTCTTTTATAGTCTTTGACAATATTTTAGTGACTGCATATGAACCATCAAACTGATGTCTCACAGTTTACCTCTTGGAAACATTAAAGTTGGAGGAGAGTGCTTCTTAGGACTAAGTTTTTCTTTCTTTCTTTTTTTTTTTAAGACAGAGTTCTCACTTTGTTGCCTAGGCTAGAGTGAGTGCCATGGAGTCAGCCTAGCTCACTGCATTCTCAAACTCCTGGGCTCAAGCAATCCTTCTGCCTCAGCCTCCCGAGTAGCTGGGACGACAGGCATGCGCCACCATGCCCGGCTAATTTTTTCTATATATATTTTTAGTTGTCCAATTAATTTCTTTCTATTTTTAGTAGAGACAGGGTCTCGCTCTTGCTCAGGCTGGTTTTGAACTCCTGACCTTGAGGGATCTTCCCACTTTGGCCTCCCAGAGTGCTACGATTACAGGTGTGAGCCACCAGGTGTGAGCCACCGCACCTGGCCAGGACTACGTTTTTCTCTCTTTCCTTTCTTCTTTTTTTTTCCCCTTACAGTTGGGGTCTCACTCTGTTGCCCAGGCTGGAGTGCCATGATCACAGATCATAGCGCACTGTAACCTTGAATTCCTGGACTAAGGTGATTCTCTTGCCTCAGCCTCCCTAGTAGCTAGGACTATAGGTGCACACAACCATGTTTGGCTATTTTTTTTTTCCTTTTTAGTATTTTTTTGTAGAGGTGGGGTCTTGCTATGTTGCCCAGCCTGGTATTGAACTCCTGGTCTCAAGCAGTCCTCCCTCCTCATCCTCCCAAACTGTTGGGGTTACAAGCATGAGCCACCAAGCCCTGCCCCAAGTTTTTCTTCATTACTCTTTATCTATGTAACTGATAGACGCTTTTTTTTTTTTTTTTTTTTTTTTTGAGACAGAGTCTCGCTTTGTTGTCCAGGCTAGAGTGAGTGCCGTGGCGTCAGCCTAGCTCACAGCAACCTCAAACTCCTGGGCTTGAGTGATCCTTCTGCCTCAGCCTCCCGAGTAGCTGGGACTACAGGCATGCGCCACCATGCCCGGCTAATTTTTTATATATATATCAGTTGGCCAACCAATTTCTTTCCATTTATAGTAGAGACGGGGTCTCGCTCTTGCTCAGGCTGGTTTTGAACTCCTGACCTTGAGCAATCCGCCCGCCTCGGCCTCCCAAGAGCTAGGATTACAGGCGTGAGCCACAGCGCCCGGCCTGATAGACGCATTTTTAATTCCAGCATTTTTTTTTTTTTACTAGTCTGTTCCTCCATCTCCTCAATTCTGTCTTTAATCAGTTGGTAATATTTAAGCACTCAGACTTTTTAACCATTAAATAATATTTAGTGGGAGGTATTGTCACTAATGTAGACATAATAATAATGCAGCCATTACTTATTAGTTTTGCTAGTAGTGGTAAGTGAATTTTTATACTTTGATCTTTATTGTAGAGGTATATTTTCTAACTGGTAACATGAATCTGTTAGATGATTGTCAGAAACTGAATGAAAATTGAAAAATATGATTTAAAAAATTCCAGAGTTAATATATGCACTTTGCAGCATTCAGACAATATAGTAAGAATTTATGTAGCCTTTTTCCCTAGACCTATAACTCATATATTTTCAGTATCATGCCTTTTTTCAAAAGATGAGATTTGTAACACATTGTTCCACAATTTATAATTGTTAGTTACCTTTTGTGAACGTGCTCTGTCTACATTTATAGTTCTTTCCTGTAAGTTCCTATAGTTCTTTCCTGTGTTTAATGAATGCTTAGTGTTATAATTAATTTGAATAAAACTGCTAAATTGCAGTCTCTAAAGGGTTGTAACAATTTATATTTCTGCCAATAGTATATGTGGAAGAGGCCATTTTCCCCCACATCTTTGACAATACTGGATATTATCAGTTACTTTCATTTTTGTTGATCTGATAGGTAAAAGATGGTGTCTTTCTCTGAACTGTTGACTATTTCTGATTACAGGGTACTGTTTCTCTTACAAAATATTTGGTGTACAGTAGATTTCTCCATAAATGTTTGTGAAATGATTGACATAATGAAACATAGTTGTGTTGGCTGGATTTTAAAAATTGAATGAACAGTAAAAAACATTTTTGGGTGCAGTTGTATGACTTTGGACAGATATACTGTCACAAAGCCACCAGGACAATCAAGATAAGAGACCTTACTGTCATCTCTGAAGTTTTCTTACCCCCCTTTTTTTTTTGTTTTTTTTTTTTTTTTGAGACAAAGTCTCGATTTGTTGCCCAAGCTAGAGTGAGTGCTGTAGTGTCCACCTAGCTCACAGCAACCTCGAACTTCTGGGCTCAGGCAATCCTGCTGCCTCAGCCTCCCGAGTAGCTGGGACTACAGGCATGTGCCACCATGCCCTACTAATTTTTTCTATATATATGTTAGTTGGCCAAATAATTTCTTTCTATTTATAGTAGAGACGGGTCTCGCTCTTGCTCAGGCTGGTTTCAAAGTCCTGACCTCGAGCAATCCTCCTGCCTCAGCCTCCTGAATAGCTGGGACTACAGGCATTCCCGGCTAATTTTTTTCTATATATATTAGTTGACCAATTAATTTCTTTTTACTTATAGTAGAGACGGGATCGCGCTCTTGCTCAGGCTGGTTTCAAACTCTGGGCCTCCAGCAATCTGCCTGCATCGGCCTCCCAGAGTGCTAGGATTATGGGCGTGAGCCACCGTGCCTCTCACCCCCTTTTATAGTCATTTCCTTCCTTCTTTCTTTAGCCTCTGTTCTGATTTGTCCCTATAGTTTTGCCTTTTACAGAATGTCGTATCAGTAGAAGCATATAGTATTAGCCTTTCATAT
This sequence comes from Microcebus murinus, assembly GCF_040939455.1. NCBI lineage: Eukaryota > Metazoa > Chordata > Mammalia > Primates > Cheirogaleidae > Microcebus > Microcebus murinus. The sequence goes on from NC_134129.1 coordinate 1,738,807, forward strand.
CTGCCTTCTTTAGCTTAGAATAAGGCTTTTGAAACTCAATTCATGTTGTTGCATGTAATAATAATTCCTTTTTATTGAATAGTATTCAATCTCGTGGATTTACCACAATTGTTTATTCATTTACCTGGTTAACGGACATTGGGTTGTTTCTACTTTTGGGTGCTTAATAATATAAAGCTACCATAAATAACGTACAGGTCTTTTTGTAGACATAATGCTGTCATTTTTCTTGGGTAAATATGTAAGCATGGACTTGCTGGGTATTATGGGGTGTGTATGGTTTTAATTAAAAACTTTTATTTTTATTTTTTTAAGGCAGAGTCTCACTCTGTTGCCTGGGCTAGAGTGCCATGGCATCAGTCTAGCTCATAGCAACCTCAAACTCCTGGGCTCAAGTAATCCTTCTGCCTCAGCCTCCCGAGTAGCTGGGACTACAGGCATGTGCCACCATTCCTGGCTAAGTTTTTCTATATATTTTTAGTTGGCCAATTAATTTGTTTCTATTTTTAATAGGGACGGGATCTTGCTCTTGCTCAAGCTGGTTTCAAACTACTGACCTTGAGTGATCCTCCCGCCTCAGCCTCCCAGAGTGCTAGGTTTATAGGCATAAGCCACCACACCCGGCCTATTAGAAACTTTTATACTGTTTCCCAGAGTGTACCTTTTTTTCCGTTCCCACCAGCTATTCTCCATCCTTCAAGAACTAGTGTTCTTAGAATTTTAACGTTAGTCGTTATTATATTTGTGTAGTGTTGTCATTTGGTTTTAATTTGTGTTTTTGTAATGATTAGTGATTTTGATCATCTTTTCATGTGTTTTTTTGCCACTTGTATATCTTGGTAAAGTGTGTATTCAAATCTTTTGCCCACTTTTAATGGATTTTTGTTTCATTACTGGGAGTTCTTTGTATATTCTGGATATAAGTCCTTTATTAGATATATTTTCTCTCAGACTTGTCTTTTCATTTTCTTAATGATGTCTTTCTTTAAGTGAGCAGAAGTTTTAAATTTTGGTGAGGTCAAATCCCTAAGTTTTTTTATTTGTGCTTTTTGTGTATTATCTAAAATTTTTGCTTAACACAAGGTCACAAATATTTTCTACTATGTTTTCTTCTAGCAGTGTAGAGTTTTACTTTTACATTGAGATATGTTACCCATTTCGAGTTAATTTTTGTACATGATACAAAGTATGTGTCAAATTTCTTTTTGTTTTTAACATATGGATGTCCAGTTCTACAATCATTTTTGTTGAAAAGACAAAATGAGTAACCTTGGTACCTTTGAAATAAATTGACTACATATATGTGTGTAGGTCTGTTGTAATGCTAAAATTCTGAAATTTCATTATAAGCTCTTAAAATTATTTGTGCTAAACTGCTGTACTTAGTTTTTGAACCCTTGTGCATCTTGTAGAATCAAAACTCTGCTAAGCTTAGATTCATCATTAGCATATCTAAACAGGAGGTGGGTTTACTAGGACAAAGTGATTTAGTAAGAGCTAAAGAAAAAACTGATGTGATACTAAGAGGAAGTAGTGATTATGGGACCTAGCTAGAAAAACCAGGTAGAAATGGAATAGGATCTTCAGTAAGTTTTTGAAGAGTAGATGGGGAAAGATTTGGTGGTGTGAGGTTTTGAGTAGACAGTCATTCTCTGCAATTTTTTTCTCTTTCAGCTTTGGTTTGGAATATTCACTTTTCATTTTCTGCATGTCACGTTTCTACTCCTGTTCCAGTTTAAATGGTACATTCTTTGTGGTAGGGCTATAATACTTAAAATTATGTTTAGGAATTATGTCTCCCACTAAACTTTAAATTTCTTTGTACAACAGATTGTGTCTATCATGTTCATCATTGTGTTTCTTTTTGTAGTTTCTGGTAAATACATAGTAGCCATTCAGTAAATGTTGAATGAATTTGTGTTGTCTCACCCATTCACCCAGCTTGTGTTGAATGAATGACATAAGAAAAAGGCCCAGAGAATGAAAATTGCAGAGAATGAATGATGTTAAGTAATTTATACAGTTTGTTGCAGGGTGAGAAGTATAATGGGAGATAAATTTGAAAGGTTAGTTAGGACCATGAATGTTAGAATAGGTTTCTGTGGTGAGCCTTATATGCTAAACTGAATGCAGGTGTTGGGTTTTTACCCTGTATGATAGATATTACACATGATACAGGAGTTTTTTAAAAAGTCTGAATTAATTCAGTGGGAGTGGAAAGGAGGGCATGATGAAGACTTCTGAGTTGTCAGGATTTCAGTTTGAATGACAACACTTAAAGGGAGAAAGTTATGACTGAGCTTTCAAGCCCAGATGGTGACACCTTTAATAGAAAAAAGGAAATAGCTTTCTCTGCATGGGGTGTGCATATATTGGGTTACCTATGAAGTCATGTGTAGGTATCCTTCACGTGGTTACAAATCCTGTAAAATTTGAGTTTATGGTACAGAGTAGTTATAAATTTAGGTAGATAGGAGAACTGAAGCTAAAATAGCTAGGTTAGAAGACAGAATCTTTTGAAGACTTTTGCATTTTGATGAGAAAGTTCTTTATCTTAGAACTTTAGAAGAGTTAGGTAGAGGTGATCAACAGGGATAATGAACATAAATGGAGGACTAAGTCATTGAATTGTTGAAGAATTGTGATTTTCCTGAGAATTGTATTCAAGGAATATTTGAGAGGGGAGTAGGAGAAAAGGAAGACTAAGACAGGGGTACTATTATTGACTTAAGGCAGAATATGATCGACCTTTACCATGGTAAAAGCCCAGGGTACTGTTGAGAGTTCATAGAGAAAGAATATTTTGTTGAGGAATCAGGAAAGATTTTCAGGGAGATGGTATTTTTGCTGGGCCAGGATGAATGCATAGGGTTTCAGTCATTAAAGTTAGGAAGGTGAGTAGAGTAGAAGTCAGAGGCCCTGGTTCCTATTAAGACTTCTAGAATCTTATTGCTGGGGTGACCTGATATCCCTTTTTTGATGTATGACTCCTTTACTGTATTTCTGCTAAATTGTTTGTGTAGTCTCTGGAATACCTGTAGTGACTGGCTAGTCATGAAATAGCTAACTTTATTCAACATTTGAACAACTCTGGTTACTCTTGAGTTATTCTGAACCCAAATCTACCTTCCTGTAATTTCCATTCACTGTATTCCAGAGAACTTCTAGCCCACTTTAGACATTATATCTGTATTAACGCAGCCTGAGAGTGTGCTTTGGCAGCAACTTTATTATACTAGTGCCGGGGTCCTCAGACTTTTTAAACGGGGCCAGTTCACTGTCCCTCAGACCGTTGGAGAGCTGGACTATAGTTTAAAAAAAACTATGAACAAATTCCTATGCACACTGCACATATCTTATTTTGAAGTAAAAAAACAAATGGGCAAAAATACCTGCATGTGGCCCGCGGGCCGTAGTTTGAGGACTCCTGTACCAGTGAGTCAGTAAACTTACTTTTAAAAAGTAAATATGTATGTATTTTTACCTAAAAGCTGAAGTTTTAGTCAAGGGAGGAAAAGAGAGTGATAACTTATATAAGTTTTTTTTTTAAGTTATTTTGAAATTGAGGAAATCTAAGCATATTATAGGATATGAACCCCAATGTGACTTTTCTATCTTATTTGTACATATGTCTTATTTCTTCCTCTATTCTACTTCCTTCTCAGTGTATATTATTAAGAGATAAGGGAAAGATAGTGACAATTGCTATAGAGCAATTTCTCATGATAGCTGGAGTAGGTGTGCTTCAAGAATAAGTCTAGGCAAGTAGAGAGGAAACATTTTAAGAAAGAAGACTGAGTAAAAAAGGATGTTGGTAAAGATTCACCAGGATTTTAGGTGGGATAGGCAGAGTTGGAGGATAGAATGATTGTAAACTAAACTTAACTCTAACATAGTTACAGTTTATATGGTGAGAGGGAAGCTGAGTATAATCATGTTGGGATCTGGATGAATAAATAGTATTAATGTTTTTACCTGACAAATAACAGATTTGTTAGTAAGAAAGGCTATGTCTGTCTATTGAGAGCTAATGTGCCAAAGAAAATTTTACATTGTACATTCCTGTATGACTCCAGTCTCTCCATTTTCAGGCGTCATTGGAAGAAATGGGGTTTAATACATGGAATTTCACTTTCTCTAAGAAGGTAGTAGGTAATAATTGCTCTTATCTTTGAAGGTGCTAGAGACTGACAACCTTCCAAAAATTCTTTTTGTATAAATATCCTTTAATCTTGTCTATCTTTGTAGAACTGTATAGTCTTGACCAGAGATCTCTTCTCAATATGTAAATTATGAAATTGAGATCCAGAAAGGTCATGACTTTTTCATGGCCATAGATAGTGAAAACCTTTTTCTCACTTCCATGTCCTGAATATTTTTTAATGTTTGATGACTTTTCTTTTTAAAGAAGTGGAAGGCACCAAATCCAGAAATTACTTACCTGTATGTAGGACACTTTGCTGTGAAGAATAAAAATGGCACAATTCATTCTTCTTGTAATCACACTTTTTTCTGAATGTGTAATTTGACACTTTCCCCTCTTTTTTCCAACCTTATACTCTGGTTGCATGTGAATTGAAACTTTATACTAACAGCTTTCAAGGTCTTACTTCCTGCTGCTACCCAAACTACCTTGTTTGGTGGTTCCCCTGTAATCTATCCCAAGTGCTGCTTCCATGTCATTCCTTATTTATTGAACTGTTAATCTCCCTACACTGGGGGAGAATTGGAAGTCAGGTGAGAGAGATCACTTGTTTGTGAAGAACATATGAATTAGCCTGTTGTTACATAGTGAGTAGTGAGGTTTTTTTGGTGTTTTTTCCCTCTAATACCTTCATTTTCTGATTGATTTCTATCAATTATATTCTGGCTCTCTAAATTCTGAGTCATTATAAATCAGAATTATGGTATAGAAGTAGCTGATGTGTAAGTATAATTAGTTGAAATACCATTCTCTGAGTAACAGCTTCATTTTGTATTACCATTCCCTATGGGAGCCACTTTTCAAGTTACCTCCTTTGAATAAGTTATAATAAATGTTAATTTATTAAATAATGATAAATCAAGCATTAGTTTCTTCTATTGCCTTTCTATGTGTTTCTGACATAAATTGATACTTTAATGACTATGTATAGATAATGGGCAATTTGAAGCCTCCCTTGGAATTTGTTATAAATGAATCCTTAGTGTATTTTGGCCTTTCTTTGATATTGATGTATGTATTCTGTACCTTTTTATTTTGGTTTGAGAAAGAAACAAATATGTGACAACAATGATAGGGGAATATGTACTTTATGAATATGGTAGATTAGGGATGAGTGACAAGTGTTGGCAGTAGAAATCATGGAAATACAGAGGAGAGAGAAGAACAAAGACAGTAATCCCCAAACCCAGAAATAATCCCTGATAGCATTTCTTTCACTAGCAACTTGAAGAAAATTATTTTGTACTATAATTATTTTATTCAGAGGGTAATTTAGTATTTTTCCATGTCTTAGTATTATCATCAATTTTGTTACAGTGTTAACATATCTATAATTTTCACATTTTAGTTATAAAATTTTACTAGTCTACTGTTCTTCACCTTACCTCATTATTGAAAATAAAAATATTATGTTGCTTAGCTTTGTTACTTTAAATGTAGCATTAGAGTTGTTAGCCTTATTACTGGGAGTTTTAAGTAAGGTGGAAAACCAATGGCACCTGAAATGGTAGTAGCTGGATTTGCTTTGTGAATTAACTATTTTTGAAAGTAAGGGAGGCTTTATAGAAAAATTTAAGTAGATTTGGGAATTTTTATCGGTTAAGCTTCAGAATTTAAGGACAGTTGAAAAAGGAGGAAAAAGGAACCTACTAGCATAAAGTTAAATTGTAAATCACTAGAATTGTGTAAAGCTACAGTTTTTAGGCTCTTCTATTGATGCTATTTTTATTAAAAACAGTATCACAATTATAATGACTATGGTGGGCTGTCTTTGGCTGTGAAATTTTTTAGTTATTTAAAGGAAACCTTTGTTAAGCAGGAATTTAAACTGCATCCTGATTTGCCCAATAGATACACACTTAGATGTTGTGATTGTTTTTTCAGTACTTACAAGTGTAATAGGAAAGGATAGTTTTTTTTTTTTTTTTTTTGAGACAGAGTCTCACTTTATTGCCCAGGCTAGAGTGAGTGCCCTGGCGTCAGTCTAGCTCACAGCAACCTCAAACTCCTGGCTCAAGCAGTCCTCCTGCCTCAGCCTCCCAAGTAGCTGGGACTACAGGCATTCACCACCATGCCCGGCTAATTTTTTGTATATATATATTAGTTGGCCAATTAATTTCTTTCTATTTATAGTAGAGACAGGGTCTCGCTCTTGCTCAGGCTGGTTTCGAACTCCTGACCTAGAGCAATCTGCCCGCCTCGGCCTCCCAGAGAGCTAGGATTACAGGCGTGAGCCACCGCGCCCGGCGGAAAGGATAGTTTTTAATGTTTGTTTTTTGGAAAAACATATCATATTTGAATTTTCATATTTTTTTCTCTCCCTTCTACTCCCTAATGTTCCTGATGTTAAAATTTTGACTGTGCTGGGCTGTATGCATAAAGTAAATGAAGGGAAGTGTTTATTTTGTGCTAGTTTTTCTTGACCTTTTTCTTTGAGGTTTCAGTGTAGAGGTACTTTGTCATAGTACTTAACCCACTCTGTTGAGTTTCCAGTTTGCTCATTTCTTGACAGACTGTAAACTCCTTGAGAGTTAGAGATTGTCTTGTTCACCAGGGTATCCATTTACCATAGACTGTACCTGATGTAATGAGATGCTTAACCTAATGGAAAGATTGGAAGATTGGAAAGACATAATGCCAGATGGAAAAAATGATTGTCTTTGAGAACTGAGGTAATAGCAGGTTATTAATCATTATTACTATTTTGAAAAGAGTAAAGTTAATTCCCAGAAAAAGAGAATACAAAGACATAAGTCACAGTACTTTGCCATGATGAGTGTACTCTCTAAGACCTAACTTGTGCCTTCTGCCTAGTTTTCTGAAATAAAACCACTGCCATCCAGGAATGTAGATTTTGGTCCCCAAGAGGGAAAAAAGGCAATGTGGATAGAAGGACTAGGCTATGGTATACTTAGTCTGAGGCAGCATTGGACTGTTTTGGGAATAAGAAGGAACAAAGGTGCTACTTCCCTCCAGTGCTGAGGGTTAGGGAAATCAAGAAATAGAAAGGGATATGCAAATGTTGGAAGGTTATCTTACAGGTAGTAATTAGTAATTTATTATTTTGCTGTTGTAAATTATTTTTGGTTTGTCTTTTTGTTTTCTGAGACAAGATCCTGCTATGTTGCCCAGGCTGCTCTCTGACTCCTGGGTTTAAGGGATCTTCCCAAGTAGCTGGGATTATAGGCACAGGCCACTGTGCCCAGCTTGTAAATTACTTTTTAATAATTGATGTTACTTTACTTTAATCCCATTTATATGGGTAAGAAAATTTATTTCATGATAGTTTACAAAGATGAGTTTTTGATAATTATTATTCTTGTGTTTGCTTCCTCAGCATTTGACATTGTGCAGCAAAGAAATGGTTATGGAGAAGCCAAGTCCGCTGCTTGTAGGGCGGGAGTTTGTGAGGCAATATTATACTTTGCTGAATAAAGCTCCAGAATACTTACACAGGTAAATTTTAAACAAATTGTTTAGTATTTTTATTTAGTTTTTGGAGGGTATGACTACATGTATTTTTCCTTTCCTGTTTCCTCGTAACCTGACAGTATCTTTGTAAATTTCTCTAAACCGTATTCGATATTTTAACCATCTGATGTCTAAAACCAGTGTTTTTGACTACAAGTCATAGCAAGAAAAACACCTCATACCATATCCTAGTACATAACACATTTGTATTTTTATATATACTCTGGTATTTTATTTTTCATTTAAAAAAATCTTAGGGCCTGACCAACTAGTGGTTTTCCAGTATGCAATTTGAAATCAATGCTTTAAATCATTTTAAGTCCTCCCAAACAGTGTTGGGGAATGAATTGGTTAAATGATTATACTTGTGAAAATTTGTATTTCTTATAATCTGCAAAATAGTATTGGTAAAACAGCAATAGTAGCCTTGTTTATTATAATACCTTGGCAAATGTTGGGCATCTGTGAGCTTATTTTTCCCAGAGATTGAAGTGAAATTGATTTACATTGTAGGTAGTACTTATTAATTTGTCATCTGGGTATATCTTAGCAAGTGGAAGATAAGTGCAAACTCTTATAAGAATTAGACTTTATGTGTATTGTATAACAAACTGGTTAAGTGAGTTAAGGATAAATATTATACTGCCACTTCATGTGGGGAAGGCTGTTTAAAAGACTTAAGTTCCTTTATCTGTGTAGTATTTTCTGCCTTATTCCAGAAGACGTTTCTGTATTTACTGTTTGCTAGGATCTTTTAAGTACTTCCCTTAGTATATGATTTTGTGTAACCCTTATGTCAATCTTACAGAAGTGAAGGTGCTTTTATTATCTCACCTTACATATTGAGCATCCGAGGCTAGTAATTCATCCAGGATTGTGCAGTAAGTAAATGAGCTAGCCATCGCCAATATTCAGGCCAATTCTGACTAGAGAGCCTCTAACCACTCTACTAGAATCCAGTAGTTATAAAGTATAACATGTACCCCCTCCATAAACCCCACATCAACAGCTGTATGTTTAAGTGACAGAGCAAAAGTTAAAACAAGGCTATACAATATCATGTTAAGTGGCACAAACTTCCATTTTATATCTAGCTCATTTAACCAGTTTCCCTCTTAATGAAAATTTAGGTGGTTTATAATTTATCACTTTTTTAAAGCAGTGCTATAATGAATATCCTCAAATGTGCATTTTGTGTATCTTGCTAGTTATTTTCTTAGAATAATTAGAATAAGTTCCTGGAAGAATTGTTGCATCAAAGGTATGATCATTTCTAAGGCTTTTCATAAACATGTACACATACTTTCTCTCCCCCTGTTACTCTGTTCAGTTGTCCCCTAGAAAAATAATGCCAGTTTACTTGCTTGCCAATAGTATATGAGAGAAAATAGCATAAATTTAAAAATATAAGTTAATAGTTAAAAACCGTGGACTCTGGGCTCTTGTCCTAGCTACCCACTTGGTAGGATATATGACCTTAGTGGAGTTATTTAACCTCTTCTGAACCTCAATTTGTTCACTGAGATAATAGCATTTATTTCATGAGGTTGTTAAGAGGGTTAAATGAATCAATATATGTAATACACTGAAAATATTGCTTGGCTTAAAGGAAGCTCTTACATGTGTTTTGGTGGGATAGGAGCTCAGTTCTCTTTATGAAAAAAATTAACTTTGTGTCTTTGGTAACCTCAATTTAGTGAGATGTTCTGATTGCTTTAGGTAATACCAGAGACAGACTAATTTGTCATGTACTTAGCACAAAAATATTAACAGATTTGATGCTGAAGTAATTTTAGATTTTTGACATGTTCTCTGAATTATCTTAATTATTGTATATCTAACTAAACTGTTCTCATCTAAGCTTTTAGAATTGATAATTATTTGAAGATCTGACTAGAGTGTTAAACTGATTCCTAAACAAATCTAGACAACTGAGTTTTTGTATTCCAAGGGAAGAAGTGGATCAATAACTACAGAATCCGTATTTAGAATTTATCAAATAGTCAAGACTATTTCATTCTTCCACTTACCAAAAAAATAGATGTGATAAGAATTAGATGAGCATAGGTAATGATTGTCTACTTAGTATGCCAGATACATTAAGCATTCTGTGTGCATTACTGATTTAATCTTTAAAACAACCCTGTGGAGTGGTTACTATTGATTTATAACCAAGAAAACTGAACTTAAAGACCTTAAGTAACTTGCCCCAGAGATTACTAATCGGTAACAGAACCAGACGTGGAACTTAGTCTGACTGACATCAGAACTCTGCTGCCTCGTAGGCTTTTTTTTACAATTCATTAATTATCAGTGGTTTTGCAGGTTTTATGGCAGGAATTCTTCCTATGTTCATGGTGGAGTAGATGCTAGTGGAAAGCCCCAGGAAGCTGTTTATGGCCAAAATGTATGTATCAGTTTCATATGTTTTAGAAATTGTTTTGTGTTAAGATATTTTAAAATAGCCTTCATGTGCCCATGGATTTCTTCAATATGATCATTAGTTGTAACTGGAATTTGTTTTAATAATTGTCAAAGGTGCTTTGAGTTCTTTCTTAAACATCCATTTTTTTTTTTTTAATGAAACATGGTGTATTGCATTAGGATGGATACAAAGGAGACATTTGGGATGTTTTCTATCCTTGATATATTTTATACATGAAATAGTTGAGATAATGTATTAAGTTTATGCAAATGTGGGCTAAATCCTATGTTACAGGAATGCACAGGAGTATGCGCTCTTATGGTCTAACAGGGAGGGAAGACTTTATATTGGATGTGAGACTTCAGCAAGGCTCTATAGCATTTGGCCTTACCAAATAAGAAGGAATTGGAAGTAGAAAAAATGACATCAGGAAATACACAGTGAAGTAAATTCAGGTGTGAGGTCATTGAGCAGTCAATACAGTTTGTGAGAATACTTACTATAGAAAAATGGGAGAAAGCTGTACAAAGCCCAGATTACTGTACAATATCAGAGAGCCATTGTGATTCCTTGTATAGAGGTGTGTGACGTGTTGAAAATTGTTTAGGAGCTTTAGTCTGGCAGTGATGCATGGCATGGTAGAATGGATTCAAATGAGACAGAAAGCGTAAATAACATTGAAGAGTTCTAGGGAAATCAATGAGGGTGGGTAATAATACTGTGTAGGTAATGCAGTATCACAAGAGTTTGTTTTCCCCCCTTCCCTAATAAAGGATATACACCACAAAGTGTTATCTCTGAACTTCAGTGAATGTCATACTAAAATTCGTCATGTGGATGCTCATGCAACCTTGAGTGATGGAGTAGTTGTCCAGGTCATGGGTTTGCTGTCTAACAGTGGACAGCCAGAGAGGAAGTTTATGCAAACCTTTGTTCTGGCTCCTGAAGTAAGTTTTCATTTCACATAATTTTATTTATATGATTTAATTTAGCTGTTGTTAGTTGGTTGCAGTGTCCAAGAGTTTCTTCTAATAGATGTAGATTTGCATATTGCTATTTTTGAGAAATTTGTGTTGGATTCTGTTATAATTTGAGCATGTGTGTGCGAGCACGTGTGCTTTGATTATTTGGAATTCAAAATTAGAAACTGATACAAGTGTGTAAATGGATGATTAAGATTGCAGAAATAGTACAAGAAGTATATTGGTATATTTTCAAAGTTACATTTTGAAAATGAAATGGAAAAGTTGTGTTGGTTCTCTTGAGTAGCTGTTTCTTGAGTTGTAATATTTTTTTTTTCATTTTTTTTTATTTCGGCATATTATGGCGTTACAGATTTTAAGGTTTCAATAAGAGTTGTAATATTTTTTGAGTGATTTTTTTTTTCCTTTTTAGTTTATATTAACATCATAGCATGTTCAGCTTTGGAAAACTGACAATTCAGATTGTTTCTCTAGTATTGAAATTTAAAATGCATATGTCATGTAATTTGTTTTTTATGTAATACCAAATTCATGGGTGTTTATGGAATATTTACATGTTTTTTTCCTGTAGGGATCTGTTCCAAATAAGTTTTATGTTCACAATGATATGTTTCGTTACGAAGATGAAGTATTTGGTGATTCTGAACCAGAACTCGATGAAGGTGAGGTTAACTTTGAAGCTCGAAGAGCTCTGTCGGTATCCTTTAAGGACTGTTTAATTTCTATGTCTGTGAAATTTATAGAAATTTCCTTTTTATTGTAACTGAGTCAAATTCTCTTTTCTCCTTTTTTTTTTTGTTATAAAAGAAATCAATGTCTATTATGTGAAATTATACAAAAATCAGACATAGAAAGTGAAAAAAGACATAGAAAGTGAAAGTGAAAATCCTTAGTTTCATCCTCTAGATAACCAAGTGTGGTGCCTATTATAGAATTCTCTTGGATTCTGTACTTACCAATGCTTACTTTTACAAAAATGGAATTATATTGGCTCAGGTTACTTTTTTCACTTCTTTGTTCCGTGTTCATTTTGTAGTTTTTTGGTTTTTTGTTTTTTTTTTTTTTTTTTTTTGAGACAGAGTCTCACTTTTTTGTCCAGGCTAGAGTGAGTGCCGTGGCGTCAGCCTAGCTCACAGCAACCTCAAACTCCTGGGCTCGAGCGATCCTTCTGCCTCAGCCTCCCGAGTAGCTGGGACTACAGGCATGAGCCACCATGCCCAGCTAATTTTTTTTTTTATATATATATATCAGTTGGCCAATTAATTTCTTTCTATTTATAGTAGAGACGGGGTCTCGCTCTTACTCAGGCTGGTTTTGAACTCCTGACCTAGAGCAATCCGCCCGCCTCGGCCTCCCAAGAGCTAGGATTACAGGCGTGAGCCACCGCGCCCGGCCCAGTTTTTTGGTTTTTTTTTTCTGTTTTTTTTTTTTTTTGTTTTTTTTTTTGAGACAGAATCTCACTTTGTTGCCCAGGCTAGAGTGCCATGGCAACAGCCTCTAGCTCACAGCAACCTCAAACTCCTGGGCTCAAGCAATCCTTCTGCCTCAGCCTCCCGAGTAGCTGGGACTACAGACATGCGCCACCATGCCCGGTTAATTTTTTCTATATATTTTAGTTGGCCAATTAATTTTCCGTCTGTTTTTAGTGGAGATGGGGTCTCGCTCTCGCTCAGGCTGGTCTTGAACTCCTGACCTTGAGCGATCCACAGTCCTCGGCCTCCTAGAGTGCTAGGATTACAGGCCTGAATCGCTGTGCCCTGGCCTCATTTTGTAGTTATACCATAATTATTTGATCTTCCATTGATAGACATTAGTTTGTTTCGTTTTTCATTGCTCTATTAAATAGATGTGACAAAGGAAACTGAATCATGGCTCTAATATATTTCCTACCTTTTCTTACTGAAATATCTTTTTACAATAGAGTATAGAGTATAATAAATACCAAACTTAATCATGCTTGTTATCTTTAGTTTTTGAGAGAACAGGGAATATTCTAGTTGAATGCCTCTGTAAGAAATTTGTCTTTTTTTTTTTTTTTTTGCTATCATACCACCTCCTTAAACATATTAAAAATATATGTGTATTAGAAATCGTTAGGCCTCTTAAAAGATATGATGTATTATGTATTGCCAGAATCAGAAGATGAGGTAGAAGAAGAACAAGAAGAAAGGCAACCATCTCCTGAACCTGTGCAAGAAAATGCTAACAGTGGTTACTATGAAGCCCACCCTGTGACGTAAGAATCGTGTTTGCAAGGTTAAACTCGATCTGAACTATGATGTTGGCAAGGTGGTTTCTGTACCTAGGATAATTATTGGAAGTAAATTTTTGATAGAACTACCTATTATATGTATGAAAGAAATTTGGAAATAATTGTTTTTATTTAATTTAAAAGAGTAATGTTAAAGAATTGGTGCTTCAGGGTATTACTCCTTTCTACCTTCTAGTTCTTATTGGAATTTTGCTTCAAAACACTTTATAGATATAGTACAGGTTATTGGCATATAACTCGTTATGTCCATTACATTAGAGAGAAATTGAATTTTATCTTACTTGAACTAACCATATTACTTCTACTGAAAAGTGAACTAAATATTTATTGTAGTAATGGCATAGAGGAGCCTTTGGAAGAGTCCTCTCATGAACCTGAACCAGAGCCAGAATCTGAAACAAAACCTGAAGAGATGAAACCACAGGTTGAGGAGAAGAACTTAGACGAATTAGAGGAGAAGTCTGCTACTCCTCCTCCTGCAGAACCTGTTTCTCTGCCACAAGAACCACCAAAGGTGAGATCAGAGAAACTCTTTAGACCTATAACATCACACTTCCATATTTGGTGCTATTAATGAAGCATGACCTTTGTTCTATTATGTTAAATTTAATATAGTAATATACTATACTTTCTTTTGTATATGAAAGAAGCTGTGGGGTTTTTTGTTATCCTGAGAAAATTTCATTGTTTCCCTCCCCCATGCCCCCTAAAAGTGTAATTTATAACTTAAGGTCAATCCTTTGTCTGTATGCAGTGTTTAGTAACTTACATGAAATTATTTGGGTCCATGTATAAGGCTGTCAGTTGGTCTTTCATTCTGTATTACATTGTATAAGCACATACACACCTGGAGTCATGCAATTTCCCAACTTACACAAGTTGGTCTATAATTCAAAGAAGAGATACCTATTGTTTGTGGTTTAAATGAGATCCATTTCCTTACTATACCAATTGAACTATCTTGGAATTATGAGTGACACCCTTAGTGTATCATGTAAGCCTACCTAAAACTTCTTTTATCTTTCTGTAAAGTAGAAGGTTAAAGTATACTTGGGTAGTGAGAGGAGGAGATTCCTTGTTCAATTTGTGAATGTCTGTTAAAGTTTCCAGCTAGTCTTCTCTTCTTTCCTATCCTTCCCCTCTCCCCTTTACACCATCACACACCCTATCTTACCCCAAAAAGGGAAAGAAATTGGTTCTGTTAGGTTCAGATTTTTCTAGCATGTTTAGTTGTTAGTGGTTTTGTTTGCCACTTGTTCATCTGCTTAGAGTGTGTAGGAACTTGCGTTGGTTTTATCTAGTGGTTCAGACAAAACGGTTATAAATAATCTTGCATAATGAGATTTTGAAAGCTGGCACATAGACTGGCATGTGTGTGTGTGCCTTTCTTTTAGGAGTCCTCCAATATAGAGCAATAGTTTAGAAATGAAAAGAAAATATATATTTGGGAATTTCCCTTTAGGAATGTTGGTGGTTTTCCATGATTAGTAGTCTAGGTTTGTTGCATTTCCTGCAGGCTTTCTCCTGGGCTTCAGTGACCAGTAAAAACCTGCCTCCTAGTGGTACTGTTTCTTCCTCTGGAATTCCACCCCATGTTAAAGCACCAGTCTCACAGGTAACCAATCTGTGAACACATTGGATTGTATCCTTGTTACATTGCCAATTGCTTATTTTTTTAATACTTTTTAAAATGAGTCAATCAGAAATTATGGATTGAATATACAAAAAAATTGTATTAAATGTCAGTGCACCCACTTTAAATGCCAACTCTCCATTCATCATCTACATAGGTGGTATTGGGTTCGGGTGTGTGAAATACAGATTAAATTGGTTTTACCAATATATAATATTGTTTGCCAATATATAATATTACAAGGCTTCTTAAAGTAACAAAAAAAATGTTCCTTTTTAAAAAGATTTATATTTAGCAAAATATTTTAGGTAAGAAATTTGGAAAGACACCAAAGTAGTGTGGCGTTATAAAAAAATTGTTTTTTTTAAAAATAACTTTTTTAACGTACACTGCCTAAGCTCTCAGTCTGTAAGTGGTTCACACCATTTAATTGAAGCCTGTACCAACTTATGACTGTAGCGTTCACCTTAATTGATCATTCCAGTATTCTGCTTTTTGTCTGTTTGTCATCTTACCCATTTCAGAGCTTTCAAAAATGTGAAAATAAGACACTGGCTACCTATTTGTTAGATGATACAGTTTAGAATTAACCAAATTCTGTTTAAGTTTATAGACATATAAAGGGTGTCCAATTCTTTCTGTTACATTTTGTGTTAAACTTCATTCCACTAGAAAATTTACATTTAAAATGTTAGTGTATGCATCTTTTATGTGCTCTAAAAAGTGAAACTTTGAGGTTTCAGAACTAACTAGTAATTATTAGTCTTTCTGGTGTTGGTATACAGTCTAATCAGCTACATAAAATAGAATACATGGTCTGGTCCCATAATACTTGTTTCAGTTAGATATTCAGGAAATGATGAATGGTTACCTCAGATTATCAACCAGAGTTCTATCTTAATGAAGGAAATTAGTTTGCCCACTATTGTTTGTGCTTTTCAACACGTCTGAAGACCTGATAAGTGACTTGTGACTTTTCTTTTGAAATCTTGATTTCCTGTCAGATTTGGATTTGAAAGCTTTGTATTGTCATTTCAGAGAGTTGGCTACATATATTGGTTAAAAGTTAAAGTAGCTAATGCTTATTATGCCTTTGATATGTGCCAGGCATTGTGGTAAGCACTTCATATTCATTCTCATTGAATCTTTAGGACCACCCTGTCAGAGTGAGTACTGTTATTTCTATTGTAGTGATAGGAAAATTGAGGCCTAGAGTAACTTATCCATGGTCAGACAGCTATGTAAATAGTAGGACTGGGCTTTCATTTCATGCAGTTGAACACCAGAGTCCGTATGTGACTCATGTCAACCTACATGTTTTTTAGCACCTTGCTGGAGGGTAATATATCTATCTGTGTTTGTATCAGAGAATACTGAAGGCATACCTAAATTGCATTAAATACTAGCCTCTTGCTCAGGAAAATAACTGTTCTTATATATCTTAAGTAATTTTTTGAAGTTTTGAGTGTTTTTGAAGATATTTTTCAAGTTGTAGGAAATTAGCTTGTATTTCCTAAGCCTCCCCTTTATAAAACATTTTTAAATGTTTAAAATTTAAACTTTAAAAGAACTTTCTGATCTGTTTAGGTTATATTTAGAATGGATTCATGATACTCCCACTTAATAATCCTTCAATTTTATTTTGTTACTTTTGTGTTGTGTTCATTTCCTTACACTGTTAACTGAGATTACTGATAAAAGGGAATTAGATCTAATTTGGGGATAATAGTAGGCATTAATTTAGAAGTAGGTAAGTTAATTTCCTGGTAAGGTTTTGTCTGGAAGTTGACTAGTTCATCTAAATAGCCTATGTTTAATTGAAGGACTTGTTTATTGGTTGTGGTTATACCTGCTTTCATTGACTTGATTATTATTATTATTATTATTATTTTAATATTCTGACCTTAATTTGTGGAATTTGTCATGTGATCGTACTTTCTGGTTACATGGAATTAATTATAAGGCCCTAAGTCGTAGTATGTGGTATGTTAGCCAGTTATCCATACAGAATAACTATTCGTTTTAATCATGAAAATGGGCCTGAAGAATTGTAAGTACACAGCTGGCTTAGTTAACATATGTTAAATCATTTATTGAAGGGACATTGTTAGCTTTTTGGTCTCTTCTTCTTCTTCTTCTTCCTTTTTTTTTGAGACAGAGTCTCGCTTTGTTGCCCAGGCTAGAGTGAGTGCCGTGGCATCAGCCTAGCTCACAGCAACCTCAAACTCCTGGGCTCAAGCAGTCCTCCTGCCTCAGCCTCCCGAGTAGCTGGGACTATAGGCATGTGCCACCATGCCCAGCTAATTTTTTTCTCTATACATTAGTTGGCCAATTAATTTCTTTCTATTTATAGTAGAGACAGGGTCTGGTTCTTGCTCATGCTGGTGTCAAACTCCTGACCTCGAGCAATCCGCCGGCCTTGGCCTCCCAGAGTGCTTGGATTACAGGCGCGAGCCACTGCGCCCGGCTAGTCTCTTATTATTCTTGCACTGGCATCGTGAAATACCTACTTTTAAAGTCAAGTTGCTAAATCAGTGGTATGAATTACATGTAAGATGTTGGAAATTACTTAAATTCATTTGCTTTTAATTTTAATTCCTGTAAGGATAAGGAAGAAACTTTTATTTTTTTTACTTGTGGTTACTTTTGGATATCTGTTTTGAGAAGAATTTAAATCATTCAAGGCTGGGAACTCAAGTTCTTTTATAACATTTGGATTGGATGAGTCTAAGGTTTTCCTGAAATTTTTTAATACAAGGTACATTTGCTGTTTCTATTAATTGCCAGTAATACACTAGCTTCATTAACCTTTAAACAGAATACATCTATTCTTTAATTCTGTTTTACATTCATACTAAAGTAAGGTGTGCTTTTAGAGTCCCTTAATTTAAATTCCTATAAATAACTGCCTTTTCAGGCATCACATTTTGTATTTAGCATTAAACTTTAAATACAGATAGTGATGGTTTCAGGGCTATCATTTAGATCTCCTTGTCAGACATAGAACATTCACTTGCTTGTTTTGGGTCAGAGGAGTAAAAATGTAATTTAATTTTAAATGAACCAGTAATTACTGAATGTCTGTGTCTAGCAGCACTGTGCTTTGTTCTTTGGGTAATATAAAAATGAGTAAAGATATGGCCTTATAGGAATAAATACATATACATTTTTAAAAGCTGGAGAGGGTTAAAATTTTTAGTTTTTAACTAGCAGAATTTTAGAACATGAGAATCAATTTCATCTTGAGGGAAATGGAACATCTACAAGGAGGAAAACAGAATTTGGGAAGAGGCAGGCAAGCCTGTTAAACTTTAGGAGTTATTATACCTCTTGGTTACAGTAGTTGAAATCATTTGCAATAAATTGTCACTTTTGAAAGAAGCATTTTTGTATCAAATTTGTCCTTGCAAGTTATAATATCTCAGTTATATAAATGATACAAGAGTTTGAGTTGCTGCTTAGACTGAGGTCTAGAGATGATCACCTTTTAAGACAAGACTGAAATTCCTAGCTTTCTGATTTGGGAATATGTTCTCCATATCCTGCTGGGTGTTTTCAGCATCCTTTGAAGGCTTATTTCTTTTGTCTCTTCCTTGGACCATAATTATCTGGGCAATAAAAGGCCTGAAGAGGTCGGAAGTACTGAAAATGCTGTTGTATTCAGGAAAAGGTAATAGCAGATATGGATGTTATTTTGTTTTAAAAATAGGTACTTTAGTTATATGTGTTTAATTCAGCAACTAGCCGAAACTTTTGGAAGGCATCTCAAAATGTCCTGTTACTCTCATCCCAGCCTAACCCTGACAGTTAAGGAAAATTGTTGTGGCCAGTACTTTAAATAAATGCACATCTCTCCCGTAAGGAAAAACAGTAAGGAACTGAGAGTTTTTTGGCTACTTTAGGTGTTACATACAAGTTCCTATAAGTTCTTATCATGTTTTTCTCTTTAACATGCATTTAAACTTTAAGGTAGCATTTTTAGGTGCTGGAATAAGCTAAATTATATATTTTGAACTATTAAAATATTGATTTTAAGATTATGGGGTTTAGGAGATATTACTGAGCACTGTAACATTTGAAGGGGCAGCAAACAAGATATTTAGAAATTATGTGTCATGTAATCTTGTCTAAGATAAAGATAGCTTTTAATTTTGTTTATGTATTTACATGGAGTGGCTCATCTTGCATTTTTGTGGTTTTTGTAGCAATACCTTTTGTACTATTTTAGTGTTGACACAGCTTGAATTGCTTGAATGAAAAAATGTGATTATAAAAAGCAGCTTATTGTGAGTTATACAGCCTTGAGTGGGAAGTTAAAACCTACCCTACAGTCCTAGATTGGTACAGAATATCTTTATAAAAATTTCTTTTTAACATACATAGGAAACTATGGTAAAAACATCCTAAACTTAAAATTACTATTATGCCTGCTAGTGACTTGTTGATGGTTACTTTAGTTGGTTTTTTCTCCTGTAGTATTTTTTTTTAATAATGTGTTTTTTCCCTTTTATTTTAGCCAAGAGTTGAAGCTAAACCAGAAGTTCAGTCTCAGCCACCTCGTGTGCGTGAACAACGGCCTAGAGAACGACCTGGTTTCCCTCCTAGAGGACCAAGACCAGGTGAGTCAGGCCCTCTATGACCTTTTAGCATTTAGCACTGCATGTAAGGTCAGAAAAGACAACTTTAAAAAAACATGTTTTATACACAGATTCTTATGGTATCAAGTTGCTTAAAGAGTAATCTGCTGAAATAACGTCTGGGGCAGAACAACCAACTTTTAGGGGAGGATTGGTTGACAGCCCATGGAGACAAGTGTTTTGAAGTTTAAAAAACTTTTGAGACAAGTTTTATTTTTTAGTTGGTTATTGTCACTGGTTTCAAGAATTGAATTCTTTTTTTTTTTTTTGAGACAGAGTCTCACTTTGTTGTCCAGGCTAGAGTGAGTGCCGTGGCGTCAGCCTAGCTCACAGCAACCTCAAACTCCTGGGCTCAAGTGATCCTCCCGCCTCAGCCTCCCGAGTAGCTGGGACTACAGGCATGCGCCACCATGCCCGGCTAATTTTTATATATATATATCAGTTGGCCAATTAATTTCTTTCTATTTATAGTAGAGACGGGGTCTCGCTCTTGCTCAGGCTGGTATTGAACTCCTGACCTTGAGCAATCCGCCCGCCTCGGCCTCCCAAGAGCTAGGATTACAGGCTTGAGCCACAGCGCCCAGCCAAGAATTGAATTCTTAAAGACCATGCTGCCAGCAACCTAACCTACTCTGTTACTGAATTTACCTACTCTCTTACTTAGCACTCTTACCTCTTCACAGATAAATACTAAGGACACCCTGATTCTCCTTATTTTGATTGCCTTAGGTATTAAGTTGCCATGATTTTTGGCTTGTTTACATTGTTAGCTATTCTATGTGGTTCCTGTATTTGAATTATATAAGAAAGTTTAGATTGCTTTTGGGAGAAGGTAGAAGATAGTATACATCAAATTTACAATGTTATTCCCCACAAAATAAAATCATGTATTACTAAACCAAAAGTCCTAGCTTAGCCACTGATTGAATTTATGATCCTAAGATCCTTAATTCTGAACTTTTATGCTATTCAGCTGTTAGACAAGATTTTTTGTGTGTGATGCCTATTTACCTTAGTGTTCTTTGTGTTTTTTATATGTGTGTGTATGATAGTATCCTAATATGTATAAAAGACTACATAAATGAGATTATTGCTATTAAAATTCACTGATTTGGCTATAATGTCAAACAACCAAAGATTAAATTATTTGTGACTTTCAGAAGACTAAGCAAATATTTAGTAGAAATAAATATACCTCACTATCTGAAGTCTGCTTGGTTCCTGGTTGATGGCAAGTTTGGTTAAGGAGGAATACCTGTATTATTAGTATTTGACTTTCGTATAAAATCAGACCAGTAGATCTAGAACAGGGGTCCTCAAACTTTTTAAACAGGGGGCTAGTTCATTGTCTCTTAGACTGTTGGAGGGCCCGGACTATGGTTAAAAAAAAAAAACTATGAACAAATTCCTATGTACACTGCACATATCTAATTTTGAAGTAAAAAAAAAAACAAATGGGCAAAAACACCCGCATGTGGCCCAAGGGCCGTAGTTTGAGGACACCTGATCTAGAAGAAGGGATTTTAGCAACCTAGTTAATATTCTCACTTTACAGTTCAGTGTCATACTGTTTTCTAACTTAGTAATAATAGGCACTTCTGCCCTGTTTTTTTTTTTTTTTTTTTTGTCTCGCTTTGTTGCCCAGGCTAGAGTGAGTGCTGTGGTGTCAGCCTAGCTCACAGCAACCTCAAACTTCTGGGCTCAAGCAATCCTTCTGCTTCAGCCTCCCAAGTAGTTGGGACTACAGGCATGCGCCACCATGCCCGGTTAATTTTTTCTATATATATTAGTTGGCCAATTAATTTCTTTCTATTTATAGTAGAGACGGGATCTCGCTCTTGCTCAGGCTGGTTTTGAACTCCTGACTTTGAGCAATCCACCCACCTCTGCCTCCCAGAGTGCTAGGATTACAGGCGTGAGCCACCTCGCCTAGCCTCTTTCCCGTTTTTAAGGAGCTCACCTGGTTTTACTAAACTAAAACAGGAATATCAGTATTAAGTGATTTTTTTCTTCAACATTCATTGCTTTGAACTGGTTTTTATGTAATATTGTAAACTTTAACATCTGCTGTATTCCTATCCTCAGGCAGAGGAGATATGGAACAGAATGACTCTGACAACCGTAGGATAATTCGTTATCCGGACAGTCATCAACTTTTTGTTGGTAACTTGCCACATGATATTGATGAAAATGAACTGAAAGAATTCTTCATGAGTAAGTGGTTTATTTTGCTTTTAAATTAAGCAGGAGGCATATACTTTTCATAACATAACCAATTTTTTGAAAATGTTTCTCTCTTTACACTTGTGACCAGCTATCAGTCTCACGTTAATTGATCAGAAAGGAATAGATTATTATCAGATTCTTCTCAGTGACTGCTTAGTGTTGACCTGGTTCAGTAGAGCTTGGGGAAAACAGCTTGGATGAATCAGTCTTCAGGTCAAAGATAGGACTCATTTGGCAAATGAGTCCATATAGTTTTAGATAAAATATATTGTCTAAAACTATGCAGTTAACTTTGCTTATGGCAGGACTAACAAAGAGATGGAAGGGTAACAAAACAGGTAGTAGCCAAGCTGGTTCTTGGTGTCTTAGATGATTGCCTACATGAATGAATGTACCTTAGTTATCACTGGGTGTAGCAGCTTCAACTTTATTTTAGAAATGGATCAAGATTAAGGTTATTCATCGTGAACAATTAAAGCCATCAAAGTATTCTGTTAAAATACTTAACCCTTGGTGTAATGTATATTTTCACAGGTTTTGGAAACGTTGTGGAACTTCGCATCAATACCAAGGGTGTTGGGGGAAAGCTTCCAAATTTTGGTTTTGTGGTTTTTGATGACTCTGAACCAGTTCAGAGAATCTTAATTGCAAAAGTAAGTGATGTAAAGGGCATAATTCAAGAATTTATTATTTGTGTTGTATATAATATTGGTGCATTTAAAAGCCATAGAAAATTTTATTTTTAATGGTAAAGCTAAAAATAGTTCATTATGAAATGGTATTTATGCAAAGAATAAAGATTTGTTAGTAATTTTAAAGTGTGGATCCTTTTAAATTCCATAATTTGCTCTGTTGAAGGTTGGAAAGATGGCATACTAAGAATTTCATGGAAGTTTTATTTCTTACATTTTCTAACTTATCTGTGCCAGTTAATATTTCTATTGTCTAACCTGCCTACATAAATATTTTTCTCCTCTTTTAAAGCCAATTATGTTTCGAGGGGAAGTACGTTTAAATGTGGAAGAGAAAAAAACAAGAGCTGCAAGGGAGCGAGAAACCAGAGGTGGTGGTGATGACCGCAGGGATATTAGGCGCAACGATCGGGGTCCTGGTGGTCCACGTGGAATAGTGGGTGGTGGAATGATGCGTGATCGTGATGGAAGAGGGCCTCCTCCAAGAGGTGGCATGGCACAGAAACTGGGCTCTGGAAGAGGAACCGGGCAAATGGAAGGCCGCTTCACAGGACAACGTCGCTGAAGCTCCACTGTTGGCAGAGTCTTGGCAGTGGTACATTATTCATCGTGTTTGCATTCTTGTTAATTTTTTTTGGCTTTGGAATGTGACACAGCCTTTTTGATCATTTCTTTGATGTGAAAAGCATCTTTTGGTTATCAGTTAAATTGAGGTGGACATTATTTCCCCAATTTCACAACAGGATTCACATTGTTAACTTGTAAATCTAGACTTGGAGAATTAAGGACTGAGAAATGAGCATATCTTAAACTATCTACAACAAAATGAACTTAAAAGGACATTCCCACCGAATTCAGGTCCTTTGAATCAAAAAAAAACATGTTCTGCTGCACATTTTGTTTAAGTGTTACTGTTTCTACCTGTTAATGTTGGAAACACAAATAGTGCAATTTGTGCAATTGGAGAATCTTGCCTTTTTTCTTGGCTCCCCCCAAAAATACAAACCAACAGAAACTTGTTGTGCACTCATCAGAATGCACTAATGGGGTACTCTGAACTCATTAACATTGACATCTGCAACAGGAGGCAACAGGGGGAAAAAAATCTTTCATCATCTTTTCCAGTAGAGAATAGTTTGTGAAATGATGAGGGCATTTTATCTGCTTGCTGTGACCAGCGTGTGTACACATAAACCTTAACGAGACTACAATTATATTCCAGAAGGAAATCATTTTAGTTATGAACTAAATAACAAAAATCAGAACTTCAAATGCTATGGTCTTGAATATTAGACCAGATTTAGTAGCTCCATATCTAAGATTTTTGTACCTGCCCCTCTTCAGTACAGGGATGGCTGGCTGCTCAACACACTCCTCCTCCCCTCTTTCCTTTCTTTAAGCTGTGTACAGTGAAAATTGTCTTTACTGTAATTTTGTTCTCTAGTAATGTAATAAGCATGATGGTGCCTTCTATTAATACATCATTCCAGTTTTGCTGGTAATTTTGTACAGTATAGTGTATGAATTGCTGTGCTGCAAAGCCAAACAGCTGCAAAATGTTGAAAAATCATTGAAGTATATAAAAATTGCAGTATCTTTAAAATCAGTAAAATGGACTAGCATATTATTTATCTTGTTCTTCGGTTAACAACTTTGTGTTCTTTGTGGGAGGGAGGGAGTCTTGTGTGTTTGGGAGGGAGAGGGAAGGAGGAAGTCAGTTATTTGAGTAAGTCTCTAGTTGACTTTTCTCCTAGCTTGAATGTGAACCTTGAACAGGTATCACTTCAGGGCTTGGCAAAGTCAATCAACTTGATGTACATTTTTAGTGACATTTTAAAAGCAGTCAGATTCCATAAATGGGAAGTAAACCTGAAGTGAGGATACTGCAATTTTCAGAGAAAGGAACAGCAGCTCTTAAGTGTTTGCATTTTCTATTTGGGGGGCAGGGAACTGTCATTCATTTTGCACAATTCTTGAACTGATGTCAGCACCCTAGTGGCTCCTGAATTTAAGTCTGGGACAACATCTTTATTTTTTACATGAATCTTTAAACAGTTCTGTGAGCAAAGTTTGTAGCTGCTGGATTATTGTCTGTCTTTATAGCAAGTTCCAGTAAACCGCAAGTATGGCAAAACTTATCCAATTTTATGCTTGGAGCAGTCGGTACATACCAGTTTCTGATGTTTCAGGCAAGAAGTGGGGTAAATAAGTGTGACCACTTAAAGCTGCTTGTTAGCATGGAAGACTTCTCCATTCTATCTTAGTATAAACAAACAAAATATGCACTTGACATAGTAGCAGAT
This sequence comes from Microcebus murinus, assembly GCF_040939455.1. Taxonomy (NCBI): domain Eukaryota; kingdom Metazoa; phylum Chordata; class Mammalia; order Primates; family Cheirogaleidae; genus Microcebus; species Microcebus murinus. The sequence continues at coordinate 1,763,653 of NC_134129.1, forward strand.
TGGTTCTGAATTATGCAACGGTTTGCAATTTAGTAAGCTAGCAAATGATGCACATTTTGTTTTTCATGTATTGGGCAATATAAGTAAAATTAAATCTTTCTCCCCCCCATGAATGAGGTCTTCCATGTTTGAAGAAAAGTCTTGCACTATTGCATATATTTGGGGGACATAGATTTTCATAGTTTCCATTTTAGGGGGGCTTAAGGATTTTTGTTTGTTTGTTTCAAACAGTTTTATACTTTCTGATGTATAGTACTTGAAATTCTTACCGGAAAATTACTTTGGAGTTTTGAAGCCTTTATTCAGACTACTTTTAAATAAGTGGTTTTTATTGTCAGTGTTTATTTTCCCCAAGTGTATTTTTTCTCTATTCTTCTGTTTCTTTGTTTCTCTTTTTATATATATGTATAAAATCCATATATATAATTTCCAATCCAGGATATTGCCCTGCCACCCATGGAAACTATTCTGGCACCAAAAGTAATGACAAATGTTAAGTGTAATAGAAAAGTAGAGCAAAGAGCCATTCAGCTTCAGTCTTTACATACCATGAATAAAACGTTAAAAACATCACGTGGAGAAGTTTACATGGTGATTGTTCACCTGCAGTACTGTGGACTTTTAACTTTTTGTCCCCTTTTCAGTGAAACAGTAAAAATATTCATCTATCATTGCTGTTATTTGCTGATTTTATTTTATTTTGATGGTAATATTCTATCCTTATGATACTATTACAACCAAATTGGCTTTACCACCTTGGCTTTAGTAGGTATAGAAGACAATGGATTACCATCTTTATTGCTGTAATGTGTTAAGCATTATATGCTAGTAGAATCTAGTTTAATTGTTTCAGGTGGAAAGTATTCTTTGAGTTTCCATTTTGAATGTGTTTGGACTAAACAAACAATAAACTACTGATGTCTGCAGCATTTATCTATGTCCCTAATTTAATCTGTAGCTCTTATGTTCCCAAATATTTTCTCCCAGTTGCATTTCATATAGCCTAAGTATAGAAATAAGAAATTATTCTAAAACCAGCTGCTTAATGTGAAATTTGATGTATTAAATAAAACATTTAGTAACACCGAACATTGTTAGAGATCTGTCCCAGTTTGATTAGGTAGCTGGTACACAAGTTGAATGTTAGAACAGAATAATAAGTAGTAAGGACACTGAAAAGTGATCTAAAGCAAGCTACTAAACATTTTTTAATAAACCATCTTGGATTTTGTTTTCTAAAGGAGTTTTGCCTTGCATCTCAGAAGGAAATGAAAGAAAAAAAGGGATGACACGATTGTGGTTATCTGAAATTATGGACATGGCCCAAGTTCAGAAATTGGAATAAATTTATCAATCTCTATGAAAATATTAGAGAAATAAGCAGTCATACACTTAAAGAAATTTAAGCCATACTTTTAGCCATACTTAAAAGAAATGAGGTCCTAAGGGATATGTAATTTCAGAACTTGAAACTGTTCCTTCCTTTATAGGGGATGATACAAATTTTTCTTGACAGTATATTCATAAAGCTTTAAGTTTCCTATAGCAATCTTCACAAATTTGTACAGGAGAGAAGCCAGAACAATCATTACATCATCTCAAGGAAGTAAGACTTAAAATTTTTGTAAGTTTATATTAAACTTTTAGTTGTAATTGCAAGAACATCTGGCTTTATGGCTATGGAAAAACATTTTTTAAATGGGGATAAAGTGTATACCCCACCTGGTTGGAAATAGACCCAAATTTGAAAGAGCAAATTATTACTTGGTCCAGGAAATTTATAAGGAACAAAGTATTTGAAAACTTTGGCTACTCAGGAGGTCGACTTGTTTATCTTATTACTACAGATAAGTAAAGACCCTTGATATTTTTTTTTTTCTGTGTTAAAAAGACTTTCTACGGCTGGGCGCGGTGGCTCACGCCTGTAATCCTAGCTCTCTGGGAGGCCGAGGCGGGCGGATTGCTCAAGGTCAGGAGTTCAAAACCAGCCTGAGCAAGAGTGAGACCCCATCTCTACTATAAATAGAAAGAAATTAATTGGCCAACTGATATGTATATAAAAAATTAGCCGGGCATGGTGGCGCATGCCTGTAGTCCCAGCTACTCGGGAGGCTGAGGCAGAAGGATCGCTCGAGCCCAGGAGTGTGAGGTTGCTGTGAGCTAGGCTGACGCCACGGCACTCACTCTAGCCTGGACAATAAAGCGAGACTCTGTCTCAAAAAAAAAAAAAGACCTTCTAATTATTCAGTAGCAGTTTGTGTTTTGATCAGTTTGATGTCAGAGTTCTAATTTATTTAAAATTACTGGATAAATTAACAGTTAAGTCATGAAAGAAATTTCCTTCTTTGGTAGATTTCAGTAGATTCACATAGAAGGTAATTGTTTATCTGGGAGGCCAAGGTGAGCGGTTAGCTCAAGGTCAGGAGTTTGAGACCAGCCTGAGCAAGAGCGAGACCCCATCTCTACTAAAATAGAAAGAAATTAATTGGCCAACTAAAAATATATAGAAAAAATTATCCGGGCATAGTGGTGCATGCCTGTAGTCCCAGCTACTTGGGAGGCTGAGGCAGGAGGATCGCTTGAGCCCAGGAGTTTGAGGTTGCTGTGAGCTCGGCTGACGCCATGGCACTCTAGCCAGAACAACAGAGTGAGACTCTGTCTCAAAAGAAGGTAATTGTTTAAAATCATTTGCAGCATTAAGTCAAATAATTCCTAAATAGTGAAGTTACTGGAACAAAAATTTTCAAATCTGTTACATAGGTATGCACATTATATTTTACATACTTCAGAATTAGAAGAAGCAAAGTCTTTTCAGCATTACCTAATATTGGGCAAAATACTGTACGTACAGATTCAGAATAAGCATTCACAGAAAGATTTCTAGCCTTCTGTTAATTGCCAAATTAACTGATCTTTGTCTTTGATCTCTAGAGTTTTGATAAAGCTGGCTGCCTCCTTGAAATGCTTTTATTTTTGTGACATTAGTATTCTTTTAGCTGCCGTTTTCTGTTGTCACCCCATACCTTCCTGATCCCTTCTGTCCCTAGTCTGTTATCTTTCCCACAGACTTTGCCTGGGTGGTTTTATTTAGCTCATGCCCTACCTTGGCTTCAATATATTATCCATTCAGTAAATTCCATATAGTATGGTCAAGAGCAAGACTTTGGAAACAACCTGGGCTTGAATGGCAGCTCCACCACTCTGTGGTAAGCCTTTTTCTGTGCCTGTTCACTCATTTGTAAAATGAGTGATTGTGAGGATTCAGTGAGTTAATATTTAAAGCACCTAAAACAATGTAGGATGCCATCCTCAGTAAGTGCTGTTATCGCTATTGAGTTCTTTGAATTTTTACTGTCTACATACATGTTCCAAACATGTCTTTTTAAATCTTTTTAGCTACATCCCCTTTGAAGCACTAGATAATTCAAAATTGGGAAGTCTAAAACTATTTTCCCTTGATGACTTACCTGTGCATAGGTGACTATAGTAATGAACATCTCTATTTTTCTGATCTATTTAATCAGCCTGCAAATGTTTTGTGTCGCATCTGTTCTGCTCAGTATATTCTCTTTGTCTCTTCCTGTTACCCATTTTATAGGCTACAAGAAGACTTGATCATGTTACTCTGATTAACTTCCACTGGCTCATTCAGTTTGTTCATTAATTATGTATTAAGCTTCAAAGTGCCAGGCACTGTTCTAGGTGTTGTTAGTAAATGATAAGTTAAATAAGGTTCCCTCCTCTTAAACGTTAAAAAGGACTGGAAGGCCCTATGGGGAGAAATGAGTTGGGTGCATGTTTAAGAAGGTGGTTAAGGGGCAGTTGTCCTCAAAGGAGCTTGGTCTTTCTCCCAAGAGCAAAGGAGTCTTGAGTTTTGGCACATGGGTGGGTGTGGTGGGAAGTCATGGATGATAGGATTTCTACTTTGAAATGTCTCTAGCTACAGAGTAAACAGGAGTTCAATAATGAATTTGGAGTAAACCAGATGAAAGGATGTAATGTTTTAATTAAGAGCTATGATAGAGTGGCAATGTTAGAAATCTAAAGAATTTGACAGATTTGAAGATAAAGGTAAGATGGCCAGGTCTTGGTGAGGTAAAGACTGGTATCAAAGAAGAACCTCACTGGCATAACTGGAGAAGTAAAATGGTACGTGTATGACAGGAGAGAATAAAACTCTGAAGGAGGGGGCACAGGAGTGCTAGGGAAATCATTTATAGGATTTTGAAATGAGCTGGACCTGGAAAGATCAGGTTAGCTAGAAGCGTGTGTATGTTGCGTTTGTACCTTTCTATTTTGAAAACAATACATGAAAATTTTTATGTAGATTTTAGCATAGTTTAAAGAAAATACATATCATCCAAAAGAATGAACTTCCATAACATGACCCCACAGATGGTCCCTATCAATACCTTGGTATATGTGTGTATTCTTTTCAAATTACCTTTTCATATTTGCTGTTTTAATGAAGACAAACCATTTAACAGTGTTTTATCAAGTGTTTGTTGAGCTCCTCTGCACCAGGCACTGTTGAAGATACCTGAATAGAGAAGGCCCTTGGTCTCCCGGAGCTTAGTTACTAGGTAATGAAGTAGTTGTAAATGCTGTATGTAAAGCATTAAAATGAGCTAATACAAAGTCCCTAAGTGACAACTTTAGGCAGGTGTTTCCCAGTCACCCACTCTGTAGTTGGATCCAACCAGGAGGACCAGCTAGTGCAGTCTGTAAGATTCAAAAAGCTTGGAGAACACCTAGAAGACACAAGTGAATCAAGAAGTGGCAAAGATACTGTGGAAGGGTTTGAACTAAAAAAAAAAAAAAAAAAAAGAAGTGGCAAAGTGGTAAAAGGTGAGGTAGACTAGATCTTGTACTATTAGCCATGGTAAGGAGTTTATTTGGATCTTTTCTAATTCTAATAAGCCATTAAAGAGACTAAAGCATGGGATTGTAGTATGTGGTGTATTGAGAATAGGTGGTAGGAAGACAAGAATGGAAGTGGGAGAACTGATACAAGCTGTTGTAATACTGGACTTAATACTCTAAGAGAGAAATATCAGATTTAATATTTAGGCAAGCTAAGTCTATGTAGTTAATCTATTAATATTTTATAGCTGAGATGGAGGAGGCTCAGAAGAGGGATACTGTAGTCACTCTAGTAAGAGACAACTTGAAATATTTGATAAGCCGTGTTCTCTTTTAAAGAACTATAAAAACCTCAGGGATGAGTCACTTAATTTTAGAAAATGGGTTTTAAACACAAATTTAAATTTTGAAAGCAATACCTTTTTATCCTGGCTTTATTTTAGAAAATTGTGAAATCACAGCCTTCAGCACTAGCAGCCTTAAAATTAAAGATCCCATGGCCGGGCGCGGTGGCTCACGCCTGTAATCCTACCACTCTGGGAGGCCGAGGCGGGCAGATTGCTCGAGGTCAGGAGTTCAAAACCAGCCTGAGCAAGAGCGAGACCCAGTCTCTACTATAAATAGAAAGAAATTAATTGGTCAACTAATACATACAGAAAAAAATTAGCCGGGCATGGTGGCACATGACTGTAGTCCCAGCTACTCGGGAGGCTGAGGCAGGAGGATTGCTTGAGTCCAGGAGTTTGAGGTTGCTGTGAGCTAGGCTGACGCCATGGCACTCACTCTAGCCTGGGCAACAAAGCAAGACTCTGTCTCAAAAAAAAAAAAAAAAAAAAAAAAAAATTAAGGATCCCTTAATCAGGAACTACATTCAGGAAGCACAGCATTAAGTAATAAGAGTAGAAACTTGAAACAGAAGTTATATAGCTGTTGAATAATGAGTACTATGAGCTGAGAAAAAGGAATTTTTTTTGAGAGCCTGTCACTCACCTTTTATTTTGATAACCCTATTAAGTTTTGTTTGCTGTTAAAGCTTGGGAGAGATTAAACAAAAAGTTGCCTGACAAAAGGCTTTTGGGGTAGAAAGCAGATGTGAGACATTTTACTGGAAGGTGACTTGGAATGTCTTAGATTCTGGGGTTCTGAGGAGAGCTCTGTTCTGCTAGTAGTGGTCCATATTGATCCAACAGCATGTGGATTAGATGAGATCACCTAGGAAGAGAGTATACAAAAGAGAATAGGCTGAAGACAGTCCTTGAATACTCCAAAAATTAAGGATATGGTAAATGAGGAGTATACAAAGAAAAATAAAATATGGCAAGTATTGATGTCACAGAAAGCTAAGTTTTAAGAGTTTCTTAGAAGAAAAGAATATGCAGTTGTGAAAAATGCTATTTATAGGTCAAATAAAACAGCAAATGAATTAGGGTGGGCTAACTCCTTTAATAAATAGACCCTAAATGTCAAATGGCTCAGATACAATAGTTTTTTTCCCCTTCATGTAAAAAAGAGTGGTGGTGAAGAGGCCTTTTCCCTGCTTAGTTATTTAGGGACACAGATGAATGAAGGTTCTACCAACTTTAATAGGTGGCTTCAAGATTACACTGGAGGGCTGGGTGTGGTGGCTTATACCTGTAATCCCAGCACTATTGGGAGGCCTACTCAGGAGGATGATTTGAGGCCAGGAGTTTAAGACCAGTTGGGACAACACAGTGAGACCCTGTCTCTAGAAAAAAATAAGAAAAATTAGCTGGGCATAGTGGTGTGCACCTGTAGTCCAAGCTACTTGGGAGGCTGAGGCAGGAGGATCGCTTGAGCCCAGGAGTTTGAGGCTGCAATGAGCTATGATCTTGCCACTGTACTCCAGTCTGGGCAAGAGTGAGATCTTGTCTCTAAAATCACACAAGTCATCTCCATGATAGCCAGGGAAAAGGGAAAAAGAATGGAGGATGTTGAATGGGAGATGATTTATGGGTCAGGAATGGGAATGGTACACATATTCCATTGGCTTGAATTCAGTCACAGCCATCCCCAACTTCAATGGAGATTGCAAAAAATAAGCCATACATACAGGAAAAAGAGGAACCTGGATTATTGTGAGTAGCTAGTAATCTCTGCCACAGATGGCTTTGGTGGGACATAGGTCCCAGTGACTTGGTAAGAACTATTTCAGTGAAAAGGATGAAGCCCGAGAGAGGACTGGAGGGTCAGAAATGGGACTAATGAACATGGGCTGATTTTGTAGTTTTGCTATGAAGGCAAACAGAGGAATAGGATAGAGGCTAGAGAGAAATGAAAGTAAGGGAGGGGTATAAGAGATAGGCTACAAATAATGTGTACACTATTTTTAATATTTGAGGAGTAGATTTCCATGTTCACACCTTTGTAGTATAGATTTATTGGTGGGTGACAGATCAAGGTGTGCTAAATGTTGAACTTGACAAAGCAGGTGATATATTGTACTTCAGGTTTCCAAATCTGTTTTTGTTGTTGCTGCTGCTGTTTTTTGAGACGGTCCTACTCTGTTGCCTAGGCTAGAGTGCCATGGCGTCAGCCTAGCTCACAGCAACCTCAAGCTCCTGGGCTCAAGTGATCCTCCTGCCTCAGCCTCCCGAGTGAGTAGCTGGGACTACAGGCATGCGCCACCATGCCTGGCTAATTTTTTCTATATATTTTTTAGTTGTCCAGCTAACTTCTATTTTTAGTAGAGATGGCGTCTCACCCTTGATCAGGCTGCTCCTGAATTCCTGACCTTGAGTGATCCTCCTCCCTTGGCCTCCTAGTGTGCTAGGATTACAGGCGCTCTCCCATACTGTTTTCTTTAGATTTTTAGAACATTTTACTTTCTTTGTGATTAAAATACCCGTCAACCTCTTCCACTATAATTCTATTTGGGTAGTTCATGTTAATGACTTTTCATACTATGATCTGAAGTTTCTTTGAACTCAACTTGATAACATTTTCCAGTGAACTTCAGGTGCTCAAGGAACAGCCAAACATTCCACCCTTTAGAACTGATCATCTTGTGCCATTTCCAAGATCCTGAATTCACAAATTGTTTTCTCTTTTTCTTCCTATTTTCCACTCCTATTAAACAACTTATTCATTCCTGGGTTGACCTTTAGTCTTTCAATGTCTCATTTTCAGTTTATTAGCTAACCGCTATTATAATTTATTTTCCTGTCTAGCTGGAACCATGGCAAGCCATTTCAATGGTGCTTTCTTCAGCATCCTTGATTCCTTAACCCTTTGTTCAATCTCTTTGCATTACCAATTCTTGAATAGAGGTAGCTTGCATACTATCTGTTTTCTCCATTCTTTCCCCTGGGGTTGCCAAAGCCTATGAAACAGGGTGAGGTGGTTCACTGTATATCATGGTATCCAGGCTCAAGTAAGCACATTTTACTATTTTGTGTTCCTTTCATATCAAATGACTTCTTGTAACTATTTCAAGGAAAATCTGCTCTCAAGTCCTTGAGCCTCAATCTCACCTTTGCCTCTTTATGCAAAAACGAAGTTCTTTTACTGAAAAGATCTAGGTCAGCTAATGTGTTTGCCCTATATTTCTTAGTTTTTCTTGCTTTCTCTAAACCTCTTCAAGCTTAAGGCTTTCTCATACTTTATTACTTTCTCTTCACTACCTTTCCTTGGTTTTTCAGTAGTTATTCCTTTTCTTGCCTCTTTAAAGCCTCTCCACTCTTTTCCCCCACAAATATTTTCCTGCTTAAAAAGAAAAAAATAAAATCTCTTTTCTACATAATACTACCACCTCTTTAGCAGTCCTGTAGATGGCTTTACCTAGGATGTATATTTTTTCCCTAAGAGAGAGGGTCTCCTGTGTTGCTCAGGCTGGTCTTGAACTCCTGGCCTCAAGTTATCCTCCTGTCTTTGTTTCCCAAAGTGCTGGAATTACAGGCAGGATGTGTAGTTTTTGAATACCCTCTGTCTCCTTTATGACTGGCTTTTTTTTTTGAGACAGAGTCTCACTTTGTTGTCCAGGCTAGAGTGAGTGCCCTGGCATCAGCCTAGCTCACAGCAACCTCAAACTCCTGGGCTCAAGCAATCCTGCTGCCTCAGCCTCCCAAGCAGGTGGGACTATAGGCATGTGCCACCATGCCCGGCTAATTTTTTCTATGTATATGTTAGTTGCCCAATTAATTTCTTTCTATTTATAGTAGAGACGGGGTCTCGCTGTTGCTTAGGCTGGTTTCCAACTTCTGACCTCGAGCAATCTGCCCGCCTCAGCCTCCCAGAGTGCTAGGATTACAGGGGTGAGCCACCGAGCCTGGCCGTTGATTGGCTTTTAAACTTAGTTCTTTTTGAAGTTGTTTTCTAAAGTATCCCGTTTGCCAAATCCAGTATTTTCAGTTTTTATTTTGTCGTTCCCTATGAGATAGAAATGTGTTATTTAAGCTTCAGGGCCTCTCACTTGTAGGAGCCTTACAATGTTTATTTGGTTGAATATTATTATAACGTTGCAAAAGTAAAATATTTTTGCACTCATGTTATTGTGCTTCAGACCCAACAAAACTGGATCTGCCCCTCATATAAAAGAAGTTTAGCAGATTCTCGTACAGCCAATAGAGGTTCCAAAATGGGGCAGAGTTCCCTCTAACTTGGTCACAGCAAAGGATAGAGCTAATTGCTACATTAAGACTAAGATCTTGGCCAGGCTGGTTGCTCATGTCTGTAATCCCAGCACTCTGGAAGGCCCAGGTGGGTGGATCGTTTGAGCTCAGGAGTTGGAGACCAGTCTGAGCAAGAGGGAAACCCTGTCTCTACTAAAAGTAGAAAAATTATTTGGACAACTAATTTTTTTTAATTAAAAAAAATAAAAATAAGACTCAGATCTTGTATTGACCAAAAATTTCTATTCTTTCCATACCCAGGTCCTAGGTCTGCTGCTCAATATTACAGGTTCAGGAACTAGATTTTAAGCAATTTGGTCCAAGGGAATTAAGCAATGGAAGATCAATGCATGCTAACCAAACTCTCAAAAGATTACAAACAGGCCAGGTGCGGTGGCTCACGCCTGTAATCCTAGCACTCTGGGAGGCTGAGGCGGGCGGATTGCTGGAGGTCAGGAGTTCAAAACCAGCCTGAGCAAGAGCGAGACCCCGTCTCTACTATAAATAGAAATTAATTGGCCAACTAATATATATATATATATATATATATATATATATATATATATATATATATATATATATATATAAAATTAGCCGGGCATGGTGGCACATGCCTGTAGTCCCAGCTACTTGGGAGGCTGAGGCAGAAGGATTACTTGAGCCCAGGAGTTTGAGGTTGCTGTGAGCTAAGCTGACGCCATGGCACTCACTGTAACCTGGGCAACAAGTGAGACTCTGTCTCAAAAAAAAAAAAATCACAATTTTTTTTAATATACAAGAAGGAAGGAATACCTTAATATTAATTATTAATACTGTAACATTGACTAGGGTATAAATGTCTGCTATCCAGGATACTCTTCCCTGAGTTCAAGGTATTTTAGAGACCAAATATGCCTATGAAATGTTTAGTTATCATGACTGAAAAGTCAAAATGACTGGTCTCATGGCCTCCTGGCTGTCTCAAATTCCTTGAAAGTGGGGAAGCCCTGTTCCTTGTGTGACTACAGCAAGTGCACGATTCTGACTTACAGGTCTTGCCCGGTCAAGGATCAAGTCGGTCTGTCCTGCAAACATTTTAACGTTTAAGGCAAGTTTTATGGCAAGCCCATCTCCACCCATTTGCCGCGCTGGTATTATGCATCTCTGCCAGTCTCCAGCGCGTCCCCTCCATCATTCATGCCCTGTCGCCCCTTCTTCGATTTCTAAAGTGTCCCCTCACTCTCGGTGCCCAGGCCGTCCTCCTCCCCGAGGTACCAGTAGCGTCAGGTCCTGTCAGCAACTACCTTCTTTCAACTTGCCTCGTCTGCTAATCGCCACCTACTAGACTGCCACCCTCATCTCCTCCCTGTGGCCCCGACTGTCGCCACCTTCCAGAACAGAAAGGAAGCATCGGATCGCGGCCAGGCTTCATTCCCGAGTGAGGGCGCCCGGGCCCACTCGCCGCCCCAGAGGGGAGGCTGTGAGGAACGCTTCCTCGCGCTCTTCTTCACAGCCCCACAGTACTACCGCCTTTACCCTTCCCGTGGGCACCACCTTCGCCTCCCGTCCTCAGTGGGAGCACAGGTCTCCCGCCTCAGGCAGAAAGGTGCCTCCTTACTTGAGGGCGCGGAGGCGTGTGGGGACTCACGCCCTGGGCGCGTCATCCGCGGAACCTAGGTGAAGGGCGAGTGGTTGGCGCTCAGCCAATCAGAGCGCCTGACGACAGGGCTCGGCCAATGAGAACAAGGGAGGCCTGGCGCGCTTGGGGCGGGCCCGGGCGGTGAGGGCCCTCCCCCTTGCAGCTCGGCGGCCAACGCCTTCGCCTCAGGCTGACTGGAGCAGTGCAGGTTCACCGACTCCTGGCGGGCGCCGGCGGGGAGGCGGTGCCCTCTCCCGCCAGCAAATTTCTCCACAGGCCTTGGCCTCGACAGGTGCCTGCCGTGGACGCATTCCTACCTGGGCCGTGTCTCTCTCTCTCTGGAGACTTCGCGCCTTATGGTTGGGGACAGAGTGAGGTCGTTGCCTTGACGACAGCATGAGGCCCGTGGTCCTCCTAAGAGCAATCTTGTGGCGGGCCGAGGTCCCTTTGCCCCTCTGCCTGCCTCACCCAGGACCCGCGCCCGTGACCACGGAGGAAATCGCGGCAGCCTTGGGATCGCTGGCGTGTTAGTCAGCATCCTTCAGACCTGGGAGCGAGATGCGTGTCGCCTCGAAATTGTTTCCAAGTTGAAAACCTTTGGGTCTCTCCATGCGAAAGGGTTTTGAAGAAACAGTAAGTATCATACTTTAAAAGCTCCTATTATTTTATCTATAAGAAATTTCAATGTTTCTAAATGAAATAAAAAATTAGCCTTGCCCAAGTATATTATCTAAATTGTTGGTACGGGAACCATACACTTGCATGGCGGATTTCCACAAATACCGCGTTGCTAATGGGCCAGATTTCCTTTCAGTTTGTAATATCCTTGCCTTCCAGAGTAGAAGGCATGAAAAATTACAGGTTATGAGTAACTGTTTCAGGAAACGAGAGGGTTTGTAGGCCAGGGTACTTTAAAGGTGTTTGTGGACACACAGTGCCACTCAAAAAAGCAAGTGTGTTCAGTAGGGTGTGTCCCAATGTGCAGTTGGTTGGTTGGGAGAATAAACCTGAAGCTGTCAATTTGCAAAATGTTAGCTTGCAATATGCTTCAGGATGCCTTAGACATGCTTCAAGTAAATTATATTTCGTTCACTTTGTATTTTCAAATGTTGAGGATGCCAATTACAAAATGTTTTTTAAATGATCCAGGTTATTAAACATGCTAGCTATTTTTGTCATTAGTATGATAAACCTAAAGCCTATATTCTTTTAATGGAAGGGGAAAAATTTAAGGAAAGGAGCGATGGAATTACATTGAGAATTTTTTTGGAATACATTGTATTAAAAAATAGTCAAGAGAAGTTAAAATGTCAAATGTATGGAAAGTTAGTGTCTGAGACATAGCTATATACATATATGTATATAATTTGTAGTAGAATCTACTATCAGAACTGGAAGTAAAATAATGAAATAATTTGAATTGGTATTGATTTGTATTGTTTTCATCACTACCTCCCCCCAACCCAAGATCAATCTTCTGGTTCTCTATGTGTATCCACATTAAAAATATGTACATAATAAAATCTCAACTTATTAAATCTCAAGTGCCAAAAATGTATTGTATGCATTGTATTATCATACTTTGCTAGAACAAAGAGGATATTTGTTTTGTCTTTGCCATCCATGTACCAATAGTGAAGGAAGAAAAACATGATAATTCACAATCTGGGTAAGTTAATTTTAGATTGCCATAAGTACACAATATAATAGGTAAGAATTTTTTTTCTTTCCAGAGTTTAATGAATGAGTTTTTTTATATTGTCAGATTTAAAAAAAATTAACTATGAATCATCATTGTTAAAAGACTTTGGTTTTTTCTCCTAACACCTTTGGATCCACACTGGGATTTAGAGCAGCATTTTTCATTCTTGGCTTCTGGAGTTTAATTTCAAAATCAGATTTTTAAAATAAAAGTAACTTTGTAGTTGTAATTTAGTAGCTTTACTATATCATGGCAATCAAACCATATGAATTAAAATCTATCTGTATTTGGCCGGGCGCGGTGGCTCACGCCTGTAATCCTAGCTCTCTGGGAGGCCGAGGTGGGTGGATTGCTCAAGGTCAGGAGTTCAAAACCAGCCTGAGCAAGAGCGAGACCCCGTCTCTACTATAAATAGAAAGAAATTAATTGGCCAACTGATATATATATATAAAAAATTAGCCGGGCATGGTGGCGCATGCCTGTAGTCCCAGCTACTCGGGAGGCTGAGACAGAAGGATTGCTTGAGCCCAGGAGTTTGAGGTTGCTGTGAGCTAGGCTGACGCCATGGCACTCACTCTAGCCTGGACAACAAAGCGAGACTCTGTCTCAAAAAAGAAAAAAAAGAAAAAAAAATCTATCTGTATTTGGACTGAAATTTTTTTTCTATACCAAAACATGTGGAATGATTGCTGGACTTTCATCAGTCATCAGTAAAACAAGAAATATTGTATTAGGATCGCCTTTTTTCAGAAAATGTCATATGGGATGTAAAAAAATTCTAAATACAAAATTTGAATTATCATACTCATAGTAATCATTAACAGGATTTTTAAAATAGCTTTCTTTTTTTTTTTGAGACAGAGTCTCACTTTGTTGCCCAGGCTAGAGTGAGTGCCCTGGCATCAGCCTAGCTCACAGCAACCTCAAACTCCTGGGCTTAAGCAATCCTACTGCCTCAACCTCCCGAGTAGCTGGGATTACAGGCATGCACCACCATGCCCGGTTAATTTTTTCTATATATATTAGTTGGCCAATTAATTTCTATTTATAGTAGAGATGGGGTCTTGCTCTTGCTCAGGCTGGTTTTGAACTCCTGACCTCAAGCAATCCGCCCGCTTCAGCCTCCCAGAGTGCTAGGATTACAGGTGTGAGCCACTGTGCCCGGCCTTAAAATAGCTTTAATGTATTTGGTAGTACTAGTATTTCATTTGAAAGATCTGCTTATATACTGATGTCATTGCTCTTATTTTGTAGAATATAGTAATTAGTACTGTAAGAAAAGTAAATAAAAAAAAATATATATATATATTTTGAGACAGAGTCTCGCTCTGTTGCCTGGGCTAAAGTGCCATGGCATCAGCCTAGCTCACAGCAACCTCAACTCCTGGGCTCAAGCAGTCCTTCTGCCTCAGCCTCCCTGGGTAGCTGGGACTACAGGCATGTGCCACCCTGGCCGGCTGATTTTTTCTATTTTTAGTTGTTTGGCTAATTTTTTTCTATTTATAGTATAGACAGGGTCTCGATCTTGCTCAGGCTGGTCTTGAACTCTTGAGTTCAAGCAATCCTCCTGCCTCGGCCTCCCGGAGTGCTAGGATTCCAGGTGTGAGCCACCATGCCCAGCCAAGAAAAATATTTTATCAAAGGTTCTTAGTGTTAATTTGGTAAGTGATCATTTTGTGATTACATATTTTTCCCAATTGAATAGAAAGTGCATAATATTTCCAACTTGAAGTTATCAATCTTTTAAACCCGGTGTGAAAAAAAAATTTGATCTCCATTAAAACCAAATTTAGTTGTGCCTTTTCCACCGTTGGGTAAAAAGGAATTATAATTTTTCGGTATGATAGTTCAATTGAATTGCTTTAGTGGTATTAAAATATACTGAATTTCATTAACACAGCATTTAGTAATTTAAAATTAATGGCTTCAATTTCATTTGCCTTGTCTATTATAAAATGTGTGTGAATATTTTGAAAAATATAGCTTAGGTGTGGAAACACTAAGAAATTGTGAGTTAACACAGGGTAGCCATGAACACACAGTGACTGCTCTAATATGGAAAACAATCAGGGAAGAATTATTAATAATTTGCTAGGAGGGTGGGGAAATTATTAATAATATACTCAACATTGTTAACTCTATGTTTTGGTTTCTACAGCAAAAAAAAGCTCTTGCTGGTTTTAAATTAAAATGGAAAAATATGAGAACCTAGGATTGGTTGGAGAAGGAAGTTATGGAATGGTGATGAAGTGTAGGAATAAAGATAGTGGAAGAATTGTGGCCATCAAGAAGTTCTTAGAAAGTGATGATGACAAAATGGTTAAAAAAATTGCAATGCGAGAAATCAAGTTACTAAAGGTAAGTGAATGTGTATATTGGATTAAAAAATGAGTTGTTTCTTGATCAAGATTAAGTTACAGTTTTAGAAAAATATTACTGTATTTTTATATTTGTTTCATTTTCATATAAAGGCTTAAAGTATAAATTTTTTGGCGAAGAAGAAATAAAATGGTTACACTGCAAATTCGTTTATCTCATGAATATAAATCTGATTTTAAAAGTATTTATTCCTTTTCTCTGTATCTGTGTATCTGTTGTCTGTGTTTGGGGTCCTAAAGACTACCCCTAGGTTTGATGACTCATTATGAGGACTCAGTCTCCAGCATTTAGTTGTACTCATGGCTGTGATTTATTACAGTGAAAGGATATAAAGCAAAATCAGCAAGGAAAAAACACATGGGGTGAATTCCAGAGGAAACCTGGCACAAGCTTCCAAAAGTCCTTTTCTAGTGGAGTTTTATAGGATGCACTTAATTTCCTCTAACAATGAGTTATGACACTACAGGTGATGTATTGTCTTCCAAGGAAATTCATTAGAAACTTGGTCCCCAGGGTTTTATTGGGGATTGGTCACATAGGCACTCTGCCTGGTCTAAACCAAAATTCCAAACTCCCAGAAGGGAAGCAGTTATTCAGTGCAAACAATATTGTTTGCATAGTGAGCCTCTTTATTAATTTTAGAAATGAAGGGAACCTGCCTGAAATCCAAGTTCCCAAGTGCCAGCCAAGGGCCCACTTTGTAAGCAGACCTTTCTAAGGATAGCAGTCTCAGGCATGCTATATTAAATTGTTCTCGGTCTCTCTTATTAGTATCACCAGAGTTTATTAATTTTATTTATCTTTAAAAGGAACCAATGTGTGACTTTGTTGAATTTCTCTATCGTGTTTGTTTTCTATTTCATTAATTATTGTTTTTTATTATTCCATTCCTTTTACTTATTTTGGATGGGTTTATTTTGTAGGGTTTTTTCTCCTGACTTGTTGAGATAGATGCTTCTTTAATTCCCAGCTTCCCCCACCCCCCATATATATATATTTAAGGTTGTACATTTCCCTGCAAGGACAGCTTGGGGCAAGGTGCAGTGGCTCACGCCTATAATCTCAGTGCCTTGGGAGGAGGAGGCGGAAGGATCACTTAAACCCAGGAATTGCAGACTGCAGTGAGCTATGTTGCAGCACTGCACTCTAGCCTGGGTGAGAATGAGACCCTCCCTCTCCTAGAAATTTTGATTATTAGTTAAAAATATTTTTGTATTTCTATTATATTTTTCTTTTCTTTTTTTTTCTTTTTCTTTTGCCTTTTCTTTTTTTTTTTTTTTTCTTTTTCTTTTCTTAGACAGACTCTAACACTGTTGCCTGGGCTAGAGTGCCGTGGCATCAGCCTAGCTCACAGCAACCTCAAACTCCTGGGCTTAAGCGATCCTCCTGCCTCAGTCTCCCAAGTAGCTGGGACTACAGGCATGTGCCACCGTGCCCAGCTAATTTTTTTCTATTTTTAGTTGTTTGGCTAATTTCTTTCTATTTTTTTAGTAGAGACAGGGTCTCTCTGCTCAGGCTGGTCTTGAACTCCTGAGCTCAAACCATCCTTCCACCTCGGCCTCCCAGAGTGCTGAGATTACAGGTGTGAGCCACCACTCCCAGCCTGGTTTCTTTTTAATTGCTTCTTATCTTTTAATAAAGTGAGTCCTTCTTGGACCAGCTATTTGTAGGAGGTTCATTTGGGAGAAGTCCAGGATTTTGCTCCAGGCTAGTAGGAGTCCACCATGGTTCCTAGTGATGTTCCTTATGACATAGGCATGATTTTAGTAGAGACAGGGTCTCGCTCTTGCTCAGGCTGGTTTTGAACTCCTGACACTGAGCGATCCACCTGCCTGGCCTCCCAGAGTGCTAGGATTACAGGAGTAAGCTACCGCACCCTGCCTTCCTATTTGATCTTGATTACATTTGGTTGTCCTATCTCATTTGTTGTGGGTGGGGGTCATAGATTCCTCACAGCATCAAAGATGGAGTTACATTTCTTTTTCTCATTGGCTTTATTGTGTTCTCTGACAGGAGAAAGGAGCAATATGGTCTTTCAACTGTAATTTAAAAATCAGAATATACTTCTACATTTTACATTGTTTATACATTTTATTTTTATGTTTTTTATTTTATTTTAAATTGTGAGTAATTGTTAATAATTTGGTCTTGTAAAAACTATTTTGCATTTTTTATAACAGCAACTGAGGCATGAAAATTTGGTGAATTTGTTGGAAGTGTGTAAGAAAAAAAAACGATGGTACCTAGTCTTTGAATTTGTTGACCACACAGTTCTTGATGACTTGGAGCTCTTTCCAAATGGACTAGACAACAAAGTAGTTCAAAAGTATTTGTTTCAGATTATTAATGGAATTGGATTCTGTCACAGTCACAATGTAAGTATTAGGTTTAAATAATTATTTTGCCAATCATTGACTATCCAGATACCAGTCACTTAATTTAGTGAGACATTTGTTTAAAGTTTGAACCAGTATAAAATAAAATAATTGAAATGAACTATGCTACTCTGATACTACCAATTTTCATGTGTCTTAATACATGTATTCTTTGCCCCTAACATTTTATTGTGAAAATTTTAGGTCATGCTGAAAAGTTGAAAAGTATGCACAATAAACACCCATATACCCACTAACTAGATTCAATGCTTATTATAATAACACTTTGCTATATTTGCTTTATCACATATTTATTCACCCATTAATTTATCTGTTAATCTGTCTTATATTTATTTATGCATTTGAAAGTAAATTTCAGACATCAGTACACTTCAACACTAAATACTTCATCTATGTATATCATTATCTAGAGTTAAATACTTATTTTCTTTTTTTAAGATAACATTTACTGAGTGAAGCACATAGATTTTAAGTGATGAATTTTTTTTTTTTTTTTTTTTTTTTAGTTTTTGTTTTTGTTAGGGATGGGTAGGCAGAGTTTCACTCTGTTGCCTGGGCTAGAGTGCAGTGGCATCATTATATAGCTCACTGCAACCTCAAATTCCTGGGCTCAAGTGATCTTCCTGCCTAAGCTTCCCAAGTAACTGGGACTATAAGCAGAATCACTATGACTAGCTAATTTTTAAATTTTTTTGTAGAGACAGAGGTCTCATTATGTTTCTCAAGGTGGTCTTGAACCCCTGGCCTCAAGTGATCCCCCCACTTCAGCCTTTCAGAGTGTTGGGATTATAGGCATGAGCCATTGTGCCTGGCCTGTATTAGTATTGTTTCAGAGACCTGCAGGGGATTTGTTATCCTTCATTAATCTGAAGATTCATGACTTTTTATTAATTCTGCACAATTTTCTAAGTGATGAATTTTGACAAATGCATATACTTAAGGGTCTATGCTTGTTAATTCATGTTCTCTTGCCTAGTTGTGAAGTATAAAAGTATGAAAATCTTTACCCTATAGTCTATCACAATAATTTTATATTCTTTGAATATCATATAAGAACCACCTCCAGGAAAAATTAGACCTGTAGAGTATAAAATGAATAACTCAACATGCAGATTCTGCCTGTTTTACAAAATACTTTAAATGACATTTTTGTATGATTATAAAAGTAATAAATGCTAATGGTAGAAAATTTGAAGACTAAGGATAATTATAAAAAGAAGAAAAAAATCATTTTACATGCTTACCACTTAAACATTTGATATATTTCTTTTTAGTTTTCTTCTTCCTTTTCCTCCTCCTCCTCTTCCTCTTCCTCTTCTTGGTCTTCTCTTCCTCCTCATTCTCTTTTTCTCCTCCTCCTTCTTTTCCTTCTCTTCTTCTTCTCTTCCTCATTTTCCTCTTCCTCCTTCTCTTCTTCTTCTCCTCTTCTTCTTCCTCGTCTTCTTCTTTTCTTCACTGTTTTTATTTTTTTCACTTTTATTGTATAGTTGAATTTTATTATGAAGTTCAGAAAAAAATATATATATAAAATAGAAAAATTGCTCAGTATCTCAGTATCAATATCTAGTTTCTATTGGGAAAACACTTTCTGGCCCTTTTTAGGAGCCCTCCCAAGGTGGCCAACCTCAGGAGACTGAATTCCAGTGTAGTAAGTTAGAAAGAGAGAGAGTTGTTACAAGGAAGAATACATGAAGTATAATGAAAATGTTGAATGTACAGGGAATCAAATACTTAATGGCATTAATTTAAAAAATGCCAATTCATCCTTCTCATAAAAAGGATGATATGTTCCCAATGGGCCTGTAATATTTGAAGTTAGTGGCTGAATGCCCCACATCCACCTCTGCACTAAGGGTAGGCTTGCCAATAGAGCTAGTAAACAAAAAAATCATTGGTGCTTTCCCTTTTGAAGAGTATTTGAATATGTCTTGTGCACATTTGCTTCTGTGTCGCTTTATTTTTATGCTTTCATGACTAATCAACCCATGTTTAATAACACATTCTACCTTTAGATATATGAATACATTCAGGCATTTTTGTCATGTGTTGCTGGCATGAGTGCCATTCGGTCTTTAAAGTAGAGGTTTTAATATTGAGAGGTTCCATACATAGCTTCAGAGCATTCATGTATGTCTTTATTTTATTTTGTTTTTTTTGAGACAGAGTCTCACTTTGTTGCCCAGACTAGCGTGAGTGCCGTGGCATCAGCCTAGCTCACAGCAACCTCAAACTCCTGGGCTCAAGCAATCCTACTGCCTCAGCCTCCCGAGTCAGCTGGGACTACAGGCATGCGCCACCTGCCCGGCTAATTTTTTCTATATATATATGTTAGTTGGCCAATTAATTTCTTTCTATTTATAGTAGAGACAGGGTCTCGCTCTTGCTCAGGCTGGTTTTGAACTCCTGATCTCGAGCAATCTGCCTGCCTCAGTCACCCAGAGTGCTAGGATTACAGGCGTAAGCCACCACGCCCGGCCCATGTATGTCTTTAAACTATGTAAAATATGAATTTTTATGGGGAGAGAACTGGTCTTATCTAATATATGACCACTTACCTCAAGGGAGCTTTAGTGTTGCTTGGCAATCTTATTACTTTTTTCTAGTCCGTTTACTCTCAAAATCTTCTAGATTATGATTTCATATCTTCTCTCTTTTGACATCTCTAGTATATCTTCTCCAACCCTCATTCCAAGCTACCTGTTAAGTAGAGATAATAATAGTACCTATCTCATAGGGTTATTGCGAGAATAAAATGCAATAAAACATGAACATGTAAATCACTTGGAATAGTACCAGACACATAAGTGATCAAGTGTTAGCTATCATTACTATTATTATTCAAAATATATTCTAAGGTTTTGTTTTCTGGGCAGTTAACATTTCTATTCTTTTTTTTTTTTTTTTTTGAGACAGAGTCTCACTTTGTTGCCCAGGCTAGAGTGAGTGCTGTGGCGTCAGCCTGGCTCACAGCAACCTCAGTCTCCTGGGCTCAGCGATCCTCCTGCCTCAGCCTCCCGAGTACCTGGGACTACAGGCATGCGCCACCATGCCCGGCTAATTTTTTGTACATATATTTTTAGTTGGTCAATTAATTTCTTTCTATTTTTGGTAGAGATGGGGTCTCACTCAGGCTGGTTTCAAACTCCTGACCTTGAGCAATCGGCCCGCCTCGGCCTCCCAAAGTGCTAGGATTACAGGCGTGAGCCACCGTGCCGGGCCAACATTTCTATTCTTAAAGCAGACAAATAATTATGATGGGGGAGGGAATAAACAAATACACACACAAATATATATATGTATATATACATGCATATGGACACACAGGATGAAATGTCTGACTTTAAGAAAATGAAAACATTTATTCTTAAATACATTATTCATTTGTGTATGTATCGATATATGTAAGCACTTGAATTTAAAAAATTAAAAATAGACTGGGTGCAGTGGCTCACTCCTATAATCCTAGTATTCTGCGAGGCTGAGGCGGGAGGATTGCCTGAGCTGAGGAGTTCAAGACCAGCCTGAGCAAGAGCAAAACCCTATCTCTATTAAAAATTAAAAAATTAGCCAGGTATGGTGGCTGTTGTCCTAGCTACTTGAGAGGCTGAGGCAGGAGGATCGCTTGTGCCCAGGAGTTCGAGGTTGCAGTGAACTATGATGACATCATTGTACTCTACCCCGGGGTGACAGAGTGGTACTCTGTATCAAAAAAAAAAATATTAAAAATATTAATCCTTTTGTGAGCTAGGCTGAGCCAACATATTTAAAAACAAATTTAAGGTTGCTGTCAATCAAGTTTGACCCAAATAGTAGAGAACATTATATGGTTTATAGACCCTTAAACAATATTTTTGCTGAAATTACTTAGGTATAATAATTTAGGTTATACCTAGTATTAAAGATCCATGTGAGAACCTACCCTTTTCATAAAAATTTCTCTGGCCACCCTAGTCTGCAATGATAGCTCTTAGGAAAAATTCTACTCATATCATCTTGGCTTTACTTAGGTTCTGTTGTTACTGAAAGTTATAGGATATTAGGGTTGAGAAGGAACATGATAGTCATGTACTTTAGCTAGCCCCCTCATTTGGGGCATGAGAAGATGGGCTCAGAAAGATTGAGTTGTCTATGGCTATCCTAAAAACCAGAGTCTAGAGCCCAGGTCTCTCAACTCTCACTTTAGCTCTCTGCTACAGCACAGGTGATCTGGGGCTGGACCTGTGTCCTCAGCACTGATATCTAGGATAATAAAAGTTGGTAGCCTATGCACAATGCTCAGCAATGGCGGATTGCCATTTGGGATGTTGGTCTTCTGAAAGGTTTTAAAAAGAATTAGGCCTAATAATTTATTTTGCTTAGGTGTAGAAATTTTAATATTGTCACTATTCCAGCATCCTGTTTCCTTATTCTAGAGTCTCTCCTTTAGAAATCTTAACTACTGACCTTTTTGTATCCTCTTTACATTTCTAAGTGCCTGATAAATACCTCTACTTGGGTATTCACCATTCCACTCAAAAGTATATGGATAAAACTAAACTAATTATTCCATCAAAACTAACTTTTTCTAGACTTTTCTATGTTTGAAAAGTCTAGAAAAAATTTGAAATTTTTTTTAGATTATCAGGTTTAAATAAAATATCTGAGATACTACTAAGTTCTATTGATTCTTGATGTAAAGATTTCAAGGCTGTGTATCTCCTTTTCATTCCTCTGAGCACCAGCCTAGTTGAGCTCCATATCACCTCATAGTTGTCCCACTGCTCTCCTCCTGCTATAGTCCTTCTTTCTGAACTAGCTTGTTTATGGCCAACATCTTCTTTATTTTTATTTGTTTATTTATTTTGTTAAGACAGAGTGTCACTTGGTGTCCCTGGGTAGAGTGCAGTGATGTCATTGTAGCTTCACCATAAGCTCCAACTCCTGGGCTGTGAATGATCCTCCTGCCTCAGCCTCCTGGGTAGCTGGGACTACAGGCATGGGCCACAACACCTGGCTGGATTTTGTTGTTTTGTGTATTTTTCTTTAATTTTTTGTTTTCTTTTTTTATTTGGTAGAAACAGGGTCTCACTGTCCTCAGGCTGGTGTTGACCCCCTGAGCTGCAGCTATCCTCCCACCCCAGCCTCCCAGAGTGCTGGGATTACACGTGTGAGTCACCATGCCTGGCCCAACATCTTTAAATACCACGTTGGTCATATCACCTCCATGAATTCCTAGGATCTCAATACAAGCTCTCATCCCAAGCAAACACAGCCTGCTTCCCAGTCTGGTGGTAGAGGCATCCTTCCTTCCCTCAGACAACCTCTATGCTAGAAAAAAACATCACCCCATAGTCTCTTGATCTATTCTCATCTCCACTCTTGCTCTCTTTATCACTTGGATTGCCCTTCTGTTTCTATATTTATCCAGGTCAAACTTAGTATTAAAAACCTTAAAACGTACTTCTTTCACAAAAATTTTCCTTGACCACCCCTAGCTTTAATGACAGCTTTTTACTCTCTTAGTCTTGAGAGCATTCATTAACCAAACAGTTAATTTGGTAATTAATAATATATATTTTGTCTAATATCTTTGATTGTTTAAATAGAATTTCAAGCATAAATACCCTTTCTTGCCCAACTAGGTTCTAGGTTCTTTAAAGCCAGGAACAACTTTTATATGCTTTTATTTTTTTATAGGGATAAAAAGCAGTGCCTTGCCCATGGCAGGTGCCAAAAAAAAAAATTAATTTCATTTAACATCTGTCATGCTCTGCTTTTTCTAGATCATACACAGAGATATAAAGCCAGAGAATATATTAGTCTCCCAGTCTGGTGTTGTCAAGTTATGTGATTTTGGATTTGCACGAACACTGGCAGCTCCTGGCGAGGTGTATACTGATTATGTGGCCACCCGATGGTACAGAGCTCCAGAGCTATTGGTTGGTGATGTCAAGTATGGCAAGTAAGACATTAGTAATGGGAGGGAGCAGACTTAAGTCTCTTTTCTTGATAAAATGGAATATGTCTATAATAACATAAATGGTCCCTCTAACACTGAAAGGAAAGTTTGAGTTTAGAGAACTTTATAATTTGTAACCCATTTTGGTGCTTCCCCTTTAAACGTTCTTGTGAAACAAGTTAGAGTGGGTGTACTTATTTTAAAGGTGGGAAAATTAAGTTGAATAAGTGGTCTGTTTTATATGGTGAGTAGGAAATAGATATATTTTATTTTTATTTTATCTTGTAAAGAGAGGTTAACATTGACTGGATAAGTCTGACACTCTTGGAATGAGGCAAGGTGGAATAGGCAAGGGTGGGGGCAAAAATGTAATTAAGTGAAACATTTATCAAACATAAATAATCTTCATTAGTGAATTCTTCAAAGAAGAAAATATTCTAACTTTTATTGCTTTTGATAGAAATCTTTAAAATATTTTCTACAATTTCTCTGTTTCAGAGTGCATTAAACATCATTTACTATTTTCTTTATTACTTTGAGTTCTCATTTTACTAACATGATATAATTTTTGTGCCATTTTATAATTCAGTAATGACCATACACAATTTCAAGGTAGTTGTCCCTGTACTACTGAGGCATATATATTCTTCTTTGCGACTAATTCTTAAGATAGTTTTAAAATTTCCTCCTATCAGCTTTCAATTCTCCTTGTTGTTGCTATATTTGCTCTGCGCAACCATTGTTACTGTTTTTGTTCTGAACAACCACTTCCTTTTTCTGGTATGCTTTTTTTCAGTGTACCACGGCATAGCATAGACTGATCAACCTTGTCAGAATTACATGTTAACAAAGAATGAATAATCTCTGAATGAAGCCTGAGAGTCTTATTTCCAGAATAAAGTACACATAATAACTGTTACGGCTTTTCAGAAGGCTTTTCCGTTTTATGTCACATGATTGAAGTTTCTGGAAATCTCATTTATGTAAAATTGGGAGTTAGACCTCTAAATTTATAGGGAAATGTCTTTTTATGGGTAATTTAAAAGGCTTAGTACAGATCAAATATCCCTTAACTTAAAATGCTTGGGGTCGGGCACAGTGGCTCACGCCTGTAATCCTAGCTCCCTGAGAGGCTGAGGCAGGAGGATTGCTCAAGGTCGGGAATTCGAAACCAGCCTGAGCAAGAGCGAGACCCCGTCTCTACTAAAAATAGAAAGAAATTGATTGGCCGACTAAAAATATATAGAAAAAATTAGCTGGGCATGGTGGCGCATACCTGTAGTCCCAGCTGCTCGGGAGGCTGAGGCAGTAGGATTGCTTGAGGTCAGGAGTTTGAGGTTGCTGTGAGCTAGGCTGATGCCACGGCACTCACTCTAGCCTGGGCAACAAAGTGAGACTCTGTCTCAAATAAAAAAAAAAATGCTTGGGACCAGAATAGTTGAGGATTTTGGATTTTTTCAGATTTTTGAATAGTTGCATTGTACTGGTTGAGTACCCCAAATCCAAAAATTTGAGCATTCCAAATCCGAAAGTTTGAGCATTATGTTAGTACTCAAAAATTTTTGTTTCAGATTTTCAGATTTGGGATGCTCAATCTGTACTGTACTACTATTCTCAATACCAAGAATACCAAATAGTAACTTGCAAAACAGATACAGTCACAGTAAACATATTATGATGCCAGATTGTACAACACATTGTTTTCTTTCAGGGCTGTTGATGTATGGGCTATTGGTTGTTTGGTAACTGAAATGCTCGTGGGGGAACCTCTATTTCCTGGAGATTCTGATATTGATCAGCTGTATCATATTATGATGTGTTTAGGTAAGATTATACATTAGCATTTTAAATTTCAGAGTTTTTTCCCTGTGTATTTGTGATTTTTTTAAGCTGTTGGTGTATTAAAGATGATATATGTTTTAAGTAAAGATAGGGGCAAATAGGAAAACTTCATCTTTATCTATCTACATATATATATATATAATTTTTCCCCCCTCAGTCTGGCTTTGCTCTATCTGGACACATGTTCTTAATCACACACGCATCCCCCTCCCCCTCAACAGAAGAAAAGAGCAGAGGTTGTGCATTTCTCTGCACTTTTATATTCAGTTAATTACATGTAGAGAGGATGCAATGATCATTTATTATTTTGGAGTTAGTAAGCATTTGGTATAATATAACTACTACTCTAATTTTCACATTCAAGATGATAGGCACAGAGACTTCCAAGGCAGTTTGATCTCTCCTCAGATTTGACTTTTGTTGTTATTGCTTTAGACATAATTTCAAAGCTAGAGTATCAAAGTCTTACATTTCTTGAAATATCAACTTCATGTTTGAAGATAGAACTTGGAAGATGGAAATAATGGGAAAACATGTGGAGGTAATTTAATTATTTGATTTGAAGTTTCCAGGTTGGAAATTTAGTAAATAATATAATGGCAGAATTTTCATATATATTTTATATTAAATTAGGTATTTAAGTTGAGAAAAAAAATAAAGTGCTCAAATCTGACCTTAGATACAGGCACAAAATCAGTTGACCAAAAATTAAATTCTTAAAAGGTGGAACTGATTTATTTAGATTAGATTTTGCTGATGTAACTGTTAATAGTATCATTGCTTTTGTTAGCACTTTACACTTTATTATTAGAAATGAAGTGCTGGTATTTATATCTGGAAAGGTATAAAATGTTCTTCACCTGTCCTTTTCCTATGCTTCCTCACTTTAATTCTATTTATGGTGGCATATGAACTTTTTATTTTTAATTTTTTTTTTACTTCAGTGATGAATTTTACTAAATTGATGACAAATCATAAGAATTTTACAAAAACTCTTTCAAAATACATAAAAGAAAAGGAAACATTTTTGTCTCATTTTATGAGACCAGAATTACACTGATATCCAAACCAGAGAAAAATATTACAAGAAAGGGAAACTAACTTTAAATGCAAACATATTAACAAAATATTAGCAATCATATTTATAAATATATATTTAAAGGACCACACATCATGATCAACTGGGCTTTATCTCAGGAATGAAAAGTTTATGTAATGTTTGAAGATCAATTCAAATCACTATACTAGACTACAAAACAACAAAAAAAGTGATCATCTCAGTATGTACAGATAAAAAACTTAGCAAATAGTGTATGAACTTTTTAAATGAGTATGTTGAGATAGCATTGCTAAATTTCCTTGAGTTGACTTATGTCAAAGCCACTGTAAAGGCTGCTATATGCCATCACAAGAGCACTGTGTTTGATAGATTTTGGATGCTGAGAAAGCCCTGAACTCCATAAACTGTGTTCCACTATTTCCTATACTATGCACCACCTGTCTCTTCACTAGTTCTTTCATGTTTTATAATGACAGAGATGTGTGCTGCTTTCACTTCTAGGTAATCTAATTCCAAGACATCAGGAGCTGTTCTATAAAAATCCTGTGTTTGCTGGAGTAAGATTGCCCGAAATCAAGGAAATAGAACCTCTTGAAAGACGTTATCCTAAGCTCTCTGATGTGGTGATAGATTTAGCAAAGGTAATCATAGTTTTTCTTTACACTTTTTGACAGGAATTTATGCATTATGGAGACTTTGTTTTCTCTTTTTTCTTGTCTAGTTTATCTTTTAGGTCAATAATTTCTTCCAATGATTTTTATTTTTGTACATTTAGAAATAATTTAAATAATTTGGTGGGGATAACTTCAGAGATAAAGGTTTGAAAATTTTACCTGTTTTAAAACTCATTAAGAAACCATTTAATATTATCCAGTATGTTTTAAGTGTGAAAACATCATCTAAAACATACAAAAACCATATAAAGACATTGTATGTTTTTAATGTTTAACATTTAAATGCAAGCCTTGTGTAAGTGGAAAAGAGAAGAAAAGTAAGATAAGAAAATAAAAAGAAAGATGAAGTAGGAAAATGTTCAAGTGTAGGTGGGGCATACAATCTTGACGTGTATAGTATTATTAAAGAGGCTTTTGCTTAGCCATTGGATTTGCTGAAACTAATTTATAAATTACCAATACAATTTGTTTTGTATTTGAGGAAACTATTAGGGAGATTCTCACTAGATCAAGTTGTCTCTGAAAGTTGACCTTTTGGAATTATTAGCTCAAAAAGTTCTCATTATCATCTGGGTATGGTGGTATGTGCCTGTAGGCCCAGCTACTCCAGAGCCTGGGGCAGAAGGATCACTTGAAGCCAGGAGTTTGAGGCTGTAGTGTACTATAATTGTACCTATGAATAGCCACTGCACCCCAGCCTGGGCAACATAGTGAGATCCCATCACTTGAAAAAAAGTTCTCATTAATTAGGATTGTCCAGGGCATTGATAAAATAAGTACCTCTAAAATACCAGGATCATATGACATTTACCCAAGGTGTCTTTTTTGCTTTTTAATTCTTTAACTCATTTTTTAAAATTTTAGTAAACTTATAATTATAACAAGTTGTTAGGATAATATATTTCCAGTTTCCTGCATAATCTTCTAACAGATATGAATATTTTTCATTGAGACCAGCTTTATGATCTGTCTGTAAAGACATTTAAAGGGAATAAGGTAAAACTATTTTCCAATTTGTAGTCCTTAAGTAGAATCGTATGATTTTTAAACATTTTATTATAGAAAATTTCAAATGTAGGAAAGTAGAAAGGATAGTAGTGTAATGAACCCTTATGTATTCATCATCCAGTTTCTAGAACTATCAACCTTTAGATAATCTTGTTTAATATATCCATATTCCCTTCAACTTTTTTTCAAGTACTTTGAAGCAAATCCCTAGACATTTATTATTTCACTTATAAATAGTAGATTATTCATATGGCTTTTTTATTTATTTAAAGCTACGAACTGAATCCTTTCTATTTTTAATGGCATTGAGGAGTTTCAATGAATCAGAAAAAGACCTTGCATTAAAATAAAATCATCTATGTAAAGCATCTAGCACAGCAATAAGCACAGAGTAGGTCCTTTCCCTTCTAGACTGTAATAGCTTTAAGTTTTAAAAATTCCCAATAATTCCTTAATATCATAAAATATCTAATCAGTCTACAAAGTTTCATTGATTTTCATATAATTTCTCTTTGTAGTTTGAATTAGGATCTGAATGAAGACTATAGATTGCAATTGGTTGATATGTCTTTTAAAACAATTTATAAGCTCCTTTTCACCTCTTTTTTTATTTGTTTAATCTTTGCAATTTATTTGTTGTAGAAACTAGGTTGTTTACCCCTTAGAATTTTCTACATAATGGAGTATATGTGTTCTTTTCTGTTGTGTATTTCTTGTAAACTCATAGTAGAGCTAGAGCTTGATCAGAATCTGGTTGATTTTTTGATAACAGCACTTCATAGGAGGTTTGTGTATTTCCATCCAGAGACAGTAAATGTCTGGTGGACTTTGTTTTTTGATATTAGCAACCATTGATAGTCGTTGTCTAGATTTGTCCTTTATTCTGTATCCTTGATTATAGATGTTTTATTGGATATAAAGGAGAATTTTCTGTATTTATAAATTTAAGTGTAGGCCGGGCGCGGTGGCTCACGCTTGTAATCCTAGCTCTTGGGAGGCCGAGGCGGGCGGATTGCTCAAGGTCAGGAGTTCAAAACCAGCCTGAGCAAGAGCGAGACCCCGTCTCTACTATAAATAGAAAGAAATTAATTGGCCAACTGATATATATATATAAAAAATTAGCCGGGCATGGGCGCATGCCTGTAGTCCCAGCTACTCGGGAGGCTGAGGCAGAAGGATCGCTCGAGCCCAGGAGTTTGAGGTTGCTGTGAGCTAGGCTGACGCCACGGCACTCACTCTAGCCTGGACAACAAAGCGAGACTCTGTCTCAAAAAAAAAAAAAAAAAAAAAAAATTAAGTGTAGGCAGTTTTTCTTTGGTATAAACTGTACGTGTTCTTGAATTTCAGAAATGCTTACATACTGACCCAGACAAAAGGCCCTTTTGTGCTGAGCTCCTACACCATGATTTTTTTCAAATGGATGGATTTGCTGAGAGGTATAACACTGACCCGTGTTTTTCATGTCATACCAACCTAAGGTTAAAGAAAGCCTTCCACAACAATAACAAACTGCACTTCTGTTATTTCTGTTCCCATCTACTTTGCAAGATCTCAAATATCTACCACCATACTTCCATCTGCCCTTAGCAATAATTCAATTCCTAGGGGTGGTCTCCTACATTTACTACACTAGCGCTCTTAGTTTTCATGAAGCAGTCACTTCATACTTTTCCGTCTATCTCCTTGTGATGACATCTACCATTCAGGTCATTGATTTCTGTGTTGTTACCAACTGTGTGGTGCCATCATCTTGGGTGCTGATGCAATTATGAAGGTGCCATCTCTTATTGCTGCCAAACACACCACACCAAGTCCTGTGATACTGCTGGCACTGCTGATGCGCTGGAGACCTCGATGTGCTAGACCTGTGGGTACCAGAGCTGCTGGCATGGGCTTTTATGCTGCTCCAGTTGCTGGCATCAGTGCAGCAGACAAAACAAAAAAATAGTAAGATGAGTGGCAGCGACACATAATAAAAAATAGCTAGATTCTCATATTTGCTTCTACATTCAATTTGTTGTGATATGTTGTTTTGGCTGAAGTATTGAAAAAACTCTGGCTTCACATACAAATATGTAGTTGGAAAACAAAATAATATTTTAATAGCCTTTTTAGGTAAATTGTGGGTATTCTTCTTTGATTCTATACCAAAACTCTGATGCTATTCCAAAATTGATAGTGGTAGTTTTCTAAAGGTTGCATTGTGAAATCTGGAACCTTATCAATGAAATTTTCTTCCTCTGTTACATTAAAATCAGTTTGTCTGTCTTGCTTCTTAAATGGACCTTTTACCCATGCATGCTTTTGTAACATCATGCTTTAGGCTTTTGGAAAATATTGATTTGCTAAGTTATACAGATCTTAAAAATGTCGACATATTTCATTATACAGTGTCAAAAAGGTACATTCTATCTTATCAGAAAAGTGAAATGTCTATAAGTATTGGGAAACTGCTAAGCTCATACTTTTACAGAATTCTAACTTTCACATAAAAGTTTGAATTTTATCATTCACATAAATATTATCAGTTGTTTTCCTTGAAGTGACAAGCTCACTTTGTTTATTTGTTAATGAAACTGTCTGCCAAATACTCTTAAGTCTGAATAACCATAATTTTTCTGTCAGGCTTTCTTTCCAGTAAATGTTATTCCATGAAAAAAGTGTCTATTTAGTTCGTTTCTCAATCACACAAGTGCTTTTCTTAAGACAAACACCGTGCTTTGGTCTGTAGCAGAGATGCCTTGTGCATATTCCCATTTTGTCACACAGAACACAGAGAGACATCTGTTCAAGGGTTTAGCTTTAATAAAATTAATATTTAACAAAGTGCTTCACCAGGGATATTCTTAAGTGAAACTGCCTTTTTTTTTTAACTGAAAATATGTGGCTATGAAAAAAACAATAACTGCCTGTACATTTTGGTGCCACTGCTTTGATTCTTGGTAAGGTGCCAACAGTTTAATCCACCGTTGCTTTTGTACCATCAGTACAAATGGTGAAAAAGACATCTTCATATTAAAGTAAAAATAGCTTTGACCTTGAAACCTTCTGAAAAGTCTTAGGGATCCCCGAATATCTACAGACCACCCTTTCAGAACTGATGATCTAGGACATAATTTTTCTCATTTTCAATAACATAGTCTACTCTAACACTCAATTTTTAAAAAATGAGTATCTTGGAAATAAAACTTTTTTCTAGGTTTATCTGTTTTATACAATTTTATTGACAAATGTATTTTTATGTAGGTTTTCTCAGGAACTACAGTTAAAAGTACAGAAAGATGCCAGAATTATTTCTTTATCTAAAAAATCCCAAAACAGAAAGAAGGAAAAGGAAAAAGATGATTCCGTAGGTGAAGAAAGAAAAACACTTGTAGTACAGGTAAATTTTCATGTTTAAATTTTAAATTCAATATACTTCTTTTTTCTTTTTTTGAGAAAAAAATGAAGATTTTAAATAGAGTTTAGTGAGTAGTAAACAAGTTAACTTTAGCTTAGTTGTAAAAACATATCTTCTAAATAGATCTTACCTGTTTAACAACTTAACATATCAGATTTTGAGTGCCTATTGTATACCACACTGTGCAATAGTGCTTTTTAGGAAGTCACACTCATCCAAGTACACTAGACATGTGTGTGCATGTGTACATTCCTACAGACATACGATACAAACACCACCCTGCGCTTTTCTTCCTTACATGATGAGTGAAAAATATTGTTTTTAAAATTTCATATAAGTTAGTGCTTTTTAAAATTGAGATTTGGATATTTAGTTTATGTCTGCTTTTCCTGGTAAATTTTCCAGGAGGTCTTCTTGATAAGGTAATTCAAATTCACCACCAATCCACTCCAATCGAGTGAACCAAAAGAAGAAAAAGTTCTCAATTTTGTGTTCCCTGACTCTGAATATATAAGAACAAAAGTGGCATTCTTGATTGATTCCTCTTCCATGACTTTTTCCCACTGATATGTGTATGTGTGAGAGTTGGTGTAATTGCATTTTCATTCTTTTGTTATTTTCCCAGTAACTGTTTGAATAAGAATGTGGGTTTAATTTTAATCCCATAGGTAGAATAAAGAAAATGAAAAGGCTAGGTATGGTGGCTCACACCTGTATTTCCAGCATTTGGGGAGGTAGAGTTGAGAGAATCATTTGAGGCGAGGGTTCATGACCAACCTGAGCAACACAGTGAGACCCCATCTCTACAAAAAATAGAAAAAATTAGCCAGGAGTAGTGGCACTTACCTGTATTTTTAGATGCTTGGGAGGCTGAGGCAGGAGGATCACTTGAGCCCAGGAGTTTGAGGGTGCAGTGAGCTATGATGAGGCCACTGTACTCTAGCCTGGGTGACAGAGTAAGACCCTGTCTCAAAAAAAAGGTGATACCTGTGAAATTCACTAGTTGACAAGTACTTATAGGAAGAGGTGATTTTTTATTCTCGAGTCATTAACCTTATTAAATATTTTTATTAATGATCAGGATACTAATGCTGATCCTAAAATTAAGGATTATAAAGTATTTAAAACAAAAGGACCAAAAATTGATGGACAAAAAGTTGAAAAAGGCAGTAAAACGTCAAATGCCAGCTGTCTACATGACAATGGGGCAGGCTATGTCAAAACAGTGCCTTCAACAAGCCTCAGAGACTGCAGCAATGTCAACGTGGATCACACAAGGAATCCAGGCATGGCAATTCCCCCACTCACGCACAATCTTTCTGCAGTTGTTCCTGGTATTAATTCTGGAATGGGGACCATATCAGCAGTTCAGAGTTACAGGTATGAATTAAGAAAATAAGACCCCAAAATTGTTTAAGGTTATAGCTGCAAATTGCAAATGTTTGTCAATTCATCCACCTTGTTTTACTCTCAGAATTCTAGATGCTATTTGAAACAGCTAGGTAGCTGTTTCAAAAGACTTTTTGGCTGTGTGATGAAAATTGTTAGCATTTGATCAAAAAAAATCACCTGAGTGCTAAGAAAGTAGAGTTGTATTCTTTAAAGTGAAGAGAAGGTACAGCTATTTAGTCTAATAATGTAAAAGGAGGTATTGTCATAATAAAAGAGATAACTGGTTTTGGTTGTCTGCTGCTGCATGGTGTGGCAGGGAGCATTTAGTGGTACAAAGAAGCTCCTTTTGGGAATTTTGATGAAAAGAAGGTAATTTATTTGGTAGAGGTTGGAGGCTGGTGGGAAGCATGAGGGTAGTGGTAAAGGATAGAATGTTTCACCAGAATTGCGTGCATTGTATATTTGAGAATAGGCATTAAATTCTGATTAAATCACATGTCACTTGGTGCTGTGTTATTTGGTTTTGTGCTTGAAAAAATAATTATTAGTGGTTTTAACTTAACAAAATTTTTTTTGTTACAGAGTGGATGAGAAAACTAAGAAGTATTGTATTCCATTTGTTAAACAGAATAAATATTCCCCATCAGGCATTTATAATATTAATGCGAACACATCAGTAAGTAAATTGTTCTCAGTGATGAAAGAACAAGTACTATTTGATTCTAGACTTTTATTAATATTCAATGTGATAGTGAAGAACTGAGAATTTTATTTGGAGACATATGATGTATATATCATCCCAGGCTATCATAGTCAGAAGTGTGAAATTCTGAAAATTTAAGTTAGTTTTATGTCTGAAAATTTAAATACATTATATATATTTTGCAATGACATTTGTTTTATTTTTTTAGTAACATAGTACATTTTCTTAACCTGATGCTTGCTGATGAGTACTTTCAGAGTAGATGAGCAGATAAAATTGTCTTATTATATCACCCATACCAGAATTTTTGGTGAAAGTATTTTATCTATTTATTTAACACATATTTATTGATCATCCATTACATCTGAAACACTGGAGATGAAAAGGTCAATTTTTCTCTTCAAGTGCCTCATAGTCTAGTAGAAGATCAACAAATCAAAACTTACTATCAGATCATAATAGTAAAAGGATGTAGAAGATTCAGAGACAGCATAGGAAGGATATTATTATTCTCAACATGGCCTACAGAAAGTTAAGTCAAACCATCATCATTCTTCTGTTCAAAATCCTCCAAAGGCCAAAGTCCATGTAGGACCTATAAGTTCCTTCATGATTCACTCTCTCCACTCCCATCCCATCTCCAGCTACTCTCTTCGTTGATCAATCTGTTTCAACCACACTGATGTCCTTGTTATTCTTGGAACATGGTTAGATATACTCCCACCTTTCAGCACTTTTGTGCTTGCTGTATCCTTTGCTTTAGAACATTCTTCCCTCATGTAACCCAATGGATTTGCTTTTTCTCTTCTTTAGCTCACATGAAACCTTATTGTTAGGTCTTCCCTAATATTGTACACTCATTTTCTCTCCCTTTACTCTCTATGGCCTCTCCTTGCCTATTTTTTTCCCATTGCACCTGACATCCTCTATATGTTCTTATTTATATGTTGTCTAACACCCCCCCCCCCCCGCACATTAGAATGTAAGCTTCCAAGGCAGGGATTTGTGCTTTGCTTGTTTTCCTCACAGCTCTTCTCCAGCACCTACAGCAGTGTCTAGCATACTGAATGAAGCTGCTTAAGAAAAGTGGTAAATGAATAAATGCTTTTCACAAGAAAGGGAGATATAGATACACTTCCAAAAGAGTATTTTTTTTTGATAAATTTCTCTTCTTTAATTCTTTGATTATCCTCAGCTAAAAAATATAGCCTTTTCATTTCTCGTGATTTGGACATTGAATTTATTTTTCTTTTAATTATTCTTAGTTTATAATTTCTGTGGCTATAGTACTTTCCTTTTTGGTACACCCTACAGATTTCTTTGTGGATGTTTGTGTTTTAAAATCTGGTCTGCTTTGGAAATTATTTTAATTAGCGAGGCTTTTCAAAATAGCTGGTTGAACACCATTTTGCTGGAATTGATATTGGCCTGCTTTTAGCAATTGCATAATCAATGCTTGCTGATCATTTTGGATCCTATTTTTATTTATTCCTCTTTGGAAGAAGTAATCAAGAAAGGAGGTAAACTAGCACTCTGGGAAGCCGAGGCGGGCAGATTGCTCAAGGTCAGGAGTTCAAAAGCAGCCTGAGTAAGAGTATGACCCTGTCTTTACTAAAATAGAAAGAAATTAATTGGCCAAGTAAAGATATATAGAAAAAAATTAGCTGGGCATGGTGGCGCATGCCTGTAGTCCCAGCTACTCGGGAGGCTGAGTCAGGAGGATCGCTTGAGCCCAGGAGTTTGAGGTTGCTGTGAGACAGGTTGATGCCATGGCACTCACTGTAGCCTGGACAACAAAGTGAGACTCTGTCTCAAAAAAAAAAAAAAAAAAAAAAAAAAAAAAAAAAAAACAAGAAAAGAGGTAAAGATTAGTGGGGACAAGACCTATTGGAGTCTTTCATTAATGAAAATGAACACAGGCAGAGCTAAGCCTAGACTTTTCAACTTCTATGTTGGAGATCAATACTTCTCCCTGATGCTTTATGCTCCAATTTTGAGATGTGAATGTATTATTATAAACATATGTGTTTTATTTATTACTCTTTGAATGTATAAATCTGATAGTTTGAGCTCATTTTTAAATTTTAGTTTTTGTAATTGCAGATAGTTTTTTGAACTAATTATTTTATTTTATAGCTGATTTGAACCAAAAACCTTTAGCATTTGTTCTATTAAGAGTAAGCAGAAATATCCAAAATAAAGAAGCTCAAAAGCTCAAGGCATAAAGGAACCTCAGTGGCTTAATGTTGTCATTATACATGTGTTTATGTGTATTATACATTATACGTGTGTTTGTGTGTATTTGATCATATATATGTGGGTTTTCTTTAGCAAATCATATAAATACGTGGGGGTTTTGTTTTGTTTCTTTTGTTAGCAAATCATGTAATCTCTGTCTGTGTCACTTATTTTGAAAATGTGGAAAAGAATGTAGGGGATCTGTGATTCTCAAATGAAAAATAATTGGAAAAGTGTTAAATTCATAAAGATGTAGAATTGAAGTGCTACTGCTATTCTTTGCTTTATTATTTCTTCTGACTTAATGCACTGTGAAGTAATAGTACTAAGAAAGATTAGGAAAATAATTGAAGTTATAATTCTTTACTTAATAAACTGTATACCTAGAAAGATATTATTATGTGCTAAATCAGAGGAGCAAGATAAGCACAAATATTGAAAAGTGAGTAACAAAATTATATTGGAAAATTAAGAAACAAACTGGGAGAAGATATATATATGTGAAGATAAACTGTTTAAAATTAACAGACAGTAGCAACTATTTACTTAAAAGCCTAGGAAGTGTTGTAAGGCCTGTCTTTGCTGGCCTAAAGGACCAGGGCATTGATACTCACTTTTTCACCTTTTACTCCTTGCCACGACTTACACTGATGATTGGCAGAAAGAGAAGGAGAAATTCATAACAATCAAGTGATCAACTTGTTAGTCATTTTAATAAATTTAATGATGAAGAGGTTTGAAATAATTGGATGAAATTGTTTTCTGTGTTATTAACGTCCTTTAAATTTTTTATTATTCTCTATACCTTCAATTTTACAAGTTTTAGGACATGAACATAGGAATTACAGAAGAGGGAAAGCCTAGCTAACTTTGAAGCTAATTCATTTGTGTTAAATCATTCTGATATATTAGGTTTCTAGTGAAAAGAGTCTCCTTCAGGCAAATAAGAAAAGAAGAGAATACTCCAAGACAGATGTCCATTTACCTGAACTAAACTATAATCATCTCCCCGAACTAAGAGCCTTGGAAGGCCTAGGTATGTTTACGATGCTTTTACTTTTTATAGCTTTTTTTGTTGTTGTGGTTCATCTGTTTACTTGTTTTTACAGCCCTTTTGTTTAAAATATATGTTAAATAAACTAACAAAATATTAAAAATAAAAATTCTTACTAGCTTTACATAGTTAAGTATGTAAATAATGTACATAACTGGTTCAGTACCATTTTGATGTCAGCCTGCTTTCAGGCATTGCATAATCAATGCTGGCTGATCATTTTATTTTTTTTTTATTTTTAGGATATGGTCTTATTTATTATTTAACTCAAAAAATCTTATTTTTGGCTCTACTCAGACTTAGAAGTAGATGCTCTCAGAGAGGACAGCCTACGTCTCTTGGCAATCTGTTCCTGGCGCTTTTCTTTGGCCTCCTTCATTCTCTTAGCCAAAAGTTTAGCATATTCTGCAGCCTCTTCCTTATTTTTCTTAGTGCGCTGCTTCTTCAGAGCAATACGCCGGCGTTTATGTTGCAGGACACGTGGAGTTACAAGTTGCTGAATCTTGGGTGCTTTGGTCCTAGGTTTCTTACCTTCTTTATTTAAGGGCTTCCTCACAACATACTGGCGAACATCATCTTCTTTAGATTGAAGAGTTTGCGGATTCTGCTAGCTCTTTTGGGCCCCAGACGATGAGGTACTGTAGTATCTATCAGTCAGTCCAGGGATATCCTTCTCTCCTTTTTTTACAATAACCAAGTTGAGAACACTCAGGTTGGCATACACAATACAACCACGAACAGATTTGCGCTTTCTTTCTCCAGTTCTCCTTGGTCTGTAACAGGAATGCCCCTTACTCAGTAGCAGGCGAACACGGCCATGGGTCAAGACACCCTGCTTCATGGGGAAACCTTGCTTGTTGTTCCCACCACTGATTCGGACCACATAACCCTTCCATTCTTCACCCAGAGCGTCGGCAGCAACTTCCGTGGCCATACGCTTCTCATAGAAAGTACGAAGTTTGCGTTCATCGTCCACTTCAATGAGTTTCTGGCAGCCAGTGGCTGGGAAGGAGATATTCAGCTTCATCGTGAAGCAGCTGATTGCCTCCGAGGCGCCACGAAAAAGAGCTGGCTGATCATATTAGATCCCATTTCTATATATTCTTCTTTAGAAGAAGTAATCAAGAAAGGCAGTGGGCGGGCCTGTAATTCTAGCACTCTGGGAGGCCGAGGCGGGCGGATTACTCAAGGTTAGGAGTTCGAAATCAGCCTGAGCAAGAGTGAGACCCTGTCTTTACTATTAATAGAAAGAAATTAATTGGCCAACTAAAAATATATCTATAGAAAAAATTATCTGGGCATGTGGTGCATGCATGTAGTCCCAGCTACTCGGGAGGCTGAGGCAGAAGGATTGCTTGAGCCCAGGAGTTTGAGGTTGCTGTGAGCTAGGCTGATGCCATGGCATTCACTCTAGCCTGCGTAACAGAGTGAGACTCTGTCTCAAAAAAAAAAAAAAAAAGATAAAAGAAATGAGGTAAAGGTTAGTAGGGACAAGACCCATTGGAGTTTTTCCTTAATGAAAATTCATGCAGGCAGAGCTAAGCTTAGATACTTTCTTCAACTTCTAGGTTGAAGATCGATGTCTCTCTCTGATGTTTACATATGTTTAATAGCTACATACATACTTCTATACATGTAAGTACATACTGAGGGGTAGATATAAGATGTGAAAAACTAATAAAATGTCTAATATTTTTACTGTGTTTATGGTCATTTTCATCTAGCTCGAAATCCCAGGCTAGTAAAGAAAGAGAACAAAATTCTTTCAGAATCTCGAATTCCTTCTCTGGCTGCTGTTGACTTGCACACCCCGACTATTGCATTACATCAGGTACAGAAATACCTTTGTAAGTTGGGCAGAACTTGGGTCTCTCTCATATTTACTGTTACGATATTTCTGGGAGAGTTTGCCCTTAAGAATTGGGTGGATTTATTGGTGGGATCTATAAAGTTTTGCTTGCAAAATTCTGTTTTATGGTTCATTGCACTTAGTACCTTTGTTGTATATGTGTTTATATAAACATTTCCTAACTTGTGGTCATCCATTTTTTAATAGGTTAAAAATGTGTGTGTGTGTATGTGTATGTGTATGTGTGTGCACATGTAGCCTAGCTACAATCTTTATATAACTACAGGTTTTTGGTAGTTTGTAGTACTTCACTGCATTAATCCCAAAGTTATAACCTAACTTTCAAAGAGTGAAACCCTGGAATTTTTTTTATTCTTTCATAATGAATTGTCTATTTGACATTTTTCCCCCAAGACAATCCATTCCATCCCTGTTAAAGATTTGCTATTTCATATAGTCATTTTTCCCATAATTTCTCTGAACTCTTCAGAATGTGTATGTTTCTGTTACTTTTATATCAACATTATCATTCATTTTTACATTAAGGAAACTGGCAAACTTCTTAATCACCTGAGCAAACAGTAACTAGCCACAAATTTGGGGTATGGATCATTGCACTATCCTTTTACTTCCTCAAACAGATTTCTCACCTTTGCTTGAAGTAACTCAACTTTTGTTTTGAGATTAAATTCTCCATCCTCATTATTAAAGCATTTCCATTTCATAAAGAGCTCCTGTATGTTGCCTTCTTAATCATGTTGATGCTTTTTCTGCTGTTACTCTTTAATAGTTCTGTGGAGCTCTGCAAACAAGAGAACTAGTTTCATTGAGGATAATAAATTACAGAGGTAGTTATCCATAGATGCTGAGGAAAGGGTTTATTGCTACTATTGCTTTGCCTTATTTCTTGCCAACAATTTGTATAGCAACATTTAATCAAAACTGAACAAATTCCTGTAGGTGCAGATTAATCACTGTCACAGATGCCACAGTTATGAACTATAGAGTCTCAATAAATTTCTTGTATACTTCTAAAATTAAATTGCATGTGGATTTTAAAGGTGCAGAAGTTTTCACTTGTTCATTGTTAATGCAACTACTGCTCTAATGGATCACCAAGTCATGTTGATCTCATGCCTAAATAATTCTTAATCTTCCCACCATCCACTCTACACTACTCTAGTTTTGTGGTGGATCCAGTAATTCCACTGATTCTAACAAAACAGTTTTAGTTGGTGTATCCCGAAACATGAGAAAAAAAGTTGTCTGTTATATTCACCTAGCTATTTACCATTTCTGTTGTTCTCCTTTTCCCCCTCCCCTGAGATTCCAGTTTTCCTCTGGTATTTTTTTCCTTCAGCATGAAAAACTTCCTTATTTGTTGCAGTGCAGGTCTGATGGTGACAAATTCTCTTAGTTTTCCTTTATTTGAGAATGACTTTATTTTAATTCTTGAACTATATTTTCACTGGATATAGAATTTTGGTTGATAGGTTTTTGTCCTTTTGTTTTTATGTCATTTCTCTGTCTGCTGATTTCTATGGTTTCTGGTAGGAAATTCTCAGGCATTTGAGTTGTTTTTCCCCTGCATTTTCTCTAGCTGTTTCAAAATTTAATCTATTATCTTTTGTTTTTGTTAGCTTGAATATGTGTCTAGGCATAGTTTTCTTTGGGTTTATCCTGTCTGTGTTTGCCAAGCTTCTTGAACCTGTAAACTTATATCTTTTACCAAATTTGGGGAGTTTTTGGTCATTATTCTTCAAATATTTTTTTCTGCCACAATTTATTTTTCCTTTCCTTCTGAGATTCTAATGACACATATGTTAGACCTTTTGGTATTTTCTCACAGGTTCCTGAGACTTTGCTTACTTTTTAAAAATCTTTTTCTTTCTATTATTCAGGTTGAACAATTTCTTTCTTTTCTTTCCTTTTTTTTTTATTTTTTTTTGAGACATGGTCTCTCTTTGACACCCAGGATGGCTGGAGTGCAGTGGTATGACCAGCTCACTGCAACCTTGAATGTTTTGGCCACAAGTGATCCTCCTGCCTTAGCCTCCCAAGTAGGTAGGACTACAGACATGTGCCGCCATACCTGGTTAGGAGTTTCTATTGATCTATCTTCAAATTCTCTGACTTTTTACTTTATCATCCCCATTCTGCTATTAAGCATATCCAGTGAGAGTTTTTAAAATTTCAGTTACTGTTTTTGTAGTCCTAAAATATCCATTTGGTTCTTTGCTTCTATTTTTTTGCTAAGAATTCCTGTCCCTAGCTGGGAACAGTGGCTCATGCCTGTAATCCCAATACTTTGGGAGGCTGAGGTGGGAGGATCACTTGAGGCTAGGAGTTCAAGACCAGTCTTGTCAACGTAGTGAGACCCCTCTGTCTCTACAAAATAATAATTTAAAAATTTTAGCTAGGCATGGTGGTGTGCACCTTTAGTCTCAGGTACTTGAGAAGCTAAGGCAGGAGGATCACCTGAGCACAGGAGTTGGAGGCTGCAGTGAGCTATGGTTGCACCACTACATTGTAGCCTGGGTGACAGAATGAGACCCTGTCTATAAAAAATGAAAGAAAGAAAAAGAAAGGAAGAAATAATTCCTGTCCCTTCATTCATTTCAAATATGTTTTCCTTTATTTCATATAGCATAGTTATAATGGCTGCTTTAAGGTCTTTATATGATGGTTCCAACAGGTTTTTATTTTTGTATTTTTGTAATAAGTAGAAGAGATTGTTTGTAGTGGGCTTTCACTGCCATGGCAGATCAGAAGTATCTTTTAATATGTATAAACTAAGAGATCAAAGAATAACATCCCCTTACTTCATTCTTTTCTATGTAAGCAACTTGAGCTATGAATGGTTAATTCTAAACATCTGATATTTGAACAGCTATAATTGGAATTTGGGGGAAGTGGAACTTTTGCAAAGCTGAAAACTTATGATGCTTTATTATTAATTTATAGGCATCAGGAGCTCCCCTATCGGATGATTTGGAGCCTGATTTGCCTCAAATGGAACACCAGCACTGAGGATCATTTTGGTTCTGAACTGGGTAGGTCTGATTTCCTATATTTAAAGTGTGCAAACTTTCATGGGAAATATTTTATGGCTTGCTGAAAACCATATTTTTCAGATGAAATATTCTCTGGTGATTGATTCCATGACAACTCCCGACAGAGAAAGAGTTATATCACTTAGAAAATTAGAAGTAGTATTTGTCTCTGGGATGAAATCCCTTTTAATAGAGCTTACATCTCTTAAACTAATCTCTGGTGTTTTATTGGATATAATAATGTGAATTTAGGATGACAGGTGCTCAAGAAAGATACATACTTATTTCTCTTATTAGTCATTTGTCCTGTGGATTTATAAAGCAAGATAAATAAATGATTATAGTCATGCTTCACTTAACATTCTGAGAAATGTATCCATAGGCAATTTCATCATTGTGCAAATATCATAGTGTACCTACATGGTCTAGCCTACTGCACACCCAGGCTATGTGGTATACTCTATTGCTCCTAGGCTACAAACCTGTAAAGCCTGTTACTGGACTGAATACTGTAGGCAATTATAACACTATGGTAAGTATTTGTGTTTCTAGACATAGAAAAGATAATGCATTGTGCTATGATGTTACAACAGCTATGATGTCACTAGACCATAGGAATTTTTCAGTTCCATGACCATCTAATGGGACCATTGACTGTTGTATATATTGTCCGTC
Organism: Microcebus murinus; assembly: GCF_040939455.1. NCBI lineage: Eukaryota > Metazoa > Chordata > Mammalia > Primates > Cheirogaleidae > Microcebus > Microcebus murinus. Next base: position 1,806,125 of record NC_134129.1, read on the forward strand.
ATTAACTGAAATGTCATTATGTGCATTACTGTACTTGGCAGCCTTTTCCCAATAAAGAGGGATCAGTGTTATACCAAATAATTGCCTTCCTTTTAAATATAACTTTTTGGAATAAAAAAACCCAAAAAACAAAAATTTGACCTTTTTGAGAAATAATGTGCTACTTGCTCAAGCTAGTCATGCAAGGTGTAATATCTCATTAACTATATGTAAAATATGATGGTAATAGAACCCCACATTCTCATAAGCGTATTATTGAAATTAATTTTACAAAGCATCTGTGACAAGGAAGATGAATTTACTGTGAAGCAAACAGAGCTTAAGTTTTAATTTTCCATTTGCACAGGCACTTCCAAGGCCCTGGGAGAGGTTTTGCAATGCATTCGTTGGCATTAATTCATGTGAACTATGAATAGCTAATTCATGTAACTGTATAAAATGTAGGCTCTACAAAACTTGGATCTGTTTTGTCAAAATTAGTCATTATTTGCGTAAAAGGAGATAGTGTGCTGCATATGATAATTTTGATTGGTAATTATCCTAAAGATTTTTTTAAAATCTTGTTTTTGATACATCTAATCTAGGTTTTCTTAGACTATATAGTATCTACTGATATTGTCAATATATACAATGTGAGATATGACAACCAAAAATGTCACAAAAAAAGATAAAAAAACCCAACAATGTGAGAAAGCAAGTGAGATAGAAATCAATTTTTATAAGTATTTTATGTAAAATATTTGGTGGTATATTCTCCTGTGCTTTTAGATGCTGCTCTAGCATTTGAGATGACGTCCTCTTGCAATAAGAATGCTGATATCCTAAGAGGATAGATTTGTGGTTTTGACTGTTTCCTTCTGAACTACCTGCGTTTTCTGAGAAAGGCTTTGCAGAGAAAGGAAAGACAAAGACTTCCAAATATGAAGATCGAACAAGTGCCCTCCCCAACTGTTACCCTGTCACCTTTCAAGTCCACTGATGCTATTTCAAGATATAGCTGATGAAAGAATAGTGTTATAGTTCTTGTTACATGAATGTGTATTTACTGTTAGTAGATTGTATATTTAAAGTTAAAGATTAAAAGTATGTAAAAAAGAGACAGAGAAACATTATAAAAGGTCATGTATTCATGCACTGAACTTTGTATGTTATCTGTATAAATGTGTACATTTATTTAGGAGTGGGTTCAGTGAGGTAGGTGATAAAAACTAGGATCAGTTGAAGCAAATGAAAAAAACTAGGATCAGCAAGAGAAAATGTTTCCTTTAACCTACCTATAAAAACACACTTAAAAATCTTACTTGTTTCTAGGCATTAAGGGGATATGTAACTGTTGTCCATGGATAGAGATGTGTATCCTTGGTTTCTGTGATTATGGTTGATGTTTGATCATTGTATTATGGTAATCTGGCCTCTCTGCTGATCTTCTAAGAACCACACTAATGCAAATCTAGCAGTAAAACCTTTTATTTCTAATGACTTACTACAACTCTGGCAATGGATAGTTCTGTGTATTGTAAGATTCTGGTGCTATTGTTCCTGTGTGAAGGAATATAATTGGAACAAGAGTGGAGAAGGAGATTTTTAGGTATATTGCGGAGTTGAGTACTGTGCCTCTCATTGAAAAAAGAGGTATCCATACAAAATTAGGCAATGGAAAACAGGGTTACCTTTTAATCAGAACCGATTACTGTGGTTCCAATTGCTACTGAACCACCCAACTGAAGAGACTTTAGGGAGGGAATGTTCATTATTAGGGACTACACTCTTGTCCACTGGTAGTTTGAGATTGATATTAGAACTCAGAGCAATTCTTGTCTTCTTGTTACCTCAAACACTTAGGCCTTCCCCAAAACTTTTCACTAAGTTGCAAAGTCATTTACTCAACATTCCATACATCTTTTCTAATGCATGGGTCCAAAACTTTTTAGGTGGGAGGGATAAACCAGTTTGGCTCCAGGTTCTTGGAGTCTGGGTTTTTAGCCATGCTCTGCACTTATCATTTTAGAGAATGGTTTTTAAGGGAACCAGAATTTGGGGGTTTTGTCCTAACCAATTAACAGTGTGTTGTTTTTTCCCCAAAGACATTGAGTAGAACTTAGCCCAAGAATTTAACTAGAACTTTTCTTTATTACTGTGAGCTCAATATTGAAATTCTGACCTTAGACACTAAGCCTCAAAAGAGTAGGACATTCAGGAGGAGGCAAATAAGGGATTTCAATATACAAGTCCATAGATGGTGGTTAAATTAAAATTTGATCTTGATTTAAAAGCTCTATCTTTAGCCTCCGACTAGATGTTTCATAAGGTTAGTATAGCTGACATGCTGGAAAAAATTAGTGAATTGGCATTAATAGGCTTCACATTAAAATGTTATTATTTTGTTTTTACTTTAAAGAATATTGCCAAAAGACAATGGAAAGCAGAAAGCAGCATGGAAAGCAGATAATACTTAAAGTCAAATGCCACTCCAGCTCATTTAAATGCTATTTTTATTTAAGATCAGTGTGAAAATATCAGCTCCATGTTTGAGGTCCTAGGATCAATTACTTTCAAATTTCTGTACTTGCTCTTATTATCTTTTGTCTATTAAAACACCTTGTGAGCTTTAGAATTAAGAAACTAAAAATTATTTACTAGTAGTTCAAGTTGAGACTTGAGAATCATATCTGGTTAGAACCTTGGCAGAACTACCAGGAAAAGATTTACAAATCGAGGTTGAAGATACTGAACCAAAATAATCTTTTTTTTCAGCTTAAGGTGAGTCCGTCTTTACAAGTATATGATTTAGTCACATACTAATAGGGAATATGTGTGGGTGGCAATGGGTTTTCTGTGTGTATGTATACTTTACAATTAATAAATATCTTACCAAGCTCCATAGATGGTTTTAATTTATAGGCTATAAATAATGCATCCGCCACTGTATGGTATGTAACATATAAGTTTGCAATAATTTGTTAATTCTTTTCTTGGGAAACTTGATGTGGTGGGGGCAATTTAATTTTCTTTGTGTAGTTGGTGATAGAAGTAGCATGGTCATAACATGTCTTGTAAAGACTGACTGGTGAAAGTTGTGACAGACCTAGGCTTAGGACCTGGTTCCCCTGATTGGGAATCCCTTGCTTGGTTAGAGCATCTGACTTCCCACTGAAATGGGAAGGAACATGGATGCATTTTCTTATGTGACTCTCTCTATTGGTTCCCTTATCTCAGTTGTGCTACCATATAGGTCTGGATCTGTACTAAGCTGTGAGTCAGACTAGACCTAAAAATGTGATTGACTTTCTAAGCCCTCCTTGGTATGACGTAACCACAGGCAGGGAGTTAGAAAGGCACCAGAGCACTGCTTCTAGGGGTGTAGGCTAGTTTTAGTGAATTGAACTAAATGGAGTTTTCTTTATTGTTTTGCATTAAGTGTTTATGCATTAGAAATAAGTGCTTAATGCTCTGTGTGAATAAAAATTATGTTCTCACATTGCTTTCTAAAGGGTCTTATTTTTTCTCTTGATAGCTTCAGACATGAAATAACTTGAAAATATAATTAACATACAACTTCTCAACATGCCCTTCTTTGAAGTATCTTACCACAAATCTTGATGTCATTGCTTGTAAATAATTTGATTTAGAGCTTTGTGTTTATAGACATTTGTGGATATCTGATGTTGAATGTATTATACACTGAGAAATTTTCTTTAAAACAGAAACATAAACCCATCCACAAAATGCCATTTTCCTTATTTTCAGTAAAAAATTATTTTGCCCATCATATATCCTCGTTTAATTCCTTTATTCTCTACTTTGGCATTCAGGGTCATCTTCTTTAGAAGTGAGGAAGGTTCCAGTAAAATTTTAGAAAATGTATTGTTAGTTAACGTGAATTAATATAAAGAAGAATCAGGGAAATGAAAACAACATATCTCAATTAAGCATGTTTTCTGTCCTTAGACTAGGATAGGATCTTGTACCAGTCAGGAGAGCAGGATTCTATGCCTGTTTACCTGCATTCAACTATCCTACCTATGTTAATCTTGCTGCTAGAATTTGACACCATCTTTTGACCCAATAACAATAATGCTTCAATCAGTTGCTTCCTTCCTCAACCTGTTTTTAGCTGTCTTCCTTGGATCTTCGCTCTTTTTGTTTACATGTATACTTCTTTCCCTCACTATTTTTTTTTTTAAGTAGAAAAGGCATTTATTGAAAGACATTAAGTTGCTCCTAGACCCTTGAGAAGAGTTAGGGCCAAATTCTGCAGGCACATAGGCAAGAACAACACCTGGCGCCTCGATAAATTTTCAGTGTCTCAAAATATTGGAAACCACACCTTATTTATCTACTTTTGTTCCACTTTGTCTAGCACAGTGATTTCTATGTGACAGTAGTAATAATAACTCTCTGAAAGTAGGAATGTTCTTCATATTTTATAGGCAAAGTAATAGGCTTAGAAAGTTTAAGGAATTTACTCAGTGTCAATCAATGATAGAACGATGAGTGTTTAAATAAATATGTGGTCATGATTACTTAGATCTGGAATTAATTTAAAAAAATTTGTATGGCGTAAATTTTGGGAGCTTAGATTCCTGGAGCTATATGCTTTCTGATTCACTTCCAGAGGAGAAGGTCAGGAGTTCCCCAGCCATTAAACAAAACTTCACTTTACTCTCACTGAGCCTAATTTAGATACTGCCATCCCTGAATCAATCACCATACCCAGGAGAATGGCAGAAACTGACGGCACTGGGCCTTGGGCCTCTGTTCAATTCCCTTGCCCGAGGTAATAATGGGAGCAGAGGGAAGCGGGATCATGCCAGTTGGTTTAGGCCAATCGCAGCCTGTGTGTGGAACCACTTGGCTCCTGCGAAGCAGTGCAGGCTCAGAATGGACATTGGAGAAAACATCACAGTGCTCACTAGGGGTGGCTGTTTTGAAACTGCAAAAGGTATACTCCGTTTCAGATTTTGATTGATTCTGCCAAATTGTCTTCCAAAAAGGCCGTACCAATTTATATTCCCACCAACAGTAATTGAAAAAAATCTATTTTCACATATTAGATAATATTAAATTTCCATTTTGGCCAGTTTGATGGGTGAAAATTATCTTGCTTTGGTTTACATTTTCTTGATAACTACTGAGGTTACACATATTTTCATATCTATTTTTTTATTTTTCTGGTTTTTTTTTTTTTAGCCATTTGAATTCCTTCTGTGAATAAAAGATACTAAGGTGTTTAAAGAAAAAGGTAAAGCAGATTTTAGCTCGGGTATTGGAGATTGTTCTTTGTAGATGTTTTTTTCCTACCACTGAAAACAAAGGCAAACACCCAATTCAGATAATATGATTTGGCCCAAAAATTATTTTGGGGAAATGCAACCCGCCAGAAGAATGTATTTTTAAATTACACTTAAGTCAGTGGTCAGGTCCCCTTTCTCTTATTGGATCTTGGGAGGAAATAAGCCAATGAGAGATAGATACTTCTCAGTCCTAGGGTTGAAGGATGAAGGAGCAGCCAGTTCTGCTTGGATGGACAGGAGTTATTTAAGAGAAGCTATGAAAGATCTGAGGTCTGGGGTTGTTGCGGTTGGCCTCACATCCATTTCACTAGGATGACACCCTAACTCCTTTGGCTCCAGCCAGGATTGCCCAGTGCTGCCAAGCCACGATCCTGGAGATGGCAGTAAAGCCCCACTCACTAAGCCGTTTCCATTCCAAGGGGGAAAATGCTACAATCTGTGATCAGTTTTACCTGAGAGGTATCATCTCTTCCTTTTTGTCCATGCATCCAATAAATGGTCTTCTTTTCCTGTTTTTAGGGGTATAGTGTTTAAGAAATGCTTAATTTATTTGAACTTCCCAAGAGTGGCCAAGGAGAATTGTATTATAATAGCAGAGTGGCTCTCCCTTAGTGGACATTGTTAGTTAAACACTCTAACTGGGAGCAGAAGAAGTCCAATGCACGTGACCTCCACAGTCTCTGTGATTCTATAGGGGCTTCCCTACTGTCAGCAGATAGCTGGTGACTCAGGTCAGCAAGGCAGAGCCAGTGGCTAGAGGAAGTCTAGGCTGTGGGAACATGGGGGCTGGTGGGGAGGAGTAAAAGAAGCTGGAGAGTTATGAAAGTGAATTTGCCACAAGAAATGAAACGTAAGCAGATGGGTAAAGGCAGAGTGGCAGGGAGTCTGATGAGGCCACTTCCAAGAATGCCAGTTGAATAAGGACTCTGAACATCTTTGGAATTAATTGGAAACGTAGTTTTCAAGTATGATGTCTATGTAAGTAGCGCAATGTAAGTTGATCTTCACAATGAATGGAAACTTGAACATTAGTCTGGCATGTGCCACCACGCTGGGCTGATTCTTCTACATTTAACAGAGATGCGGTCCCACCCTTGTTCAGGCTGGTCTTGAACTCCTGGCCTCAAGCGATCTTCCCTTCCTCAGTCTCCCAAAGTGCTAGAATTACAGGCATGAGCCTAAAATATAGTTTGTTGATGAAGATTTCAAAAAGGTTTTTATTTAAACCTGTAAATTTGAAGCAAATATCTGTTCTTATAATAAATATTGGCTATGAAGTAAGTGAAAGAGTTTTTTTCTTTTTATTATTTAATATAGGAAGGCAGTGCAGCATGATGATTTCATCTCTCTCTCCTTTTCCCAGGCAACCATTCCCAGAGTCCTTTTGTCTTTGTGCTATTATTTTTTCTTTCTTTGTAGCAGCAGCAGCAGCAGCAGCAGCAGCAGTTTTTGCATACAGTTCTTGAGAGGGAAAAATGCAAGCCACTGACCCTGTATGCAAATCCAAAGTTCCTAGGTGACAGGCAAGAGGAGTGGCATAAATAGGAGGCAGAATTTTTACAGTGGCCAAATAACCAATGAATGCAGTCTGCAGGATTTGTTTCTCAGATTGCATCCTGAAAATGCAAGGTTCCCAAAGTTGAATGAACTATGTCTGTAAAGTTCCAGAATTACCAGAACATTTGTGTAACCGTTTAATTGGCTTTTGAGCCTGCAGCCACATTGAGGGGCAGTATATCACTTTAGCCAGTATCTATATGATAATAGGAGAAATCGTGAGATAATTTGCACTGGTTGTCTAAAAAGTTAACATTAAAGTCAATTTAGATACTACAGTTAAAAAATATTTGGGTTAAATAATTCAGTTTATATCTTTAAAGTTTTATCGATAGCCAGATTTCCCCATAACTTTTTTTGCTTTAAGCTTTATAATTTTTTTAAAAGTTCACTTTGTAAATGTACCTTGTTCTTTAAGTTTTCCACTGAGTATAAAAGAGCATGTCATTAGTGTCTTCATTTGGTTTGTAATGATCTCATTTTATTTAAATGCTCTTTTAATGTAGAAGAGGAGGTTGATTATGGATAGGAATCATTGGAACCACCCATTTAAAGATTTTATTTGCATAAATATTTAATGGCCATAAAAATTTGAGGATAAGAACATGTTTACTGCCCTCTTTTGTACTCATAAATAGCCTATAATCCAGCATCTTCGCTGCTGATGAGAACAATCTCTAGCTGATGGTGTTTAGGATACTTAATCTTCAAATTTTTCAAGTAGTTTTAGCTTGGAAAGAGAAAATAAATCTTTTTCTTGCCTTCTCTGAGGGATTGGCTTCTTTTGCTTCAGTAAGTTTGGGTTTCTCTTCTCTTTAGCTTTCCTCAGATGAGCTTCCTCTTCGGAGTCTCCTTCTGGGGAAATATCTGTGAGGAGGAAGGCGATCTCGTGGCCAGTCAAATGGCTGGAACGGAAAACGGTGGCTGCACTTTGGAGGAAAGAAAGGTCTGATTGGAAACCTAAAGTAGATTCTGGGTCTTCTCGGTGGGAAAGGGAGGAAGGGAGGCCTGCGTGTCCTTGTGATGGGCTGGACCCTTGTCACTGGACTCCTCGTGATGGGGGGAGGGGTGAGTGTGAAGATCTGGCAGTCTGTAGGGTCAATGTCATTCTGTGGGCCTCCAGGAGGGGTGAACACTTCTTGTCCTGTGGGGAGGAAAATACAAGTCAGGAAACAGGCCTGGTACAGAAGCAGAAAGGAGATAGATATTCAGGGTGGTGGCAGGGAAGAGAGAATGAGAGACATCTCAAAGCATGTGTGAAAGCATCGCTCAAGTTTGATAAAATGAAACACAGACACCCCCTGTAACCCAGCATTTCCACTCTGGGGAATTTACTCAAGAGAAATAAATATTTATGTCTACAGGAAGTTCAAGGATGCCTGTAGCAGCCTTATTCATAATAGCAAGAACTTGGAAACAATCTAAGTGTCCATCAGAACCCCGCACACCTTCTGGCTATGGCTGATTGGACTGCTGGTAGACACTCAAATCTTTCATTGGCTGGTCAGTGGCCAATCAGATTCTTCCTTGGGAATTATAACTAAGTCAATGGAAGGAAGATGTTAGTGGAAGGTGTGGAGCAGGGGTTGAGTGTCAGGTTTTGGTTAATTCATTGTTGAGAAAGCAGAGAAGCCAGTATGCACATAGCAGCAGTAAAATAGGGATGGCCTCTGAGACACACACACACACACACACACACACACACACACACACACACACACACACAGAGAGAAAGAGACCACATGGTAACAGAGTGATGATGGGGGGGAGGGGGGAGAATGAAAAGAGACCACATGGTAACAGAGTGATGATGGGAGTAGCCTTGATTCCTGACTTTCCAGGGCTGGTCCCTCTTCGGTCTGGCTGTACTTAAGATTCCTGGAGAGATCCTTACAATAATCATACCACCTCCAGCTCTAGCCTGAATGGATTCTGTGCCTTGATTAAAATACCAACCCTTCCTCCCACATTCACCCAGGCTACTGAGTATTGAAATCGTGTTAACTGAAAGTAGATTAAGACACTTTGAACTACAAAAGATGATTAAATCCCACATGACTCACTGTTTTTTTCTGAATAGTTCTGAACCTTTATAATAAGAAAAGTTTCTTCCCAGAATCCAGTCTCTAAGGAAGCAGGTAGCCTCATTCTTAAACCCCATCTTGACATTTTACTAACAGATCAGGCTGAGCTAAGCCCTTGAACTCTGCCACTTGGTTAACTGTGCTCTAGCTGTTAAAAACCAACCAACCACTCACCCCTTGTGTCCATCTCATTTCTTAAAACCTGAGACTCTTCTGCTAGGCAGGTTTTCTTTGACTCTGCAATGTCCAGTAGTGTTCGCTCCTCTATTCTTCTGGGAATTTCCAAGAGCTCAAGATCACGGTATAAGCTTGCTGCAATCACCTACTCAAGAATGTGAGTAGGACCAAATAAAACCACATTCTTTCAGCAAACTAGACACATAGTGATTGTATCAGGTCACTGGTTGGCTAGCACAAGTGTTCTAAAATGTGGGACCATAAGGATTGATTTGGGAACCTGTCACATCTTACAAAGTTATACAGTAAAATGTAAACAAAACAAAACAAAAAACTTAACAAGGTAAGGCTCCACACCTGAGTAAGTAGGTTGATGCCATTCATGGTTTATCTTGTTCTGCCCTCTTCCCGCTGTCTTCTAAACCTTTGCTCTCTCCTCAAAGCCCCTGCAAAGTGCTCATTGTTCATTCATTTGAAGAATCCCTTTGAAATTCTTTCTACCTTTCTAAGTAGATTACTTGGCTTCATATGTCAGAAAGAAAACTGAGGCGATCTGACATGGATTTCTTTGGTTCCTGTTTTCTCTCTCTAAAGTCTACACACTTACTGACCCTAATTCTCCCACCGCCCCCACCGCCTATTTAATTCACTTGACTCACTATGTAGATTTCCAGTCTCATTTTTTCAGGCGGCCTTGCCTACCAAGAGACTACCTGAAGGCCCTTGGCAATGAGCTTCTCTCACTCCCTGTGAGTCCACATTCATAATCTTCATCAGTAACGTGGTTATTTTTCAGTGGTTACATTCCTGCTCCCCTGAAATAGCTGTATGACTGTCTTGTAGATTGCTGTCTCTTCATCCCCAGCACAGTGTCTGAAGCAGAATCGAATTGATTTGGAGAAACCTCAGTTTCTATAATTGCAAAAGGTACCAAGGTCCTACCTCTCAGGGTAGTGTGATGATTAATTTTTTTTTTTTTTGAGACAGAGTTTCACTTTGTTGCCTGGGCTAGAGTGCCGTGGCATCAGCCTAGCTCACAGCAGCCTCAAACTCCTGGGCTCAAGCAATCCTCCTGCCTCAACCTCCCGAGTAGCTGGGACTACAGGCATGTGCCACCATGCCCGGCTAATTTTTTTCTATATATTTTTAGTTGGCCAATTACTTTCTTTCTATTTTTAGTAGAGACGGGGTCTCGCTCTTGCTCAGGCTGGTCTAGAACTCTTGACCTCAAACAATCCTCCCACCTCGGCCTCCCAGAGTGCTAGGATTACAGGCGTGAGCCACTGTGCCCGGCTGATGATTAATATTAATAAGCAAATATTTCCCCTATTAATGTACCGACATGCCACCAGGGGCACCAAATGTCAATGGTGAGCACTCCTTTGCAAACTTAATAGCATTAGGACCAAAGTGGATCAAATATCTAAATGCAGATGAAGAACAGTTTGAGAGCCAGAACAGCACGGTGTTTACAAGGAGCAGTTCTGGAGCCAGGCTCCCTGCATGCTGTCACTTGATAACTGTGTGACCATAGATGGATTCCTTAACCTCTTCCAGTCTCATTTCCTTTAATTGTAAGATGGAGAAAATGATACTACCTATTTTATCACCTTTTTGCAAGTCTCAGCTGAAATAAAATGTGTGAAGCACTCAGAATTTATTTCCTGACATATGGTATGCATTTAGTACATGTTAGCTATTGTCATTAATCCTAAATGTTATGGAAGATTCTATTAGCATGAGGCCCATTTTCTCAGGCCCATCTGGTTACATTTACACATAAAATTTGTGCACTAAGGATAGGACCAAAGGGTATAGATGTTATCAGAATAGGACCTCCATGAGGACAGTTGACTGTGCTGGTGTCTTAGTCTGTGTTGCTATAAAGAATACTTGAGGCTGTGTAATTTATAAAGAGGTTTATTTGGCTCGCAGTTCTGCAGACTGTACAAGAAACATGGTGCCAGCATCTGCTTTTGTGGAGGCTGCAGGAAGCTTCCACTCATGGCAGAAGGAGAAAGGAAGCCAGCATGTCACATGGCAGAGAAGGGGCAAGAGGGACAGGAGGGAGGTGCAAGGCTCTTTTAGTTTTCACAGAGCAAGGATGTCAATAAGCCATTCATGAGGAATCCACTCCCATGACCTGAACATCTCCCTTTAGGCCCTACCTTCAACACTGGGGACCAAGTTTCACCATGACACTTGGAGGAGACAAATAGCCAAATTATATCAGTTGGTCACTAGCTGTGTCCCTAACACCTAGAACAGTCCCTGGCTGACAATGGTGCTCAGTAAACACTTGATGGATTGAATGGTCAGGCAGGTGCTGAATATTTTCATGAGTATTTCATTCTCGTCCCAGAAAATTTGCAATGATTAATTTATATTTAAAATTAGAGTATAATAGAAAATAGAAGGCAAAATATTGCTTAGAATTTGGATATCAATATTAAATGGGTTTATTATAGTCTAGACATGAAATTAGTAGCATACCAACTGCTTTAAAAATAAGTACTTTAAAAAAAAGGTAATGATGAAAGACCTTTTTTTATATATAATTACCTGTAGTCTGTGGTTATTTGGTCAGACAACAGCTGGCCTGTAGCGAACTATACTGAATTTATAAGAGGTAAGCTTTACACTTGATATTTAAATATGCAGTTCTTCCCTTGCATGGCACATGGACTCTTAGAAAATTCCTTATGTGCTTCAGAGTTGAACCAGAAAGACATATAAGTCCTGTGATTGATTCACTCACAGCCTGTTTCAATTCTTTGCTGTAAATCAAGTCGTTTCAGCAACGTACAGGTTCCCGTGTGAGGTGGGGTAGCAGGTGCAGACGCGAACAAGTTGCAGGGCTGTGCTAGGGCATGGGAAGCTGCTACCAAAAGTAGATCTGCACATGGAGCAGAACGCAACATGTGCTGCAGGCTGTGTAGACAGAAAGATTCAATGCAAAGAAAGTGTTGGAACGAAAGATTGCAATTTTAAAATTATGTGTCTTAAGGAAGCCTTTGTGAAGGCAACCATCACAGCAGCATTGAAACGTGCCTTGAAGCAGAATTGCAACAAACACAAGTGAAAGCAGGAAGAGGGAGTAGCCACAGCCACAGCCCCTGCCACGGAAGAGAGTGAAGAGGGTGAGATTGGAGAGCCACACAGGACCTCATCCAGCAGACCCAGATGTGTGCAAGTAGCAACAGACTGGAACCAGGGTGGCAGGGATGGAAAGAAGCTACATTTGAAGGACTTCAAGGAGTTGTGGGTAAGAGTGAGCCCCGTTAAGAAATCAAATCTCATGTTTCCATTGGTGTCATTTAGATGTGAATAAAAGAAATCTCTAATCTCATTATAACTCATTTAGTTAGCTACATAGTTACAAAGCCTCTTGAAGAGTGGTTCACTTGGCTCGTTCTGTTTTATGATGCCTCTTTTAGATGTCACTTTTAGCAGGTGTTGTTTGGGGATTTGGGGGCAGTTGTCTATGATCTATGTGCCTCATCCTCTGATTGCCAGAGTTTGTGTGGAGGTTGGATAAGGGGATCTCTGGGTATCCCTGGACCAGCTCTGATGTCCCTCCCCCTCTCCAGTCTGCCATGAGCTTTAGGGGATAAGTAGGGTCTGGCTGAGCCCCTGCACCCCCCTGCCCCAGGGCACGCGAGGGGTGAAGGGCTTTCTCTGTCCCCTGCTTCTTTCCTCCCTGAACAATAGCTCATTTTGGAACTCAGCTGAACTGTGAAAATAAAAATCAGACCCAGGCCCTGCAGGGTCTCCTTCCCCTTTCTTTCCTCCTCCTCCCTTCCTTGTCCTTTTCTTTGCTCTCCCTAGGGGTTTGCAAACCAGGTTCGGGCCACTGGGACATTTTGTAATGGGTGAAGGAAAGAGAATAGAACAGTGGAGAAGGTGAATCTAATAGAATCCTAAAGAAAGAAACCTGTGCTTACCTCAGTAGCACCAAGACACAGCTTACTAGGTGTGAGTCATTAAAGCAATGGGCAGAGACTAAACACCCGCCATGTGCAAATTAATGAGCTCCTGGAGCTGTAAACAGGTGGAAACCGTTAACTTTCTAACAATAATAACTAGTGTTTGTACAGTGTTTTGAGCCTGCGGAGTTATTCCACAGGTGGTAGCTCATTTGGTCCTCATCACTCCTACAATGACGACTATTATTAATACCGCCACATCACAGAAGAGGACTCTGACGCTCAGAGAGGTGGAGTGTGTCTAAAGTCACAGACCTAGTGCTGAGACCAGGACTGGAGTCTTTGGACAATAAAACCCAGCCTTTCCCATTAGCCACACAGGCTGAGGTCAACATTTCCAATTTATGGGAATGTGTAATCGTGGCAGCAATTTTGTCTCTTTACACAACTTGTCAATTAGTGGAACCACAGTGGAATAAGCACAAAACCCTTACCTTTTGCCACCGTCCCCAGCAGCCAGCAGAGCAGTACCCAGGAGGAGAAGCCGTGTCTACAAGCCATGGCTGCCACCCCGAGCAGCCGCTGTGTTGAACCCCATGCTGCTTTAAAGGGGAGTTGGTGAGTCACCCGCAGCCTGATTCACATAATTTGCATTTGCTGGGTGGACCACAGAGACCAGGGATTGCGGTGCAAGGGCAGGAAACCAGCAGGGGAATACCAGACAGTATTTGTCAACCAGAAGCTTTGTGTAATGACAGCTGAATATTGTTCATCTCTCCTTGCAGTGGGATTTGGACAACCATGCCCTCACTAGCCTTTTCACCCCTCGAATCTTCTCCTGTGTCAGTGCCTTCTACTCACCTGTGCAGTTGGGTCTTCCTCTGGAGGAGAATGCAGCTGTCTAGAACACTGCTCCCCCCTGTGTAGCTAACTTACTTAGGAAAGCCAAGTGGGGCAGGAGGGCATTTTCAAGAGGCTTCCTGCCCTGGGCATGTTAAGGGGCTGCTCTCCACCTGCACAGGGTTTGTGCTGCTGCTTCTCAGCTCTGCTCGTGTGCAGGAGGTGAGGGCCGCAGTCAGAAAACTGTCTTTCCCAGGGGCCAGCGGAGTAACTGTCCAAACAAACATGGAAGTCTGGGAGAGTAACTTAGTGCCTTGTCCTCCCAGTGCTTCTCTTGGTTCACCGAATTGCCTACAAGATGGACATGGTATACCTGTGCCCAGTTGGTTTCCAGAGAGAAGGACTCTGTCAGCTGCTGAAGGAATGAGGGGGCAGTTACAGGTGATTCAGAGCATGGACCTCGGAATCAGGAAAAACTCCAATATCGGTTCCCTTTCTTACTAGCTGGGTGACCGTGCTAAGTCCCTGAGATTGCTAAAGCCTCAGGTGCCTCATCTGCAAAACGGGGCTTGTAGTATCTCCCCCAGAGGAAGGTCGTGAGTTAAGGAGACGGTTGACACAAAGCTCCGACCACAGTGGCTGGCCTGTGGAAGGGAGGGTTTGTGGTTCTTCTTAAATTATAATAACCCCTGTTGATAATTCATTCTCTTAGGAGGGTGTACTTGCCAAATCGTTCAGTTGCTCAGAAGACATCCACTCTGAGCAGAACATTATCCTGAGCATCATATGAAGAAGAAGAAGAAGGGAAAAAAAAGAACAAAATTAAACACAATCCCAGGCTTTCAAGGGCTGACAATCTAATGAGGGAGACTGTGAATCAAAGCGAATACAGATGCAAACACAAACCAGGAAACGGTAAGTTTCCCAGGCTTGCTGTTTTAATCAATAAGTTGTTAGCAGTTTAGAAAGAAATCAGGAAACATCTAGAACCCGCTCAGTTCCTTAGACTTCAACAACTCTCTCTCTCTCTCTTTCTCTCTCTCTCCCTCATCCTTTCTCCCTCTCTCCCTCTCCCTTTCTCCCTTCCTTTCTCCCTCCCTCCCTCCCTCCGCAAACTCCTGGGCTCAAGAGAACCTTGTGCTTCAGCCTCCCAAGTAGCCGGGACTATAGGACTACAGCCATGCACCACTGTGACTGGCTAATTTTTTTCTATTTTTAGTTGTTTGGCTAATTTCTTTCTATTTATGGGTCTGGCTCTTGCTCAGGTGGGTCTCAAACTCCTGAGCTCAAAGGATCCGCCCGCCTCGGCCTCCCAGAGTGCTAGGATTACAGGCGTGAGCCACCACACCGGGCCCAAATTGTTAAGCCACAGAAAACTCTAAATTTTTTTACTATCAGTGTATAAAGTGAGTCTTGTGTATCTTGTTTCTTTGTATATTACATATAGGGTGGAACCAAGTGTTCAACAACACATAAAATCAGTGAAAGTGTGAAGTTCTCAGATTCATTTGCAAACATCTATTTATCTTCCCAGCCCCGCAGTGGATCGGACCTGCCGTGTGCGTGTTACCTGGTGACCGAAGGGCCTTGTGGTCCAGCCGCATCTGGCCATATGAACTTGTTCCTACCAAAGTGAACCAACTCGGAACTATTCACTGATTTCAGTCCATCCAGTGCCTGTATCTAGGCTGCCTGGATAAAAAGTTTCCAGTATACTGGAGTGACATGTGTTGTCACGGAAAGAACACGAGTCTAAGAAGGCTTTGTTGGGCATTTTAGGGGAAAGTCCCTCATGTCCTCCTCCCCAGGTTTGCAGCTCAGAAAAGCAGGGCATCTGGCACTTGGGAGCGTTGGTTTGAGGACAGGAACTTTTTTTTTCTTTTTTTCTTTTTTTTTTTTGAGACAGAGTCTCACTTTATTGCCCAGGCTAGAGTGAGTGCCGTGGCGTCAGCCTAGCTCACAGCAACCTCAAACTCCTGGGCTCAAGCGATCCTCCTGCCTCAGTCTCCCAAGTAGCTGGGACTACAGGCATGTGCCACCATGCCCGACTAATTTTTTCTATATATATATATTAGTTGGCCAATTAATTCTTTCTATTTATAGTAGAGACAGGGTCTCGCTCTTGCTCAGGCAGGTTTCAAACTCCTGACCTCGAGCAATCCGCCCACCTTGGCCTCCCAGAGTGCTAGGAGGCGTGAGCTTACAGGCGTGAGCCACTGCGCCCGGCCGAGGACAGGAACTTTGCTTTCTCGTCACTTCATTTCATTCAACAGCTAGGTATTGGGTACCTGGACATCATTCCTGGGGCCTAGGATACCGACAGAATACCTGCCCCAGTAGAATTAGCATTCTAGTGGGTAGAGACAGAGAATAAACAATAAATATGACATGTGAGTAAATTAGCTGTGTTAGAATATGTTAGAATATTCTGTAATAAGTGGTACAGGATAAGGAATGCAGAGAAGTGTTGGAGTTTTAATCAGAAGGTGATATGTGAACAAGGACTTGAGGGAGGTGGGGCAGTTATCCACGTGGCTACTTGGAGGATGACAGTATCATCATGACAGGCAGAGGGGACAGGCAGGGCAAGGGCCCTGAGACAGAATGTCCAGGTCCTGGACTGTATTATAATACGCACAGCAGGCAAGGTCGTGGCTGAGCAGGGGCTGTCATAGAAGAAGAGGTCAAAGGGGTAACAGAAGGGCAGATCACTAATCTGAGGGAAATGGGGAGCCACTGGAGGCTCTGCAAAGAGGGGTGGCATGAGCTTACATACATTTAAAAAGGACAACTTGGGCCACTGTGTGGAGAATAGATTGTTGGGGCAAGACGGTCCCATGATAGCAGACTATTGCCCCAGTCCTGTGGGGAGATGATGGTGACTTAGGCTGGGTGGTGGCGGCGGAGGCGTCGGAAGTGGGGAGATTATGGGCACAGTTTGACGGAAGAGATGACAGGATTTCCTGAAGAATTGGAAGAGGGCGGGAAAGACTAGGGGAGTCATAGATAATGCCACAGTTTTTGCTCTGAGCATTTGACCACTGGGGTTGTGGTATATGGTTGATTATGGTTAAATTTAAAAATAATGTCATTGTAGTATTGTTTATTTAAAACATAAAACTTAGGAATATAAAAATGCCTTGTTTTGGAAGATACCTTGTCAGTTCAGTGAGTAAATGCTAGGAAACTTTATCACTTATTAGAAGAGTCTGTGGAGGGCAGCTAAGGGGGGGAGAGGTGAGATTTCCATATTAGGCCAGTAATGTGGGTCTGGCTTGCAGCCCAACTGAGAGTGTGCGGGAGATTCTTATGTCCATTTTCATGTCTCTGCTCAGGGCAGAGAGAAAGGATGAGGTGAGGCATGGTCTTTGTCAACTCCACGGGCTCTGGGTCTCAGGCTTGCCCTATTTTGCCACTTGTGACCCCCTTGTAAGGCATAGATGGTTAGGTCTCCTCCTCCCCTCTTCCCCCATCCTCACAGCATTACAAAGACTACAGACCTTGTACAACAGCTACCCTAAACTGTATCCTGTTACCAACGTAAAATCTCAGCCCAGACCCCCCAACAAGGCAAAGCAGGAAGACGTCCCAGGTGCAAAACATCCTGTCCTGACCTCCAGAGACAGACAACAACAGCTAGCCCCATATAAAAGGTAACTGGCAGTCCTGGGCGGTACGGACTTCTGGGGCCCCTGCTCTGGGACCCTTGAACCTCGCCCGGGAGCGCTTTCAATAAATGCTGTTTGTTAGCATCTATTTGGCCTCATTACACTTCCTCCACCACCACAAAACTTATACCCCATACGCCAGGTCCTTCTATAAGGTCAGTTCATTCAACATCATTTCATTATAATGCTGATGAGAAAATAACAAATGATTCCCATCTGGGGTGGTGTGGAGTTTGCGAGTCCTCCCTGTGAAAGAAAGTTCCAGAATCAAAATGGAGTTGCCTATGGTAAGAAAACTCTGACAAGTAGAGCTGGGGGAGGTTAGGAAGAGCCGGTTCTTATGCCTGATAACGAAAAAGACTTTACAGATCCCACCACCTTGCAAAAGGCCATGATGACCTTATACAAGAAAACACCTCCCTGTAACTGCCTGCACAGCCTTGGTGTGGTGCCACACTTGTTATTGATCTTTGTAGCCAAGGAAAATTATTCCAAAACTATTTATGTGATCGTCCTCATTTTTTCTTATAAAAGCCTTCGTCTTCCTTTGCCTCCCTGAATGCACACGTAGTTTACTAGTACATGCATGCTCCCATTGCAATGTGCTATTCCAAATAGATTCCTTCCTTCCTTCCTTCCTTCCTTCCTTCCTTCCTTCCTTCCTTCCTTCCTTCCTTCCTTCCTTCCTTCCTCCCTCCCTCCCTTCCTTTTTTTTTATTTCCTTTCTTCCTCTCTCTTCCCTCTCTCCTCTCTCCCCTCACTCCCCTCTCTTCCCTCTCTTCCCCCCTCTCTTCTCTTCTCTTCTCTTCTCTTCTCTTCTCTTCTCTTCTCTTCTCTTCTCTTCTCTTCCCTTCCCTTCCCTTCCCTTCCCTTCCCTTCCCTTCCCTTCCCTTCCCTTCCCTTCCCTTCCCTTCCCTTCCCTTCCCTTCCCTTCCCTTCCCTTCCCTTCCCTTCCCTTCCCTTCCCTTCCCTTCCCTTCCCTTCCCTTCCCTTCCCTTCCCCTCCCCTCCCCTCCCCTCCCCTCCCCTCCCCTCTCCTCTCCTCTTTTTTTTTCTTTTCTTTCTTTCTTTCTTTCTTTCTTTCTTTCTTTCTTTCTTTCTTTCTTTCTTTCTTTCTTTCTTTCTTTCTTTCTTTCTTTCTTTCTTTCTTTCTTTCTTTCTTTCTTTTTCTTTCTTTCTTTCTTTCTTTCTTTTTTTGACAGAGTCTCTGTTACCCAGGCTAGAGTGAGTGCCGTGGCGTCAGCCTAGCTCACAGCAATCTCAAAATTCTGGGTTCAAGCAATCCTCCTTGCCTTGTCTCCTGGATAGCTGGGACTACAGGCATGTGGCTAATTTTTTCTATATATTTTTAGTTGTCCAGCTAATTGCTTTCTATTTTTTAGTAGAGATGGGGGTCTCACTCTTGCTCAGGCTGGTCTCAAACTCCTGACCTCCAGCAATCCTCCTGCTTCGTCATCCCAGAGTGTTAGGATTACAGACGTGAGCCACCACACCTGGCCAACAATTCTTTATTGACTCATTTATTCACATGTCAGACACAGTCTAGGTGCTGTGGGTAAAGATAGGTTTCCTGCTCTCATGGAGCTTACATTCTAGCAGGGACATTAAATATGAATTCAAGAATAACAATTAAGGGTTTTGAGTGTCCAGCGGGAGGCTATAAAAGCATGAAGCACAGAAACATAGTTTATAATTTTACATCAGTGGGTCAGCATGACAGACAATACTTTGTCCCTGTGTTGGAGAAACACTGCCATGTCAATAAAACTCCATCTGCACAGTCACTCTTTCTACTGCTCAGTATTTGATTTTATAGAGTTATTGTAATTTATTTAACCAAACTTTTAGTTGACGGACGTTTGTATTATTTCTTCTGATTCTCTTTCATTTATTTATTTATTTATTTTTGAGACAGAGTCTTGCTTTGTTGCCCAGACTAGAGTGAGTCCCGTGGCGTCAGTCTAGCTCACAGCAGCCTCAAACTCCTGGGCTCAAGCAATCCTTCTGCCTCAGCCTCCCGAGTAGCTGGGACTACAGGCATGCGCCACCATGCCCAGCTAATTTTTTCTATATATATATTAGTTGGCCAATTAATTTATTTCTATTTATAGTAGAGACGGGGTCTCGCTCTTGCTCAGGCTGGTTTTGAACTCCTGACCTCGAGCAATTCGCCTGCCTCGGCCTCCCAGAGTGCTAGGATTACAGGCGTGAGCCACCGCGCCCGGCCTGATTCTCTTTCTTTTTGTATTGGATTTCTAATGAGCTTTCACCTCAATGTTGATAAAAATAAATAACAAAAGCAAAATAACTCATTTTTTTTTTTTGCTTTTGCATCTATTGCCCCGAAACTCATAAAATTTCAAAAGGAACTCAAAATTTCAAAAGGAACAAAAATTTTTTAAAAATTTCATCAAATTCTTAAGCCACAGAAAACTCTAACATTTTTTACTATAGTGTATAAAGTCAGTCTTGCAATATCTTGTTTTTTTGTATATTACATATAGTGTGGAACCACATGTTCAGCAACACAGAAAATCAGTGAAACTGTTGTGACGTTATCAGATTCATTTGCAAAAATCGTATTTATCTTAAAAATAAGGAAATATTTCTAAAAGCTTATTTCAAATTTGGTAATTTTGGTAAAAATATCTTTTTAGTCATATACTTTATCCACAAACCATAACTTTTTTAGTTGCAGGCTGATCACAGTGAGATTCTGATGTCCATATTTCTTGATGTCAGGAAGAATGTCAGTGATTTGAGCTACTGTCGCTGATTCAGCGTGTTAAGAGGAAAGGGTCCCCCAGAGCCGGTGTGTTAGGTGTCTTTCTCACAATAACCTTATGGGGGATCAAGAAAAGTTACATTTCTTTCCCAAAGATGAAAAGATATTAAGAGGTAAGGCTGAAATTCAGAAGTGGGATTTTTTTGACTACAAAATTTGTGTTCTTTCTTCTAATTAAATATACAGTCATGTACCACATAATGACTTTTCTGTCAATGATAGACCACATACACGAGTGGTCCTATAAAATTATAATGGAACTGAAAAATATCTATTGCCTAGTGATGTAGTACCTGCCATAATGTTGTAGCACAACATGTTACTCACTTGTTTGTGGTGATTCTGGTGTACACAAACCTACTACACTGGCTGTCATATAAAATATAGCACACACACAATTATGTACAATACATAACACAATAATGATGATAGATGACTGTTACTGGTCTATGTATTTACTATACTATACTTTTAATCATTATTTTAGACTCTATTCCTTCTACTTACGAAAAAAAGTAATTGTAGAACAGCCTGAGGCAGGTCCTTCAGGAGGTATTCAGAAGAAGGCATTGTTATCATAGGGGACGACAGCTCCATGTGTGCTATTGCCCCTGAAGACCTTCTAGTAGGACCAGATGTGGAGGTGGAAGACAGTGATATTGAGGACCTTGACCCTGTGTAGGCCTAGGTTAATGTGTGTGTGTCTTAGCTTTTAAGAAAAAAGCTTAAAAAGTAAAAAAACCAATTTTTTAAATAGAAAAAAGCTTATAGAATAATGATATAAAGAAATAAAATATTTTTGTACAGCTGTGTTTGTTTTATAAAGTTAAGTATTATGAAAGAGTCAAAAGGTTAAAAGATTTTTAATTAAATTTTAGAGTTTTTATTTATTTTTATGTGTATATATTCATGGGGTACAAGTGCAATTTTGCAATGTCCATGTATTGTATTGTGGTGAAATCCAGCCCTTCAGTGCATGCCTCATTGGATCAATGCACATTGCACTCATCATTTTTTATCTTTTAATATCCTTTTTTTTTTTTTTGAGACAGAGTCTCACTTTGTTGCCCTGGCTAGAGTGCCATGGCGTTAGCCTCGCTCACAGCAACCTCACACTCCTGGGCTCAAGCAATCCTCCTGCCTCAGTCTCCCGAGTAGCTGGGACTACAGGCACGCGCCACCATGTCCGTATAATTTTTTCTATATATTTTTAGTTGACCAATTAATTTCCTTTTTTCTATTTATAGTAGAGACGGGGTCTCGCTCTTGCTCATCCTGGTCTCGAACTCCTGACCTTGAGCAATCCGCCTGCCTCGGCCTCCCAGAGTGCTAGGATTACAGGCGTGAGCCACCGCGCCCGCCACTGATATCCTATTTTGACAGCACTTTTTCCGTGTTTGGATGTGTTTAGACACACAGCGATTAGCAGCACGCCCCCTGCCCGCGCACGCAGCAGGGCGACGCTGCAGCGCGCAGTCCCGAGCTGTGGCGCGCGGCGGCGCGTGCGTCTCTCGGTCTAGCTCTGCGCCCGGCTCTGCCACCTCACACGGCCGCGACGTCGCCGTGCATTTCTCAATGCGCGTCCCCGTCAGTGGCTCGTGACTGCGATCACTCTTGTAAAGATTCACGCATTCGTTTGCTCGCTCATGAGTGGGTTCATGGTCTTAGCTGAGCTGTTCTGTTTTCTGTCCTTCCGGCTCGGCAGCCTCGCGAAGGCGCCAGGCAGACAGTCCCGGCACAGCCCTGGGGGCCGAGGCTGGGTCTCGTGGACAAACACGTAGGAAGACACTTAACAAATCAGTTGCTTCTGTTAGTAAGTAAGAGCCTGGTGTTTATGGGTAATGGGGGCACAGCCAAGTGCTCCGGACTGAGCCGTTGGGATGACCAAGGGTCCGGGCTGCTGTGCGGGCCCGGAACTGCCTCCAACGCGCCTGCCCTTCCCTGCCTCGGACCCGCCTGTGCTTCACCCGCAGGCCGAACGTCTGTATTTTGGGGAGAACCTCACAGCGCCTTCCCTGCTTTGCTCCCCATCTTCTCAGTCTTTCTCCTTCTTTCCTGGTGGTTTAAAAATGTGTTTAGAATTTCAGGGAGTGCAAACTGAAGATGGTGGGTTTGAAGACAATGAAAATGATCTCTGGCAAGTAATTTATTTTGGATGCTTACATTGAGACAAGGTAGGCGTCGATCTCTATCAATGGAAATGTAAGCTGGAAGCAACCTGAGCCGGGAAACACCAAAGACCAGACAGCTTGTGTGGGCAATATTCGGAAAGGCTGCACGGTTCCAGCTGTCCCTCTGCACTTCCAGGGCCAGTGTGCAAAGCTGTTTTCACTCCCCTGGGGACCCACCGGGGTGTCTGTCTGAGGACGGATCGGCTGCACTCGTGCTCTCATCCCCACGGTCCTGCTGGGAGAAGGTCCTGCCCCGTGGCTGGCCTTGGAGAAGCAAAGGTGAGCCGCTTCAAGTCCCAGTGGGCAAGTCTTCCTTGCATGGGGCCGGAAGTGCTGCAGCCGCCGGGGAAAGGCATCCCCTGCATGGGCCACGGTGAGTCATCTAGGGAAGCTGCCATCAGGGCCACCATGAGTCAGGCTGACGTGTGTTGTGGAGCATGGGAGTGGTGGCACCCCTGAATCAGGTTGGGGGAGGCTTAGGGCTGGCTCAGGGTGCTCTGTTGGAAGCACCGCAGCAAGACAGACACTCCTTTGGGGGATCTGACTGTCCTGTGGTTGGCTGTGGTTTGAAGGTGGCCGGGATGACTTCTCCACAGGGCTTGTGTGAGGGCATCCCCTGCTGGGAGTTTTCCCGAAAGGGGTTTCAGACATCCTGGCCACACCTCCGACTTCTCCATCTTGCAGAGCGGGGACATAGGCCTGAAGAAGGCTCCTAAAGTCATTCCAGCAATTGAAGAGCACAGTGGCACTAACATCCTGCTCACAGGCAGAGTGATGCCCACTGCACTGCACCTGCAGCCCTCATTTAGCAAAGGTTTGAAATGCAGTATCCGAAACCAGTGGGAAAAATCAATGTTCTCCTCTCTCTTGCCGCCTATTAGCTGGAAGGCCTTGGACCAGTTGGCCTTGGTGCCGCTAATGGCCTCATCTGTATACTATTGACTACATTGTAAGCATTACTGTTCCAGGCACTAGACATACATGAAGGCACTTAATCCTTAAAGCAGCCCAATGAAGTAGTTACTATTGTCGTGTCGATTTAAGAAATGAGAAAATAGAGGCCCAGAGAGGTTAGATTATGTGGTTAATAGGTGGTAGAGCCATGCTACTAACGCAGGCAATTTGGCTGTAGAATTCTGGCTTTTAATTGCCATGCTAGGTGTGCTCTGAGACCCTGGCTGTCACCTTATTGCAATGAAAGCTCTGTGAAAGTTTCTTTAAAGTTCATCCAGCTACTGCAGGACAAAAGATTTGGTTTGTTCAAAGTTTTTTCAAGGCAAAATAAATAAATAAAAAGAGATGGAGTGGGAACAGACTAAGAGAGACTTAAGAGACATATCAGCCAATTACAACATTTGGACTTTATTTCAGAAAAACTAATTATAAAAAATAAATAAAATAAAACAACTGGGGAAATGTGAACATTGGCTGGATAGTTGATGATATTAAGAGATTATTGGTAAACACTTTTAGGTGCAATAATGATACATATCTTTGTCTAAAAAATAGAGTCCTTACCTTTTAGAAATATATGCTGAAATATGAAATATATGATAATATGCTGTCTAGGATTTGCTTCAAAATAATCAGAGCAGGGGAGTGAGTTGAGGGATGGATGGAACAAGATTGTCCCTGTTTAATAATTGTTGCTGCTATGTGACAGGTACATTGGGGTTTATTATACTCCATACTTTTGTTTGGAAGTTCTCATTATGAAAAGTTTTTAAAAATCACCTGTATAAATTTTTGTTTTATTCTCTCTGAGAAATGTCAAAAGCACTTTGGATCCACCTCACAGCTAGTGAGAAGAACAACACCACAGGGAGAGAGTGGGTAGGACACTGTTTAGAAGAGTCACCGTATTTACTTTTGGACTTGAAGTTGTGAGGAGACAGACCTACACAAAGGGAGAGGCTGCATGATAAAGCAGAGTGGAGAAATTCCAGATTCTGGTAACATCATTTGAGCTCCTGGATCCAGCTATACCTAAAGTCATATACAGTATGCTGCATGTGGTTTGCTGAAACTGATTCTTAAATATTACAAATACAGTGCCTGCTTTGGTAGCACATATACTAAACTTGGAATGATAAAGGGAAGACTAGAATGGTCTCTGTGCAAGGATGACATGCAAATTTGTGAAGCATTCCATATTTTTGTAAGTTTTCATCTCTTTAACTTGTTATATCTGTAAAATGTTTTTTGTAAGCCTCACAGTAGCCACAGCACAAAAATATGTAATAATTCACTAAAAATAAAAAGGCAACAAATTAAAACATACCGTGAGAGATATTAAAGTACAAAAGTAAACAGAAAGGAAGAGAGGAGTCTCAAAACAATGAGAAAATAAGCAACAAAATGACAGGAGTAAGTTCTTATTAATAATACTGAATGTAAACAGTCTCAATTCTCCAATTAAAAGGCACAGAGTGGCTAAATGGATAAAGAAACAAGACCCAATTATATGCTACCTTCAAGAAACCAACTTCACCCGTAAAGACACACAGAGACTGAAATATTACCAATATAGTAGCAAATCACATAGAAGATAACAATTCTTAAGCCTAGTATTAAAAAGTGAAAAAGAAGAGCTGTTAATTTTTATATTCTTGTATTTGATTACAGACTATAGATGTAGACATGGAGTGGAAAATTATGTCAGTTCCCGTGGTTGAGTAAATCTTTAGCAGAGATTAGGACCAATCTTTTATCATTCTTTCTGAGAGCTAAGAGGAATCAGGTGACTAGACAGACTCCTGTGCTGATGAAACCCACAGGTACTTGAATGTCTTGCAATGTATGTGGTTAAGGTGACTTCACCCTGATGCTCAGCTACCCTGTCTGTGTTTGATGGTGGCTTCAGACAGATCCAGATTGTGGTAATGAGTAATTATGGGTTTTCCTCAGCTTCAGACACAAGGTGAGTTCATCTTTTATCCTTCAGCCTCTAACTGCACCAGTTGGAGTTTCTGAATGGAATGATTGAAGTCTGGCCTTTAAGATGTTACGATTCGAGGAATCAAAATCTCTGGGTCTGGCATTGTAGATCAGAATTGAGAACACTGTGACTCAATGGTGGTATAATAATAAGACATCATTATACCACCTGTGAGACCTTTTCTCTGTTTAATTTCCTCATCTGTAAAATTTGAATAATAATAGTGCCTACCTTGTACGGTTGTTTTGAAGTTAAATGAGTTAATAAAATTTAAGCACTTTGAATAGAGACTGGCACCTGGTAAATGTTAGCTATCATTATTATTGAAAACTAATAATTTTCTGCCTCAAACAAACATTTCCTCTTGAACATGAATATCCTAAAAACACAAAGAAAAGGCAAGAAATATGAGGATTTATGGAAATTGTAATCATCTCTGTGAGAGTGGGCAACACTTCTCAGATATCAGTACTTGGTTGTTGTGTTCTTTAGTATTCTAAGGTACCCAGTCAGATGGAAAGCTATATTTGAAGGGTCTCAACAGGGGCTTATTTTTAGGGTTCTGCTAGGTGAGCAGTCACAGGAAAGCTAACAAAAATCTTGTACCCACACCTACTCAGACAGTGGTTTCTTTAAGTCTTATTTGTTAAGCTGGGTTTGGGAGATTTCTTTGAAATACCTAAGTGTCACAGGAAATAGCAATAATTGAAGACTTGGCTTTAAGGTTAGCCAATACCCCAGTGAGATGATAAAAGCACTGGTAACAAGCAACCCCTAGTTTTTCAGAGATGAAATTGTTTAATGGTTTTAATTTAAATTTATAGAATGCTCTTACTATAATTTTTCTTTTTTTTAGAGATGGGGTCTCACTCTGTTGCCCAGGCTGGAGTACAGGGGCATGATCATAGCTCATTGCATCCTTGAACTCCTGGGCTCAAGAGATCCTCCTGCCTCAGTCTCCTGAGTAGCTGGGACTACAGGTGCATACCACGTGTGGCTAATTTTTTCTTATTTTTTGTGGAGATGGGGCCTTACTATGTTTGCTCAGTGTTTTCAAGGCCAGGCTGGTCTCAAACTTCTGGCCTCAAGCAATCCTCCCAGCTAAGCCTCCCAAAGTGCTGGGATTACAGGTGTGAGCCACTGCATCTGGCCCCTCTCCCCACACCTAAGACCCATCTACAAGTGTCTTAGTAAGAGTGGCAACCAAAACATTTTTTAGAATCTTCAGGATTTCAGAGGTAATTTCTTTCAGCTGGGTAGCCTGGCAACATTTTGTACCATTACAAAAACTACCTTTTCAGTAAGCACCGGTACCCTACATTTTATTGAAATTGCATGTTGAGTCCACTCTGCTGGCGAGTCTGTAGCTGAATGTCTGTCTCCACGAGGTACCCACGACTAGCATTTGTGGTTGGCAGCCTGCACAGCACGTACACTTCACTCTCTTCCTTTAATGAAATGTTTCTGTTTTAAAAAGCATGAGGCCCAGATCTGCTAAGTCAGATGTGATGTGTTACCTTTCAGCTGCACAAGCTCTGCTACAAGGATCTGGGAAGTTTATTATCTGACACAAATCTGTCGGGAACTTCTCTGCTGTTGACTGACCACAAACCACAGAGCTTGGGTTAGTTCAGAGATTGTCTGTTTAGTGACTTGATACTCTGAGACAGTGCTACTCAAAGCAGCCAGCCTGGGAACTCTTTTGGACTGGTCCAGAATGAGATCAGCCACTTATTCCAGATTGTAAACCAGCGTAATGTTTCATTCATGGAGAAAGTCTTGCTCTGAAAAAAAAATGCTGATGGAGCTGAACAGCGTGCCTCATGTGGTTGATCTACATTCTGGTGCAAGCTCCTTAACGCATACGCTGCTCTGTGAACCACATTCGATAACTGACGCAGGGGTATAAAGGCACAGCTTCTTTGCCTTAACGCAGGACAATTCTGGAAGGCCATGTGCTGATGTCTACAAGAGAGCACCCTCAAGTTTGGTGATTTCCTAGGACTCCCAGAGGGCAACACAGAGCTGTACTCATGTATCCTTTCAATTACAGCAAAAGGATACAAAGAGAAAACAAAACAGTGAAGGGAAAAGGCACATGGTACAAAGTCTGGAGGAAACCAGGTATCAACTTCCAAGAGTCCTTTATCAGTGTAGTCACACAGGACATACTTAATTCCTGTAGCACCAAATTGTGACAATATGTATGTAATGTTGTCGACCAGGGAAGCTCAATAAAGATTCAGTGCTGAAGGTTTTATTCAGGGCTGGTTATGTAGGACCCCACTGCCTAACACATTCCCACATTCCAGACTCTCAGAAGGTAAGGTGTTTAGCATAAACCACATTATTTGCACAGACAGTTTGGCGTGGTGAGGTACTCTTACCAGTTAGGGAATGGTGGGAGCCCTCCCTAAACCCAAGTTCCCAGATGCCAGCCAAGGACCAACTTGCAACCTTGTAGGCCTTTCTAAGGACAGCAGTCTCAAGCCTATGTCAGCTTGTTTTTACAAACTGCCCCAGTTTCAGAGTTTTCTGTGGGGTTGGTTAAGGTGCCACCTTCACAGACCTGCAAGATGCTGGAGTGGTGGCCCCCACATCACCATTTAATTCACCACCCTCACACAATTTAGACAGATGCTGCAAGATAACAGTGGACTAAATGCAAATTCAACCAAATATTAATAGCAGCCTGACTATAGCTGCTGTGCCAGAGGGGACATCTTTGTTAGTGTAGATTAACGTGGCTTTGGGTACAGGCTATGCAACCATTGACCCCTGGTGGGTGCATGCCTTCCCACTCCCATCAGAAAGAAGGATCAGAACAGGTCACAATGAATAAAATATACAGTCTGGGCCCAAGGATATGTTAATGCTCTTGCTTTGTACACCAGATAGACATTCCATAGAAAATCACTTAGTTCACAGTATTAATGGATTATGTTAATCCAATGGGATGAATGAGAAGTAACTAGTAAATTGGAGGCCTCGATATAGCATATGTGTACCAGAGGGTAAGACAGAACCTGTGAAATTCAGGAGCTTACAATGATCAGTAAAGTTTGAGGGGCGGAGTGTCCAGTGATCTGGGGCATGCCAAGACATCCCCTCTAAAATAAAAAACAAATTATTGCAACTTGAACATCCCATTATAAAGAAGAAAGCCCAATACCTGAAGGCCTCTTTAGGTTCTGAAGGCAACATGTTTCACACCTAGGGATACCACTCTCCCTTATATTCTGGGTGGCACAAGAGCATCCCAGTTTTGAGTGATGACCAAAGCAGCAAAGGGCTCGATGGCAGGTCCGTGTTGTGGTGAAAACTGGTCTGCTACTTAGGTCACCTCACCTAACAGATCTCACGGTGGAGTTATTGGTGGAGAGAAAAGATGCACAAGAAATTAAAGCAAAACCTCTCTGCATTTAACCCTTCATTTTTCTCTGCCCATTTTATTGAGTAACCAAATGTATAAAAGCCACAAAACACATTACTGGAAAAAATATTTTATTTTTCAAATAAATAATGGATTTTTTTTTACCCCTCAATTATTTCTATAATAATTTTATCTTTTTATTAAAACTAAATATATATTTAATACATTTCAACTTTTCACAAATTAAAGACTATGGTAATTATCTTTAGCGAACAAAGTCCATTTCCAGAAATTTAAACTTGATATGGAGAAAATGCCACGTGACAAGTCCTTTGTACCTGACTTGCTGCTGAGGCAAGTCCTTTGTACCTGACTTGTGTGCTGAGGTTTGTGTGTTCCAGGATCCAGAAGCCACTCCAAGTTTCAAAGCAAAGTGGAACCCTTGCGTCAGCCTTGGCTGCCAGAGGAATTTCTGGATGGGAGAGATGACCTGGTTTTGCTTTATACAGGACAGTTCTTTCCTGGGGTAGGCTGGAACCTCTGGGAACAAAGGACTGAGGTATATACTGTGTTCAGGCCTTTGTTTGGGGCTGCAGGTGGGAAGGACCCTATTTTTAATGTAAGATTTCTATGAGTAACCATTTCTCCATAAGAATAAAGAGGAAATGGGCAGCTCTGGATCCTTAATGATACCAGTATTTTGCCCATAGTTACCTATTTCTCAGCGACACTAGATCCGATGAGAAAGACGACAAGGGCTGAGTTCACTATGAATACAAGTAGTAAAAGTGACTGTGGCAATTGTGATAGTGGCAGAATGTGGGATTTTACTTTTGGAAAGATCTTCCAGGCTTGATTTATTCTAAGAAGCCAACAGAGTGTTAGAATCTAGACATACTGTGTTTGGGTCTATCCTCTTTCTTTTCTCCACTGTCCATTGGCTTACTTTAATTTATACACTCCCAAATAAGGTGAGGGAACAAGTCTTCATCTCTATCAAAGTTTCTCTATAAAACCTAAGTTCATACCCAAACTTTCCATTAGAGTATCCATTATGAATTTAAAATTAAATAACTAAAACAATAGGTAGCTAATGTAAGGGTGTTTTTGTTTTTGTTTTTTAAGGTAGTAAAAAGATATGGCCTCGGTGATTTTTCTTTTAGCATAATGCTGGTGGGTAAAATCTCATTTAGATGGAAGGTTTAGAATCCTACATAAAAATATAACATGCACTGAAACATTGAAAATTGTAAATACAAAAAAATTCAAGTCACCATATCCCTACTGATATTAATGTAACACAAATAAAGGTACAATGAACAAATCAGCACAAAATGCAACTCATTTCTTGTTAATACAATGAAACAGGTGATACTCAAATTCTAACTACTATACCATGGACTCCTGAATGAGGTTCATAATACGTACATGTGCTTCCATGTAGAGTGTGGCTTTGGCTAACAGTTTTCATTCTAATTCACAGTATTTATGACTCATTTCAGTTGTCTTTCTCTAAATAAAAGCCCTTAGGCAGTAATCTACTCTCCTAATTAAAGAAAAATTTTTGAACACTTTCTCCAATTCCTATTTCAACTCAAAAAGCCATAATCATAAATTTTTAATGGTTTCTTCTATATTTTACATTTTAAAAAATGCCAGCAATATTATTTTCTGTAAAATACAAAGCAGCATTAAAAATATTCAGCTAGTACTAGCATTCAGATTTTAAAGATACATCTTTATGATTAAATGACAATCATAAAGCAAAATGTTCAGACCTGTCAGAGCAGCCAACCATTTACAAATCAGATTTCTGACCCTTTTTTTGGTTTTGAAATCTATTCTGGTTTATATCAAAGTGTTCCTAGTGAGGCAGAATGACGCACTGTAATGAAAAACTAAGACCCATGAGGAATCTTCTTAAGCCAGCTCTGAACAATTTGAAAAGCCAATAGATCTTCACCATGTGTTATTCTCAGGGTCAATAATATGGGATGCTTTGAACACTAGGTATTATTGATAACTAACGTACCTTGGACTGGATCCAAGATGGATATGTGTTATTGATGAATTCTGTTTTACAGTAAAATACATTTAAAGTAAAATTCAACATACTTACCATAAAGCACACATAAGTGTAGGTACTCTTGTGAAGCCAAATATTTGATGCTGCTGAAGAAGTGTCTAGTTCCTTCTACTATAGCTTAATGTGGCTATTTTGATATCATTTCCTTAGCCCTGTGGACTATTCTTGAGATCTTAACATTTTACAATGGTGACCTGGTACTAGTATAGGTCTATAAAAACATAATTGTCACAAGCCACCCCAAAACATGATAACTGCCACAAATTTCTGCACATCTTCAGAAAAGTCTTTGGATAGCAACTACAATGCATAATGCTCCAGAGGATTCCAAGAAGCACTTAAAATGACAGATATTATTTAGCAATGGCAAATGAGAATTATTTTCTAAAAAACTGTACCAATGTCATTTTTAGGTAGAACATGACATGAAATTATTTTATAAAATATAGTTTTGTTCTATGCTCTGCTGACAACACTCCCAACAGAAAGCATTCAATCTATTTGCTGTTTCTTGGCTGATCAGACATTCATCCTTTAATTCCCTGATTGTCTTCCTCAATGATTTCTGGAAACGCTGTTCTCGCTCTAAAACATTCTGTAGACTTTCCTTGGCATCCTCTAGCTCGCTGATCACGCGATCTAATTTATGCTTAAGTTTCTTTGGACTGTCCATTATGCTGTAGCTATGTTCCTAAAAACATAAACACCAAGTTATAAAACCAGACAAAACAAGTAGTTAAATAAAAGCTTATAATTAGGTCTCAGCTGCTTCTTCATTTATGATGCTTAGAAAAGATCTTTAAGTGGGTGATATTTAGAGGCTAGGTGTTCAAGGAAATATGGGAAGCAAAGAAGTGATCCCTATGATTGCCTCAGCTTAATGCCTTGAGAGAGTGTCTAGGCCGTAGTGCAAAGAGGGCAGACACATGCAGGGCTGGGCAGACTGAGGAGATAGCGCAAAACGTCCAGGGAGACCAAGGTGGCCACAGTTCACAGGACAAGGTACTAGACAGGAGACAGCTGCACAGAGAGGAAATTCTTGAGAGCTTCAGAGGATCCCCCTGAAGTATTCTACTGGGTAAGATCAGCATATGCATATGAGGAAACTACTCAAGGATAAGGAAAGAACAACCAAGAAAGATTAGAAGTGACCTGTGGTCGTAGGGCATAGGCACTATTTCTAAAAGCGAGACTTGATGTCATCAAGATTCACAGCACACTGACTAGTGTATACAAAAGGGTCTTGCCTCAGTAATGTATTATAATAGCCCCAGACTGAGCACTATCCTGGCCTTGCCAAAGAAAGCAAAATCTGAAAGGCTCAAACTGTTTCTGAATAATTATACCCCAGAATAATGCTCAAGAAAACAGGATACAAAAATATCTAGCATCCAGCAAATTAAAATCCACAATGTGTGGCATGCAAAAATTACCAGGCAGGAAAATATTAACCATAATAAGAGAAATGAATCAGTGGAGACCAAACCAGAACTGACACAAATGTTAGACTTAGCAGACAAACGAATTAAGAAAGTTATTAAAACCACATTCCATATATTCCAAAGGTTAAGCAGAGGCATGAAATATATAAAAACACTCTAGAGAGTCTTTATCTAGACATAAAAACTAGAGCTTCTTTATCTAGACATAAAAACTAGAGCTGGGCTTGGTGGCTCATGTGTGTGCTTTGGGAGGCTCAAGTAAGAGAATGGCACATTCTTTGCAAATGTACACAGAACATTTACCAAGATAGGCCATATTCTGGCTTATCAAATAAATCTCAATAAATTTAAAAGGGTTCAAACTATCGCGATGTATGTTCTCTGACCACACAGACTTAAATCAGAAATTAATAATAGATATTTAGAAAATCTCTCAATATTTAGAAACCATATAACAAACACACTTCTGAATAATCTATGGGTCAAAGAACAAATCAAAATGACATGTGACAATATTTTAAGTGGAATGAAGATGAAAACACAACATATTTATTTTGTGGAATGCCGCTAAAGCAATACTTATGGAGGAATTAATACCACTGAATGCCTATACTAGAAAGCTTCAAACAATGACCTCAGCTTCCACCTCAAGAAACTCGAAAAAGATGAGAAAATTTTACTGAAATAAGTAGAAGGAAATAATAAAGACAAGTGGAAATCAGTGAAGTAGAAAACATACAAAAAGTACAAGAAAATTGATGAAAACTAGTTCTTTCACAAAATCAATAAAATTGACAAATCTCTTGGTAGACTGATCAGTAATAAAAGAGAACAGAAACAAATTACCAATATCAGAAATGAGAGCTATACCAATACAGAGTCTACAGATATTGAAAGAATAGGGAAATGTTAGGAACAACTTCAATAAATTTTGACAACAGTGATGAAATGGACAAATTCCTTGGAAGACATAAACTATTAAAAAACCTTCCCACAAAGAAAACTCCAAGTCCTGATAGCTTCACTGGGGAATTCTACCAAATAGTTATAGAAGAAATAATATCATTTCTACACAAACTCTTCCAGAAAATTAAAAACATTGGCAATAATTTCCAACTCGTTCTTTGAGGTCAGCATTATCTTAATATTGAAACCAGACTGAAAGAGACCACACAGGCCAAATATTCCCCGTGAACAGAAAAGGAAAGATTAAATAAAAATTTAACAAATCTAATCTAACAACATATAAAAGGGATAATGTATAATAAAGAAGTAAGATTTATTCTAGGAATACAAGTTGGTTTAACATTTGAAAATCAATCAATATAACTCATAATATTAATAAACTAAAAAAATCACAATCTCTCAATAGAAACAAAAATATTTGACAGAACATCCATTTCTGATAAAAAAAAAATTCTTAGCAAACTAGGAACAGAAGGCCACTTTCTAAACCTGATAAAGAGCATTTATGAAAAATCTATAGTTAACACATTTAATAGTTAAAGACTGAATGCCTTCCTCCTAAAACCAGGGAGAAGGCTTGGCTATCAGCTCTCAGTACTTCCATTGAGCATAGCCCTGGGGTTCGAGGCAGTATAATAAAGCAACAAAAAGAAATGAAGGGTATTCACACTGGAAAGGAAGAATTAAAACTGCCTTTAATCATAGAGAACATGATTATCTACACAGAAAGTCTAATAGCTTCTACACAAAATTGCTATAATGAATATGAGTTTATCAAGTTTGCAATACAAGATTCATACATGAAAATAAATTATTATATGTCCATATATTAGCAGCAAACAAAATAATACCATTTACAATAGCATCCAGACATTTAAAATACTAAGGGGTAAATCTGACAAAGTGAAAGACCTATATACTGGAAACTATAAAACAATGCTGAGAGAAGTTAAAGTCTTAAATAAATGGAGATATATTGAGCTCATGTGTTGAAAGACTTACTATTACTAAGATATCAATTTTTCCGAAATGGATCTGTAGATTTAACACAAAACCAGTCAAAATTCTGGCAGCTTTTTGGGGGTAGAAATTTATAAAGTGATTCTAAAATTCACATAAAAATGCGAAGAACCTAGAATAGCTAAAACAACCTTTAAAAAGAACAAAGTTGGAGGACTAACACTGCCTAATTTTAAGAATTATTATAAACCTATAGTAATCAAGATTCTAGGCCTGGCTCTAACATGAACAGGCAATGAAATGAATAAATGAATGCAAGCTTGAACACATTGTACGTATGTATTATATGACTGATTTTCAAGAAAACCTAATGAAATAGCTATTCTTTAATTAGATATTTCCATATTGAAAATATAGTACTTGAAGGGAAGAATTAAGGCCAGGCGCGGTGGCTCACGTCTATAATTCTAGCACTCTGGGAGGCCTAGGCGGACGGATAGCTCAAGGTCGGGAGTTGGAAACCAGCCTGAGCAAGAGCGAGACCCTGTCTCTACTAAAAATAGAAAGAAATTAATTGGCCAACTAAAAATACAGAAAAAATTAGCCAGGCATGGTGGCACATGCCTGTAGTCCCAGTTACTTGGGAGGCTAAGGTAGAAGGATTGCTTGAGCCCAGGAGCTTGAGGTTGCTGTGAGCTAGGCGATGCCATGGCACTCACTCTAGCCTGGACAACAGAGTAAAACTTTGTCTCAAAAAAAAAAAAAAGAGAAGAATTAATTATTTTCTTGCTAGAAATAAGCTTGCAAATGCATTCTTTGAACAAAATATGTAACCAAAGAATTAACTACCTCTATATTGCTATTGTAAACATATACACACTACAATGATATGGGAAGCAATATAATTTGTGAGTATTAAATATCAAGGAAAAAACATCAAACACCTAAACCCCTAGATTTTTGCTATGATTCTAAAAAGTCTGACCCTAATGGAGAGGACATATTCATCTTAAAACACTAGCTCAGCAAGTAATTGTACTTACAAAAATGAACTGGGACTGGAATTCTTCAATACATGAGGAAGTACCAACAAGGTGGTGGTTGTGGTTTGTGACTGGAAGGGTTTTGAGGGTGAAGTTTTTCCTACAAGGAAGCTTTTCTCTTTTCCCCTGTTAAGAATAGTTAACAACAATCATTGCAATACTACTTCTTTCTTAAGTTTTTATTCCTTCTTAACTTTATGTAGTAACATACCACATTTCTTTTCATGAAAATTGCTTTTAAAAGTCAGTAAATTCCACTCAGATTATTTTAAAAGAACTTACTGATAACAACTCTAAATTTCACTTGGAAACACAAATTTTCCTTAAAAAAGGGTGATAAAGAGGGAGGGTATGCCTTACCAACTATTAAAAATATAGTACATAGTAACAATAGTTAAAACAGCATGCTAATTTCTTAGAACTAGACAGAAAACCTAGGACTAGATCAAGTAGATAAATGCCTTTAGGATAAAAGTGGCATTCTAAATAAGTGGTGAAAGGCTATAAATCACATAGTAAAAATCAACTAATTAAAAAACCAGTCATGTCCTTTATGTATAGTAAACCACACTCCAATTCTATAGACTGAAAATTTACATGAAAAAGAAAACCACGAGGAACTAGAAAAAAAATATAGGGGCTATTTATATAATCTTAAGGTGGGGAAGGCTAATGTCATATAATACAAGAGAAAATATAGACAACTATATAAAAAAAGTCTGAATTCCAAAAAATAAAATAAAACCAATGCCATAATTAGAACTAAAGACAAATAAAAAGTAACCGCAACATAGATCGCAGTTAAATGATTCATATCCTGAATATAGACACTCATTAGTATTCAAAGATAAATTATAACAATTAAGATGCCATTTTTGTCTATCAATTTTAGCAAAGGTTAAAAACACAACTTATACCAAGGATTAGGGTACAGACACTCTCATGCATAGCTAGTAGGAGAATAGATTGGTACAAACTTTTTGGTGAGTCTTTGAGAGAACTGCATCAAAAGCAAAGCTTTAAAAATTTATATAATCTTTGATCCAACAATTTTATTTCCAGAAATTTAGTTCAAAGAAATAAGAATTTGAAAGATGTTCAAAGGAACAATAATGGTCTTTTTAATGCTGTTTAAATACTTTAAGATGATGAATCTATACACAATAGTGATGACTGCTTATGTAAACCATTATTCATACATAGGACCAACTACTATATGGTCATTAAAATGTTTTATGAAACTGATACCACAAGTACTGGCAAGGATGTGGACCCAAAGAAACTTTTATATGTTGATGGTGTGGTGGGACTATAAATTTGCAACACTGCTTTGGAAAACCATGGCACATATCTACTCATGCTGAACATACACACCCTAGGACTCAGCAATTCCTAACAGATGCACATATACAGTCTACAGAAATGTGCATGTAAGTGCACCAAAAGGCACTGACAGAAATGTTTATAGCTGTACCATTTATAATAGCCCTAAAGTGAAAAACAGCCCGAATGTTCATCAACAGAATGAAAAATTAGTTTATTTATAAAGATGGAACAGTATATAGCAAAGAAAAATAATGACTACTTTCTCATGTTACAATGTGGATGAACCAAACAACAAACGTTGAGCTAAAGAAGCCAGAGTATATACTCTAGATAGGAATCCATTTATATAATTAATAGTAATAGAAGTTAGGATAGTAGTTACCTTGGTGGGGGTGTAATAGCTGGGAAAAAGAATAAGGGAGGCTTCTGGGGAACTGGTAATGTGTTATATCTTGGTTTGGGGGAGTCACATGAGTATATCCACTTTGTGAAAATTCATTGATTTGTATAGTTATGATGGGTACACTTTTCCATATACGTTATACTTCAATATGAAGTTTAGCTAAAAATATTGATAGTATACATAGGCTTCTCTTAAAACATGTGATCCACAGATCTACAGCCCAATCATGTGGGGTGCTTGCTAAGAAGTACAGATGCCTGGACTCCCACCAAAACTTACTGAATCAAATTCTCTGGGAGTGAGACATAAGATTCTATAGTTTAAACAAACTCGTTGGATAATTTTTAAGTAGATTAAAGTCTGAAAGCAATTGTTGGTTGGGAAAATATTTAATGTCATAAATAGTAGCAGTTAATAGTAGACTCTGGAGCCAAAATGCCTGGGTTTAAACCTGGCCTCTGCAGTTTAATATACTAGCTCTGTGACTCTGGGGAAAGTATTCCAGCTCTCAGGTTCTTAGAGAGTACTATTAGTCCTAGAGATTAAGAATAGTACTTACCTAATGTGGTTGTTTTAAGGACTAAATGAGTTAGTACACATGTAAAGTGCTTAGAATAGTGCCTGGCATACAGTAAGCACTATATAGATATATGAAAACAAAAAAGCAGATATACAGGGTAATTCTAGTTTCCTACCTATAAAAATATATACAAATTTATATAAAACACAAAAATGGCTGGAAAGATAAACGTCAAAGTATTCACATTAGTATCTCTGGATTATGTATTATTTTTATTTTTACTTCTATCATCTAATTTCCTATAATAATAAATTTGTTATAACGAAAAAAGTAGTGTTTGAAAGTAACTTAGATAGATTTATTGTGTTCATTATTTGTTAAGCTCTTTTTAACATTACAGTTAGATGACACCTTGCTGGCAGGAAAAAAAAAACCACTTTTAGAGGAAACTGTTCATGATATTATGCATTATTAATATGGAGGAAAATGAGGCAGCCTCCACTTTATCGATCATTTCAGGCTCTGCAACATGATCAACTGCAGAAAGTGACCAGGACTGCACGAAGCAGGGGCGC
Organism: Microcebus murinus; assembly: GCF_040939455.1. Classification (NCBI taxonomy): domain Eukaryota; kingdom Metazoa; phylum Chordata; class Mammalia; order Primates; family Cheirogaleidae; genus Microcebus; species Microcebus murinus. Next base: position 1,844,258 of record NC_134129.1, read on the forward strand.
TTCTGGCTACTTGTTTCCAGCTGGCGGGAAGGAGACACCTTTCAATTGAGGCTCTCCATAAATTTTTCACTTTGGAATCAACCAATCCATCTATAATTTCTGGAAGCAAATTCACTTTCAAGTACATGAAGCCAAGAGAGGCAATGAGGGTGAAGCAGCCAACTGATGGCACTATCACTAAGAAAAAACATTGTATTCAGTAAGAATTTATTCAATCTATTTCCTTTTTCCCACCTCTTCTCTTATCTTCTTTCTCCTGTTCTTATCTCTCTCTTTTGGTTTTCTTCCTTTGGGTCCTACCTAGACTTTAAGCTTGCATATATGTGGCTCTCAGAAGTGTACTTTAATTCTGTTAGTAGTTCTGCTCTTGACTTCTGCTCCAGTGTTGAGGACTGTCAACTTGGAACTTGAGTTCAACCTTATGTTAATCTCCATTTTTTAGACAAAAATCATGAGTCATACCAATTCCTAAAGTCAGTCTACCTCACCAAACCTTAGTAATGTATGAATATTTATGAGTGGCTACTGGTAAAATACTCCCACTACACATTATGAAAGCTGAAGCTGCAGTCTATAAATTTAAAAACGGACTTCAAATAAATAGGAAAACAATAAAAATGTTAGGAAGAGTGGTAAAGTTTCTTCAACAGTATCATAAAAAGTGAGTAATGATGGTAGGCAATATCTCATAAACAAACCTGTAAGTGATATGGGGAATCAAAGATAGAAGGTATGACTCCAGGCTTCAGTTTAATATTCGGAGCACTTCTATCAAAATCTGTCTTCTTAAAGTGCCTTGAACACAATACGTCTCCTTTTTTAGGCTCCCAAATGCCTGCCGCATTCACATCAAGTCTTTTCATTGCTAATACCCATTCTCTTTTGATGTTTTCATCTGTGGGGAATCTGGAAAAAAATACAAAAAAAAAATTAAAATTAAACACTATTGATATATACTTGAATTAAAGCTGTCTCATATAACTATGGCTAAATTGATTCCTTTAGTTTGTTATTACTCTTGGGAATTGCAATATTCAGGAAACCATAATTCATGCTTTTGTAACTTTCAGTTTTAATATTCAAATTTTTCTGCCAATCATGCTGCAGACATATGGCCCTCATTTCAATTTTTCTCGTATTATAAGGAAGAAAGTTTTGCCGGGCACGGTGGCTCACGCCTGTAATCCTAGCACTCTGGGAGGCCGAGGCAGGCGGATTGCTCGAGGTCAGGAGTTCGAAACCAGCCTGAGCAAGAGTGAGACCCTGTCTCTACTATAAATAGAAAGAAATTAATTGGCCAACTAATATATATACAAAAAATCAGCGGAGCATGGTGACGCATGCCTGTAGTCCCAGCTACTCGGGAGGCTGAGGCAGTAGGATGGCTTGAGCCCAGGAGTTTGAAGTTGTTGTGAGCCAGGCTGACACCACGGCACTCACTCTAGCCTGGGCAACAAAGAGAGACCCTGTCTCAAAAAAGGAAAAAAAAAAAAAGAAGAAAGTTTCAATAGGTATTTAGCACTTTATAGTAAGATTCACAACTGAAAGTTTTCTTCATCTATAGATGAAGAAAGAGTATTACCTGGGCCTGTTCCTATTGAAGTGATATGCACAATTTATCCCCAATGAATAGGGCCCCTTGTACTTCATTCTTCTGTCGGAATCAAAAAACTGCTTAGTACAGTGTTTAATACATAGTAGGTCTATAAATGCCTAGCGAATGAGTGCAGAGTTTGGAGATCTGGAAATCAGAACTATTTTGAGAGATCTGAAGGCCAAAAACTGTATCTTTCCCAATTTTCAAGGTGGTTCAAATTCTTTCTGGAATAACAATACTGAATTTCCTTGAAGGCATGTTAAAATACAAAGTAGTAATATTAGGAAGAGTGAGTCTGATGGCATTTTTTTGTAACCAGTCTCTGATATCCTGGCAGGTCTCTTAAAACTTTTAAACTAAACCGTAAACATGGAAAAGCATCACTGTCCCTTCAAATTTAATAAAAAGGTTATTTAAAAAGAATGTGAGAACTAAAGTTCAGAATTGACTTAAGTAGAACTGTCTTTTGCTTTTTATAACACGTAAAAAGTACTTGGCTTGACTAAGCAAAATCTTACACGTGAAACGTCAGTCCTTTTAACTTGGAATTTGGCAGACAGCGAGAAGCACATCCAATGGCCGAGCAGCATTTCACCATGATTTTAGCAACTCATAACAGAACTGAAAGAAAATTAAAATGGTTAAGAGTTAGTAATTTCAAAGCTGAAGGAGAACATACTTACCTTTTTTCCAGTTATGTTTTAGGAAGCACGAAATCAGGTTAGAAAAGCCAAAGGCAAATATTTTCTTCCAACACCTACAGCTTTGCTCATAAAATTTTCCCAGGCTTCCACTCTTTTAATAAGGTGAGGCATATTCAGCTATGCAACCTAAGGCGTCTGATTTCAGTTTTGCAGGATTGTACATTTCCCTTCTACCTTTTCACACCGACTTACTGTGGGGGCACACTAAGTCTCACTCATCTTTCAGCTCTCCGCGGAAATTAAGCTTCCCTAGGGAAACCTACCCTAACACGCACGTCAACTCGGATCCTCTCTAACATTAGCTCTCATAGGACATGCACCTCTCCAAACTATAATCTTACATGTTTTGCAGGGATTGCGCTGATTAACGTCTTTCTTGTCCACCAGTCTGAGTTCCACGAGGGCACGGTGAGGCGTGGGTTTTTCCTCACTTTTCGTCCTCACGGCTAGCTGGGGCCGGCACGTAGGGAATGTTAACACACACTATGAATGGACGAAGGGCAAGTACAGGGGCAAGGGACGCGAGCCAGAAGCGGTTTAGGGGGCTAGCGCGCGCTGGGGCCGGCCTGGAGCCCCGAGGCCCCGCCGAGCTCGCCCCCGTCTCGAGGCTCCCGCCGCCGCTCGAGGGAGACAGGGAGGGGCCGCCCTGTCACAGGTGCCGATGCGCCCGGTGAACGTCTCTTCCGCCCGGGGCCAGCCAGTGTCTCCGCGCCGCGGCAGTCCTCCTCGCTCCAAACCACGCCCCAGGATGTGGGCGGGCAGCGATGAGGGGAGACGAAGAGGCAACCTAAGAGTTACTACCGTTAGCAGCGAAGACGGCGACTAACGTCGGCCGCGGACATTGCACCTTGCTACGCTTCCGTCCCCGGAAGCCCTGGGACCGGAAATCCGGCTGCCCCGGGTCACGTGCTCGGACGCCATATTGGCTCTGGAGGTGGCACCTGCAGCGGGGCGAGGGAGCACTAGATACGTGCCGCTTCTCGGGGCGTGGTTTCCACCCTGAGGGAAGGGGCTGCGGCGTGTGAGTGGAGGTGGAGGAGATGGCGACGGCGCGGGAAGACGGCGATGGCGGCCGAGAGCGTGGGCAGCGGGGCTGCGAGCACTATGACAGAGGATGTCTCCTGAAGGTGACGATTTCAACGGGCTCTTGCCCGACAGACCTACGTCGGGCAGGGCTGGGGGCGGGGTAGGCAGGCGGTTCGGTTGGGCTTAAGTTTGAGGCTAACTAAGCTGTTTGTCAGGATGCCTTCTCCACCAGGAACTGGGTTCCTCTAGCAGAGAGCGTTTTTGGCGAGGCGACCCGTAGTAGGTCCCACCTTTTCTCCCTGCTTTATTCTTCGCAAGGGAAGCTGTTCTTGTTTGGGAATAGCTTCGGCTTGCACAACGGCTTCTTTACCGATGGGTTTATCCGTCTTTTGCTGCTGGAAATAGACTGAGGCAGCCCCGGACCCCTGCTTGGGCTTTTCCCCAGGACCACCTTCATTCAGGTGTATGATGAAATAATGGAAGGAGGATAAGCAAGTGGAGAACCGGGATACAATTCAGCTCCTGTAGTAAATTAAATTTTGCAGCCTACCACCTTCGTTTTAGAGTTCATGCGTATGTCCAAACCCAAGAAAATAATGTAATGTGTGAAGTAGGAAGGCAATCATATAATTGCCATTAAATAGGAAATCTTGAATAGGAAAGTGCCTTGTACGCATGTGTTGTCACTTTCGCTCTTTGCTTTGAGGAAACTTCCTAGTCAAGCTAGAATTTTTGTAATTGGCGCCCGTCCAATCGAAGTTTCCCGACTTTTCTTGCAAAAAACAGGTGCGACGATTTTGCTTAGAAAAATTGAGCTTTGGATTCTGACCGCCTTGTCTCCAAATCTTAGTTCTGCCTCTTGATAACACTGTGATTTTGAGCATGGTCCTCTCTAAGTGTCTTGTATGTAAAATAGGGATGATAGAAGTTCCAGCTTCATAAAAAAGTACGAGGATTGTATACAAACGTGCATGTAGAGTGTTTAGCAGGACACATTCCTAGGATTTAGTGAGTAGGAAATGTAGACTACCGTCAACTCCACCACCATCATCATCCTCTTTTTTTTTTATCTCACTTCACCAGTCAGCCCTGTTGATCACTGACCAGATTCATTAGAAGCAGGTGGTAGTCTCAGGCTTGTAAGTATAACCTAAACTCTTTTCTGTAGGCTGTGGTTTGGTGAACATTGCTCTACTGCCCTGGATGAAACTCTTTCAAAGTTAGTCATTCATAGTGTTGTGTAATGATATTGAATGCTATCATTATGATTCCATTTCTACCGAGATGTTCTATTACTCTTTCAAACTTGAGGTCTAAAACGGAATTTAACATTTAATCCTCAAACCACACAACGAGGGTCATGGCACTGAGACAGTAGGCCCTAAATGTCAAACAATTTTTTGCCTTTCCCCTCCCTCTTTCTTAAATACTAGAGGCCAAGTGAAGAATTTCAAGGAGGAAGTGATCATTTAGGTCAAATGAGTAAGATAAGAACTGAGAATGGACCTTTGAATTTGACCAGGTGGAGATCACTGGTGATCTTGACAAGAGGAGTTCGAGGAGATTGCGATAAAGCCTGATTGGAATGCATTCAAGAGTATGGGAGGGGTGGACATGGAAATGCACTTATACATAATTCTTGGAATTTTGCTGTAAAGTAGAGCAAAAAAATGAGGCATGGTGCTGCTGGGAGATGGAATTCGTGAATTTTTTTTTCCCTTCTAAGATAGGAGGTATTGCAGCATGTTTGTAGATTCTTGGAAATTATCCAACTGAGAACATTCTATATTGCGGGTGGGAGCGGAAAACCGTAGGGGCACTGTCCTTGAGTAGCTAAAGGGATGAGATCCATTCATTTCACAAGTGGAGGAATGGACCTTAGATAGAAGCATGGATTGTAGATTCGTTGTAAAAGAAAGGAAAGCAGAGGATGAGGTATATTTGCAAGTAGGTTGTTACAGAGTTTGTAGGTAGATGTTCTCTTTTGATTACTTCTATTTTTATAGTAAAATAAGAAGGTCATCAGCAGAGTATAAAGGAGGAGGAAGAGGTATTAGAGTTTTAGAGAGAAGACATGAAGGGATCATCTAGACTTTAGGTCTTAGATTCTAGAACAGGGGTCCTCAAACTTTTAAAACGGGGGGCCAGTCCACTGTCCATCAGACTATTGGAGAGTGTACACTGTGATCCCAGGAGTCGGCTGCTAAGCAGGACAGGCAGTGGTAGCAAAAACACCCGGAGGGCCGGATAAATGTCCTCCGTGGGCGGCATGTCTTCTGCGGGCTGTAGTTTGAGGACGCCTGTTCTGGAAGCATGAGAGAATTGACTAGGGAAATGTGGTAGTAAGAGCCCACTTTTTATAAGTGGCAATTATTTAAAGGTGAGACCAGGCAGTAGGGCAGTACTTTTTATATAGCCATATTCAACTGTTCCTGATATAGGTTGAGTATGAGAGAGTTGGATTTAACCACAGTTGGGATTTTGATAGGTGAGTATGTAGAGGAAGAGTGGAGGGAATTAGGGTGGAGGGAATTATGCAAGAGAAGACTTGGAGTGAGTTGAAAAGAGAGGAGGTAGTGTTTAGACAATTTCATGCTTGAAATTGAGATATAAAGAAGGTGGAGTTCTTATTCTGGAGCAGTGGTTCTCAATGTGTGGTGAATGGACTCCTGGGCATCCCTGAGGCCCTTTTAGCGGGTCTGCAAGGTCAAAACTATTTTTTACCAATACTAAGATATTATTTGTCTTTTTCAGTGTGTTGACATTTGCACTGATGTTGGAAAAGCACTATTTAAAACTCCTAACACCTTCAAGATAGCCCTAAACTATACTTTATCTATAATTTTAAAAGTCAATTTTATTTAAATATGTAATTGAATTGATAAAGCAGTAAAATCATTTTTATCAAATCTCAACCCTTGAATATATACATGTCTTTTTAATATTCTGATGAAACAGTAAGTTTTCAACAAGCACTTCTGCAAACTAATTAGATGGTTGTCTTGAGGAAAAGCTCTTGTGTGATTGGATTGCAAAGTGAAACCTTTTTCATGGAACGCTTTTTTACTTGAAAGAATGATGGTTATTCAGACTTGAGCAGTTGACAGACATTTTCTCAAAAAGGAGGAAAGCAAGACACATTACAGTTGAAACAATTGACAATATTTGTTGCTAGTGATAAAATTCAAGCTTTCATGCAAAATTAAAATTTTGGAAAATTTTTATTAGCTTTTGTGAGCTTGGAAGCTTTTTCAAAGACTTTTTTGATGAGATTTTCTTCCTGTGATATCTAAAAACTTTTAACAAATGTGATTTTTCGATATTGTGTGTCAAATGTGTGAACATTTGAAAGATCAACATAACTTAGTGAGCTGATATTTTCCACATGACCAAATGCATGGGTAAAAGATCCTTTGGGAGTGCAAGATAGATCAATGGATTTTTATGTAACAGAGGGAGAAAAGTTCATTGATATGATTTCAGATTCCATGTTACAACCACCCTTGAAGAGTTGAGTTTTGGTGTAGTATCAGAGAATAACATCCATAATTCTCTGAAAAAGCTGTTAAAATACTCCTTTGTCTCTTGTACATATTTGTATGAGGCCAATTTCTTCATATACTTCAACCACAACCGTTTTTTTTTTTTCCACAACCGTTTAAATGTAGAAGCAGATATGAGAATCCAGCTATGTTGGAGGAAAATATAGTTATTTTTCATTAAAATATGTTTATGTTAACATGTAATAGGTTTGTTACTTTTATTTTAAAAATAAATAATATTTGAAAAACTTGTCATTTTAGTGCTTGCTTTGGCAGCATATATACCAAAATTGAAACAACAGAGAGATTAGCATGGCCCCTGGGCAAGGATGACATGCAAATTCATGAAGCATTTGATATTTTGTTCTCATCTTCTAATATTCATGATGGAGAAACTGAGACTCCAATAAATGAAGTGGCTTACCCAGTTGAAGGCTCTTCTTGGCATCAAGCCTCATCTCTAACTCCTCTTATAAAAACATCCTATTAGTTTTAATTTGTGATGTGGTATATGTCAATAGATAGAATCCACACAAACGTAAGCTCTTTGAGATCCTGAGTAATTTCCTGAGACCAGACTGTTTCAGAACCACGGGTCTGTGGTGTGACTGTGAGTATGTGGCTGAGGAAATGGGAGGACAAGGCCATTGGAAGTGAGAAGGTCAAGGCACTGAGAGTTCAGGTTATTGGAAGGCTTATCATTGTGGGTATACAAATCACTAAGATTTAGGATGAGAGTAGTGTTGGAGAGAAAGGAAGCCCCTTAAGTGTTAAAATCTTTAAAGAATGAACCATGTTGTGGTAAGTCATGGTATAGAAAGCCCCTCGCAAGTCAGTGGATCTGCAAGGTCACAGTGCCCTGGAAAGTATTGGGTTGCGTCCCTGGCCTGCAAATCTCTGATATACTAGTAAGGGTAAGGTAAAGTTGCTATAATGAAAAGGCTCAGCAGTTACGTGGTTTTAAGAAAATGGTGTTTATTTCTTCCCATTTAACATTTCTAAGGTGAGTGATCCAGATTGGTGATGAAACTTTGTTTATGTGGTCACTCCAGGGACAAGTTTTTTCTGTTTTAGGGCATATGGCCATCTGCATGATCCAATTCTGGTATAGCTGGGCAATCACGTGCCCAGGAAGGAGAGACTAGATTTTGGTGGATAAGTGGCAGTCTTTGCCATTCTTGAAAACAAGAACTATTTCTTAGATTTGTCACACCCTCTGCAATATTAGGTGTATAGTTGATCAATAAAGACTAGTGTAATAAAAGTATAATCTTTATAATATTGTTTAGGGATTGAAGTATGTAAATACATTTATCTGGAAATGTCCAAGTAGAGGTCGCCTGTCTGCTGTTTAGAATGAGATTACGGTGTTATGGGATTAGTTTTTCAGTTTAGGGATTTCCATCCTTCATAATTCTTTTGTATGAAGGTTGTGTTCAACTTCATACAGACATACATATGTTGAAGGGAAGAGTAACGTAAAATATGCCAAGAAACACTGAAATGTTATGTTTAGGACCAGTTTAGCAACTAATCCATTGGCTGTAATCATTGGGTTCCAGGAGGAGGAAGAAGAAATTTTTATTTTTGCATTGCAAACTTGTCATCTTATCATACCTTTTTCTCTCCTGGGTGTTAGGCGCCTTGCTGTGACAAGCTTTATACTTGCCGCTTGTGTCATGATAACAATGAAGATCATCAGCTAGATCGCTTTAAAGTAAAGGAAGTGCAGTGTATAAACTGTGAAAAAATTCAGCATGTAAGATTTTATGACATATTTCTATTTTCTTTCTTTTTAAAAGGTTTATTAAGGTAGTTTGAAAAAAATTTAATCAAAAGTATTGCGAATAAGACTTAACTCTTACAATGAGCAATATCTTCAATTTAGATGTTTTAAAACTTGTAAAAATAAAACTGCATGTACTTTTTTTTGTTTGTTGTTTTGTTTGTTTTGTTTTTTGAGACAGAGTCTCACTTTGTTGCCCAGGCTAGAGTGAGTGCCATGGTGTCAGCCTAGCTCACAGCAACCTCCAATTCCTGGGCTCGAGTGATCCTTCTGCCTCAGCCTCCCGAGTAGCTGGGACTACAGGCATGCGCCACCATGCCTGGCTCATTTTTTTCTATATATATTAGTTAGCCAATTAATTTCTTTCTATTTATAGTAGAGACGGGGTCTCATTCTTGCTCAGGCTGGTTTCAAACTCCTGACCTCGAGCAATCCACCTGCCTCGGCCTCCCAGAGTGCTAGGATTACACTAGTGCTAGGATTGCCACTGCGCCCAGTCAAAACTGCATATACTTTAACATAAATTCTAGATATTCAAACAGTAACTCAAAATGCTATGGTTAATTTATTCCAATTTTTAATTATGTGTCTCTTTTAGGCCCAACAGACTTGTGAAGAATGTAGCACATTGTTTGGAGAATATTATTGTAATATATGCCATCTGTTTGACAAAGATAAGAAGCAGTATCATTGTGAAAACTGTGGAATTTGTAGGTACTGTATATAAAATGTTGTATTCTAATTACTTCTAATGTATCTTGGCAATAATAGTTTTAAAAATCAACTTTATTGGGATATATATACATCTCATAAAATGCATTTATTTTAAGTGTCTCACTCAATGAGTTTTGATAAATATATGTGTATCTATGTTATTAATACTGTCAACACAGTCAAGATGTAGAACATGTCCATTCTAAAAAGTTTCTTCATACCTCTTTTTGCAATAATGGTTTAATTTGCCAATCAACTATTATGTGCATATTTAAAATTTTACCTTTGGGTTATAAAATGTATTTTATGTGAAGTGCTCTGTAGGCAACTAAGGTAGAAAATTAGGGTAGATTTTTCCTTTTTAAAAATAAGTATTTAAAAAATTATCAAGAAGTACTGGCAGATTTTATAAAAATTGAAAAGTATAGGAAAGTAGAAATAATAGAAATAAAATAACCTACAGTCTAGCCATCCATTGACAAACTACTGTTTACATGTTGGTGTTCTAGGGGCCAAAACGTTCTCCTTGGCCTTTTGAAAATTTTCTGAAAAATCAACTTGCAAAAGGCAGATTAATTGGAGAACAGGCATTCAAATTTATTTCATGTGTATACATGGGAGCCTTCAGAATGAAGACCCAACCCTCCAGTGGGATGTAGAAGTTTATATGCCATCTGAGGTCACAGAATGAATGGGTGCTTGGATCCTGGCAAAACAGGATGGGAGAGGGGAGAAAAGGAATTCTGTTGAGGGGCAATGATTGCCAGGGAGAATTCAATGGGCTTGAGTAACATCCAGTGATGTGGGGCAAAGTCTATTGGCCCTGCAGAGGAGGCAGTGGTTTGTGGTAAGTCTGTCCAGGTTTTTTTTGACAGAATTTAGTCTTCCTTTCTGCGATATGCTTTCAGTTAAGGAAAACTTAGGGAAGGGACCATAGGTAATTGTTTTCTTCTTTGTTAGGTCCAGACTTAAGACAAAAATGGAACTTTAGAGAACAACTTTATCCTATGCTTTGGGAGAGATGGTGCAGGGTTGTAGGAGGGGGGTCAGAGAGAATTCTGAAGTATTTGATATATACAAAAACATATATGTAATGTGTGTTACAAATTATAATACATGCATAAGCCACCCAATTTAAGAAATGAATGTTACCAGTACTGTTGAAGCTCAAGGTGTTCCATGTTCAATCCTTTCTTCTTATCTCCACTGGAGATAATAACTGTCTTGAATATTTTAAATTACTTTCTGGCTTTGCCTTTATTTGACTGTCACGTAGATAATCATTGTTAGCCAAGGTGTGAGGAACTTGTTATGCACTCTTGGTGGGATTGTAAATTGGTACTTTCTTTTTGGAAGTCAGTTTGGCAGTATCAGAATTAATGTTGCAGTACCCTCTGACTGAGTATTTCACTTTTAGGAATCTTGTAAGAAATAATCAGCATGTTGGCTAAATGATGTCTGGACAAGGATATTTATTGTATCGTAGCAACTAAAGGTTGTAAATTATATCAATGAGAGAATATTTAAAATATGATATATCCATACCATGTAATATACCGTGTAGCTATTAAGAATGAAGTGGTTCTGTATAGGACAGAATAATCTTCAGGATATATTGTTACGTGAAAAAAAAAGTTGTAGAACAGCATATGCAGAATGAATTCATTTATGTAAGAAATAAAACCCAAAGTATATGTGTGTGTGTGTGTCTGTGTGTGTAATATTTTATAGAAAAAAAGCCTTAGAGGGGTTGATACCATTCTGTTCATAGTGCTTATATCTGGAGAGGGATGTTGGGGAGATGGTGGTTTACCTCATATTCTTCAGTGTGGCATGTATTTTTTATTTTAACCATGAGTTTAAACTTTATAATGAGCAAATTATCACTGTAGTAAAAAAGAATCCAATTTTTGGCTTTTATATGTTTTGTTAGGATTGGTCCAAAGGAAGATTTTTTCCACTGTTTGAAATGTAACTTATGCCTAGCTATGAATCTTCAAGGAAGACACAAGGTATGTAATTCAGTTTGCATAATTTTTAAAATATTACAATGTTTTTGAAAACTGGCTTAAATTCTAACATTTTGGAAGAATGCTAATTTTTAGATATTACCAAGTACAACTATATTGCTTTTTTTAGTCACATACTCTACCACTGAGCTATATACTCCCATCTATTACTTTTTTGAAAAGCATTATTAAGAAGTAGATATTCCAAAATGTATGCCTCAGAACATCTGACCTATATAATTCCTTTTGTTCTCTATATTGTGGAAATGCTTATATCAGTTATTAGCATAATGTTGACAACTTCTAGGTTGGTTTATGGATTCATATCACTGGTACTGCTTTTAAGAATATCTGTAAAACAGAAACACTGAGCAGGGTAACCTTATTAGCACTGCATTCTAAGAAAATTCAGAAAATATGTTTATATTTCCTTTCATGATTAAGACAAATTATTTTTAATCCAAATGTAGGAATTATATCACAATCCCAGGCCCTTTTTTCATTATTTTTGAAAAAAATTTAATAAAGTATTACATTTATAATACTGATTCTACTATGAGAATTTAGGGAATGGGGATTGGCGTAGAGTGAAGTGTAATGATATTTGTGCAAGTACAGGAAATTCCAGATAAAGGGGAACAGTGTAGGTAGAAACATTGTGTGTGACTGTTAAGAGAGAGACCAAGACAGACATTGATTGGAAAGAGTGTTTGAAATCATTGGCTTAGTAGGATAGTGGATTCAATAGAAAATAAGGATAAGTGACTAAAGAAATATAGTATTAAATAGTACCTTGCCTAAATAGTGGTAAGGAAAATGAGATGAATAATGAGCATATAGGATCTTGTAACAGGGTATTCTGGAAAAAGAATGTGGCTTCGTAAGGTGACTCTCAAGATTTTCAGCCCTGGCTTGCATTACTTGATTAGTAATTTGTGAATTTGTTGGAGATAAAAGATTGAGTCTGGTTTTTAAACTTGAATTTGGGGTGATGACAAGACATGCTAGTAGAAACAGCCAGGAGTCAATAGCCTCTTAAAGATGACATTTCTGTGGTACTTTCTGGTTTCCAAAAAATGCATAGTATGTGTGCCTTTGCCCACACACACACCAGTTCATTATGTCCTTACCTCAGCATTTGCAGTTCATCAGCTTGAAGATACCGTGATTATCAGATGGGTTATGATTGCAGAGATGTTAAAATGTGTGTGTGTGTGTGTGTGTGTGTGTGTGTGTGTGTGTGTGTGAAGAGCCCTTTAGAATCAAATGAAATGTGTATTTTATTTTTTATAAATAAGGAAAACAAGACTAAAGAAATGGTGGCTTGCCCAGAATCTTAAGGGTTAATGAATGGCGGAGCTGAGATTACAATCCAGATTTTTAAATTTATTATTTTGAGGGTTTTCTTCCCCCACTATATCCTGTTATCCTTAAACTGTATGTGTATTTTTTCTTGTGATATTTTTGTTGTTTCTCAGTTACCTTTCATTGTCTGTATTGGTAAATGGTCCTGCCATCTACTGAGTGCTTCCATTAAAAACCCAGGTGTCAGCCCATGGCGTGATGTTTTCCCTCGCCACCCCACATCTAATCAGACACTATATCTTGTGAAATTAAGAACTCAAGCTCTGTAGTCAGCTTGCTGGAGCTCAAATTTAGTTCTGCCTCTTACTGTGTGTGACTTTCGAAATTATTTAGCTTCTCTAGACCTCAAATACTTAAAATGGGGCAATAATCATAACCTATTTCATCTATGATTGTGAGAAGTGATCTTAATCAGGTACTGTACATGGCATGTAAATCTCAATATTATAAGCTATTCTTATCAATATTATTATTAATTAACTTAGTCTAATTTAGGAAAGTGGCTTTGGAGTAAAACATTTTAGAAAGGTTCAGAACCTTATTATCTTTGAATCGTGGGTAAATGTCTTGACTCCCTAAGTCACTTTTTTTTTATTTCAGCATATTATGGGGGTACAAATGTTTAGGTTACATATATTGCTCTTGCCCCACCCAAGTCAAAGCTTCAAACGTGTCCATCCCCCAGAGGGTGCACAATACACTCATTGGGGGTGTATATACCCATCCCCTCCACCCCCCTCCCATCTGCCCAACACCCAATGAATGTTATTCCTATATGTCCACTTAAGTGTTGATCAGTTAAAACCAATTTGATGATGAGTACATGTGGTGCTTGTTTTTTCATTCTTGGGACGCTTCACTTAGAATGGGTTCCAGCTCTATGCAGGATAATGTAAGAGGTGCTGTTTTTACAGCAAATGTTACAGCGGGTGGTTCTGAGGACAAACCTAGCGGCACACGGAGAGTCAGAGAATCAAGGTTACTTGCTGGCGGGCTCAGAGGGGTTTCGCCACCAAATTTTGAGCCCACCTACCCAATTTTTCCCACTTTTATTAAGCTGGGGTAGTCCGAGGGGTAGAGTCTCAGGTGGCCAATGTGCCAGGTAATAGGTTTAATATTATGTTTATGCGCCAGGTAATAGGTTAGTATTATGTTGATGAAGGTCTTCCGTGAGGGATGGGGGGTCTCAGGTGGCTGTTGCGCCAGGTAATAAGTGAGGGTTTTCCTTGTCACTATATCACCATTGTTTTTGTGGCTGAGTAGAACTCCCTGGTATACATATACCACATTTTATTTATTCATTCATGTATTAATGGGCACTTTGCAATTGTGAATTGTGCTGCTATAAACATTCAAGTGTAGATGTCTTTTTTATAGAATGTCTTTTGGTTTTTTGGGTAGATGCCCAGTAATGGGATTGCTGGATCAAATGGTAGTTCTACGTATATCACTTTGAGGTATCTCCATATTGCTTTCCACAGAAGTTGTACTAGTTTGCTGTCCCACCAGCAGTGTATGAGTGTTCCTATCTGTGTCCACGCTAGCATTTATTGTTTTGGGACTTTTTGATAAAGGCCATTCTCACTGGAGATAAGTGATATCTTATTGTGGTTTTGCTTTGCATTTGCCTTATGATTAGAGATGTTGAGCATTTTTTCATGTGTTTGTTGGCCATTAGTCTATCTTCTTTTGAAAAGTTTCTGTTCATGTCCTTTGCCCACTTTTTGATAGGGTTGTTTGATTTTTTCCTTGCTGATTTTCCTGAGTTCTATATAGATTCTAGTTATCAGCCTTTTATTGGATGTGTAACATTCGAATATTTTCCCCCATTCCGTAGGTTGTCTGTTTGCTTTTGTGATAGTTTCCTTTGCCGTGCAGAAGCTTTTTAATTTCATCAGGTCTCACTTATTTATTTTTGTTGTTGCTGTGATTGCCTCTGGGGTCTTCTTCATAAATTCTTTGCCTAGGCCAATGTCTCTAAGAGTTTTTCCAACATTTTCTTCTAGAATTCTTATAGTTTCATGCCTTAGGTTTAAGTCTTTTATCCACCGTGAGTTAATTTTTATGAGAGGTGAAAGGTGCAGATCCTGTTTCAGTCTTCTACATGAGGCTATCCAGTTTTCCCAGCACCATTTATTGAATAAAGATTCTTTTCCGCAGTATGTTTTTGTCTGCTTTGTTAAAGATTAGATGGTTATATGAGGATGGTTTTATATCTGGGCTCTCAGTTCTGTTCCATAGGTCTATGTCTCTGTTCTTGTACCAATACCATGCTATTTTAGTTACTATAGCATTGTAGTATAGCTTCAAGTCTGGTAAATTCATGCCTCCCAATTTGTTCTTTTTGCTTAAGATTGCTTTTGCTATATGGCGTCTTCTCTGATTCCATACGAAGTGTAGAATTATTTTTTTTAGATCTGTGAAAAATGATGCTGGTATTTTAATAGGAATTGCAGTAAATCTGGTAGCTCCCTTTGAGTAGTATCGACATTTAAACAATGTTGATTCTGCCAGCCCACGAGCATGGTATGGTTTTTCACCTATTTATGTCCTCTGCTATTTCCTTCCTCAATGTTTCGCAGTTCCCCCTGTACAGGTCTTTTACCTCTTTAGTTAACTATATCCCTAGGTACTTTATTTTCTTTGTGGCTATTGTGAAGGGCATTGAGTCTTTGATTCAGTTCTCAGACTGTTGTTGGTGTATAGGAATGCTACTGATTTCTATATATTGATTTTGTAACCTGAGATTATGCTGAATTTGTTTATCAATTCTGATAGTCTAATGACAGAATCTTTGGGGTTTTCTAGATATAAGATCATATCGTCAGCAAAAAGAGATACTTTGACCTCTTCTGCCCCCATTTGGATGCCCTTGATTTGCTTCTCTTATCTGATTGCTCTGGCTAGGACTTCCAGCACTATGTGGAATAGAAGAGGTGATAGAGGGCAACCTTGTCTGGTTCCAGATCTAAGTGGGAATGCTTTCAATTTTTCCTCATTCAGTATGATGTTGGCTGTGGGTTTGTCAATATGGCTTGTATCATTTTTAGGTAAGTCCCGTCCCGTCTATTCCTATTTTGTTAAGCGTTCTTATCATAAAAATGTGCTGAATTTTGTTGGATGCTTTTTCTGCATCTGTTGAGAGGATCATATGGTCTTTGTTTTTGTTTCTATTAATGTGAATTACATTCATAGATTTGCATATGTTGAACCATCCCTGCATCTCAGGGATGAAGCCCACTTGGTCGTGATGGATTATTTTTTTGATAAACACCTGAATTTGGTTTGCTAGGATTTTGGTGAGAATTTTTGCATCTATATTCATAAGGGATATTGGTCTGTAGTTTTGTTATTTTTGTTGTTGCGTCCCTTCCTGGTTTTAGTATCAGAGTGATGTTGGCTTCATAAAATGTGTTGGGGAGAATTCCTTCCTTCTTGATGTTGTGGAATAATTTCTGCAGGAGAGGCACCAGTTCTTTGTAGGTCTGGTAAAATTCAGGTGTGAAACCGTCTGGTCCTGGACTTTTCTTTTTAGAAAGCTTTTTTATTGTTGTTTCAATTTTGGTACTTGACATTGGTCTGTTCAGGAATTCTATTTCTTCCTGATTGAGGCTAGGGAGGCTTTGTGTTTCTAAGAATTTGTCCATTTCTTCTACATTTTCCAGTTTATGTACTTAGAGGTTTTTATAGTATTCATAGATGATATTTTATATTTCTGTGGCATCAGTTATAATTTCTCCTTTTTCATTCCTGATGGAGCTTATTACAGTTCTTTCTTTTCTGCTTCTCATTAATCTAGCCAGAGGCATGTCAATTTTATTTTTTCAAAGAACCAACTTTTTGTTTTATTAATCTTCCACATGGTTTTTTGTTATCAATTTCATTTAATTCTACTCTGATCTTTGTTATTTCTTTTCTTCTGTTGGGTTTGGAGTTGGTTTGCTTATCTTTTTCCAGTTCTTTGAGATGCTTCATTAGATTGTGATCTTCTGTGTTTTGGATATAGGCATTTATATATATGTATATAAATTCATATATATAAATTTTCCTCTTAGGACTGTGTTAGCTGTGTCCCACAGATTTTGATAACTTTTGTCTCCTTTGTCATTTAGTTAAAAGAATCTTTTGATTTCCATCTTGATTTCCTCCTTAATGAAATGTCGTTCAGCAGAAGGTTGTTTAGTTTCTATAACTTTGTGTAGAGATGAAAGTTTCTTTTGGAGTTGATTTCTAATTTTATTCCACTGTGGTCCAAGAAGATGCATGGTATTTTTATTTTTTTAAATTTTTTGAGTAATGCTCTGTGGCCTAGGATTTAGTCAGTCTTAGAGAATGTCCCATGAGCTGATGAAAAAAACTTATATTCAGTGGTTTTTGGATAGAATGTTCTGTAAATGTCAGTCAGGCCCATTTGTTCTAGAGTTCTATTTAAGTCTATTGTTTCTTTGTTAATTTTCTGTTTGTAGGATCTGTCCTGTGCTGTCTGTCAGAGGGATGTTGAAGTCTTCGGCTAATATGGTGTTGCTGTTTATCATTTTGTTGAGATCAAGTAGGATTTGCTTTATAAGTCTGGGTGCACCTGAGTTGGGTACATAAATATTTAGAATTATTATGTCTTCTTGTTGAACTATACCCTTCACCATTATATAGTGACCCTCCTTATCTTTCATTACTTTTGTTGGTTTGAAGACTAAGTTATCTGAAATCAGAACTGCCACACCAGCTTTTTTTGGCTTCCGTTTGCTTGAAATATTGTTTTCCATCCCTTCACCTTGAATCTGAATTCATCCTTGTGTGTTAGATGTGTTTCCTGAAGGCAGAAGATACTTGGCTTGTGTATATTTATGCATTTGGCCAGCCTATATCTCTTTACTGAACAGTTCAAGCCATTCACATTTATTTAGAGAATTGATAAGTGGGGCAGATTTCTGTTCATCCTGTTGAGTTGAACTTTGTTGCTTTCTTTTCTCTCTTGAGTCATTGTGGTCTCTGATGAGTCAGTAGATGCAGCAAAAGGGTGTGCAGAATGACCTCCCTGTCAGTAGGTGGCGCTTGCTGAGAGGAGCAGGCTACAGTGTTGTTTTGGGGCCTGTAACCAGCTTTTGTTCCTCTGGAGAGGAACAGTCTTGTTCTTCACTTGGTGGGTGGTGCCCAGGTATGTCCTTAAAGGTCTCGTCTCTGCTTCTGGGCAAAGCTGTCAGGGAGGGGCTGAAACGGCCGCTGTCATCTGGAAAGTCTGTGTTTGGGGGTGGAGCTGTCTGAGATATAAACTCTGGAGTAGACCTCACTCCTTTCCACCCTCTTCAATTCCTCGGTTTCTCCCTGGCCTCTGCCAGCAGATAGGACCTCACACCAGCGGATATCCCTGGGCTGGGAGGTGCCCAGGATCGCAGCCTGGGCTGGGCACACAGCCCTCCCGTGGGAGGATGGTTGCCCCTCAAGCATGCTGATCTTCCCTTGAAGGCCCACACACCTCAGTAGGCTCCTTCACAAATATCCCTTCTGTGCTCAGGGACAATGCGATTGAGACCTAGGTGTACAGGATCCAGTCTGTAGGCCTGTTCCCTGGGCCCTGGAGATCAATTCCTGACCCTGTCAGGGAGAGGAGTGCTGGTCTCAAGTCACCCACAGGTGCCCAAGCTGGATGAGTCTCTCTCCGCCTCAGGATTTGCCTGTTCTCCTGGAGTCACCAGGGTAGCGGTGCCTGGGAGGGCTGGTGGGCAGGGAGCTCACAGTCTGAGTACCCCTCAGTCCGGTGTAGGGCCCCAAAAGGAAAGGTCCCGTTCCCTGCATATGCCTCCAGGTGGTGGCTAAATGGTCTCAGCAGCCACGGATAGGGAAGGGGAGAATGAAGCAATATGGCGCCTGCTGATTTGCTCGGGTCTGCGGGCAGGGAGGTGCCCGAGGGAACGGGAGCCGGGTGCTCTGTTTGCAAGAGGCTGAATGCTCACTTGTGGCAACCATCTCGGCTGGTGTTAGCAGGTCTCTCCTGCAGCTCAGGAGCCCACCAGCAGTCCGAGATGCGAGGGAGGGGAAATTTAACTGCTCCATCTACCCTTGTCGCTGGTTTCCAGGCCTCTTGGGGGCCTTTCTCTTTCCAGTTCTCCTCCGCACATTCTTCCTGTGGCATCTCCTGCAGTTTCAGGCACCCTTCCTTCTAACCTTTGTCTGATCTGTTTGTCTGCCTGTTTGTTTTTTTCACTTTCTTCTAAAATCTGTCTTTCTTGCAGAGATACTCTGTCTGGCGGTTTTTCTCGTCTGCCACCTTGTCCCCGATCCCAAGACCCCCTAGGTCACTTTTCTTACCTGTAAAATGAAGGTAATCTGAATAATTAAAGTTTTTTGAGCATTTTCATTGTTTCAGGTAATGTGCCAAGCCTGAAATAGTTGTGATAGTTAAAAAACTGATAAACTCTTTTCTGATGTATCGGAAGCATGTATTAATATTAACTATTATTTTTAGTCAATTGGTTGTATTGTTTTTATTAACACTGTTACAGCTGACGTTTTCACCTAGTTAAACTTTTGTTAATGTGAGTTTCTCTTTTAACCAGTGTATTGAAAATGTTTCCCGGCAGAATTGCCCAATATGTTTGGAGGTAAGCTTAAAATATTTTTTACTTTGGAAATCTCTGTCTAATCTAAAATACTTGGATATTTTATTGTCTTCACGTAAACACTAATATTTATTTTCTTTACAGGACATCCACACATCTCGTGTTGTTGCTCATGTCTTGCCATGCGGACACCTTTTACATCGGTAAAGTAACTTTTTTTCCCCTCAAAGATGTTTAAAAATAGTGGAGATAGTTTTTGTTGTACTAAAATAATGTTATATTTTCTTCCAGAACTTGTTATGAAGAAATGTTGAAAAAGTGAGTATTCAATGGTATTTTAAAAAATTATAATTGGAAGATGTCTGTTTTTTGTGTGTGTAGGGATGGGGAGGTGAGCAAGTATTGCTACTTACACTGTATTGGGCATGGCAGATACTTATACTGAAATGGGTAGGGTAGATGGAGTGTTAAATTTGGTAAAGCATCTTAGATACAGAACTACACATTTATCCCTATGTTCCTCTTAAGCTTTATCTCCTTCTACAATTATGTATCTCTTGTTTTCTGACCATCCTTACCAGGGAGGACAGTCTTTGCCAGAGGCAGTTAACAGTGTTATAAAAATGCCCAGTGATGTTGCTCAAACTTTTGTTGGGTTGTCATATCAGCCTAATATAATGAACTGCAAAGAAAGTTGGTAAAAAGATTGTCCGAAGTATAAACTTTACTGTGGGGAAGGTTGTTAAAAATGAGATGAGAATAGTTAGGAAAGAGGAGATTGTGTAAATGTACTTTGGCTCTGCAAATTGTTGAGCAGAAATTATGATTTAATATGAAAGCCATATAGAGGGGAACTTTTTCAAATATTTAGAAAGGAAATAATATGATCTGAATAATTTTTTTTTTTTTTTGTGAGACAGAGTCTCACTCTGTTGCCCGGGCTAGAGTGCCATGGCGCCAGCTTAGTTCACAGTAGCCTCAAACTCCTGGGCTCAAGTGATCCTTCTGCCTCAGCTTCCCGAGTAGCTGGGACTATAGGCATGTGTCACCATGCCTGGCTAATTTTTTCTATATATTTTTAGTTGGCCAATTAGTTTCTTTCTATTTTTAGTAGAGACAGGGTCTCACTCTTGCTCAGGCTGGTTTCGAAATCCTGACCTGATCTGAATAATTTTAAGGAATACAGTCTCTTCTTCACATGAATATATTAAGAAATTAAGGTTGTTTAGATAAGGAGTAGCTTAATTGGTTTTTAAAAATATGTGAAGTATGTTCTACAAAGAATATGAACTAATGTCTCTCCAGTTTGGAGAACTGAGGAAGAAGGCTTAGGTTTAAAAAATACCATAAGATACAGAATTCATTTTAAAACTTTTACAGCGCGAAGGTTCCCAGGTTCCTAAGAGATTGTCTTGAATGAAAGTATAATGCTCTGTCTTGGATGGTTTATGTGCCATCTTCTTGTATACCTGAGTTGATTTATTCTCCATTTAATGTTTGGAAAATAACCTTTCTGTCTCTCATAGAGGCTACAGATGTCCGTTATGTATGCACTCTGCTTTAGACATGACCAGGTATTGGCAACAGCTGGACGATGAGGTAGCACAGACTCCGATGCCGTCAGAGTATCAGAACATGACTGTGGATGTGAGTGGAATCAATGCATAAAACTTTTCAGGTTCCTTATTGACATTCTTATTTATTTTTGCTTTTTCAAATTTGCCTAAAAAAATCTTCTTTGACACAGATGCCAATGTAATGATTAATGGGAAGGACAAAATGACGTTTAAATTTTAGTTGAGTTCAGACTAGGAGAAAACGGCCGTAAGGATGCCTTCATGCACTTCTGCCCAACACTAGATGGCAGGCAAAGGCTGCATTCTGAATTACTTACTCATTACTAGTGAGAATCAGTCAGTAATGTAACTGACTAGGAGGTGGATCACTAGTCTGATGTTTTAATTATGTTTTATTTTTAATTATTTTACATTTTGTTTCAAGAGGACATGTTTGCTGGTTTTTGAAGATGACTTTTTGGTTTTTAATGTTTATTACCCTTTTTATTCTATCGTAGACTTTATTTGGTCTTAATTAGCCTACAGCCTAAGGTATATGCCTTTTTTCTTATAGGGAATGATTCCTTTCTTTCCCCTAATTGAGATATGTTATTATCTCTTCTCAGCACAGTATTGAGTTATAGATCAGAATGGGAAAGCTAGCTTTCTGGTGCTTTAGTAATTTTTGGACATACTATAAATTTTCTGAACATCTTCAAATACTTCTACATACACATATAAAAACTACATAACAAAGCCAAATAAAATTATTTTTCATTTTATTCACTGGAGTGTTTCATAATTCATGTGGATAACTGTTAGTAAGGGCAATGAAAGGTAACTTTTGTAATATTTGATAATCATGTGTTGTTTTACTAGAAGCTGAATTGTGCTATGTTCCATGTAGATAATTATTTGACAAAATAGCTTTATTCAGATATAATTCACATGCAACTCATTCATTTAAAAGTATATAATTCAGCTCTTTTTAGTACATTCATGTAGTTATGCAAACATCACCATAATATTAGAATATGTTCTTACCCATTTAGCAGTCCCTTCTCCTCCCCTCCCCAGCTTAGGCAATCACTAATCTTTCTGCATTTAGATTATATATTTTTTTTTTTTTTGGTTTTTTTTTTTGAGACAGAGTCTCGCTTTGTTGTCCAGGCTAGAGTGAGTGCCGTGGTGTCAGCCTGGCTCACAGCAACCTCAAACTCCTGGGCTCGAGTGATCCTTCTGCCTCAGCCTCCCGGGTAGCTGGGACTACAGGCATGCGCCACCATGCCCGGCTAATTTTTTTCTATATATATCAGTTGGCCAATTAATTTCTTTCTATTTATAGTAGAGACGGGGTCTCGCTCTTGCTCAGGCTGATTTCGAACTCCTGACCTTGAGCAATCCGCCCGCCTCGGCCTCCCAGAGTGCTAGGATTACAGGCGTGAGCCACAGCGCCCGGCCTTAGATTATATTTTTAAAGGAATAATTTTCCAAATAATAATTTAGAGCAAATTTGGAAATTTTCTCCTTATTATGCTGTGACTATTCTAAAGCTAATGCTTTTCTGAAATGAAAATATGTTAACCTGGAAATAAATCAATACATTACTTTACATTAATAATGTATAATCAATACATTATTATATGTATTGATTTATTTTCAGGTTAATACCTTTTCATTTTTCAGGATCTCACTTAGCACTAGAAGAGATTAATTCTTAACTGGCATCTTACTGTCATTTTAGGGATGAGTCAAGAGCTTCTCTTTCTCTTTACTCAATTTAAGGAACTGTTCCTTATGGACTTTCTTTCATTCCTCAGGCATAGGAGACAGGGAACTTAGTATATATTAAAACTAAAAGATAAGTAAAAATGTTATTTGTGTAAAAATTTGAGTTTTATTGAGTAAGTTAAATTTTTAAGTGTTAATGACAAATAATGAAATCATGTATGTTATTTTGAATTTTAAGTATTAGATGTTGATCTGATTATGGCTAGGTTAATTTTCTTGTTTGTACTATTTGTACTCTTTGAGAACTATTAATACCTTAAAATAAGCCTTTTTTACTCAAATCTGCATTTTCATTTTCTAAATTCAAAACCAACATTAATAGCCTCTTTAGAGTTTTCAGTGAGAAAATAAAAAAATATTCCTACTTCTGGAAATGTTTAGACATACGTATTTTCACATCTATCGTATAATTTTGAAGGGATTGTTAGGAGCAGATAATGCTCCTTGTATTTATAAGGTTTAAAATACTTAATTTGAATTTATCTCTTCATTTTTCAGATTCACTGCAATGACTGTAACGGACGGTCCACAGTTCAGTTCCATATATTAGGCATGAAGTGTCAGCTTTGTGACTCCTACAATACTGCTCAAGCTGGAGGACGTAGAATTTCAGTGGATCAGCAATGACCAACCTATATTGCACTGGATAAAACAGCGTTTTCTGATTTAGAGAAAGGCTTTCCTTAGTGTCGTGTTGTTATGATGTGTTATAATCTATGCATGTGAGTGGATGTGTTCTGTGCTTGTGTCACGGCATAGAATCTTATCACAAGTACTGAGGGATTCGGGGTCTCTTACAGAATGATCCTAGCTCTATATCGAACGAGAGCCACTGCACTTGTGTTTTGACTGAACATTCCTTTATGGTCAGTTGATTGGAAGCCAGTGATGTTTGCCACTGATACTCACATCCATAGAAGTCTGTTACATTTTCATGGAACTTTGCTTTAAGTGACACTGCACGAAGAGTTCATTTTTAGTTCTTGATAAAACTGCACTTAATTCTCAGTAGTAAATTAAGTATTAACTTTGTAAAGGCTGTGCTATGATGAGAATAAATTCTACCTTATTGTTAAAGTCTAATTACGTATACTTTAGAGTTTTCTAAGACAGTCCTTTGGATCCTCTAAATGTGAATTTTGATGAAATAACTGCTAATAAAATTGTATTGCAACAGGGTTTTATAGAAAGTTTTTTCTAAGGTCGTCTACTTTTGGCTCAATTAGGGCAATGTAGTCAATTTTATAATGTAAAAGAAATTTCTTTTGAGATATTCTTCCATATGAGTGGCTGGGGAAAATGTTATGTAAAATAATAGGACGCTTCCAAAGCCTTAAGAAAAAGTTCAATGTTGAAAATAATTTCGTTTAGGATGCCCAAAATTATTTCTTCAAAGAATAATTCATTCTTTCAGTAAGTATTTATTAAGCAACTACTGTATGCCAGATATGTTTCTAGATGCTGTAGACTAGAGACAACAGTAAACAATAAAGACAAATGTCCCTGCCCTCGTGGAGGTACCTTCTAGTCTTCCTCATATTTAATCAGCATACTCCTTGTTTTTCTTTATGCAAGCAGTTGTAAATGAATGACTTATTTCTTCCCTAAATGCTTGAAAGTAGTGGATGGATGAGTGAGAGGGGCATGGGATATTCCTGGCAAGATTTCTGATTTCCTAATACTCATATAATGGAATTAAACATACCTCTTGATTCAGGAACAGAGCTAACAAACATGTTTTATGATCCAGCCAACTTTTACAGTAGTATCTCAGTATTCAGCTTACCATTAGATTGCTTACCATTAGATTAGGAAGTAAAATGTATACATGTCAATTGATGAGCGCCAGTTTGAGCTAGTTGAATCTCCTGTGAATAAGGAAGATAGTCTTACTTAGGAATCCTAACAGCTCTGATGCATTTATTTCCTCTTTTGTTGAAATTTCTTTACCTGAGTAATGGCACAGCAGTATTGACAGTCTGGGGCTCAGATGTTTATTCTATTCTACCTTCCACTGTCTTCTGTGTTCCTCTTCTTATACTCTGTTTCTTTGGCCTGGGCAGAGCAGCAGTGCTGATCTTGATTTGGGGAAGGGGCAGGATATATTGCAGGTATTACCAGTCTGTATACAGATAATGAAAGACTAGTTTTCCAGATGTGATACTTTTTATTTCTGTTGTGTCCTGCTATACTAATTTAAATCATGTTATTACTTTTAATCATAGAATCATTGAGTCTTCAAAGAATAGTGAGTCTATGATAATAATGAGGCCAGGTCATACATTTGCATTAATAATTACAATAATTCTGCAGGGTAGATGTTTACTTCATATTGTAGATGAGAAAGCTGAGGTTTAGAGGTTAAAATGACATGCTTTGAGTAAATAACACATACTGAATGTTGGAGTTGGGAATCAGGTCCAAGTCTATTACTCCAAACCCACTTCACCACATTGCCTTTGACCCAAACTTCCATTTTGCTAAAATACCCCCATAGCTAGTCATCTATCATTGAAGAGCTCATGATTTGATAGATTGATCTTACATTTCTAACATTTGTTAGAAATATTGTATTTCAAAATCTGCTTGTAGCTGCACTTAATGATTCAAATTTATCTAAAATAATGCAGAATAAGTATACAATCACTTGTTTATGCTATTCAGTCATGTACTTGAAGCAATTTTCAAATGCCCTCAAGTTGATTAGGCTATAAACTTTTGTACCCAGGTTGCTTCAAGGATTTGTCTATAATAAATATGTCAATCCAATGCTTCAAATTCTTCAACAGTTTTCATTCACAATCAGAATTTTTCCTTTTTTATTTTAAAAATTTTTAAATGACAAGTAATTATATATATTTTATATTTATGGGGTAGAGTGTGATGTTTTAAATATTTTTACATTCTGGGGTGATTAAATCAAGCTAATTAAGTCCTTCACATTTATTTTTTGGTGAAAACATTTAAAATCTACTGTTTTAGTAATTTTGAAATACACAATGCCTTATTTATTATAGTTACCATTCCATGCAATAAATCACTAAAATTCTTCCTGTCTAACTGAAATTTTGTACTGTTTGATCAACATCCTTCCTCATCCACCCCCTCCTCCTGCAGCCTGATAACCACTATTCTACTCTCCACTTCTGTGAGTTCACCTTTATCTAGATTGCACATATAAGTGAGATAATACTGTATTTGTCTTTTCATGCCTGGCTTATTTCACTTAACATATTGTCTTCTAAGTTCATCCGTGTTGTTACAAATGACAACTTCCTTTTTAAAGGCTGAATAGTATTTCACTGGGTATATATACTGTATTTTCTTTATCCATTCACATGATGATGGACACTGGTTACTGTCATATCTTAGCTATCATGAATAATGTAGTAATGAATGTGGTAGTACAGATATCTCTTTGACATACTGATTTCAATTCCTTTGTATATATACCCAGAAGAGTGGGATTGCTGGATTATATGGTAATTCTGTTTTCAGTTTTTTGAGGAGCCTCCATACTGTTTTCAGTAATGGCTGAATTAATTTACATTCCTGCCTATCTTTTTGATCATACACTCTAACACAGGGGTCCTCAAACTTTTTAAACGGGGCTAGTTCACTGTCCCTCAGACCATTGGAGAGTGTGCACTGTGGGCCTGAGACGAGTCGGCTACTAAGCAGGACAGGCAGCCGTGGCAAAAACACCCGGAGGGCCTGATAAATGTGCTAGGTGGCCTGCATGTGGCCCGGGGGCTGTAGTTTGAGGATGTGTGGAACAGGTGTGAAGTGATAATTTCATTGCATTTAATTTGCATTTTCCTGGTGATTAGTGAGCATAAGCATGTTTTTCTAAATTTCTTGGCCATTTATTTTCTTTTGAGAAATGTCTACTTATGTCCTTTGTCCATTTTTAATTGGGTTCTTTTTCTTGCTATTGAGCTGAGTTCCTTATACATTTTGGATATTAGCCCCCTATGATTTGCAGCTATTTTCTCCCAACCTGTAGGTTGTCTCTTCACTCTATTATTTCATTTGTTGTGCAGTTGTGCAGAAGCTTTTTAGTTTGAAGCAATCACATTTGTTTGTTTTTGTTGCCTATGCTTTTGGATTCATATTCAAGAAATCTTTGCCCAGACCTATGTCATGGAGAATTTCCCATTTTCTTCTAGTAGTTTTACAGTTTCAGGTCTTGCATTTAAGTCTTTAATCCATTTGAGTTGGTTTTGTATATGGTGTGAGATAAGGAGCCAATTTCATTCTTCTGCATGTGTCTATCCTGTTTTCCCAACACCATTTATTGAACACCATCATGTCTTCTTGGCACTTTTGTCAAAAATCAATTGACTATATGTGTGTGGCTTTATTTCTGGGCTCTCCTGTTCGTCAATGAATGTATTGTTTTTATGCCAGTGCCATGCTGTTTTGATTATTGCAGCATTAGGTTTTGAAGTCAGGTAGTGTGGTGCTACCAACTTTATCGTTTTTGTTCAATATCGTTTGGCTATTTGGGTCTTTTGTGGTTCCGTAAGAATTTTAGGATTTTTTCTATTTCTGAAAAATGATACTGGAATTTTG
Source organism: Microcebus murinus (assembly GCF_040939455.1). NCBI lineage: Eukaryota > Metazoa > Chordata > Mammalia > Primates > Cheirogaleidae > Microcebus > Microcebus murinus. The sequence continues at coordinate 1,871,480 of NC_134129.1, forward strand.
ATAGGGATTGCATTGAATCTGTAGATTGCTTTGGCTAGCATGGACATTTTAACAATATTCTTCTAATCTGTGAACACATACCTTTGCATTTATTTGTGTTGTTTACTATTTCATCAATGTTTTATAGTTTTCAGTTTATAGATCTTTCACTTCCTAGATTAAATTTACTCCTAAGTATTTTTTTATGCTATTGTGAATGAGATTTATTTCTTAATTTGTTTTTCAGATAGTTCATTATTAGTATGAAGAAATGCTACTGATTTTCATGTGTTGATTTTGTATTCTGCAATACTGAACTTACTCTAACAGTTTTTTGGTGGAGTCTTTAGGCTTTCTGTATATAAGATAATGTCATCAGCAAATAGTTTCACTTCTTCCTTTCCAATTTGATGCCTTTTATTTCTTTTTCTTATCTAATTGCTCTGGCTAGACTTCCAATACTATGTTGAATAGAAATAGTGTGTGTATCCTTATCTTATTCCTGGAAGACGAGTTTTCAGCTTTTCACTGTTGATTATGACGTTAGCTGTGGGATTTTTTTTTCCTTTTCCATAGAAGTTTGTCCCGTAGAGTGTAGGCTTTTTACATATGGCCTTTATTATGTTGAAGTACATTTCTTCTATGCCTAATTTGTTGAGAGTTTTTATCATGAAACAATTTTGAATTTTATCAGGTGTTTTTTCTGCGTCTCTGTTGAGATCATCATATAGTTTTTGTCCTTCATTCTGTTAGTGTGGTGTATCACATTTATTGGTTCACATATGTTGAACCATCTGCATCCCATGGATACATCCCACTTGACCATGGTGAATAGTCTTTTTAATGTGCCATTGAGTTCCATTTGCTAGTGTTTTGTTGAAGTTTTGCATTTGTGTTTATCAGGGACATTGGCTTGTAATCTTATTTTCTTGTAGTGTCCTTGTCTGGCTTTGGTATCAGGGTAATGCTGGCTTCATAAAATGAGTTTGGAAGTATTCCTTCTTCAATTTTTTGAAAGTGTTTGAGAAAGATTGATATTAGTTCTTTAAATGTTTGGTAGAATTCTGCCATGAAGCTATCTGGTCCTGGGTTTTTCTTTGATGGGAGATTTTTAAATTAATGATTCAACCTTCTTATTTGTTATTGATCTATTCAGATTTTCTGTTCTTGGTTCAGTTTTGATAGGTTGTATGTTTCTGGTAATTTGTTCATTTCTTCTAGGTTATCTAACTTGTAGGTATATATTAATAATTGTTAATAGTAGTCTCTTATCCATTGTATTTTTGTGATACCGGTTGTAATGTTTCCTTTTTCATTTCTGGTTTTATTTTTTTCTTAGTTTGGCTAAGGGTTTGTCAATTTTGTTTATTTTTTCAAAGAACCCTATCCGACTTTAAATACACTTGACTCTCACTGTTGGTGGGGATTGGTTCCAGGACTCTGCAAGGATACCAAAATCTGTGGATGCTCAAGTCTCCTATAAAAAATGGTGTGGCATTTGCATATAACTTGCACACATCCTCCCGTATACTTTATATAATGCATACACATCACTCATGTGAATTCAACATAGTACTTGCCATACAGAAAATTCAAGTTTTTCTTTTTGGAACTTTGTGGAATTTTTTTTGAGTATTTAAAATCTGTGGTTGGTTTAATCTATAGATATGAAATGCATGGATGCAGAGAACCAACTGTAATCATTTCTGCTTAAGTTTTACAATTTTTACTGTTTGCATTATGTTCACCTAAATTTATTTCTTACTAAGCCAACTTTTTTGTTCTCATTTTCATGGGGATTTTTTCCTCGTGTTTGTTCAGTTAATTCTTTGGTAGATCTTTTTTTCTTTTTTTGAGACACAGTCTCACTCTGTTGCCCGGGCTAGAGTGCTATGGCATCAGCCTAGCTCACAGCAACCTCAAACTCCTGGGCTCAACCTATCCTTCTGCCTCAGCCTCCTGAGTAGCTGGGACTACAGGCATGCACCACCATGCCTGGCTAATTTTTTATGTATATACTTTTAGTTGTTCAGCTAATTTCTTTCTATTTTTTTAGTAGAGATGGAGTCTTACTCTTGTTCAGGCTGGTTTCGAACTCCTGAGCTCAAACAATCCACTGGCCTTGACCTCCCAGAGTGCTAGGATTACAGGCGGGAGCCACTGTGCCTGGCCTACCAGAGCTTGCTTATGTTAGTTTTAGATATAACGTCCAGGATTTTTAGTTGTACTGAGGAGGAGAAATGGGGAAAATTAGGTCTGCCCCATCTTCCCAGAAGTGGAAGTCCAGGGCAGGGTTTAGAAAAAAAAATCCATTTCCTTGATTAAGTTTTAACAAAATGGTAGGCATTTCCTCCTAACCTACGTCAGGTTGGATTTTGTCATCTCCATTTAACAGTTTAAGAGCACGCACTTTGTGTATGAGTCGTGTTTTTTCTTTTTTGGTAACTTTTAATATAATTTCAAACTCACAAAAACATTTCGAGAATAATAAAAACCCCTGAATACCCAGCTTCACCAGTAGTTAACATTTCCCCACATTTGCTTTATCATTCTGTCTGCCTCCCAATAGATTGACAGATAGATATACCAGAGTAGGTTTTTAATATTTCCACTTTACAAAAGAAAAATCTGATATCAAAAGAGATTAACTTGTCTAAGGTCACACTGAGAGTAGGGAGGAGGGCACGCCAAGACTCAGTGTGAAGTCCTAGGTGTCAGGGTGAGGCAGGCCATTCCGGCACCTTCCCTTACCTTCAGTTCTCTTTCTGGTGCCTCCGTCAGCTGGTCATAATTGAGGTAAGGCCAGAAAGTTGTGCAACTCCTGATTTCCTGCTGCTTGCACCAAAACGTAGTCCCTTGCTGGGTAGCATAAGTCCCAGCTTATCGTACAGGGAGGGCCAGCGTGCCCTGTTGCTTGGTGTTTCCATAATTCCCACTCCCGTGTGAGGCACGTGGTTGGTGACGAGCAGCCACCAGTGGATGTTGATATTTAAAACCCAGATTGGATAAGTCCAGGCAGACGCTGTCTGAGATGTATGAGAAGGACGGCACTCTAGTTTTTTCTGACATAGTGGTTGATGGTGGTGCTTTGCTCAGATCCCCTTGGATATCATTTTGCCATTTTGGTGTACCATCTGGCTTTGCTGTGCTTTCCAAAACCAATCCTTGTAGCCTTTCTCAGGGACTCTGGGCCCGATTTTCCAAAGAGGTGGAGAGCTGGAAGTATGTGGGAATAAGGTCCCCCGGGGGCAACCCTTAGCTCACGGCAGATGAGTACAGGCAATTCTGTGCTGTAACTTATACCTTGATTTCCCCCATGGGGTTAGGCTGAAGCTGTCCTCTGCAGGACTGTGTGTGGGGTGGCTTTGCTGCCTGGCTTTCTCCTTTTCTGTCCCACTCCCCCCTTCCTCCCCCGTGTCCCTTAGGAGCCCTTCTTTAATACATCCCTCACACACAAAGCCTCCTCTCAGGGTCTTTATCTGGGGAACCTGGTCCAAGACATCCATCAGAGGAGTTCAGAGGTGGGCATCTGTACACCTGACCAGCAGAGGTATGTGGCATTGGCACTGTGGCCCTTGCTGAGGAGGAAGAGGGAGGGATCACAGGCAAGTCACCGTGATCCTGTCGTTATGGAGACAGATCTGCTGGGCTCAGTCACAGGCTGCTTTCCTCCAGGTATGGTGTTGCTATGGAAACACAGAGCCCAAAGCCTTGGAGAACACTCTGTTCTAACCCCAGCTGCTCTGTCCATCTGCTTTGTCTCATTAGCAGACAGGGCCTAGTGAGACAGGAGCTGCAGCTCTCCAGAGAAGGGCCCCAGCCCTGGATTTTTTCCTGGGTGAGAGGGAATCTTGCGCCATTTTTAGGTAAGTTTTGCTAAATCAGGTGGAAACAAAGTGTGGTTCTTTTTCAGCATGACTGCTGGGAATTACACTTACCCCATGTTCATTTCAATCTAGGATCAATTACATCCAGCCTTATTTTGAGCCTGTAGATTCTTTTAGCACTAGCCTCTCTGTTCCCTGAAATGGAAATGGTCACACTAACTCAATGGCTAATGCCTTCCGAGCCTGAGGAGGAAAGGTTTTGAGTAAGGTCGTTATGGGCCATGGCATCCCGCCATGGTGACAGTGCTGATGCCGGGGCTACTCCCCAAAGGGACACAAACCGTCTCAACGATGTGATAACGGGTGCATGCATCTCACGGTTAAGGACATGGGCTTTTGTGTTGCACAGTTTTAGGCTGACTCTGGAGGTCAGATGGAGAGCCATGGAAAAGAGGTGTCTTAGTATGGAGATATTTACTTTGCTACTTAGAAATGGCAGTAACTTCTGCTTTTTTTTTTTTTTTTGAGACAGAGTTTCACTTTGTTGCCCAGGCTAGAGTAAGTGCCGTGGCGTCAGCCTCGATCACAGCAACCTCAATCTCCTGGGCTCAAGCAATCCTACTGCCTCAGCCTCCCAAGTAGCTGGGACTACAGGCATGCGCCACCATGCCCAGCTAATTTTTTCCTGGATATATTAGTTGGCCAATTAATTTCTTTCTATTTATAGTAGAGACGGGGTCTGGCTCTTGCTCAGGCTGGTTTCAAACTCCTGACCTTGAGCAATCCGCCCGCCTCGGCCTCCCAAGTGCTAGGATTACAGGTGTGAGCCACCGGGCTGGCCAACTTCTGCTTTTTATTGCTGTTACTGCTTTGCAATTAAACTTGCCAATGAATTAGAATTGCTAAAATAAATGTCTGACATTTTATTACCCGCATCTCTTAGAGGCATAGGTCAAATTAAGGGGTCCAGGTCAATTGTCAGGAAAAACAGGAATATTAGGCAGAATACATCAGAAAATAGAAATCAACCTAGGTATTTCAAACAGGACACGATTTAATAGGGGCTCAGGTGCCCACAGAAAGCATTGAGGGGGTTGGAGGAGCAAAAGGGAAGAGGACAACCACGGTTATGGTTCGTTAGGGAGCCAGAGACTGACGGGGCTGGAGGCCAGGGACCGGCGGGAGACTCCTGCTGGCCTCACAGCTCCTCCGCAGTCCTAAGGGGGTGAATTTCAGGGGAGCTGTTATTAAAATTCCCCATATCTGAAGCCCACGTACCTGCTAAGAGTAGCAGCAGCAGAAGAGTAATTCTACCTCTTTTCTACCTTCAAGTCTGGCATGAGTGTATCTCGTAAAGTAAACCAGACCCAGTATCCAGCTGGCAACTGAGTAAGTGACGTTAGTTCCCAGATTCCGGCTCTTGCAATATAAGGAAGAACGCAGCAGGAGATGGATGAGTGTGGAGAGCCAGGGGACAGTATGTGGCCATTTATTTTATGTGTCCAGTCCCTGGCACCCTAGCTCTATTTCTCAGCATTTATCACTGTGAATCGGATTGTGATGTTTGTGAATTGCATGTTTCTAACAAGTCTGCTGTAATTATGCTCTTGCCCTTGTAGCTGTATATTTTGAAATTCATGATTATATTCAGAACAGATTATTTGATTTGGGGTCAGCTAAAAGTCAGCATGTATTTAGTGGAAGCTGAGAACCCGAGAGCCAATGATTACGATGCCATTAGCTGTTCATTAGCTGTCTGAGATGGCAGAGTAGCAATCACCATCACAAGAATGATGGTGATGATGACGATGGCAATGCTGATGACAGCTACAGCCCATCTTTACTGTTGGCCCTGTGCCAAGTGCTTTACATTTACAAACTCATTGGATCCTCACCTTGATCACACACGGTAGATGCCATTACTTTTTTCATTTTACAGATGAAGGTACTGGAGTGTGAAATGGTTAAATAAATTTCCCAACTTTATATGCTAGTCAGTGGCAGAATCAGTATTTGAATCTCAAACCGGCTCTTAACCAGTACAAACCACGTGGCAATTCTTTTTTTTCTTTTTTTTGGCTTAAAGCAATAAAAATAATTTATTAGCTCACAACTTCTGTGAGTCAGGAATTCAAGAGTGGCTCCGTTGGGCAGTTCTGTGTTAGTCTTTTTTTTTTTTTTTTTTTTTAGCATATTATGGGGATACAAGTGTTAAGGTTACTTATCTTGCCCTTGCCCCCTTCCCCCCTCGAGTAAGAGCTTCAAGCATGTCTATCCCCTAAACGCACATCTTACTCATGGTTGTATATGCCCTTCCCCCCCTCCCCCCTCCCATCCTCCTAACACTCGATAAATGTTACTCCTATATGTCCATGTCCACTTAGGTGTTGATCCTTTAATACCAATTTGCTGGTGAGTACATGTGGTGCTGGTTTTTCCATTCTTGAGATACTTCACTTAGTAGAATGGGTTCCAGCTCTATCCAGGAATATACAAGAGGTGCTATATCACCATTGTTTCTTAAAGCTGAGTAGTACTCCATGGTATACATATACTACATTTTCTTAATCCACTCATGAATTGATGGGTACTTGGGTTGTTTCCATAGCTTTGCAATTGTGAATTGTGCTGCTATAAACATTTGAGTGCTGGTGTCTTTTTTATAAAGTGACTTTTGATCTTTTGGGTAGATCTGCCCAGTAGTGGAATTGCTGGATCAAATGGTAGATCTACTCGTATCGCTTTGACGTATCTCCATACTGCTTTCCGCAGAGGTTGCACTAGTTTGCAGTCCCACCAGCAGTGTAGGAGTGTTCCTTTCTCTCCGCATCCACGCCAGCATTTGTTGTTTGGGGACTTTTTGATAAAGGCCATTCTCATTGGAGTTAAGTGATATCTCATTGAACCACGTGGCAATTCTAACACTCATAATAGGATTTTTGTTCATTGGTTGCTTTATTCTAAATACATTTTATTGAGTGCCACTGAAGCAATGAGCCGTCCCTGACTGTCCCTTCTGCTTACCCCTTGTATTTTGTGATAAAATTAGTGGTTATTATTTACTGAGGCAGTATGCTAAAGGTTTTGCAGGAAATATATCATGTTATACTCAAAACACCTTTATGAAGCCGAGGGGTTGAGTAATCCATCCAGCATCACACAATGAGAATGGACACAGCAGAACTTGGATTCAAACTCTAGAGCTACACTGGCCACTGAAATGTGGCTAGTCCAGATTACAGTGTGCCGTGCATGTGAAATGCATGCCGGATTTCTGAGACTTCTCGCAATGCAGTGCAGCTGGGCGATGCTGTAGTGAAGGCTGCAAACCTCACCTGCAGCTCCGAGCTCTTCCCGAAGTTCATCTAGACGTCTCTGAGGCCTGTTGGCTACAGGGATTGGAGAAGATGTTATGGGGTGCAAGAAACTGGATTTGGGGTGGATTGGTCTGGGGGTTGGGATCTGAAAGGGTACGATAAACTTGCATTTCTTAGAATTGCATTTTGGGGGTCAGTGAGCAGATCAGTCTTGCTGGAGGAATGTGGTATAGTCAGGGATTATCTATTACACATCATCCACCCTGGTTTTAAGACAAAAGGGGGAAAGGACTGGATGTCTCCGACCACACAGGCAGACAGGACAGTGTGGTCTCAGGCGCGACTAGAGCCAGGGCTTTGGAACCTGCTAGGAACAAAGGAGGCCACTTTCTCCATTGGGGCCTGCCTACTCCGGTCATGCAGTTTCTCTCTCTCTGGTTTATTCTGTGTTGCATGCTCATTTTGCTTTCCCAGGTGCACGGTGGAAAGTGGCCCTGCAGCACAAATGCTTGCTTGGCTGTCATTGCTGGGTCCCAGAGGAGCTGTAGGTGAAGCTCCTACAATAAAGCAGTGATAGGGTTTGATTAAGAAATAGGCAAACTCCTCGCACTGACATCTGTGTTATGTCAACTTTTGGAAACCCGCTGTTGCCCTGTTGACCTCTTGGCCATGTGTCCTAAAGGTGTCCTCTCTCCCTAACTCTAAAGGGCCTGCAACCAACTCTGCTTTCCCGAACCTGCGTCTTGGGGCCGGCAGCAGGCTGCTTTCCACACCGCAGATCACCTGCAGGCACTAGGAGTCACACTGCCACCTTCCCAGCCTGGGTGGCCTCCTGGGATGTTTTCCTTGGCAGAAGTATCTTACAGCTGGGCTGATTATTAGTGAGTTTCTGAATTATTTATGTCAATGCTCTCTTTCATTAGTGTGAATTGTCGTGAGCCGGTTGTAATCAAAGTGATTGAGGTTTGAGAAACAAAAGAGCGAGACACATTTTTTAGTTTAATGTTATAATTTGTTGGGTTTTGTCCATTGCTCTTAAAGCCCCTAACAACATGGTTAGGAGATGGCAGTTTGGTGTGTTGGAAAGGACCCTGGACTGGCAGTCAGGAGACCTGGGTTCCTGGCCCTGCTCTCCCATCCTGGACTCAGTCCATTAGTAATCACCTTTTCCAACGTTCTGATACTTCAACTGAGCAGAGGCCAGGAATGTGGTGGTAGAACCAGAATTAGAAGTGGCTGAATTCCCTCTTTGCTCTGATCTACATGAACTTGTTGACCCGTTGTGCATTTATTTAATTTCTTGGGGCTTCATATTCTAAAATAATGAGTGCTGTGGATGGAGTTATGTCCACCCACAAATTGATATGTTGAAGCCCTAACCCCCAATGTGGCTATATTTGGAAATAGGGCCTGAAGGAGGTACTTACGGTTAAATAAGGTCATAAGCATGAGACCCTAATCCATTAGGACTCTGGCCTTATAATAAAAAAAGAGACTAGGGATCTATTATGTGCTCTCTGCCATGTGAGGACAGAGAGAAGGCAGCTGTCTGTAAGCCAGGAAGAGAGCCCTCCCCAGAGGCTGACCATGCTGCATATTGATCTTGGACTTGCAGTCTCCAGAACTGTGAGAAAATGCATTTTTGTTGTGTAACACATTAACTGCCACATGAGTTGTATTTAACTCATGCTAGTTTTGAGCCTGAGGCCTTGTGAAGCAAAACCTGGGCAAAACCCTGCAGTTGGTTCATGAAAATCTGTTGATATTCTTATTGTTATAATTAATATTAGCAAATTAATTCTAAAAGCATGAATTAAATGAATAGAAGTCAATACATTCCATTTCTCATTCAATTAGAAAGGATCATTTTGTTTCAACGTGTTCATTCTAAGTTTATAATAAAACACTGTGGCTCCAGGGAAAATTTTTTTCTAGTGGGGCAGTCCATGTGTTCAGCCACCCAGTCTGTGGTATCCGGTTTTTGTTAAGGCAGCGGAAGCAGACCCAGGCCAGGGGCTGGAATAGAGCCTAGACTCTCAGAAGTAGAAGGTAACTTCTCTTAGTTTGGGTTCTTCCAAAAGTGGATCCTGAAACAAGGATCAGAGGAAAGGCGGTGTATTTGGGAAGTGGTTCCTAGAAGCAATGCTGAGGAGGTACGTACAGTTAATGCTGAGGGTGTGGGGAAGGGAGACAGAGGAAGACAGGAAAGCCCGTGGTGGTTTGTCACCATGGGCAACTGGAACCTAGTATCTCCAGTAACACTTTGAAAGACTGTGTGGAACATGCCCCACAATTTTCTTAATGAAAGCCAGGAAAGCTGTGATGCTCATGCGTCAGCCACTGTCCCAGTGAGGATTTCAGCTTCCCAGCACTTCTGCCTGGCTGGCACACGCCAGCCGAGGGCGTGTTTTCCTGCCACCAGGCAGGGTTGAACAGCAAGGCCTGTGCGGGAGCTGTCTCAAGTGGCCCCTGGGGTGGACTTAAAGGGGGACCTGGACACAGCACAGCTTACACACTTTTGGTGGACACCAGGCATCTGAGGGATTGTGCAAAATACAGACTCTGATTTGGGAGGTCTAGGGTGGGGCCGAGCTGCTGCATTTCTAGCTGACTCCCGGCGATGCCAACACTGCTGGCATCCCAGACTTTGAGTAGCAAGGAGTTACACATTCTCTCATGAACACAATTCAGTTCGACAATGTTTCTTGAACACCTGCTGAGCTGGAACTGGGATATACCATGCTTGACACAGGGAATAGTGAGACCAGAGCACAGGGGTCAGATGTTACGTTAACTTTACAGATAATCTAAGGGTTATCATGTTTCAATTGCCCGGATTAGAAGTGCGCATGACGTACTTATTTTTTAAGGCACAGAGGAAAGCAGGATTTCTGAACCCCAACTGTTTCTTGGACAGTTGTAAAAAAAATGGTAGAAACCATTAGCACAGATCTACCCCTGAGTATGTGTCCCAATAACTTAGTAGCAGCTTTTCTGGGCCCAGGACACAGTTTTCATAAAGCTCTTGCTTACTTTAACATTTTAAACAAAATCTAAATCATAATAAAAATAGCAACATTTTTATATTACTTCACAGCTTACAAAGTGCTTTCCACTGCATTATCTCATTATGTCCTTTGCAGGCCTGGGAGAAATCATCTACGAGTGGCATTTTAAAATAAATGCATTGCACTTTAGGACAGGTACATTACACAGTTGGGTACAGGATATTCTAGAACCGATGATAATAAAACATAACTCTGAAGCAGGCTATGGATAAACATGCTGTGTTCTGGGGCATTCAGATAAACTCTACCTTAGCTTGGAGGAGGCAGTTCAGACTCATTGTGGTTAGTTTCCCACTGAAAAATTTTCCAAGTTCAAAGTTGAAACATTCTACAAGGTCGTGTCTTACAAACACCCTTTGTTCTCTGTGAGGACCTCCCAGCTTGACCACGTGGCTTTTTGGTCTGTGGAGAGGCTTTGGGTCATCTACATGTCCACTCTCAGGCCAAGAGCAGGAGTGTGGTTCAGGCATGACAGCTGCCAGTCTCTCTGGCCGGACAGGTAATAGGGTTTGCTAGGCAAATAAGAAAATGCAAATGAGATTGTAAAGGATTTAGACATTGCAAAATGACCTGGCTGTGATGCCCTTTGTAAAAATTTAGCTTCATATTCCCATGAGCTATAATCGTATCTATCAAATGTTATCAATTATTGTTACGTCTAATTTATAATTATACCTAGATAAAAGTGCAGATTTTATTTATAATAATATTCAATAATTTTATTTATAACAATTTTAATAACCCCGAAGTATTGAATAAAAGGGAAGGGGCAGATGCCATTCATGAATGTTTTATCATTTAGGATGCTCTTTGCTCTAAGAAATGCAATATTTAGTAGAGCTTAAAAAACAAGAGCTCGTTATTTTTGTAACATAAATCTGGAGATACGTGCTCCTGAGATTTGTTAATTCAGCAGTACAGGTGATATCTGGGTTCTGGCTCAGCTTCTCTGTGATTCTTTCGGCTTTCATCTCGTGGTTGCAAGATGGTTGCCATAGCTACAAGCATCCTGCCCTCACACAACTGAATCCAGACATGAAGGAGGTTGTTTTCCTCATGCTGCATGAAAGCCTCTTTCCCAGGGCCTCAGTCCCAGTCCTGGTCCACTCACTATTATATTCGAGATTCACAAGGCCGCAGGACAGAGAGACAGAATCACCGAGGCTGTAATTATCAAAAGGAGTTTTATTGTCTAGCTTGAGCTAGGGTCCGGGCCCCCAGAGTGCCAGCGCAGTGGCCTTCTTCGAGCAGGGACCCCTCTTTGTGTGCTAGTGACTTTTATAGCTAAGTTGTTTACATACTGATCATGCATCCGCCCCCACAGTGATTCTTACTTCATCCTGCCCCTGATAGGCTCTAACCTGTTCTGGGTCCTAGCTGAGAGACTCCGGTTTCCGTGTTCTTTGTCTTTTTCCTCTGCATTATTTCCTCATAATGCCTTGCGGTTAGCAAACAAGCAGTAAATAGAAGCTGGAAGGTGTCCATTGTCCTTATAGCCCAGTGTCTTACACTCACCTCCTAAAGGGCTCACTTCTCAGGACTGTCACATGGGAGCACCTCCATTTTGAAGGGGACACATTCAAACCACAGCACAGGTGATGAGAAATGTGAGTTCACAGCGGGGAGCAGTGACTGTCTACTGAAGGGTGTGGTGGCTTCAGGAGGAAACAGCGGTGGGCTGAGGTCTGAAGGGTTGGTAGGATTTAGACATTAGGATAAAAGGGTAAGACCACAGCCTGGAAAAAAAATACAGGAAGGAAAGAGTGGTGGTTGAAGGGATGAATCCTTCATCTTGATCAGACTTCATGTGTGTGAAGGGAATCATGAGCCCGATTAGGGAGGGTTTGGAAGGTAGGGTGGGGATTTGGGAATTTCGGCCACTGCATTCGAGAGGGGGTAGGTGATAGAATCAGAGACTTGTTTTAGGAAGGCGGCCTGTCGGCATTGGCATCGTGTGGAATGAGGGCACGAGAAGCAAGGAAAGGGCTTGAAATATCGCAGTGGTCTAGGAAGAGCCAGTGCACGAGCTCAGGGCCGCCAGGGAGAGGGACAGGAGGCAGAGGTCGATGGCTTGCTGCAGAGTCAAAGTTAGTAGGAATTGGCAACTGATAGAAAACCGGGGCAAAGCAGGAAAGAGGAATCAAGAATGACTTTTCTGCTCTTCCCCAGCTGGGCTGTCCAGCCCACTCATTCCTTAGGGACTCCGGCTCCTTTTGGCTGAGCGAATCGTCCTGCGAGTTTCCCTTCTGTGGGCCTTGCCCTCCTTCCCCCTCCGTTCTGATGATGGGGGTGAAATATTTCATCATAGCCATGCACAAAGAGGTGCTCATGGCAGTTTTTACTTAAATTTTCCTGAGGATCTCACATGCAGAAAGGTTTGGTGCTGTTCCCCTGTAGGAAAAGAATCAAGTTTTCTCCAGAGCCCCTGAGGCTGGTGTACCGATTACTAGGTTGCGCTTTTATTTTTGGTGAGGTAGGAAGGGGAGGGAAGAAGCCTGCTCCAGGGCATTGCTGATAAAAGGCCTGTAAGGGTGACTATTTTTTTACTTGTTTCACTGCCTGTCTTCTTCAGAGCCGTAATCAATTAGGCCTGGGCAGCAGCTGCTTGTTTGCATGGCTCTGCCTGCCCGGTTTCCACTGGAATTCTCCCATTTCTCGCTCCGTCTATCATCTGTGTCTGGCCTGAGTCCATTTGGTGACAGATAATATGCCAAGAATCCCTCTTCCTTTAAAATGTCTCTTGTCATTGATATCTTAAACATTTTCTTCCTCTCTCCTTCCTTTTCTTTCTCTTCTGTTCTTCCTTTTCTCCCACAGATACAAGAACTTATAGATGTACTGTTGCAGCAAGTGTCACAGCCGGTGGTGCCGCGGACAAACCGAGCATCACACGGAGAGTCGGAGAATCGAAGTTCATTTGCTGGCAGGCTCAGAATTCTGAGCCCATCTACCCAATTTTTCCCATTTTTATTAAGTTGGGGTGGTCCAGGGGTGGGGTACCAGGTGTAGGTTAGTTGATGTGTCAGGTACCAGGTTGATATTGTGTTGATGCACCAGGCAACAGATTCAGTGTCATGCCGATGCCGGCCAATAGACTCGCTGATGGGCCAGGAAACAGGTTAGTGTTATGCTGATGTGGGCCTGGTGCACCAAGTAATAGATAGGGGTTCCCTTATGAGTATCATTGCAAACTTTGGGGGGGGGCAGAGGTGCTTAAAACAGCAAAGCTCCAATCCTCCGCCCCAAGGATCTTCGTGTTGGCATCCAGGCTGAGAGGTGCCTGGATCTCCGCCTCATGGTACAGGAAGAAGAGCAGGGATGGACTTCAAGCTTCTGCTTGGAGGAGACATGTCACTTCAAAAAAGGTTTTTTCACCACCGGTCACCCAGACCCAATGTAATGCCAAGTATATTAAGTTTTTGTTAGATTTTATTTCAGCAGCTGATTTCTGTATTTGTCAGATTTTCTAGGTTATACTGCGGTGAACCTCCCTCCCCCTAGTCTCAGTGGATGACAAGAAAAAAGCTCTAATTCTTGGTACGTGCTATGCTGTGATGATTTGCCAGCTTTGGGCCCAAGGCAGCTCTTAGCTTGTAACCCTGCCCGTGTGTCTTCTTCCTCCTGGCTGGAGGAGTAGCCTTTGGGCTCTTGGTGGAGGGCAAAGCACCTCAAACTTGCTTTTATATATTTTTTGGAATAGAACTCCTTGCCCAAAATGTGTTAGGACACAGTTCTCTTCTCCCTCTGTCCTTATGAGATCCCCATCCTGAAGCCTTGGCCCACAGCAGGCCAGGCTAATGGGAAAGGCTATCTGACAAAATGTGAAAAGATTTAGAGCTTTGCTGGCTTGGTTGCAATGCTTGATGATACTTTTAGTTTTGCTACAAGACTCGGTGATGTCAGCAGAACAAGGTCGATCTTGCGGACATTTCACTTTGAGAGTAGAAGCAGAGTTCTTTGTTTTTCATCCTCTCTGCCCCCAGGGGTACTGCTTGTGCCAGGATCCCTCCCCAGGTCCTCCTCCCCCTTTGCCAGAGATGGGGGAGAAAGGAGGGCAAGGGAGGGAGCCCAGAGAGCCTAGTTTCTTTGACACTTACTTCTGGCAGATTTAGGATCCAGGGATTAACTGGACCAGGGGTTTTGTCCAACCCCTGGTCTCTGTGTATCATCTGTGTGGTCATCTAATCATATGTGTTCTATTTCTGGAAATGGTTGCTCCTTGCTGCCTTTCCTGTAGTTAAGGGCATAGGTACATAACCTCAGTGCATTCTAGAGAGAAACATCAAGGCTGCTTTGTGTGTGTCGAGGGGACGTGGGTAGATGACACTACAAGTCCCCTCAGTTCTGCAGAATCCTGGGACTCTGATGAGTACAGTTTGAACACCTAAAGAAGACAATCATAATCCAGTGGTCCAATATTGTGGAACTATTAAAAAAGAGCTCTAGAAAAATATTAGGATTCTTTTTTTTTTTTTTTTTTTTTTGCTGTGATTGTTAGAAAATGAGGAGCTATTATAACACCATTCCTTGAAGAATTCCAGAAGAGGGAAGACATGGGCTAGAAGTCATGGATTCCTTATACATAGCTTATGCTTTGATAGAGATATGTGCTCTGTGATGAGAACATTCTGTCATTTGGTCTTATCAAAATGAACTCTTGGGCCAGGCATGAGGGCTCATACCGGTAATCCTAGCACTCTGGGAGGCTGAGGCAGGAGGATTGCTCAAGGTCAGGAGTTTGAGACCAGCCTGAGCAAGAGCGAGACCCTGTCTCTGCTAAAGATAGAAATTAATTGGCCAACTAAAAATATATAGAAAAAATTAGCCGGGCATGGTGGCGCGTGCCTGTAGTCCCAGCTACTCGGGAGGCTGAGGCAGGAGGATCCCCTGCGCCCAGGAGTCTGAGGTTGCTGTGAGCTAGGCTGATGCCATGGCACTCTAGCCTGGGCAATAGAGTGAGACTGTGTCTAAATAAATAAAATAAAATAACTCTGGCCACTTAGAAGGTTCTAACGCATCTTGTGGGCTTGGAGAAGCAACTGTCAGCAGAGGCAGTGCATTTGGGCAAGAGCCTGGAGGAAATTAGTTAGGAGACTGGGTGGAGAGGGAGAGATCACCCTTCCCAGGCTGAGGAAGGCTCCGGGGCCACCTGCTGGCTTGAGCTTGTTTTTGTGGCCTTGTTTGTGGTGAGGAAGGGTCGTGTTTTCTTGCGAGTGGGTAACTCTGGATCATGATCCTGAACTTAGGAAAGGAAACCAATGTGCAGCTGTGTAGATTCGAGGTAATCCTTCACCTCACCGTGGCCCTTGACGATGACCAGGTGTGTGATCTGGGCAATCCGCAGGCCTGAAGAATTTCTCTTGCTTCCTGCCAGCTGCCGACTCTGGGAAACCAGGACTTGTTCCTTCACACTGAGTTTCCTTCAGAGAAACACGTATTTTGTGTTTGTAGGGAGGGGGAGAAAAAATAAAATCCATTTCTATCTCCTCCTTCTGTGGAGACGAGTTAACTAGTGAGGAGGAGGAGGAGGCTTCTCTTTATGAGGATTTATTGGCAGCTCAGGGGAAGAATGAAGGGATTTATAGATTCACTGCTGAAAGGTGTAGATCATCTATGCACACCGGTCCCAGCTGAGAAAACGCCAGGGCTGACTGCTGCGCAAAGGTCAATGCCAAATGTAAGCGCCTCTCTCTCTTTTTTAGAGATCATTTCCATAGTGTTTTATTCACAGTGAATGACTTTCTCTTTCTCAGGAAAAATAGTCATCAACATTTTTTTTTTTATCACTTGTGGGTTCTAAATATGTTGTTATAAATATGGACACTCTAAAGAGACCCTGCTGAGGAAAAACGAGCTTTCTTCTTCTGATAATGAGGAGGAAACAGAGGGGACAGATCCCACCCAGTAATGATTCCAAATAGCTGCCTTTGCACTTGAGGTGGATTGGAGAAGATCCTGTCCAAGAAGTGTCCACTTAGTAGTAGTTTTGGGCTATTATAAAATGAAAAGCAACTATAACTTTAAACAAGTAAAGTGTTGTAATTCGAATTGGTTGTAACTATTTGCATGCAGAAGTTTAAGTAGCGGAATGGACACTTAAAAAAATCTGAGTCTAATGAAACTATTAGAACTCTAGAGGAAAAAGTTGGAAACACTCTCCTAGACATCGGCCTGGGCAAAGAGTTTATGAAGAAGTCCCCAAAGGCAATCACAGCAGCAACAAAAATAAATAAATGGGACATGATCAAACTACAAAGCTTCTGCACAACCAAAGAAATAGTCATGAAAGTAAACAGACAACCTACAGAATGGGAGAAAATTTTTGCATCCTATGCATCCGATAAGGGACTGATAACTAGAATATACTTAGAACTCACGAAAATTAGGAAGAAAAAATCAAATAACCCCATTAAAAAGTGGGCAAAGGACTTGAACAGAAATTTTTCTAAAGAAGACAGAAGAATGGCCAACAAACATATGAAGAAATGCTCAACATCTCTAATCATCAGGGAAATGCAAATCAAAACCACAATGAGATATCACTTAACCCTAGTGAGAATGGCCTTTATAAAAAAATCTCCAAACAATAAATGCTGGTGTGGTTGCGGAGAGAGAGGAACACTCCTACACTGCTGGTGGGACTGCAAACTAGTTCAACCTCTGTGGAAAGCAATATGGAGATACCTTAAAGCGATACAAGTGAATCTACCATTTGATCCAGCAATCCCATTGCTGGGCATCTACCCAAATGATCCAGTGACATTCTACAAAAAAGACACCTGCACTCGAATGTTTATAGCAGCACAATTCATAATTGCAAGGCTGTGGAAACAGCCCAAGTGCCCATCAATCCAAGAATGGATTAATAAAATGTGGTATATGTATACCATGGAGTACTATTCAGCTCTAAGAAACAATGGTGATATAGCACATCTTATATTTTCCTGGTTAGAGCTGGAACCCATACTACTAAGTGAAGTATCCCAAGAATGGAAAAACAAGCACCAGATATATTCTCCAGCAAACTGGTATTAACTGAGTAGCACCTAAGTGGACACAATACCCTACAATAATAGGGTATTGGGGAGGTGGGAGGGGGGAGGGGGGCGGGTATATACATACATAATGAGTGAGATGTGCATCATCTGGGGGATGGTCATGCTGGAGACTCAGACTTTTGGAGGGAGGGGGGGAAATGGGCATTTATTGAAACCTTAAAATCTGTACCCCCATAATATGCGAAAATAAAAAAAAATTAAAAAAAAAAATCTGAGTCTAGCAAGATCACACAGCGAAGGCAAACGTGCAAGACCAAACAAAGAAGTGCCGCTGGGGAGGGAGGCAGGGTGGCCAGAGCTCCTGTCGTCCGCCACCCCTCCTTGCCTCTGCCGTGACCCCTGAGGTACCTCTGGGGACCCCTGGGTCCTGAGGGTTCTGGTTTGAACACACTGGGTGAAAGAGCAGGTTTTCCTTGAATCCTGAGCCCACAGGCTTTGGCCCATAGCCTCCAGCTCCCCAGAGCAGATGGGGTGACATGAGCCCCGCCAGAGTGTGGGCACAGCCAGTGTGCTCCTCCCGCCCAGCCTGCGGGCATCCGGGTCCAGCACAGGCTGGGGTTCCGCAGCTGGGGCGGGGTAGCATTCTGAGGGAGGGGCAGTTGGGGTCCGCAGGGACTGTCCGAAGCATAAAGCCCAAAGGGGGTGTCCTTGCCGTATGAAGACAGAGCCTGGGCAGAGCCCCTGCCGCCAAGAGCAGGTGAGATGAAGCTGGGTCTCCAGGCGTGCGGATAGGGGGCAAAAGCTGGGTTTGGGGATACAAGAGAAAGGCTTTATGGAGTCTTGTGGTCTTGTCTGGGACAGGCAGGAAGCCGCAGGCCCCCAGGGCGTCTGGGGAGGCCCTTGCGGTGGAGAGATGTGGGCTGAGCTCCCTTCTCGCTCATCCCTGTTCAGGGACCTTGAACTCGTTTTGTGATTCTGCGGCCTTGAATGCCTGGATCCCTGGTTCAGCCTGTCCGCTCCTTCTCACTGACTGGGTGGAGGCGAGTTAAAGACGAGTTTCAGAGCTGACATTGGACAAGGATTCGAAGTAATTTCCCACATAAAATCTAAATAGTTAACCACCCTGAATAGCTCGAGCAAACAATGCACTTGTACTGTCTATCTGGCATCACGTAAGCCTTGTATGGCTGGGAGTTTAGTCTGCCGTGAGTTTCCTCCCATGTTGTTCCAGGGCCGGCTGTGGTCATGGGACTACAGAGCAAGCAGCTGTCCTGTGTCCTCAGTCCTGAACACCCGAGGGCTCCCGCCCAGGCTGAGGGCCGGGAGGAGCTGCCTGCTGGGAAGGTAAGCGTCAGTGTGTCCACCTGTTAGCGCAGGTGGGAAAGGGAGACGTGAGTGGAGGAGATACGGAAGCAAGTGATGCAAACCCACGGGCTGCTGGGTAAGAGAGCACAGCGCGACAATGACAAAGTGAGGGTCACCACCACGATCGTGGAAAACAGAAGTAACACGTGGAAACAGAAGTGACACGTGGAAACAGAAGGACACGTGGAAACAGAAGCAACATGGGATACATTATGCATTCGTGTCCTTCTTCCTGGTGGGCTTTGACACCACAACACACCTGGGCCTCACCTACAAGGTGGAAACCTGGCCCCTGCTTGATGACAGGAAGGAGACAACACCCCCACTGGTCAAGGAGAAAGAAGAAAAGAGACAACGTTGTCCAGAAGGAGGAGAGGACAGACAAGACAAGAAGGGATGGCACAGAAACCCTAGTGCCACAGTCCGCTGGGACATGCGCCCGCCCCCACACCACCCCACCTGCTGGAATGTTCTATCGCTTGCTAATCTTTCTTGGCAGCCCGCCCCCTGGTCTGGAGGTGCACTCGCTTAATAAACTTTGCTGTTTGCTGCTTCAAAACCATCTCTTGCTTTCAATCTTTGATTGTGAGAAGCTAAGAACCGACAGCTGGCAGCACACCCTGCCATGTGCACAGGTGAGATCACCTAGGGCCACCAGGGAGGGACAAATGAATGGTGGAGGGGAAAGAAAACCTTAAGAATCCTCATTATCTCTCCACCTAAGGTTCAGAAATTGTTTTCTTTCAAAAGCAGACTCCTCCACTGAGGCCCGCCATGAAAGGCTGATGCGGGTGGAAGCACGCATTGCCGAAATACAACCGCACACCACGGTGACGGTGACGAGCTCAAGCCCCTCCAGAGGAGTCCTTAATCCTTCCCACTGCCTGCGGCTTTTGTAAAGTTGTGGAGAAAACCCTAAAAACCGGAAAGTCATTTTAAGGTAAGGATAGAAACCACTAAAAAATAGAATCTCAAATTAAAAGGGAAATTATAGTGTAGATCTATTCTGGCCTGATCTTTTGGCAGCTTGGGGAACAGAGGCTCAGAGCCCAGAGCCCAGAACCTGTTTTTCAGGTCTGGGCCCACCTGCAGGGGCTGGTTGAGGCTCTGGGGCCACGTTTCCAGAACCCTCTGTGACATTGGGGGAGGGGCAAGTAGGCTCCGAATAAGGAGCTAGATTCTTTGGACACAGAGCTGGCTAAGAGTTTTGGCTGCGTTTTGGCAAGTTGGGGTCACATTTCTAAGACCAAAGTACTGTAGAGGCCCTAAATCCCCTCAGGAAACACCTGGAACTGATTAACCTAGATCTGTCCTGAAAGAACCAAGCGTGATCTGAACTCAGTTAAGCTTCAGGAAACGCAGAAGAGACAGGAGCGTCCAGTGTACTCTGGTGAAATCTGGATTCCTTTTCTCAGACTTTGAGGCTACAAAGAGACTTGAGGTGGGGTGTCTCAAGGGCACATGGCACGTTGTTGGCAGAGTCAGATTTAAAACTTCCGGCTCCTGACTGACTCCTGGCCCAGCGATTTTCATCCCCACTGTGCTACGCCTACCTTCGCGTGACTGTGCTCTGTGAGAAAGCCGTGGCTTCGTGAGAACCAGCCTTCCCTCCCTCTTGCCTTCTCTCTCTGTCTCGCTCCTTCCTGCTCTCTCCCCCTTGCTTTATTAAATGTTTTTCTTTTCTTCCTTTGTTCAACCTTCAAACAGTTGGTGCTTACCATGTGCCTGGAACTATGCCATTTGGGGAATACAAAAATAATGTCCAGTCTTGCTACCTTAAATCCTAAGCTTCAAATACTTGTCCATCGATAAAGTGAGAAAGCTTCACCTGAGGACTTAGGAGATCGAGGGTCTTTCTCGTCCCATTACCATTTGCCAACGGCCGTACCCAAAAGCCAAGAACCAGGTCTAGAACCGAGCGCATGCGTGTGTGCACAGGAGCGCACGCTGCGGGCACAGCTGATGAAGCCGCCTCAGCCAGTGGAGATGTTCCAGAGGAACTCGTGGTTTCCACCTGTGGGGCCGTGTGAGTGTGTCCCTTAGCCCTCCATCACCATGGCCCCAGCAGAGGCAGGTGACGGCAAGGGTGGTCGGGAGTTGGAGGGAGGTGACGAGGAGGAGGATATGGGTGAAGGCTTGGGCAGCGGCAGGTCTGAGGTGACAAGGCTGACTCCAGGGCTGAGTGTCATGGAACGCTCTGGGAGCCCAAGACAGAGCATTCTGGGAAAGGGCTTAGCTGGGATTCTGAGAACAGCGCAGACGGGAGCCTTGGTAAGGAGATGAGGAGGAAGCAGAAGTTGAAGGGCATGGCAAACCCGGGTCAAAGACAAATCTGCAGCAGCCACCGTGGAGCAGCTGTGCAGGGGGAGGACTGGCCCCGGGAAGGAAGGCTTGTGTTGTTGCCTGCAGCTCGGCCAGACTCGGCTTGGCCGTGACTCCTCTGGTGAGGGCCCGTGGAGCGTCATGGCTACTGATTTGTTAAGAAGGGCATGTAGATGGGGTCCAGGAAGGGCATCTGTTGCACAAAGTTGTCTGTGCTTTCTTCCTCCCTGGCTGCACAAGGCAAAGGGAAGACTCTCCCTGGGCATTCCATCAGAGAAGTAATTTCCATCTGCTTATACAAGGTGACAGAAGAGCAAATGCGTAGTGCAGTGGCGTGCCCGCAATTTGAGAGCTTTATTAGAAAAAAAATTGCTATAGTGTCCTCCTCATATGATTAGCAAAAATGTGTACAGGTGATGGAAAAAGCTCATCAGAGGAGAGTAGTGAAGAAAAGGCATTTTTTTTGAAAAGGCATTTTGCAAGCTTGCCACCTGCACTCAGGTTTGACAGGTAGGGGTAATGATGTTCTCCCATAGTTCCAGGTCGTTTAAACATCATCTTCTTTATATAGCCCACTCTCCATGGATATTAATAAGAACCCAGGAATTCACAGCCCCAAGTCTAAGGTTGGTTTATTCGTTTGTTCACCAAACATTGCCAAGCACCCAAAAGCTAGGTGCCAGGTATTCAGATGTGAATATAATATGACTCTGCTTGTAAAGAGCATGCAATCGAGTCAAAGAGACAGAAATGTGCATTAATCATAATGCAATCATGAAAACCCTATAGAAAGGTCTGGGTCAGTGTCCTAAGAGTATAAGAAGAGAAGTGCCCACTTCCATCAAGGACGGATTGGGGGAGGCTTCAATGAAGAGGTGACGCTTGAGTTGAATCTTGAAGAGTGTCAGGCAGACAAAAATGGAATAGTATTCCAGGCAGAAAGAAGGGAATTGGCAAAGATAGAGGTGTGGGAAAAGCATGTCATTTGCAGAGAGTTTGGTATAACTGAAATACAGGGACATTTAGAGGTGGGAAGGAATGTGAGAAAGATAGGTCCTTAAGGCTCTTCTGTTCCATGTTGAGGAATTCAATTTTATTCTAATGGTCATGCTAGGAAGTGAATTGTGTTCCCTAACCCCCAGTGTGCTGGTATTTGGAGGTAGGCGTTTGGGAGGTAATTCGAGTTAGATGAGTTCATAGGGGTGGGGTGCTCATGATGGGATTGGTGCCCTTATTTAAAGAGGAGAAGAATAGGAGAGAGATCTCTCTTTATAACATGTGAGGACACAGGGAGAGGAGGGCTGTCTCAAGTCAGGAAGAAGGCCTTTGCCAGAACCCAACCATGCTGGCACTCTGATTTCAGATTTCTAGCCTCCAAAACTGTGAGAAAATAAATTTCTGTTGTTTAAGCCACCAGTCTATGGTATTTTGTTATGGTACCACACACAGACTAAGATAGGTCACCCTTGGCTTAAAACATTTTTGGGGGACTAATTTTTTTTTTTAGAGACATTCTGTCACCCAGGCTGGAGTACAGTGGCATGATCATAGCTCACTGCAACCTCCACTTCCTGGGCTCAAGCAATCCTTCTGCCTCAGCCTCCAGAGTATCTGGGAGTACAGGCATGCGCCACCACTCCCTGCTAATCTTTAAAAATTTTTATTTTTGGAGAAATGAGGTCTCACTCTGTTACTCAGGCTGGTCTTGAACCCCTTGGCTCAAGTGATCCTCCCATTTTGGCCTCCCAAAGTGCTAGAGGTTACAGGCGTGAGCCCCTGTGCCTGGCTTAATTTTTATTTTTACTTTTTTCTTTTTAATTCTTTTCACTCCTTTGTAGACCAAGGAATAATTTTTAAAAGCCCTCTCAAAACATATGCAGAACCCTCATATATAAATTTAACTTAGACTGTGTGTCTTTCTATTGTCTAAATTGCTGATCGAGGCAGACCACCTAATAGAGCAGGAGAAGCAGTTCTTTAATTTATTTGGTAAATATCAGGGGCTTGTTTTGCGCTGGGCACTTTTATTGTGCTGGGGTTATAATGACTAAGACAGACTGGCCCACTGCCCTTGACTTACCTCCTCACGGGGAATGTAAGAAGAAAAGAAATACACGAGCAAGATAACTTCAGGTACTGAAAACACTATGAAAACAAAAAAATAGGTGCCATGCTGGGTGTGGGGCTGGGCATCAATGGGTTGGGGAAGCTTCTCTGAGGAGATGCCCCTGGAACAGACATATAAATGAAAAAAGAGCTTTCACACGAGGACTTGGAGTAAGTGTACGAACCTGCATGTGCCCAAGGATGGGAAAAGGTCAAGAGTTGAGAGGCCATTTGCCATGGTCCCAGGAAGCGGTGAGGTGAATGAGGCCAGGAGTGGAGATAGAGCGGATTGGAGTTAGGAATGGATGTGTATTTTGGAGGCTAAACCATTGGGAGGATTGGCTGGGGGTGGAAAATGAAGAGACATTGCCCGGGCGCGGTGGCTCACGCCTGTAATCCTAGCACTCTGGGAGGCCAAGGCGGGCGGATCATTTCTCAAGACCAGCCTGAGGAAGACCGAGACCACGTCTCTACTAAATATAGAAAGAAATTAATTGGCCAACTAAAAATATATAGAAAAATATATAGAAAAAATTAGCCGGGCATGGTGGCGCATGCCTGTAGTCCCAGCTACCCGGGAAGCTGAGGCAGGAGGATCGCTTGAGCCCAGGAGTCTGAGGTTGCTGTGAGCTAGGCTGGCTCCACAGCACTCTAGCCCGGGCAACACAGTGAGACTCTGTCTCAAAAAAAAAAAAAAATAAAAAAAAAAAAAGAAAAGAAAAGAAAATGAAGAGACAAATAGACTCTCAAGTTTCTGGCTTGAGTAACTGGGCAGATGATGATGCTGTTACTGAGGGAAGAACAGCTACAAAAATTTGATATTATGGAAACAAAATAACTAATTGGTACAACCAATGATTTGTTAAAAATTCCAACTTTGCTTAGGTGTTGGGTAGACTTGGCTTCAATGGCCTGCATACCTGTAGTCATCTTGTTCATTCATGAGAAGTAGCAGCTGCCTGATTCTGCAAGGAGATATGTTGCCTCACACACAAGACCCATCACGCTGGTGACAACTGGGGACTGTGGCAGCCCCACGTTGTGTGGCCAGACAGGTAGAATCAGGTAAGCAAGAGAAGACTTTCTGGGGAATTGCGTGGTTAGACCAGGAGGGCACGGGGAGAATTTCTTGTACCTCTTCCTTCTGGCTCAGATAATGCCACTTCTTTGTGCAGTTCTTCCTGCTCCAGGGTAGTAATGGATCCTTGCTCTGGCCTCACCATTTCTTCTTTGCTTTCTGCAGTCTTCTATTGGCTGTTTAATCAAATTCCCATATATTTTTAAAGATCTAGTGTGGTTTCTGGTTCTTAAGAGGACCTTGGCTAATATGATATATATGTTGGGTTCTAAGAACTTCTAGATGTTAAGTGATTTAGCTTATAAAGTCCTGCATTTTCTGGCTCTTTTCTGGCTCTGATTTCATCACCTGAAACTTTTCCTCTTGCTCTCTCCTGTGTGTCACATTTTTGTTCTGTGACAAACTCACTCCCTGCTCAGAGCACTTGCACTGCTGTCTTCTCTGCTCAGAAATCTTTGCCCAGATCTGCATAGGAGCCTTGTTTCTAAATTCAACTGGATGTCTAGTGTCAAAGTTTCAACATATCTGCTCTATGCTCTTCCCCATTAGATCAGATAATCAAGAGTTTCCCAAATTAGCTTCTTTGTACATCCTGTTTCCAAAAAGCAAACATGCAAGCATTTTCTTTTTGAGAATCTACTAGAGGTATGTGAGAGTTCTTTATAGTTTTGTGACCCTTTAATAGCACAGGTCTTTGAAGTTTACACACCAGAAGGAGCTGTCAAATTTCATGCAGGCATTAACTGACCTTGCTCAGTAATTAAAGGAAAAAAAAAATCTCAGTTTTGTTTTTAGCTTATGATATTTTCTGGGTGTATTGTGGAATGTTTTTGTTTTGGTCAAATGCCTTAGTTGGAGAACAGTGAAAACATTTGACAGAGCTTGTTTTATAAAGTAGAGAAAGCTTTGATTAGAGGAGGCCAGAAAGGGCCCTGATAGGGCACATTACGCCTGAAGCTCTATTAGACTCCGTCAGTCTGGAGTAAGTCATGCTTTTAAAATGCAACTGCTCTTTGAAGAAGTCCCAACAGTGCTTCTCCCAGTGTCGCAAAATAGTTCAATTAACTTTCTTTCTGCTTCTGGATAGATCAGATTCTGAGGAACTAAAAGTTTGAGGGAAGTGGTAAACAAAAATAGGGCTGGTTTTTCAGGTAGAGGAACTTAGCTAAAGAAGGCTGACCAGGGGCATGATGAGTGTGTGTGCACATGTGTGTAGGTGTGTGTGCATGTGTGTAGGTGCGTGCATGTGTGTAGGTGTACACATGCATGTATGTGTGTGCATGTATGTGTGTGCATGTATGTGTGTGCACACATGTGTGCATGTGTGTACGCATGCGTGTATGCACGCGTGAGTACCAACTTATGTGTCTGTTTGCCTGCACTTTAAGGGAACAGGTGCTCAAGGAGGTGGCAGGGAAACACCAGGGCTTTTCTTTTACTGTTTTGCCCATATTTAACTCTAGAAGGTGGCATCCTGTTTAGAGGACTGCACATCCTGGTCTATGGAGGATGTGTTTCACTACTCCAAACAAAAATTGCATTTTGGAAATCTGTAACTATGATAAAGAGAACAACTTCCTGGAATGAATGAAGTTAGGCTTCTTACCCTGTTTACACATTCCAATGATCATTTATGCCCATTAGTATAGCAGTTCCCTCAGGAGATTGAATGTAAATGAATCACTAATAATAAATATTCAAACCTCCTTCTTGAATTTAGAGGAGCTATGGGAAATGGTTAAGGGCTAACCTAGTAGTCTAGGAAAAAAAACCCAACTCTCTCATGTTTAGTGTGCATAAATAAAACTTATATATGCTAGCTTACATCTGGGGAAATCAAGATGCTATGTTATCAGCAAACCCCAGACTAGATGGCTATTTCAATATCCACCCTGTTTACTTAAGGGATGGGACAGCTGTTCATAATGCAATTTACAGCCAACAGGTGCACGACAGCCCTAACTAATTGATGTGAAAGATACAGTGGAAATAATGTGAAGAGAATGGCATTCCGCCATTGCCTCCTGGACCATGCAAATTTCTAAAGAAATTGCCAGAATGGTAGTTTACAAATTAGTTTTTAGACTTTTACATGTTTATGGCTGTTTGGTTGATTTTCTGGAGCTAGGAAATGATTGACATGTAGCTTGCAGTCAAGACTGTGCTTTCTTTTTCTTTCTTACCACTTGTATAATAGCTGGATGGAGAGTAGAGGATAAGCTTGTGCATTTTGTACTTATCTTCTCTCTTGGATTAATGCATTTCGTGTCATTGTTGATTTTTGATATATTGATGTTTAGAAGACTCATTATAGTGATTGAAGAGGGATAAAAAAGTTTTAGTTGAGTAGCTGACATATACTCTGGATGTACAACAATTGTTCTTTCATGTTTTAAAAATCCTTGCTCAGTCAGATACAGTTAGTCAAAGCCAAAAAATCTATAATCTTCTAGGTTAGAATTTCTTCTATACCAAGGTTCTATTAACCAGTAGATCAGTAAATATTTATTGATTCTCTTCTATGTTTCAGGCATGAAGTCTCGGAACTCTAGGGTTTGTTAGTCTTTCAAGTGTGAAGAATCAAAATCCTGGAGGCATCATTTTACCAGACCTTAAGCTATACTACAAGGCTATAGTAACCAGAATAGCATGGTACTAGCACAAAAACAGAGACATAGCCCAAAGGAACAGGACAGAGAACCCAGATGTAAAAGCATCCACATATTGCCATCTGATCTCTGACAAAGTAGATAGCAATATACACTGGGGAAAAGAATCTGTATTCAATAAATGGTACTGGGAAAATTGGATAGCCACATATAGAAGACTGAAACAGGATCCACACCTTTTACCTCTCACAAAAATAAACTCATGGTGGATAACAGACTTAAATCTAAGGTGTAAAACTATAAGAATTCTAGAAGAAAATGTTAGAAAACTCTTATAGACATTGGTCTAAGGAAACAATTTGTAAAGAAGACCCCAAGGGCAATCACAGTAACAATGAAAATAAATAAATGGGACCTGATCAAATTAAAAAGCTTCTGCAGAGCCAAGGAAACTATCACAAGAGCAAACAGACAGCCTACAGAATGAGAGAACATATTCACATGCTGCACATCTGATAATGGTCTGATAACTAGAATCTATATAAAACTTAGGAAAATCAGAAAGAAAAAATCAAATAACCCCATTAGAAAGCATGAGGGCAAAGGACATGAACAGAAACTTTTGAAAAGAAGACAGACTAATGGCCAATGAACACGAAAAAATGCTCAATCTCTAATAATGAGGGAAATGCAAATCAATATCACTTAACTCCAGCGAGAATGGCTTTATCAAAAAGTCCCAAAACAATAAATGTTGATGTGGATGAGGAAAGATAGGAACACTCATACACTGCTAATGGGACAGCAAACTAGTTCAACCTCTGTGAAAAGTTATATGAAGATACCTCAAAGAGATACAAGTAGAACTACCATTTGATCCAGCAATATCCTTACTGGGCATCTACCCAAGGAAAAAAAGACATTCTATAAAAAAGACACCTGCACTAGAATGTTTATAGCAGCACAATTCACAATTGCCAAGATGTGGAAACAACCCAAGTGCCTTTCAATACATAAGTGGATTAATAAAATGTGGCAGATGTATACCATGGAGTTCTACTGAGCCACAAAACAATGGTGATCTAGGACCTCTTGTATTATCCTGGATAGAGCTGGAGCCCATTCTTCTAAGTGAAGTATCCCAGTAATGGAAAAACAAGCACCACATGTACTCACCATCAAATTGGTATTAACAGATCAACACTTATGTGCACATATAGTAGTAACATTCATCGGGTGTTGGGCAGGTGGAAGGGGGGAGGTGGGGAATGGGTATATTCACACCTAATGGGTTCAGTGTGCCCTGTCTGGGGGATGAACATGCTTGAAGCTCTGACTTGGGTGGGGCAAAGGCAATATATGTAACTTAAACATTTGTACCCGCATAATATGCTGAAATAAAAAAATCTAGTGGTATAAACTTTCTTCAGATAACAGCTTTGATTGCATTCAGACATTTTAGGAGGTAGTGGTATGATTATTATTTAGTATTAAGTATTATGAAAGAGTTTCTTTTCTTTCTTTTCTTACCTAAGAGTTACAGAGGAGAATGGAATTATTTAAAAATATTTATGCAACAGTGTAATAAATATTTGTTGTAAAAATTTAAAATAATATGGACATAAGTGGAAGTGAAGATTTTGTCACTCCCAAGAATTCCATTTCCCTGATACACCATTACTAAGAATTTGTTATATAATCTTCCAGATTTAAAAAAAATCCATATTTAATTATTTTTCATATCAGACTTTTAAATCTATGAATACTTTAAAAAATTCAATAAAATGATATGAATGTCTGTGTTATCTTTTAATGACTACACATTACTTAATTGTATGGATTTACTATGATTTATTTCATAAATCTCCTTTTCAGTAAGTATTCAAGTTAGCAATGTTTTAGTATTATAAGCAATTTTTACATCTTGAATTCTGTTTTTGTCTGATAATAATTTTGTGAAATTCTATTCTTTGTTTTTATATCAGCGATGTATTTTCCCATATTTTAAAAAATACTGATTTTGAAAACTTAGAAGTATATTTTTTAAAGTTCTCTGTTCAAATGTCACTTTATCAATGAGGACTTCCTTCAAGTACTCTTTTAAAAAATCACTTTTTTCTCTTCATCCCATCCACTGCTGATTCTCCTTCCTTGATTTGTTTTTCTATATGGCATTTAGCACCATCTGACATTTATTTATCAATTTATCGCTGTTGTTTATTCCTCCCTGCCCTGTAAACCAAAATGTGAGCTCCCTGAGAAGAGGGACTTTTACCTACTTTGTTCATTATTTTATCCTCAGTGCTTGACATAATGCCCTGCATGCAGCAAGTACACAATACAAATTTGTTGAATAAACACATTAATCTTTAGTTTTAACTTTGCCTCTTTATTTTTTGTAATTATTTTATTAAAAAATATTGAGGTTCATAGGTCTAGCTTGGGCCTCTATATTCAGCTAAAAATGTACCTGCCATTCAAACTGTGGCTTTGGTCTCATGTTTTGACACGAAATGCCTACTTTAGTGTCACGTCTGGAGGCCTTGAATGGCTGTTTCTGGTTTACCAGATGCTGAGAGATGCCTGTATCTCAAACAGCATATATGATTATATATAGCATATATGATTGCATATTGCATAGCATATATGATTGAAGGAATATTCTTAGAAAGGAAAATCAATAAAATATCAAGTGTTGTCATTGACAACGGAAAAAACATAGGATAGCAAAAGGTGTGAATGACTTAATACTTTGAAAATGTTATGTTTTGTTCATTTCCTTCAGTTGTGTGTTCAGGAAGGACTTACAGCATGGGGTGCCATCATGAGATTACTGGCTGTAAGGTCATGGGGCACTCATTACTCTTCTTCATTGACAAACATCATGATATCCAACAGGTTTTAGAACTGCCTCGTTGAATACTCATATGAGTTAGATGTTCACATAGAAAGGAGAAGTAGCTACTACATATTTTAAAGTTCACCTGAACACATAACAGTACCATCCAGCAGGACTTATAGTCAATGGGTTTCTTGCAGATAAAGTAGTTCATTTGCTGGAACTTGCCGAAGTACTAACCTAACCAATGTGCTTGAGAGTGCAGGTGTTTCTTACATGATACCTGCTATGCAGATTCATTTCTTATTCTGCTCCAGGGAAGATGCTGAAATTGCTGTGCATTCAACAATAGCTGAGGTGCAAATGGAAATTCAGAGACTATTTTTTGTTATCTTAAAAGTCAATTATGGTGCTCTATTGCCACATTTCTAGATCAAAGGCTTAAGGGCAAACTAAAGTAGTAAGTTCATGTATTATATTAAAAATAAAAAATATAAGCGAGAGTAAAAAAATTACTGTTTATTCTGAAAATGTTTCAGAAAGCACGTTCTTCAGTGCACAGAGATTCTGTTTGTGAGGTTGCTTTAAGGAAATTGCATAATCACTAAAGACCAAAGCTTTAAGTCCAGAGATGCAGATGAAACAGGATTTGACTTCAATCCAGTTGCTACTAGAATGCAAGGGCAACATCAGTGCCAGCAACAGCCTAATATGACTAGAATATATCTATTGGAAAATATCTTTCTCTTTTGCTAACGTCAGTTGAAAGCAAAGGTCTATTTGACGTTGTAAATATGTAGTGTATTAACCCTAGGAGCAATCTGATAATCAATAGAGCTGAGAAATTATTGTTTCTGGACTCTAATGCCAACTTTAAGAAGTTATATTTGAGAAGTAATATTTTAAGTAAGTTGATTGAAGTGATGATTCAATTATTATTCTAGAGGAAGTTTCAGATTTACCCTTTTCTCAAAAAGTTCATTCTGTGATGGTGACCGTCAGCTTTGGTTTTGACCTCATCTGAATGTTGAGTTCAAGCTTGGCCTTTCAACCTTGGGCCGATGTATGTGTTTGTAACATTTCTATTAACTCTTGAGCAGATAAAAAAGAATGCTTATAAAATATATGTAGGGTATAAGTAATCAGAATACAAGTAACATCAATTACCTACCACCCAATTTAAGAAAAAGACCAACGTACCATTATTGTTAAGTCCCTTCCGTGTGTGCCCTCCCTTATCCCATCCTTTTCCCCCCAGAGGTATGCACTCTTTCAAACTTTACATTTGTGAGTTCCGTACTTTTCTTTGTAGTTGCATGACATATATATGCTTGCGTCTCTGAACAATATATTTTTAGTTTTGCATGTTTTCAATTTTGTATAAATAGAATCATACTTTTATTTTTCTTTAACTAACTAAATTTTTTAACATTATGTTTCTGAGATTTATCTATGTTATAATGTTTATTTTTACTACAATATAGTATTTCATTGTATGAACATTCTGCAGTTTGTTTATTCATTCTACTCAGTATAAACATGTGTCGTTTCATTTTTTTTACTGTACTCTTACACATAGTGCTTCTATGAACATTTTTACTTCATGTGTATAAATGCATGAATTTAAGAGTTTTCTAGTTGTGTGTTGGGGAGGAAGTTATAGGGAAGCAGTGGGGATAATGATGGAATGGGAGGTTGAAAGTCAAGTTTTATTTTTTCTTCACATGATTATCCAGTTATATCAACCATCTTTCTCTTGTTCCTATCAGTGTAACATCTATAATATACCAAATGCCCATTTACAAATAAGCCCATGTCTAGTCTTCCTATTCTGTTCTATTGGTTTATTTATGTCTTGGGGTATCAATACAATAATAAGTCTTCCAATCCATGAACATGGTATATCTCTCCATTTATTTAGATCTTCCCTAATGACTCCCAATGATGCTTTGTAAGTTTCCTTATCAGAGGTACTGCACATTTTTTCTCCTTGGCTTTGTGAAAATGTTAAAAGCGCTGCTCAGCTTCTCAGCTGCTTCTTCCAGATTGGCCAACATGCCTTTGGCAAAATGCCAGACTTACATTTTTAGATATCTATTTTTTTTTATTTTTTTTTTAGATCTTGGCCCAGTAATTCTATAATCTCTTTTTAGCTTTATGATATTTTAAAGAAAATGATTTTTATAGTTTGCCCAGATATTTTAATTTCCTTTAGCAAGAGAGTTGGCCTGAATTCCCCAGTCTGCTACCACTGGAAAGAAGTCCCAATCTTCTCTGTACTTTTATCCTCAGATCTTTTCATTTTATCTCTTCTTTCCCTCCTTTTTGTTTGATCTCTTCTGCATAGAGCTGCGCTTACTCTTTGCTTCTTTCTTCTGTTTGCTTCAAAGTTCTTTCAGCTTCCTGATGGCTTTTCTTTTTTCCTCTCTCTTTGTATTTTAGTTCAAATTAAAATATGTTTCATGATCAAGAGAAACAGAAATAATCTTCTTGGTGGAAGCTAAGAACACTGGCACATTCCTCAAATCAAAACAACAACAGTCTCATGGGGATTCAGCCCAGATAAGCACATTTACTTATCTGACATATTTGCGTGATCAGGCTAAGACTCACAGAGGAAAACAAAGAGCCTGTGTGGCAGTGTGCAGAGAACCTGGCCCTCAGATTAATTCAGACTTGCCCTTCAGTCTTTCTCTATCACGTGGCGACATGGGCAGATTTAAGAACAGTGATTAGTTGACATAAATTGACCTCTTTCCCTTCTTTTGGTGGGTTAAGAGATCTATATTTTGTCCATCTAAGCTGCACGGCTGCCCTGATGTTCTTTATATTACACAGTGCATAGAAGTGTTCATTTTCTAAAAAATAAAGTTCATTGTCGATCCTTTTCTTGAAGTCTCAATAAGTAAATATTATGAGTCATCAGATGTTTCAGGGCCTTCAAGTTATTTTGAAGTCTAAATTGTCCAGTTTGCTGGATTGGCTGACAGGATCACATTATCTAATTAAGTAAATGTCTGCCCTTTGGTATTTCTTTGGCCGACACTAGGAAAAAGAGTTAGTGTTTTGTGGTAGGAGACTTCCGGGAGAGACAACTGAAGATTAATAACAGGATTTAGGGTGGGGAGGAGGAGAAGGTTTTGAGAGATTAACATTTCAGGAATTGAAAATGAATATAGCCTTTGCCAGAGAGATATATCTCAATTTACACAAAAGATTAATTTATAAAACTTTGTATATGCATTAACTTTTAATAAGCATAATCATACTGGAATTTCCCAAAGGTATCTTAGCACATAAAGAAAACTGGTTGTGAATCCTTTTGTAAAATGAAGATCATTCTTTTTTTGTTTTAAAATACCAAATTTTATTAAAACAAATGGTACATGGACTTCAAATGTCAACTATTAAAATATACTAGCAGTATAAACATACCATTCATTTACTAAGGAGAGGATTTTTCTAAAATAGACCAGGATAAAATGTAGCATATTGTTACCTACTTCAATTCTAACAAATGCATTTTTCTAAAGAATATATTTTAAGCTTAAATTTAAGCAGATTGGGTATTGGGGTTAACTTTTCTCTCTCCCCTTACTGTAGCACTTAGTTTCAAAACTGAGGACTCCTACATTTTGCTTTGTTCACTTGTACAACCTGTACATGTAGTATCATGTACAAATAGCTATATAAGAAACACAGATGTCATTATATTCTTACATAACATTTGACATTTTTTCTAATAATCGACTTACTTCTTTCTTCAACTTCCCTAAGATCACTGGGGAATTTGTACAGTCTTGAGTAAGTAAAATGTAAATTTTAAAGTATAATTCTGTAATTTTTGTAATTCTTGGAAGCTTAGTTCCAAATTCTAACTTGGCATCCAGTGTCTTTTTTGGGTGGTATGTGCCAGCCCAGAAAACCAGCATCTTTTGTCAAGAGCCAAATCGACAGAGATGTGTTCAAATAAATTCCCATCCCTGTTTTAACTAACACTTCAGCAGGAACATGAGTTAATAAACTAATGGAAATAAGAAAGAGGGAATGGTGTGGCTCAAAGAATGGGATAGAAAGAATATTTTATATCTTATTAAGACAGTAGTACTGATGCTTCAGACTGAATGAGAGCTTGCCCTTAAAGTTGACCTTGGAAATTTGAAGCTCTCCAGGAAAGAAAGCATGAGGTCTGGAATCCCACTGTGGTGATATTAACAGATAAAGTTGTGGTCCATCCTGGTGTTTACAAAGAACAGAGATATTCATGATTAATGGCAACTCTCTTTCAGGAGGTCAATTCTCAAGTCTTCTGTTTCCTGGAAGGTCATATTTATCTTAGAGACATTTCATCTTCAAAACACCCTGTCTTGTGTTGTCAATCTGTTAAATGCAGGAGCTTCCATTACAAAGATCCATCAAGAGGAAAAGACAGAGATGATCAGGCAGCCAAGAATAATGCTCATTTACTTATTTTCCCTAAATCCCCAAGCTAAATAAATAGGACAGATCAGAGAAAGAATGTTCTTGTTTTCAACATAAACCGAACTTAGTGGTAGATGATGATTTCTTTTTGGAGATCCTTCAAGGCCAATTCCATTCAGGTTTGTCACATTTGGTTGCATTGTTTACTGTCAAATAGTATCATATAATTTTATAAGCATTGTAAACTCACTTTTGATATGGCCTAACACACCCATGTCTTTGAAGGCAGCATGAAATTCCAGAGAGGAAGGTGTTTCAACTTATAATAGTCAGGACATACAAGAAGAATGCAATTCCTGACTTATGATTAGTGAATCTAACCTCTGAAGTAATTACCTTCCCAGAAGTAATTGCTCCTCTTGGATTTAGTTGAAAACGGGAGGGGTTAAGGCCTTTGTGGTGGTGTCTTTTACTCTCTCAGTGATTAGACAGCACTACTGGGATGTAGCAGGTAAGGGCCAGTGATGTTAAGTACACTGTAAAACATTAGGCTTTCCCACAAACAAGGAATTGTTCTGCCTAAAGTGCAAATAACATTCCTCTTGAGAAAACTGCAGAAAAAGTACAATAAGAACTATAGAAACGCTGGGTACACATACTGCCTCAGGTACCAACCCTCAAAACTTAGTGGATTAAAACAACAATGCTTTATTATTTCTCATGATTCTGTGAGTTGACTGGGCTCAGCTGGGCTGTTCTTCTGCTCCATGATGTGATACAGCTGATGATCTCTGCGCAGTTAGTTGCATCCAGCTAGGAGCTCTCAACTAGAGTTGGAATATTCAACATTTTGAAAAATTCAAGAGTCTGTGTGTGTCTTTTTATTCTGTAGTCTAATCTGACCTTCTTTATAGCATAGTGACTGGTTTCTTGGAGCTTCCAAAAGTGCAAAAATGGAAGCTACGTGGCCTCTTATAGGCTAACCTTAGAAGCCACACATCACCTTTGCCTCATTCTATTGGACAAAACAACTCACAAGGCCAGCCCAGATTCAAAGGGAGGGCAAGCACATGAGAGGAGCAGCAGTCTCATTGCAGCAGGCGAGTGGATGGGAGCCTTGGGAGCAGCATCTTTAGAAATGATCCTTACATCCAATTCTCTGTGAGGTAGGAATTAATTCCATTTTGTAGAAGATGGAACTGAGGCTTTGAGGGGATAAGTGACATGCCCCAAGTGATTTCTTTGCTTAGTAACTGGTGGGGCTCAAAGCCAGGTTGCCTGATCCCAAATCCTTTTGCCCTTTTATTTTATTTTTTATTTTTTTGACTTGTAAGTTATTTCAGGTTAGGCAAAATAAATGGGGCTTGTGAATTCAGTGAATGCTCCCTTTTCAGCAGCTGTCAAATATCTTGTGGTCTTTCTTTCTAAAATGTTATGCAAATTGCCATGGTCTCTGTACTGTGGTGTTCCATGTCCTACTTCCTTGGGGTGTACTCTACGCTTTGAACACTCTCCCCAGTCCCCACCCCCGATCACATTATCATGCTTTCTTCTCTCACCTGCCATCAGCTAATACTGAACCAGAGAGCAGCTAGTGATCTGATTCAAATTGTCACCCAAGTATGGTGACTGCCTGATGTTCCTGCCTGTCCAGCATCCATTTTCCCTTTGGAAATAGAATCCCAATTTTCCCTGGAATCAATTTCTTTCTTCCTTTCATTTCATGTGTTTCAGGTGGCACTGAATACAATTCCTACTCTAGGAGTGGACAGGTGATGGAGGGCTGGCTAATCAGGGGTTTCCATTTTTCTTGTGGTCCTTGATTCATAGATAAGCGCATGACCCCAGCTAGGTGAATAAAGAGCCACTAAAGTTAAATTTAGCTCAGGATCTTGTAGAGGGATATAGAGAACACAGCACTGTCTTTTTTACTGGAGTTTTTGGGAGAATGAGATGTAAGCGCGGAGCTTCTAGGAGCCATCCTGCCCCTACGGGCAGGAGCAGGCAGGAGAGTGAAGCCCCTGGAGGAAGATAGAGGGGGAGGGAGGTGAAGGTGACGCTGGTCATGATCACATCATATGAGGCTCAGGAAAGGGCCAAAGCCAAAGCTGTGTCTGGACTTTTTTAGGATGTTAGCAAATAAATTCCTTTATTTATTTATTTTTTTGGCTTCGACTGGTTCTACAGAGTTTCCCATCAAATATAACCAAAATAACCCTGACTGATAGAGTATTCATGATCTTAAAAACAAAAATAATCCACACTCCCCCCACAATAAATATGGCCATGGAAAGGAAACAATTTAGGAATTCAATGGTGATTCAAACAACAGCATAAGGATGAAATTCCAGGAAAGTACAAGGTTTGGGTGTGAGACTGGGAATTCTATTTGCAAGAAACAAAATAGCAACAAGAGTAACCACATTGTATTCCTTAGCCAGCTGACATTGTAGTTATACATTTTGTTTCTGAATGCATGATCTTAGTTCATGTTCCTGTATATAGTGAATGCTAAAACAATGGCCCATTAATCCCAGTCCAGGAGATTTCTGTCAGAAAAGAGAATTCTGTCAGAAAAAGGAATTCTGTCAGTAAAGAGGAGAATTCTGTCAGAAAAGAAGAGAATTGTGTCAGAAAAGGGGAGAATTCTATCAGTAAAGAGGAGAATTCTGTCAGAAAAGAGGAGAATTCTGTCCAAAAAGAGGAGAAATCTGTCAGAAAATGGATGAATTCTGTCAGAAAAGGGGAGAATTCTGTCAGAAAAGAGTAGAATTCTGTCAGAAAAGGGAAGAATTCTGTCAGAAGAATAGAATTCTGTCAGTAAAGAGGAGAATTCTGTCAGAAAAGGGATGAATTCTGTCAGAAAAAAAAGAATTCTGTCAGAAAAGGGAGAATTCTGTCGGTAAAGAGAATTCTGTCAGAAAAGGGATGAATTCTGTCAGAAAAAGGGAGAATTCTGTCAGCAGAGTAGAATGCTGTGAGAAAAGGGAGAATTCTGTCAGAAAAGAAGAGAATTCTGTCAGAAAGGAAGAGGATTCTCTCAGAAAAGGGAAGAATTCTGTCAGAAAAGGGAGAATTCTGTCAGAAAAGGGATGAATTCTGTCAGAAAAGGGAGAATTCTGTCAGAAAAGAGAGAATTCTGTCAGAAAAGGGAGAATTCTGTCAGAAAAGGGAGAATTCTGTCAGAAAATAAGAAAATTGTGTCAGAAAAGAATTGTGTCAGAAAACGGAGAATTCTGTCAGAAAGGGGATGAATTCTGTCAGAAAAGAAGAGAATTCTGTCAGAAAAGGGCGAATTCTGTCAGAAAAGGGTGAATTCTGTCAGAAGAGAATTCTGTCAGAAAAGGGAGAATTCTGTCAGAAAAGGGATAATTCTGTCAGAAAATAAGAAAATTGTGTCAGAAAAGGAGTGAATTCTTCAGAAAAGAGAATTCTGTCAGAAGAGTAGAATTCTGTCAGAAAAGGGAGAATTCTGTCAGAAAAGAGTAGAATTCTGGCAGTAAAGAAGAGAATTCTGTCAGAAAAGGGATGAATTCTGTCAGAAAAGAACATAATTCTTTCAGAAAAGGGAGAATTCTGTCAGAAAAGGGGAGAATCCTGTTAGAAAAGAAGAGAATTCTGTCAGAAAAAGGATGAATTCTGTCAGAAAAGGAGAGAATTCTGTCAGAAATGGGATGAATTCTGTCAGAAAGAAGAGAATTCTGTCAGAAAATGGGAGAATTCTGTCAGAAAAGGGAAGAATTATGTCAGCAAAGGGATGACTTCTGTCAGGAGAGAATTCTGTCAGAAGAGTAGAATTCTGTCAGAAAGGGGATGAATTCTGTCAGAAGAGTAGAATTCTGTCAGAAAGGGGATGAATTCTGTCAGAAGAGTAGAATTCTGTCAGAAAAGGGATGAATTCTGTCAGAAAAGAAGAGAATTCTGTCAGAAAAGAGAATTCTGTCAGAAAAGGGGAGAATTCTGTCAGAAGAATAGAATTCTGTGGGAAAAGGGAAGAATTCTGTCAGAAATGGGGAGAATTTTGTCAGAAATGGGGAGAATTCTGTCAGAAAAGGAGAGATTTCTGTCAGAAAAGAAGAGAATTCTGTCAGAAAAGGGAGAATTGTGTCAGAAAAAAGAGAATTCTGTCAGAAAAGAGAGAATTCTGTCAGAAAAGGAGAGAATTCTGTCAGAAAAGGGAGAATTCTGTCAGAAAAGAGATGAATTCTGTCAGAAGAGCATTCTGTCAGAAAAGGGGAGAATTCTGTCAGTAAAGAGGAGAAATCTGTCAGAAAAGGGAAGAATTCTGTCAGAAGAGTAGATTTCTGTCAGAAAAGGGGTGAATTCTGTCAGAAAAGGAGAGAATCTGTCAGAAGAGTAGAATTCTGTCAGAAAAGAAATGAATTCTGTCAGAAAAGGGAAGAATTCTGTCAGAAAAGAGGAGAATTCTGTCATAAAAGAAGAGAATTCTGTCAAGAAAGAGAATACTGTCAGAAAAGAGAATTCTCTCAGTAAAGAGGATAATTCTGTCCAAAGAGAGGAGAATTCTGTCAAAAAAGCGGAGAATTCTGTCAGAAAAGGGGAGAATTCTGTCAAGAAAGAGGAAAATTGTGTCAGAAAAGAGGAGATTTCTGTGAGAAAAGAGAAGTGCACGGAAGTGATGTCTATTTTCTGCTATTTTGTGTTTACCTCTGATTGTGAAAGGATAGAGGAGAGACTTGCTTATTCATTTTTCCTTTCTTATTAGTCCTATCAATTTTGGAGGCTCCCTTGTTATATGCTGTTAGTTGATTTCTTTGCTTCGCTACCTAAGTCTGAGGTCTCAGTGTTCACTTGGATCATTCAGTACCCAATATCTGGAAGTAAAATTCATCCAACAAAAACATTTCTTGCTGTTTTATTTTGTGAGTTTGTGTTAGGTAGAAGCTGAGTCCCACCTAAGCCACGGAGGCCTGGCAAACTCTTGCAGATCCCTTTTCCTGTCCTCTGTGACCTTTAGGGAAGGTAGAGTTGCAGCATGGGTTGTTAGCTCCCATGTCACGCTGAAGTGGGGGAACACGCTGGTGTCATTTTTCAGGATCCCACGGTGGTTGGCAGAGTGAGCCCCTGCCCCCAAGATGTCTACATTCCCAGTCCCTGGAAATGGGAAGATGCTATGCTGCATGGGCAAGGGGATTAAGGTTGCAGATGGAATTAGGATCACTAATCAGCTGCCCTTGACAGAGGGAGACTCTCCCTGATGCTGTGAGTGGGCCCATCGTGATCACAAGAGTCCTTAAAACTGGAAGGGAAGCAGAAAAGGAGGTTGCAGTGATGTGGGTGAGAAGGACTCGAGTCGCCACTGCTGGCTGTGAAGATGGAGAATGGGGCCCCACGAGTCGAGGAGCCGGCAAAGGCGACGGAGGGACTGTCCTCCAGAGCCTGCCTGGATGAACACAGTCCTGCCAGCTCTCTGATTTTAGCCCAGGGAGGCCTCACCTACAGAATTGTCACTAGGCTTCCAGTCTTCAGAATTGTAAGATAATAAATTTATGTTGTTTTAAGCCACTAAATTTGCGATAATCTGTTAGGACAGCAATAGGAAATGAACACACCTTTCCTTGCAAGTTGAGTCAGAGAGTCACAGAGTTGAACGGATTTTAAGAGGCTTCAGCCCAATCTTAATTCCCCGTACATGCATCCCCTCTGCTGCGTGTTTCCAGGCTGCAGGAACATGTCAATGGCGGGATCTGCCCATGTCCAGAGGTGGCCCGTTCCGTTCATCTGTCAGCAGTGAGCCTCCCTGTAGCATCACTTCTTTAGTTCTGGTTTTGTTTTCCAGAGCTGCACAGAAAATTTCTGAATATCTTGTGCATAAAATATAGTGTTTTAGGTATTTGAAGATTCAACCTTGATCACTTGAGCGTGACTATCCTCACGCTCTCCTCGAAGGTCCCACGGCACACACGCCTGGTGGCTGACGCCGCACCGCTCGCTGCGGGTGTGGCTTGGTCCACAGGCAGCCTGCAGAGACCTAACGGTCCCCGCCTTCCTGGACTCCCACCCATGTGCTGCATTCCCTTGTCAGGAGCGTCTGCCACGGTGCCTGACCTGTGCTCAGCAGCTCTCCCCACGATACAGACTCCCCTTCGTAAACTCCATGGCTCCGAGTCAGGGGTCCTCAAACTTTGTGAACAGGGCCAGGTCACTGTCCCCCCCCCCCACCGTCAGAGGGCCATTGGAGAGTGCGGCGCACATTCCACACATGCGCACTGTGGGCCCCGGATGAGTTGGCTGCTATGCAGGACAGGCAGCTGCGGCAAAAACACCCAGCAGGCTGGATGAATGTCCTGGGGGCCCGCACGTGGTCATGGGCTGTAGTTTGAGGACGTCTGCTCTGAGGGCTCAGCCTTGCACCTGATAGATGCGTAATAACAGTGCTTATTCTTGAAACATGCTATGGCTTTCATATCCTTTGTCTTCCTGGTCTGTTTTCTCCCATGACCTGGCCTGGGGGTGAAGTGGGAGAGGAGATAAAACTGATTCTGCAACACAGAGGACAGAGCATGTGTTGTGTTGTCAGACCTGGGTTCGAATCCTGCCTTTACTTTCTCCTGGCTCTGGTTTGTGGGCGAGTTTCTTAGGGTCACATGGACCTCAGTTTCCTCATCTGGAAAATGGTGAATGGTGAAGAATAATTCTTATTTACAGGGTTGTGGGAAGGATTAAATGAGGTTGCCTATGCAATATGCAAAACACAACTCTTGGCACAATTTAGTGTTCTTTTCTTCTGCTTCTCCCATTTTGTTCCTCCTTTACCTTCTACAATTAGAGAACAATAAAAGCTTGAGCTGCAAGCTCAGTTTCCGAGTGTTCAGGATGCTCAGGGCTGGAGTAATAGCAGACTTCGAGCAGTTGCCAGGGCTTGGACCAAACCTTAAAGGCCAGGTGGGAGTGGGTTGAATAACAGGGATATCTAGGAAAGTTCTGTGCTCTGACTTTGAAAGTGATACTCATTTTTAAGCCTCCTGATGATAAAGAAGAGCTGCTAGTCTTCCGGGGAGGAAGGAACATTCTGTTTACAACTCATTAGTTTTGAAATCTAGTTTAAAGTGGGCAGGACGGGGCTTGACTGCTGTCTGAGACTGATGAGGAACAAAAAGGCTGATGTCTAATTTGCCTCAGGCCTGGCCAGGGGCTTAATCGAGTCTGTGCAAACCAGAAGAGTTCATTTTTTTTTTTTTTTTTTTTGAGACAGAGTCTCGCTTTGTTGCCCAGGCTAGAGTGAGTGCCATGGCGTCAGCCTAGCTCACAGCAACCTCAAACTCCTGGGCTCCAGCGATCCTTCTGCCTCAGCCTCCCGAGTAGCTGGGACTACAGGCATGCGCCACCATGCCCAGCTAATTTTTTACATATATATATCAGTTGGCCAATTAATTTCTTTCTAT
This sequence comes from Microcebus murinus, assembly GCF_040939455.1. Lineage (NCBI taxonomy): Eukaryota > Metazoa > Chordata > Mammalia > Primates > Cheirogaleidae > Microcebus > Microcebus murinus. The sequence goes on from NC_134129.1 coordinate 1,912,816, forward strand.
TTGTAGTAGAGATGGGGTCTCGCTCTTGCTCAGGCTGGTTTCGAACTCCTGACCTTGAGCAATCCGCCCGCCTCGGCCTCCCAAGAGCTAGGATTACAGGCGTGAGCCACCGCGCCCGGCCTCAGAAGAGTTCATTTTAAAAATTTCCTTAGGGCAGTTAAAAATAATGAACTTAGCAGGTTTGGTTTGGGTAATTAAGACCAAGTCACCAATCATACCACCACCAGGATGGTGGGGATTCAGACCAGGGAATACTCAGAACGCCCAGGAAAAGTGGGTTCTGGGAAGCGTTGAGACTCTGTCTGGCTATCAAAGTGTAGTTTCTGACTAAGTTCTCCCAGAATTCATGCATTTTATATGGCTTGGCAAGCAATTATTTTATTTTTTTGTGTGGAATTGTAATCTGGGATGTTATTTTGGAAGGCACGCCAGTAGCTATTCTTTGTTCAACTCAGCCTCCGCTGGTTTTATTTTTAACCCTCTCTTGATTATTTCTAAACTCCTTAATCATGAAATCTCATTTTCTTTTATTAGGAGGGATTTATTCACAGGGCTAATCCAGACCTACACGGCATCCTTTAATATGTATTACTGAATGCTGAAATGGTCCTGCACACATTAACAAATGCTTTCTTATACAAGACACACAAAATATATGGAAAACAGAGAAAGTCATGCCTGAGTCCATCATGAAACACATTGTCATGGTTTTATAAATGCTGAAGAAAGTCTTTCGAACATAACAGTGACAGCAACAGCACTAGGACTGACAGCAAAGACCTCTTGCTAGGTGCCAGGTGGTCTGTTCAGCGCTAAAGATCAAACAATGAACAATCTAGGCAAGGTGTCTCTTTTTATGAAATTATGTTCCAGTGTGGGAGACTGTCTCTTCTAGTACCATCAGAAAAATAGATAAATAATTATAAATTATATAAATATTGTGATGAAGGCAAAAAAAGAGTTTGAGATTAATGGGCTGTGATGGGGGCTGCCTAGTGTTAATAGGGTTTCTGACAAAGGCTTCCCTGAACGTTAACATTTAGGCTAACCCTACAGAGGAGAAGGAGTTTGTATTTTACCGTGTGGGTAGCAGTGACTTCAGGGCAGAGACACTGGCATGTCTAAAGGCCAAGGCGGGAAAGGACCTGGCACCTTCCGCAAAGTGAGTGAAGGCGGAGGAGGCTGGAGCACCTGGAGGGAGGAGGGAACAAATGAGGCTGGAGAGGCTTCGTAGGTCAGTGCTATTTGCACTGACTCTGCCCCTAAAACCAATGCCACTCGCCTCCTCCTACCCCTCTGTGGCTTCCAAATTCTCTCAACCCCTGCCACGCAGAGGGAATGAAAGAATCGGCCTGTGCAGGTCCTGTCAGCCTGCCTGGCTTTCGTCTCTGCCAGCGAGGGTTGAGGCTGTGCTAAACTCAGTCTCATCTCAAAATCTCGCCCCAATCTTGACGTCTGGTAGTGGGAGTTTAAGGAGGAATTGCTCAGGACTTTGGGACTCAGTGTCATACTGTATCCATTAATGTTCTAGTTCTGGTTTTGTGCCTGTTCTGGTAAGTAGCTTCTGCCTTCTCTTGAAGATCGTTGACTCAATCATTCATTCAATTCATTTATTCAGTTAGATGGAGCGGCCTACGACAGACAGGCACCGTCTCGGCCCTGGAGTGTGAAGGGAAATGGGTGGCCTCTCCTCTGGGTGTCCCCAGGGTGGTGGGGAGGCAGGCAGTGGCGGGGCACCTCGGGGACGGGGAGCTCAGGGCTTCAGGGGCTTCCGGGAAGAGGGGAGAGACAAGCCTCCGGACACAGGAGGCAGGACGAGAGGAGCAGGGAGAAGTTCCTCCCTTGAAAGGGGAGAACCTTCTAGGCAGAAAGGCTGCAGGAGCCGAGGAGGCAGAGGCAGCCTGGTGTGACTGAGGAACTCTGAGCGCGATTGGAGCCTCGACACATCTGTCACCCTGGGATTTGCTCGTCCCAGGCGTCTGCAGGGCACTGAGCTCAGGTCCTCCTACCTGTGCCCAGGTCCCTCACGCAGACCTGCTGGTCTTCTCAGCCCGCGTTGTGATGTTTTGCCCATTTCTTAGGGCTGTCGTGACCCTGCGCAATTCGGGCAGAGCTGTCCTCTGTCGCAGTCTCCCTGATCCGACTCTCGCGTCCCCCTGCACTTGGGGGAACCTCCTGACTCCTGGGGGTTCCTTCCTCCGCCTGCGGCTTCTCGGTCACCGGCGGTGGCGCAGAGGAGCCTTGGCCGCGGGCTTGCCGCAGAGGCCTGTCTCGGTCGCCGTGGGAAGGGCGCGGCTCGCAGCCCTGCCCTCCGCTGCCTCTGTCCCTGCGCAGGGCGAGTGACAGGTCAGACGCGAGACAGGTGAGGAGGACACGGCACTTTGACGGCGCTCCGCCCACCTCGAGTTAAGACAAGGACCAAAGCTTAGGATTTCTGATTGCAAATTAAATGCCTTCTGGAATGCTCTGTACTGGGGGCGCACACTTCTCGAGGGAACGACTGCCTCCGTGCCGCTCACCTGAAGCTGCCTTGTCCTGGTTTGTCTTTTAAGAGATGGGGGCTTGCTATGCTGACCAGGTTGCACTTGAACTCCTGGGCTCAAATGACCCCCTGCATCAGCCTTCCAAGCAGCTGGGACTACAGGTGCCACCACGCCCGGCCCTGAGCCGCGTCCTCCGCGCGTTTCTCGGAAGCTGTCCTCTCGGGGGCAGTCCGCGCACGCGCGAGCCGTGTGATGCTGTTCTGTCCCCGCTTACGATGCTTGGAGTTATCTATGTGTGTGCATGCGCACACCCACACTCGTGCACACATGTGCACACACGCACACAAACACACGTGCACAAGCACACGCACGCACACGCACATGAGCACACGCGTACACACGCGCACACGCACGCACAAAAGCGCACACATCCGCGCACGCACCCACATGAGCACATGCGCACACGAACACACATGCACACACGCACACCCATCCTCGTGCACACACGCGTACACATGTGTACACGCACACAGCACACACGTACACACGCTCACACAAGCGCACACGCACGCACATGAGCGCACGCACGCACACACGCACATGCACACACACATGAATGCAAACACACGCACACACGTGCACACGCGCACACCCACACCATGCACACACAGGCGCACACGCACACATGTACATGCGCGCTCATGCACATGCACACATGTACGCACACGCACACACACATACATGCACTCACACACATGTGCACACACGCACATATGCACACACACGCACTCATGCACACATGCAGACACACGTGTACACACACATGCGTGCACACACACATGCACGCGAACACACACGTGCGCACACACAGACACACACATGCACACACACCCCAGTATATTTTAGGGAACTCTGAATAAGAAAATCCAGAAATCATCTCATTTCAGAGATGCTGGCTTTTGTCACAAAGCCCGAGCCCTGAGACACAAAGTCACTGATGCCATCGCAGAGGAGGGCCAGCAACGCGGGCACGTCTGCCACACCCAGGCTGCTCTAGGGCTCAGGAGGAGTCTTTTGGTTTGTATTTTGCAGGGGAAATGCAGCAGTTTCCATGATGTTGAAAATATGCTAAACTCGTTCCTGGGCCGACTGCGATTTGAGTGGATCTGACTGGCCCAGCTTCTTGCAAATTCTTATCAGCAGGACAGCAAGGACATACTCAGGGTCTTCCTTCGCCTTTCTCAATTTTGCCTCAAGTGCCTGACTTATACTGAAAGAAGAGAAAATCTGGCCTAACTGGGGTATCAGAGAGAAGAATGAAATAGAGTTTTTGGCTCTCAAGGCCGTTTCAGTTTGTAATTTTGTGAAATTAGAGACAGATGGGTGGTGTCTGCATGTTGTGTGGGAAACTGTCCTACATTCTGGCCGACGCCGGGAGTTTTGGAAGAGGACACAGAGGAGAAAGAGAGCGATTTGGACAAGGCAGAGTCTATGCTGTGGCAAAGATAGCGTCAAATCTGCAAATGTTAATTCTAGGCAAGTCTTATTCTTAGCCTTTCTTTCCCTTTTTTTAGTTTTCACAGTATTAAGCATATTTAAACTGGTTGCTAATGGAAGTCATCTGGTTTGTCTTTTGCTGTAAAATGTCAGTTTTATCATCTGCCCCGGGCAGTGGGAAGCACCACTGGTGGTCCAGTCCCCACTTGTATTTACGGCAGATCAGAAGTAATTTTGAGCTGATCAAAGTTACTCCAAAGACTCAAGTGGTGGAGTGTGTAGGGGGCGCTGGGTGGGACGGGGCTGGTGTGGAAAGAGTTGCGGGTTGGAGGAGAATAGGGGTTGCATCACCCAGTGTATCTCTCTACGAATTATCGGATCCCTAGGGGTATCCCGAGACTTCTGTGATCCGGAGCGGCCAGCAGCGGTCCGGGGTGGCTGGGACGCTGGCCTGCCCTCAAGTCCCAGCGCCCCTCCCTGGTGCCCACAGCTCGCCGGGCGCAGGGAGGTGGGCGGGGGCGGGAGAGCGTGAGCTGCGGCAGCCGCCGTCCCCAGGAGGGCTGCCCAGGATTTTCCTGCTCGCCATTGTAACTTTCATGGGGGTCATTTATTTTGCTTTGTGACTTTTTAAGAACTGGCACTAAAAGAAAAACAAGAGGCTTTCCAGGGACAGCTTCTTCCACAGCTCAGCAGCACCACACACGTCCCGGGGAAGTGAAGGATTAAAGGGGATGAGAGAAATTGGCGGGACATTTAGTAGTTGTGCGCCAAGCTGCGCAGGGCGCAGCAGAGCAGCAGCGTGTGGACGCCTTCCTGGGAGGCTGCCAGTCGCCTCGCTGCAGAATTATGGGGGTGAAAATGGTCTGAGAAGTGAGCAACACACTCAGGATAGAGAGTGGGCTGTTGGGAGAAATGACCCCTGACACTCACAGCAAACTTCTGGCTTTTTATTGCAGATCGTTCTTCAGAGAGAGGCCAGCCTGTTCTAGAAAAACTGCTGCGGAGCGACGCCTCAGAGTTGCTGTGACCCTGTCTTGGCAGAACAGATGGGCACTGCTGACCTGGAAAGGTAAATATCGTTGCTCCTTAAATTAGGAGAACTGAAAATATCAATTTAATTTTTTTTTAACTTAAGAGGCTAGAGGAGTAGAAGGCAGCAAAGCTGTGCACCGTGATTTTCTCCCTTACGTATTTAGCTTTCTAAGTATGTTTCTCTCAGCCTAAGATGAAGATGAACTTGTCTTGTCAAAGCACAGCTATTTGGATGGAGAGAAAGCAGTCTGGGGGCTCCACGGGTGATGGAAAGGAGACGTTTTTGGACAAAAGCTTTAATTTTGCTGTAGAGATCCCACAACACGGAAAATCCACAGGCAGAGGATCTGAGCATGCTAGGCAGTGGGTGGAGCAAACCAGGGGTGGCCACAGGGAGTGTGGAGAAGGTGACATAGACCTCTAGAGCCAGGACTAGAGCTGGTACCGGAATGTGCCCAGACTAAGATCCAACTATTTTGAATGGTTTACTCTTTATTCACCACGGAAGATAACAGGAGATTTAGTCCCAAAATTCCTAAAGAAGTTTTGTTCTGTAGAGTCATTCAATGCCATCCATGGTCTGCAAGTAGCTGCTTTAACTAAGGGTTCTCATGGGAGTCTAGACATTATTTTAGCTTTGGGGAATGTGAATTCCAAGACTCACCAGATAGGAAAAAAAGAGGAATCTGAATAATCTGATTGAATAAGAAATTAGGTTGCAGAACTGAGCCCTTAGGCCCTGACTGTTAATAGTCTCAGCTATGAGGAGGGCAAGGGTGAACTTTCTAAAGTCTCCAAAATGTTGTATAGTATTGAAATTAAGAGCTAGGAGCAAGCAACTGACTGCATTTCCTAAACGTGAGTGGTCCCTCCTCAGTCTCTTAGGTAAAACACTCTTTATTTCAAGATGCCGTCTTCTTACATATTTTTGATTATATTTTTTAGAATTCTTTTGAGCTCAAACATTCTGTCGTGCCCAAAGGAACCTCCATGATGGAATTAGTTTCAGAACACAAAGTCGAAAATGAGTTCTAGATTTAAAATGGGAATACGTTTAGCAGCTAAAGCTATATGTGCAGCTTCACCCCATTTGAACACTTTTTCTTCCTAGTCTCTCCTTTAAAGGCAAGCTCTTAAGATAAGGCATTTCCATAAATTTGAAGGCATTTCGAAATGCCTTCAAATTGAAAGTCTCGTTAGAATCCTAATAGGTACAACAATAATACCAACTTTCAGATTAAGTAGTGACCCCAAACTCTAAACTATAGTCTTTGTTGCTGGGAAATCATCTCACGCCCATAACTCAATGATTTGGGAAAACCAATAAAAATCCAATGAAACCACTGCTATGTAGTTCAGCTAACTTTAATATTTGCCTTAGAATTGGATAACCCACAAAATCTATTTACTGTATCTCTAGTTGAATGAAAAATGCAATCATAAAGAAGATTTATTCATTAGGAATTTTATTCAGATGCATTTCAAAATTGAATGTCTTAGAAGTGGGATTTGGGTTAAGAAAGAAGATGATAAACATTTCAGAGTTATCATTTAAAAAATTGTAAAGCTCGTTGCATACACACATCAATGTAACATTTGAACAAATATATGGGGGGGAGGTGGAAGACAGAGAGACAGAGAGAGGGAGGGGAAGAGAGGGAGAGAGAGAGAGATTACAGACTAGAAAGGAAGTGAGACAGGAGCACCACAGGTAGCAGGTATGTGCAGGTGCACATTTAATTGCAGATTTTCTGATCTATATTCTTGGTTCTATCAAATCAATCAGGCAAACATTCCTTTAGCCCCCCTGGGCTCAGTGACTTTAGGATGCATCTGGAGAGCTTGTAGGAGATTTGCCCTGTCCCCACTGGTCTTTGGCATATTACTTTGGATGATTTTCCTTAATCCTTCTCCTTGGTGATTCTGCCAGGTGCCACATCATGCGTCTGTGCTGACACTCTGCCTGCTCTGTTGTCGGGGACCCTGAGGCCTGATGAGGCAGAGTAATTGTCACTGATCTCATATCTTGTCCTCAGAGAAGCAATGCCATAAACAAGCCTCATATTTAAAATACTGCAGTAAGTGTTTCTGCCAAGTGATGTACTCAGAGTTTCAGTATGAGTGGCTTTGCAAGTGGTGGGGATTAAGGGAGAGTTTGATGTACTCAGCAAAGACACAGGCATTGAAAGTTGGGTGGTTTTTCAGGGGTACAGGGGATGGTGTTCAGATAGGAAGAAACATAGGGAAAAACAGAGTGGTCAAAATTTTTGCTATAGTAAAAGGTCATTTTCTGCTCAACAATTGTACAATTTTGTTTTGAGAACACCTCTAAACTCACGTCCAGTGCTTGAACTGCCCGCGAAACAGGTCCTCGGTGCACTGGTGCCAGTCTTAGGGGAGGGCTCCAAACGCCTCGCCTGACCAGTTTCCATCACTTGCGCGGTCTGGTGGGACAGAACGCTCGCACACGGGCTACACGAAGCAGGTTCATTCCTCATCGACAGACAGCAAGGACAACGGGCGCCTAGGGTTCATGGAGAGCTGGTCCCCCAAGTCTCAGGAAAGCTGCCCAGGGCAGATGGAGTCCTGTGTGCCCAGTCGCACCGCAGCTCAGAGACCCTGAAAAGCAGCCTGGCCTGGGTTTCACACCGCAGGGGTCAGACTCACTCGATGAAGTGTGGTAGGTCGTCCTGTTCTAGGAGGGACAGGAGCAGAGCCCAGGCTGTGCCAGAGAGTCCCTGCTCGTGGCAGGGTGCCGCATCCCCACACAGCCCGCAGTGACTCTCGACAACAGGAAGTCAGGAAGAGGGAGAGCCGGGTCAGTCCAAGGCCACCCAGACACCTGTTCTGTACCCCTGCTTCTAAAGAACAAGAATACTCCTTAGACCAAAAAGCTAAAAAACAAAGACGAAATACCATACCTAAAAATCAGAAGTCGTGTTTTTTCTTTTTTTAAATGAAACTGAAAATCTGGTTTCCTTGAAAGACTGAGCAGGACAGTGGTTGCAGGTAGATTCTGAGCAGTGCTTCTGAACACGGCATCCTTTTCCTGAGACAATTCAGCAGCACAAAGTATTGAATTTCTGTAGTTTTTTCTCCTGAATTACTGAAGAAAAGTAAATTTTAACCATTTGCATCGTACTGGCCTAGATCTCCACACATGACCACCCGCTGCTGTTTATTATTACTTATGGTAATTTCCCCCCCTTAAAGTGTGTTGGGCATTATAGCAACGTTGGTGTCTTGATTTTATTGATTTGGAATGCTACCTCGGTCTGCTTGAACTGCTTTTCTTTGATTTGTTTTTCAAGTTTCATGTGTGTATTTAAGAATTCTGTTTGCTTCCTGAAAAATGTGAATGGAGCAAGATTTCCACTACTACCCAGTACTGGTTAGGTCTTATGAGATCAGTTTGTGGATTTGATTGTAAACAGGGTTTAAGAGGGTCACATGAGAAACATGCCTGGCATGTCTTGCCTGGCTCTATGATCTCCACCCTCCCCTTCGTCCCGCCCAGCTATGCCTGTGCACGCGGACGCCTGTGTGCTGTCCGGCCCAGCCACGCCTGTGCACACACGGACGCCTGTGTGCCGTCGGGCCCAGCTACGCCTGTGCACACGGACGCCTGTGTGCCGCCGGGCCCAGCTACGCCTGTGCACACGCAGACGCCTGTGTGCTGTCGGGCCCAGCTACTCCTGTGCACGCGGACGCCTGTGTGCCGTCGGGCCCAGCTACACCTATGCACACATGGACACCTGTGTGTCGCCAGGCCCAGCTCCACCTGTGCACACGTGGACACCTGTGTGCCGTCGGGCTCAGCTACGCCTGTGCACACGTGGACGCCTGTGTGCCGTCGGGCCCAGCTACGCCTGTGCACATGCAGACGCCTGTGTGCCGTCAGGCCCAGCTCCACCTGTGCACGAGGACGCCTGTGTGCCCTCGGGCCCAGCTCCACCTGTGCACACTCGGACGCCTGTGTGCCGCCGGGCCCAGCTACGCCTGTGCACATGCAGACGCCTGTGTGCCGTCGGGCCCAGCTCCACCTGTGCACACGCAGACGCCTGTGTGTCGCCGGGCCCAGCTCCACCTGTGCACACGCAGACGCCTGTGTGCCGTCGGGTCCAGCTCCACCTGTGCACACGCGGACGCCTGTGTGCCATCGGGCCCAGCTCCACCTGTGCACGAGGACGCCTGTGTGCCGCCGGGCCCAGCTACACCTGTGCACGAGGACGCCTGTGTGCCGCCGGGCCCAGCTACACCTGTGCACACTCGGACGCCTGTGTGCCGTCGGGCCCAGCTACGCCTGTGCACACTCGGACGCCTGTGTGTCACCGGGCCCAGCTCCACCTGTGCACATGCGGACGCCTGTGTGCCGCCGGGCCCAGCTCCACCTGTGCACACGCAGACGCCTGTGTGCCGCCGGGCCCAGCTCCACCTGTGCACGAGGACGCCTGTGTGCCGCCGGGCCCAGCTCCACCTGTGCACGAGGACGCCTGTGTGCCGCCGGGCCCAGCTCCACCTGTGCACACGCAGACGCCTGTGTGCCGCCGGGCCCAGCTCTCTGCACACGGGAGCGCTCAGTTAATTTTTGCCTTACTCCTTGTGACCTCCCACTGTCTCAAAATGCTTGATCTGTTTGTAAACTGTACTAAGCCACTTGGTATCCCCAGGAAGAAAATGCTGTTCTCAGTCGCTGATCTGCTTGAATCTCATCTCATGATCTCGTAATATCTGAACCAATGATAGAGAAAGAGGCTAGACAGGGCTTCTGAACCTTGGCACTACTGGCATTTTGGGCTGGATGGTTCTTTGTTGCAGGAGACTGTCTTGTGCATAGCAAGGTGTTTAGCAACATCCCAGGCCTCTACCCAGTAGATGCCAGTAACAACCTGCAGTCATGCCGAACAAAATGTTTCCGGATGTTGCCAAATGTTCATAGGGAAGAAAGTCAAGCCCCAGTCAAGAACTACTGGGCTAAAAAAAAAATCAGTCGTTTTGTGGAACACGTCTTCCTCCTGCAGAAGCAGCCCCAGGGAACACTTCTTGTTCTATCTACAGAGCACTCTCTCTCTACCATCTAGAGCGCCTCTTGCTACCTGGTAGGAGTCAGGGAATACTCACTGACCACAGCACGAAGAGGACAGAATAGCGCGTATCATGACAGTGACCTGTTAGCTTCTATTTCCTGGCATAAAGCAGATGCTTAATTAATACAGTTTTTCAATGACTATAGGATGGGTGAATGAATGGTTTTCCCACTCAAGATGTTAGGTCTTGCTGGGCGCGGTGGCTCATGCCTGTAATCCTAGCACTCTGGGAGGCCGAGGCGGGTGGATTGCTCAAGGTCAGGAGTTCAAAACCAGCCTGAGCGAGACCCCGTCTCTACCATAAAAATAGAAAGAAATTAATTGGCCAACTAATATATATATATATATATATATATATATATATATATATATATATATATATAAATCAGCCGGGCATGGTGGCTCGTGCCTGTAGTCCCAGCTACTTGGGAGGCTGAGGCAGGAGGATCGCTTGAGCCCAGGAGTTTGAGGTTGCTGTGAGCTAGGCTGATGCCACGGCACTCACTCTAGCCTAGGCAAGAAAGTGAGACTCTGTCTCAAAAAAAAAAAAAAAAAAAAAAGATGTTAGGTCTTGATAGGAAGGTAGATTTGAGCTTGGGCATGTCAATAATTCAATGGTTCTTCCAGTTGGGGTGTCACCTCTCACCCCCTTTGGAAATGTGCAGGTGCTGTGGCAGGACGTTGTTTGCTGTGTCCCTGCCAGGGCTGCCGTGAGCAGTGTCTCAGTGGCCCTCAATCCCCTGCAGCTCTGTACCTCTTTCCTAATGACCCATGTTCACTCTTCAAGCTCCTTGCCTCTCCCATGTCACTCATGCACAGATAAAGGCAGTTTTGTGCAAACTGTGGTATGTGAACCATTATTGGATTCTCAAATCTTTTTTATCTATTTATTTATTTTTGAGACAGGGTCTCAGTCTGTTGCCCAGGGAGAGTGCGGTGGCGTCATCATTTAATAGCTCACAGCAACCTCAAACTCCTGGCCTCAAGTGATTCTCCAGCCTCAGCCTTCCAAAGTGTTAGGATTATAGGCATGAGCCATTGTGCCCGGCCCAGATTCTCAAACCTTGATTTGGTAGGTCACAGATATAGGGCTAGGATTGCGGGCTCATGCTTGTAATCCTAGCACTTTGGGAGACTGAGGTGGGAGGATCGCTTGAGGTCAGGAGTTTAAGACCAGCCTGAGCAAAAAAGCAAGACCCCATCTCTACAAACAAACAAACAAACAAATCCCCAAAGCCACGAAACTAGCTAGATGTAGTGGCGCATGCCTGTAGTCCCAGCTACTCGGGAGGCTGAGGCAGGAGGATCGCTTAAGGCCAGGAGTTTGAGGTTGCTGTGAGCTATGATCACATCACTGCACTCTAGCCTGGGCAACAGAAAGAGACCCTGTCTCAAAAAAATTAAACAACAACAACAACAGCAAAACAGAAATAGGATAAAATAGAAGGGAAAGTATTAGAGTACATTACACATTGCCACGGGAAGTACTGTCTTTTAAAATTTTTGTTTCAGTTATCTTGTGTTTGTTTATGTCCTAGGTTGTAAGGTTAAAAATATTTTTTCTTGTGGGCTCTTCTCAGAATAGTTCGCAAGTCACCTACCAGTGGAGTTGCCCGAGGTGTGATGTGCAGAGCCGAGACTCTCCCAGGGGCTGGGCTCACTCACACCACAGGCAGGAGAGCAACAAGAGAGTGTGGAACCTCAGAGGCCCAGCCTGGGGCAGTGCCCACGCCCGCAAGTGTGACAACAGGAGGGCACGGCGTCGTTTGGAGTGAAGTGGTGGGGGGACAGAAAGTAAAGTCAGATCTCCATGGGTTTAAGCCTAGATTTCTAGTGAAAGCAATGACTGTTGTTCCTGTCGTGTGTTCTTTTTTCTGAGCATAGAGAGAATGCAGCTGTTTTGTCTGCAGAATTTCTTTTCGTGGCCCCATGAAAAATGATATCAGAATATTTCACTGGTCTGCTTTTCTAAGATGAAGGGGTCCAGTGTTTCCTTAGTCTGATCAAATGTCCATTGCAATAATATTGACTCAGATGACAGCAAATAAATGTATTTCCTTTACGGTAAAAGCCTGTTGCTCATGACATTTGAATTCAGAAGGTGATTGATTTCATACACTATAGGTGCTATGATTAAATTACATAAAACCAAGTATTGGTATATTATTACATAAAAAAGATGATAACCACTTTTTTTTTTTGCCTTATTTTAAAAGCCAAAAGAAAAAAGAACTACAAAAAACTATAGAATTAACAGCCAGGAACATTGCAAAGAAGGTGTCTAGATTAAGCAAAGAGTACTAAAAGAAGGTATTTACTGATTCAAATATGCCCTTTGGAAAGTGTCTACATAAAGCCACTTTCCTTTTTAGAATTGTGCGCGGTGACTCAGAGACTGCTTGGGTCTTTGGTTTTGCACAGGTTTCTAACACCATAACAAGGGCTGGATAAATTTAGGCCTTGGGCACCCTTGCTTATCCCAGCCCCCCAAAAACTTTCCCTGACCTATGGTCTGTTCTTCTCCCTAAGCTGACCCCGGACACTCTGTCTTCTCACTTGTTACGAACGTATTCCAAGTCTCTATCGTCCCTTGGTCCTGATGCGTAGCACTTTCCCCTGGCTGTGACGCTGCGAGAAAAGTCCTCATTTCCCCACACCTGTTTCTGATCCCTCCCTCACCCCAGCTCCTGCGGCCTGTCTGTATGTCTCAGCACAGCGCCGGCCCAGGTGGCGAGGGGACACGGAGCCCGCAGGGCTCGCCCTGGTGTCTGGGCTCGTGGAGCATGTGCTAATATGTGCGGAGACCTCTGTTATTACCTGAGGAGGAGACAGTCACGTAAGAGAACACAATTAAAAGTGGCTTAAACAATAGGGCTTATTAATTCAGATAACAGGAAGTCCAGAGGCAGAGAAATTTGAGTCCCGACACAGTAGCTCAGTGATAGATATCAAGGGCACTTGGCTTTTTTTGATCTTTCTGGTCTACCACTGTCAGCTGGCTGGCTTTTGACAACAAGCTTGTCCCTCTGCTTCGAGAAGACCTCCACATCACAGTCGCATCCAAAGGCAAAAAAAGAACAGGTTTTTTTTTCTTTCCCATCTCTTCTTATCAGGAGGGAAATCTTTCCCGGAGGTCCTCCCTGGGAACTTTCCCAGAAGTTCTCCTCAGGGAAAAGACAAGAGAGTTCACATGGCCAAGGTCAAGATGGAGGGAAAACAAGCACTGGGCTTTTCAGCCTCTACTGAGAGAAGCGGCACGTCCAGCAGAGAGTCAGGTCCCTGCGCCATCGGAAGACAGGACATGGGGAGGGTGCCGAGTGCTTCCCGCCCAGGCCCTGGAGTCAGGTATGGCCCCTCTGGGGGCCGGGGCTGCAGGTTCAAGCTGAAGGGACACAAATCTAGACTTTTGGGGTCAAATCTACTATTGCTCTAAACCGGCTTTAGCTCCCATTTCTCTCCCCAGTCCATTGCTTCCTTTTTATCCAATTATTCCTAGCGATCTTTATGGAGTGAGTGTTCTTTGTTTTTAAGACAATCTAAATTCATTGTAGAAAAATAATAGAAAGCAAATACTAGAAAACGTAAGTTATACCACTCTGCAACAAATATTAATTCTATTAATGTTAATAACTTGGTGTATATTTCTTCAAACATTGTTGTATTAAAATACATAGATACATTTTTTACACGGTATTTTCTTTACAATGTTGTCTTCTTCCATTGCAATACATATAAGAATGCAAGACAAATTACTGTACTGAACTTTAAAAGTTGAACTATTTTGGAAAACAAATTGAACTATTTAGAAAGTAGCCAATGTCAACTGATAGACAAAGATAATAGGAAAAAGAAATAGGAGTAAACGAGTTTGGAAGAGTGTCAATTTAAAGTTAATACATCATGTGAATATATCAGTAAATGTGAATTTGGTCAAAGTATAATGTTTGATGAAATTAATTTTCAGCCTAGCATTTGAAATAAGAACAGCATGTATACCCTGGTTTGCTTTGACTATAACAGGCATAAATCATTCCTCTATACTCTGCTGTGAATAATGCTATAGCAGTAAAAGGACTTAGGGTATTAAATGGTTGTTCCAGTTTGCAAAAACATCCACAGAAATAGCACCTTAATCTTATGGAGTTTTCTTTGAGCTTTTGAAGTAACTTATTCAAATTACTTCTAAAAGTCACTTTTTGAATAGCAAATGTAATAGCTTTAAATTAATCAGCATCACAGAAACATTTTCCTTGCACTTCTAGAAAACACCTGCTTACATCTCACATCTCATGGATTATCATCTGAGTCCCAGCATTTATATGCTTTCCTGCATAGATACAAAATGTGTATAGATACAAAATGTTTAGCCAGCAGCTGATGGCAAAACATTTGTCCATAGTGTTTTGAAATACACAATTCTATCTTGGATGACAACAGCTTGATGCACACTTGACACTCTTGTCTGCGAATGTTGGTCTGGCAGGCTTAGTGACAGGGATATGGCTGAAAACTCGATTCTGGCTCCATGGAACTGGTTGAGCATATGTCTATTTGTCTTCTCCTATACTGCCAACATATCCTGCTCAACAGATGGGGTGGGTGGCAGGGTTAAGAACCAAAATAGGATCATGGCTCACATTGTCTGCCCCACAAATATTTCTGTGAAAAAAATTTTAACACTCATATATTTCAGAATACTTTGATGTTTTGCATTTGGTTTAAGGCTAGTCTGGTTTTCAAAAATACTTTAAATTCTCAATTCCTTAAACACAGGAGTATATAAGGAAGGGAATTTTAACCCTTAATGTTCTCATCTGAAATCATCAGCCTGGATCATATTAAATTTCAATTAACACATTTACAAATTTTACCCTGAGAATTTATATGGTAACTTGAAAGTTTCTCAAATCAAAGTTGCATAGGAGCTTTTCAGTAACTATGTCTGATAAATAATGAGCACATACACAGTTAGTCAACACGTAGCCTGCACTGATCTGTTGAAAGAAAGAGAGGGGAGGAAGGGAGGGTAAAAGTTTGCACCTGAAAATTTAGATTTCTAAAGTAGATAAAATTCCTATAAAATTGAAAGCAAATAAAATTTTAGGATATCACTTTGTATTTCTCCATTGATTTATACCAAATTTTCAGAAATGTTTTATCTTGTTTCTGATTGGTTTTCAATTTCCCAAAGCTCTTACTGCATTTACTTTTTTTTTTTTTTTTTTTGAGACAGAGTCTCGCTTTGTTGCCTAGGCTAGAGTGAGTGCCGTGGCGTCATCCTAGCTCACAGCAACCTCAAACTCCTGGGCTCGAGTGATCCTTCTGCCTCAGCCTCCCGGGTAGCTGGGACTACAGGCATGCACCACCATGCCCGGCTAATTTTTTATATATATATCAGTTGGCCAACTAATTTCTTTCTATTTATAGTAGAGATGGGGTCTCGCTCTTGCTCAGGCTGGTTTTGAACTCCTGACCTTGAGCAATCCGCCCGCCTCGGCCTCCCAAGAGCTAGGATTACAGGCGTGAGCCACAGCGCCCGGCCTGCATTTACTTTTAATTGCTTGTGAGCGTTCCACCTCACACAAACTGTATTTCGAAAGCATTGTGGCCTAGTGGTTAAGACAGATCTATGCTAGAACCCTGGCTCTGTTGCACGCTCCATGTGCGTTACAAAAGTTATCTGCGCACTCATCAGTAAAGTAGGTGCTGTCATAGCCACCCTGCCAGACTTCCCTAAGGATAAAATAAGCTCCTGCATATGAAGTACTGAGTACATTACCTTATCCAGAGCAATATTCAAGAAAAGCTAACTGCTCACCAAACTCCAGATTTCAACCCTGGCTACATTTTAGAACCATTTTAGCTTTTTAAATACTGATACGCAGCACGCCCCTCCCATTCCAATGGAATCAGAATCTCTTGGGGTCTTGGCATCAATATTTGTTAGTGCTCTCTTATGATTATAATAATCGTTTAATGTGCAATCACAGTTAAAACTCACTTAAGCATTTTGAGTGCAAGGACCGTATCCGTTTTGTTCACCACTGCATACCTAGGACACAACACAGTACTTAGTATAGGAAAGGTACTCAATATTCCTCTTCAATAAATTAATAACACAAGCTCTGTCCATCATATTCCTAGACAAACCAACAACAAATATCAGTGCATGGAGTGTTTATAAGCCAAAAAACTAAAGTTTCCAGTGTCCACATAGAAAGTTGGGCATACCAAAGCTTATTTAGCATCCAGGCTATAGAAGCACATTCTTTTTCAAGTCACCTTTGTATTATTTTGGGTAAAATAAGTGAATAATTTTTTTTAAATCAGTAGAGTAACTAATAACAGCTTTTGCAACTAATAACAGCTTTCTAAAACCCTTGCACTAAAAGAGTAGCCCTCAACCTTTTTCTCTTCAGAGCATACTAATGAATACAAGAATTTTTAGCAACATGGATGGTACCGGAGGCCATTATTTTAAATGAAACCCCAGACACAGAAAGACAAATATCGTATGCTCTCACCTATAAGTGGGAGCACTAACCAATGTGCACGCAAGGAAGCGGAGTGTGGAGCGGCGGGCAGTGGGGACTCGGAGGCGCAGGGCACGTGCGAGAGGACGGATGATGGGAGATTCGGCAATGGGTGCGCCGAAGCCCTGACTTCACCATAATGCAATATATTAATGTGGCAAAATTGCACTTGGACCCATGAATATATAAAATAGAAAATAAAAGGAAAAAAATTTTTGTCCACATACAAGAAAGGAATAAAAGCCTCCAAGCAACACCAAATGAATCAGAAACATTTACAGTATAATCATTACTATGGTGACTGAAAAACGTCTCACCAGATTTATAAAACTCATTCAGTTACCCAGTCATTTCCTCAAGTCTCAGAGCGTCCTTGTTTTAGAAGAATTCTTTATTGCTCTAAATTTGCTCCCTTATAATAAACTCATGAGACAAATTTCTCACACATTCAGATTTTCAATGCTGTTTTAGCACATAGTAATAACTCTATTAGCATGAACTATTTATGAGTGTCACATTACACTCACCTCTATGTGCATCCCATAACCCACTCAGCCCAGGATTCTGTCTGACTGGCATCTTGGGGATGTTAAGTGAACTCAGTTGTGGTAAAAGGAAACATTATTCGCTGATTCCATTAGCCACCTGTGTCTACAATAATGCCATGTACAACACTCCCCCAAACTCAGCAGTTTACAATGACAGCATTTACTTACATGTTTCTGGGCCAGCAGAGCAGCTGGAGCTTGGCTCGTCCAGGCCGAGCACCGCTGTGCAGCTCTGCGTCGTGTGGCAGGTGGGCTGGGAGCGGCTCCAGGCTGAGCGGTAGGTCTGCTCCATGTGTCACGTGGGCCCAGGCAAGAGGAACATCTGGCAGATCACCGGGATGCAAGAGAAGCAAGTCCAGACACACAAGCACATGGCAAGCATCTGCTTCACCTTGTGTCTGACTACATCTCGGCAGCCAGAGCAAGGCCTGTAGCGAATTCCCAAAACCAAGGTGAGCAGGGAGAAGGATGTATGTGCCTTCCATTATGGAGCTACGGCAAGTAAATGGGTGTATGATTCTGTTAGTGGGAAGTTAAGTGTTCAGTTGACCACAGTGGCAAACTCCACTGTATTTTTTTTTTTGAGACAGAGTCTCGCTTTGTTGTCCAGGCTAGAGTGAGTGCCGTGGCATCAGCCTAGCTCACAGCAACCTCAAACTCCTGGGCTCAAGCCATCCTCCTGGCTCAGCCTCCTGAGTAGCTGGGACTACAGGCATGCGCCACCATGCCCGGCTAATTTTTTCTATATATATTAGGTGGCCAATTAATTTCTTTCTATTTATAGTAGAGACAGGGTCTCGCTCTTGCTCAGGCTGGTTTCGAACTCCTGACCTCAAGCAATCTGCCTGTCTCGGCCTCCCAGAGTGCTAGGATTGCAGGTGTGAGCCACCGCGCCCGGCCAAACTCCACTTTAATATAGCGGGGAACTCCCGCCAGCAGACAGGGACCAGGGCGAGCAGCGGTGATCGTCCGCTTTCACTGAACAGGCGGAACCTTTCCAACAGGTTTTCTCAGAACACCAGCACGGCCCCTGCCTGCCAACATCTCTCATGTTAGTGGGACAACCAGGATTCGAGCTCCAACAAAACCCAATATTTCCTGGGAGGCTGAGTCACAGAATGGGTGCCCAGAACCAGGCACTCCTCGGTTTGTTTGAGCCCTGGCTGCTGTGTCACCAGCTGTGTGACCTTAAGTAGTTGCTTAAATCTCTGAAATCTTTGAGTCCTCAGGGGTTTTGTTTGCTAGGTTTTCTTAGTTGTTATTGTTGAGTTATTTCATTGATGTCTATAAACTGGCAACAGTACTGACCTCGCGGAAGGGCAGTGAGAGGATGAATGAGCAAATGCGGGGCAGTGTCTGACGCAGGACTGGTGCTCAAGCTGTCGGTCCCTGTCACCACTGAGAGCGGGGCCCACCTGGGAGACTGGTTGTTTGTTTTCTTAACGGCAAAGGAGAGGAGAGAGAGGTGCTGACTATATATCCTGATGTCCAGTCTTTATCTCTCTAAGCACGTCTATACCTGTCACGCAATGCGTCTTTATTTCTTACTTAGAAAACACGATCTTAGATGGGTGACACGACCTTAGATGGGTGACCTGGCAGTTCCATAAATTTTATTAAATGTCCTGTGCTCTGTGAAGGGCCCCTGCCCCACTCTCAGCTGACCTGGGTACCCCCGCCGTGTGCTCGGTAGTGTGCGGTCATTCTCCACGGCAACATCATCCACGCCGCAGTGACACATGCCTGTGGACCCCCACGGCACTCTACACTCCTGTCTGTCTGTTCACGCAGTTCTTGTAGCACATGGGCGACACTGACAGGCATCTATTGTTTTGGCCTGGTCAGCAGCCAGCCCTTCTTCTTGTGATATCCCCTTAGTGGCATTCTTTATCCCTGGATCTAGCCTTGACTGAAAGTCTACCCATAGATCCTTCACTAAATAAAGCAAAAAATTTCCCCTTTTGCTTACAACGGTTTGAGTTGTCTTGGAACTTGCAAAGGAAACAATTCTAACCTTTGCAGATATCGGTTCTCGGCCAGTGGGGCATCAGCAGTCACCAACCCAAAACACGGAGCTTGGCGAGTGAGCGTAGGTGGGTCCTTCTCCTCTGCCCCAGGAGCCAAGATTGAGTCCAGCAGCCTGAGGGTCCAGGGCTCAGGCAGGGCACTGGGCCTGTGCTCTGGGGAGCCTAGAACCACAGACCCGCGTGCAGGCGCTCCAACGGCACCGACAGACAGACAGGAGGTGGGAAGTGCAGAAGCCACTGCTGGAAACAAACTTTGCCGGCCTCATAGCTTGGCGTGGGAATCCCCATGCCCTTCCCGCAGGACAAAACACCATGCCCCAGTAATGACGGGAGATGAGGACCACACAGCTCAGCTTTGGGAAGAAGGGATCTGTATTCCAGGAGTGAACGGAACTCGTTAGCACTGTGACAAGGTGTCGGCCCAGGCACAGAGCGCCTTCTGGCCGTGGATGCCGGCTGATGCCGCCGCTCCTGCATGTTTGCTCTTGGCTACTCCAAGGTACTTCTCAGTCCTATGACTTCTGGTTCCAGGGTGTTCCTTGTGAGCTAGACCAAATTCTGCCTAAATGAAGTGGCCTTTATATTGACTTCATCATTGGCTTTCTTTATATTCCTTTACTTCCTCACATTCCTACCAAAACCTGCATTTTACAGGCATGTCCGTAGGCAGCCATGCATGACAAAGCAGCATTGTGATGGCAAGAATGTGAAATATTTATTATTTGATGTGATAATAGTATTTACTATGAATAATATTTATTATTCGAGCAGTGGGGCTAAATTCTGGTCCCTTAAGAAACATTTTCAAAAGAAACTTTTTATTCTTTAACTAAAAAAACAAAGAAAATCAAAAAAAAAAAGCACCTTCTGACTTTTATTTTCTTGTTTCCTCTTCCTCTTTTCTTACTGGGCTACTTGATTATATTCTGGCACTTGATTTCTGCATTCCACATGCTGCCTGATTAATAGGCTGTAAATAAAAAAGTTCTTTTTCTCATGCAACTTAATTCCAACGTTACCCATCTAACACAGGGTTTCTTTACCTCAGCACTACCGGCACTTTGGGCTGGACAATTCTTGGCCATGGAGACGTGTCCCGTGCATTGCAGGGTGTTTAGCAGCTTCCTGACCCCAACATGTGAGATGCCAGTAGCACTGCCCAACTGTGACAACTGAAAATGCCTCTAAGACTTTGCAAATGTTCCCTGGAGGGAAAACTTTAGTTAGGCTAGCAAACTCCCTATAATAAATAGTCCTCTACTAAGTTCCTTAGGTAAAAGAATCTTTTTACAACATAGGGAGACATGCAGAAATGGGACTTAGTAATAACAGTAGTCAATATTTATTGAATGCATGCTATATGCCAGACACTGTGGTAAGTACATGGCATTTATTATCATGTCTAATTCTCACATCAGCACTATGAAATTAGTTATTCATATACCATATCCTCCCTCTTGTCCTCCCCATTTTTAACCTGAAGCACAGAGAGAAGCAGTGAGGTGAGGCATGTGCAGCCAGGTTTGGGATTCAGGCGAACGGGCTGGGAGCAGCGGTCTCCGTGCCCAGGGTAGAATGCCCCGCCGGATAGAATGTGGCCCAGGGAGTCGCCTGCCCTAAGTCAAGGGAGCAGTGACCTGACATGCAGGAAATTAAAAATTTATTTTCTTTCCCTCTTGTTTCCACCTAGCAGGACATGCATTAGTGCAGCCACCTCCTCACTCACTCCTGCCCTGGGCTACAGGCAGGAGTGCCCAGCTCTGCCCCTTTCTCTCTCCTTTCTCCCTGAAGTCTGGCTGTCTACAGACAGCACGATTCTTCCTCCCCTGAACCTCCTGCCATGACTCCTCCAGAGGCAGGCTCCAGGGAGCACTCCCGGTGGCTGCTTATGGCTGGTGGTGAAGTCTGTGCAGTCTGGGGTTTGGTTTTAGGAAGTTCCTTGTCACTACACCTCTGAGTCACATTTTCTTCTCTCAGCTTTGGCTCTGTGTCTTATTCCTCACCTCTTGTCCTTATTTCAGAATTCGATTGAAGAAGAAGTATACATTAGTTTCCTGTTGCTACTGTAACAAATTACTACAACATGAGTAGCTTGAAAGAGGTAAACTTGTAAAATTCGTTGTGCTACAATTCTGGGGCTCAGAGGTGAAAATGGGTCTTACCCGGCTACAATCTAGGTGACGGCTGGATTCTTTCTTTCTGCAGGCCCCGGAGGAAGGAGGATCCTTTTCCTCGTATTTCCAGCTTCCAGAGGCTGCCCACATTCCTTAGCTCATGGCCCTTTTCCTCTTTTTTAAGAGGAAAATCCAGCAATGTGGCATCTTCCAATCTCTCTCTGAGTCTGACCTTCTGCCCTCCTCTCCCATCTTTTAAGGATTCTCAGATTACCCTGGGCCCACCCAAATGCTCCAGGATGACCCACCGAGCTCAGGAGCCTTAACAAGGTCCCTTTGCCCATGTAAGGAAGATATTCACAGGTTTTAGGATTAGAACATGATGTCTGGGGGGCATTATTCTGCTTCCCAGTAGGTTATTATGGGTTAATTCCTCAACTCCCTGACTGTACTTATTGAAAGTCTCTCACCAATAAATGGACTTACATAGACAATTAGTGATTCTTACAAAAAAAATTTGGATGCAGCTCAGTGTAATCTACGCCCAAACCTTAGGCCTGGCCTCTGTTTCCGGTCATCAGGCTTGCTTATCGTTGTTCAGCTGGAGCTTCTCACTGCTGTGACACCAGGCCAGGTTCTGTGCACCAAATTATGCAGAAAATTCGCAGTGACTCAGAAATCCAGTGCCACTTGTGTGTGCTACAGGTCAGACTGCTGACTTCCTTGTCTCTTTGATGGCAATTTTTGCTTACTTCCTTCTGGGTTCCGTAGGTAGGAGTAACATCAATGGAAAGTGTGTGTGTGTGTTGTGGGGTGTGTGTGTGTGTGGGGGGTGGCATGATTTTGAAGGAAGGATATTCATGTGTTTATTTCCTGAAGGGTTAGTATTTTCTGTGACCCTCCTCCTGGGAGCTGGAATGTTCTGACTCCTCATTGTGGTGGTGACTCGACAGCCTAACCTGTCCCACAGATGAGTTTGGTTGGCCGCAATGAGACAGCCACAGTGTGTAGGAAGCTGCCAGGGCAACAGATTGACAGCTTTTGCATACAAAGAGAGAGCTATGCATAGTGAGAGGAGGACGGGGTGGTGGCCTCAAGGAACAGACAGCCAAAGGAAAAGTGCTGCGAAGAGTCTTACCCTGAGGATGGGTGAGCCGGGAGGAATGGGGCCACTTGGGAATAGCTGGCAGGGGCCAGGGGCCAGGAGAGCCACTCCAGACGCTGGTGCAGGCACGGGTTGCCAAGGCGAGGGGAGAGGACGGTGGTGGGAAGGACACACGTAGGTCGGATGATGGAGGCAGAGAGGCGAGTGATGCTATTGACCAGGGAACTTAAAAACTGATCACTGGGTGGATCTAGACCCAGCCAGGAATGCCGTGTTTGCTGCGCCACTCCATTTGCACGGTGCTGGTGCCTGTCTGGGAGGTGGAGGTGGTGACTCTGGAAGCAGCGGGGGTAGAGCGCATGGGAGAGTGAGTGCGATCCGCGCCATCACACTTCCTGGAGCGGTGATATCAGATGTGGGTTATTAAGTCATTTCGTCTTTGGTGTTGCAACAGTGTTGTATTTTCAGGAAAGCCTTGAGAGGAAGAGAAGGTGCCAAATCCATGCTTGGAGGAAACAGGACAGGAGACGGCAACATGCACTCATGGCATTGGCGTGGCCTGCGGTGCTGGGGACTGGGCTGGCCTAGAAGGAGATAGGTAGTCAGAGGAGACGGCCCCAAACCTTCAAAAATATTGGTAATGCTGCCGGATTTCCTGCGATTTTTGGGGGGAGGGGAGCACAGTTATTTTGTTAGGTTAGCGAGAAGAAGGATGATTCCAGAAGGTGGAGTGCTTGGGGCGCATTTGCGTTATATTACTAATTCTCCAATGATAAGGGATTGGATGTTAAAAACTAGTATTTTTATATGGCATAATGCTCCCCTGCAATTAATTATAAGATGTGATCATGTAGTAAAATTATAAATTTTACCAGCTTTAAGCAGGATCCCCTGATCACATTTGCAAAAATATGAGCATCAAAAATAAAAATAATGATCATGGGTTATAACATTGAATTTTAAAGGAATCATTATGTTTCATAGTGATGTTTTAAAATGACGAGGGGTGAAAGAAAAGCTCTCTTTTACAAAAGAATGGCAACTAATCATGTGGAAGGGATGGCCGCATTAGAAAATCATCATTTTGCCTGCAATGCCTACAATGTAGGCCAATGTAGTCAAGAGTCATTAATTGGGTATATAAACCAATGGTGAAAAGCTGTCAGGGAAAAATATTCACATCATCTCAAAGTATCATTTATTATTTTATTGATTACAAAGGGGAGAAGTATCTTTACAGTGAAGAAATTTAGCAGATTTCTTCTTAACCAAATGACCAAACTTAGCATCATCAAAAATGTTACATAGCATTGCCAGCACTTCATCAAAAATTGTTAACCTGAATTGAATCATAGAGAAACGATCGTACAAATCCAGGTTGTGGAACATTTTACAAAACACCTGACTCTTCAAAAATGCCAATGTGATAAAAGACCAAAAAAGGGGAGGGGTTGATATGGAGAACTGTTGAGAGGACACCAGAAAGACTTGGCAACAAAGTGCCATGTGTCGTCCTTGATTGGATCCTGAATTTAAAAAAAGAAAAACAGCTTTAAGGACTCTAGTGGGTCAATTGGAAAAGTTTGAACCTGGACTATATATTTGGTGATATTATATCAAACTTATATACTTTGAGTATAAAAATGGCATTGTGCTTATGTAGGAGAATGTTATTATTGAGAGATAAGTGCTGAAATATTTAGGGTCGAAGTGTTGTGGTATCTGTAATTTATTTCCAAATGGTACACCCCCACCCACCCATACATCAAGAGACAGTGAGATAGAGCTAATGTGACAAAATGTTTACAGTTAGGGAATCTAGAAGAAAGACATGTGGGCCAGCCCCCTTTACTAGTCCTTCAATTTTTCTGTAGGGTTGAAAAGTTTCAAAGTAATAGAGTCAGGTATTACCCAGAGTAGCAAATCTGAAACCAGGTGGTTTCAGTAAATTATCAAGACACAACACTAGTGCCCTGTCAAAAATGTCCCTGTGACTCCTATTCTGCCAGGGTGTCCTGACAGATATCCTGTTACACGCCAGCACCCCACGGGGGCAAGTGTAGCAAATGAATTAGTTAGTGTCTGCAGACACTTGCTGTTATGGCTGGTTTGCAAATGCCTGGATTAGAGGGTTTAGACAAAAGACAAATAAATAAACAAAGCTTGGTGAGCTTAACCTAGTAAAGTTACTGATGGCCCCAGCTGCTGAAGGCCCAGCCCTAGAGAGACGGGGGGAGGCCGTGCTGGGGACCGTAGCCGGCGCACGGGTCCTGTTTGTGCCAGAAAGACAGGATTTGTGCTCGGAGGGGCCAATAGGAAATGCACACGAAAGAAAGATAGCAAGAGAGAACTATACAGAAAACTGATCGAGTAGAATATTCTCACTTATAATAGACAAATTATTGTTTTTTTTTACTTAGCCAAGATCTATCTGTCTATATATATTTTAATATTCCAATTTTTATTAATGGTCCTTTTAAAATTTTTCCTACCTTGTCTAATTTTTCCAATTGGTTAATATGAGTTAACACTCTCCCCTTTATTTTTGGTTTTCTAGCCTTTAGGATCTGAAAAGCAAACAGAGCTAAAAGTTGGCCCTGCTAGTTGGATAACAAAGTGTGGAATTATATTGTCATATTATTTAGATCTATATTTTTTATTTGATATAGGTCAGGGGTCCTCAAACTTTTTAAACAGGGAGCCATTTCACTGTCCCTCAGACCGTTGGAGGGCCTGACTATAATATAAAAAAAACTATGAACAAATTCTTATGCACACTGCACATATCTTATTTTGAAGTAAAAAAACAAACGGGCAAAAACACCCGCATGTGGCCCTCGGGCCGTAGTTTGAGGACGCCTGATACAGGTTCTGAGTAAAGGAAGCTTAGAAGGGATAGTTCTTTCTTTCTTTCTTTCTTTCTTTCTTTCTTTCTTTCTTTCTTTCTTTCTTTCTTTCTTTCTTTCCTTCCTTCCTTCCTTCCTTCCTTCCTTCCTTCCTTCCTTCCTTCCTTCCTTCCTTCCTTCCTTCCTTCCTTCCTTCCTTCCTTCCTTCCTTCCTTCCTTCCTTCCTTCCTTCCTTCTCTCTCTCTCTCGCCTTCCTGCCTTCCTGCCTTCTTTCTTTTCTTTCTTTTTCTTTCACTCCTGCATTGGGAAAGACGATCAGAACTGCAATTTTACACATACTCTGAAAGCCAGTTGAGCAAATAATGAAGTGCGAAATAAATGAGTGCTTTCAATGACAACCGTTATAATTTCCTATAATCAACTACCCTATACAAGAGTTCCATGAACGCTGCTGCAAAGCAGAAAGCGTCACTTACTGTAATACTTCCTGTGCTTCCTTGTGACTTATCCTGGGAAACCAGACAGGCCTCAGTGAGCCAGACCAGCTACGCTCGGTGGCCAGACGCCGGCTCTGGACTGGTGGGAACAGAGATATGGTCCGTGAGCTTCTCAGTGGTGGTGTCTGCCTCTCCTTCTCATCTCTTGAGTTTGTCATTACCAAAAAACTTTCTTTTTTATTTCAGCATATTACAGGGGTACAAATGTTTAGGTTATGTATATTGCCCTTGCCCCACCCAAGTCAGAGCTCCAAGTGTGCCCATCCCCCAGACAGTGCTCACTGCACCCATTAGGTGTGAATATGCCCACCCCTCCCTCCCCTCCCACCTGCCCAACACCCGACGAATGTTACTGCTATATGTTCAGGCCTAAACGTTCTCATAAATTTCTCCCTGAGGCCTGAGACTGGCCTAGCTCTGGGGCATCCTGATGGTAGCACATGTTTGGTGGGGTTGGTCGCAACCCTGCTCCGGTGAATTCATGATCTGCAGGTTTGGCCTCAGCTCCTGGGCTCCCGAGCACCGCGCCCCTGGGGAAGCTCCCTGCAGGCCCCCAGGCCAGGCTCCAGTGTACCCCGACAGAGTCCTGCTGAAGCAGAATGTTTTGACACAGCTGTCTTCAAAGTAGGTCATTAGCATGAAATAAAAATACTGTTTCTATTTTTAAAAGTTACCCAGCAGTGCATGCCGCGGTGTTCCTAATTCCCATCCCATAGTGCTCTCGGCCCTGGCCTTGGCCATGAGCCTCGCTCCCTCCAGGCTCCAAGATGGAGTGAGGATATATATCTGTTGCCCAAATGACTTGGCAATATTTTTAAAGACTGAAATTTTAATGGTTTGTTTTACAGGCCATCTTAAAATAACCACGTCAAATCGTGGGCCCAGTTTTAGGTTTCCATGTAGCTCTCAATAGCGTGTTTTTCCTTCTTGTAAACTGGTCTTAGGCTGGAAGACTGGCCTTCCCTGACTCCTCAGTCAACAGACTTTTCTATGTGCATGATCTTTTCTGGCACCAGGACTTTGCCCTGAACCACGGATTAGCACCTGCTGGTTCTTCTTGGTGCCAGTTCCCCAATCCTGTACTCCCTACTTCCTTCCGAAACCCCGTGCCCACTGGTGGGATCCCACCGTGTTTGGGGCCCATACTCTGGAATCTTCTCATGGTAACCACTGTATGTAGTTAGGCTTTCGGTCCTGCCTGCTGGCTTGAACCTCTCTCAGTGATGTCCACTGCCTGGTTTGTGCCAGGGTCTGGCCAACCTCCTTGGCTGGAGTTGGCCTCTGAGGCTGAGAGAGGTGCCCCATCCCCGACCTCCAGCACTGATCTCTTCCACTCCTGATTTCCTCCAGGGCAGGACCTTGGGTGGGAAGAATCCACATGCTGGTGTCAGGTTGGATTGCAAGAGTTTGCTGAAGGCTTTGCAACGCGCTGGGTGAGACAACGTACACGGGGCAATTGTAATGACGCCATTGCCGTCGCTTGCCCCTTGACTGGCACTGATTGGCTTCCTAGGGAAAACAAATGAAAGGGGAAAGAAGAAAAGGAAGTCAGGAAGAGACGAAAGCAAAGAGGAGGATACACAAGAATACAACATCTGTGGATGTTCTGAAGTTATTAAAAAATGAACTAGACTTAGAACTTCAAAAAATGGTATATCCACGGGCCACCACATTGCTCCCTCCCGGCTCAAGCACGTGACAGCAATGAAGTCCAGGAGGCTGGGGCTGACGCTGCGGGCGGAGGCTGCTGCGATCACCTTTGACCCCTTGCCTCTGTGTCTAGGGAGATGTGCCCTTGGGGTGGGATCCAGCTCCTCCACTTTGGTCCTTGAAGGACCACTATCAACACAGCTGCTTGGAGAAACACTCTGGCTTCGGGAGAGAAGGTTTTTAAACAGTGCAACAATATACAGCAAAAGAAACCAGCTGTAGCTAATTCTAGCAGAAAGAGGATTTATTAATGGGAAATACGGATGGCCTTAAACAAATGAAAAGATGATCAACCTCTCTCATAATAAAATGAAATTTAAAATGACACTAAAATATAACTTTTCACTGATCAGATTGTCAACAGCGCAAAGGTTGGAGCGTGCACCCCGGCAAGGCTGTGGGAAACAGGCGGTCTCGGACATTGCAGCCGGAGGGGTAAGAAATGACAAACTGCTATGGAGGACAATTTGGCAATATTTACAAACTTATCCTTTGACCAAGCCATCCTGTTTTTGGAAATTTCTTCTAAAAACATACCTACATACGTTAAAAAATGACATATGCAATGCTGCTCATCATAGCAAAATATTGGGAACAAGCCAAGTAAACAGCAATAGGTCCTGGCTACTACAGTAACCATGGCTGGGATCCACACGGGGGAGATGGGTGCCACTGTGAAAGAAAAGAGAAAGCTCTCTCTGTACTCAGATGGGTATTTTGTTAAGTGCAAAAATCCAAAGGGCAAAAGAATGCCCATATCTACACACAGTGTATATGGAGCACACTACCTTTTGTGTAAAAAAAGAAAGAGTGATAAGAATATTGATTTTACTCACTGTGTCTGCAAAGGAAATGCTGGATAGACTCACAAGCGTTAAGTGTGGCTGTGAGGGGCAATGGAGCGCAGGGAGAGGGGTGATACTTCTTCATGCACATCTTGCTGTAGTGCTTTGAATTCCGAACATTAAATAAAAGACACTGCAATTTCCTGGAGGCCCTGATAAGCAGGCTTGGAGGCCACCCATTGAGAAATGGCAGCCCACGTCCCTTGGCCAGTCTGTGCAAGAAGCCATGCACAGTCATTCCGAGGACGGCAGCAGTGGGGCCACTGTGACATCCGCACAGGCCAGGAGGCTGTGGTTCTAGTGGTGGCATCCGAGTCCGGTGTCCAGTGTCAGGGATGTGGGCAGCACATGCCCCAGTGCTGCGTCCACTGGTGTCCTCACCGTGCCACACAAAGGATGGCAGTGTGCCAAGAGACTGATGCCTGCAGCTGGCTGGGGCTGCAGATGACGCCAGGGCCAGAGTCCCCAGGCTGGTGGCCATCTGGAGCAGCAAACAGCCTCGACTATTCGCCACACTGTGCATTGCAAATAGCATCATTTCCTAAATGTGTTTTCCTTTGAAAATGTTTGGGAAGCAATGGATTAGAGAGCAAAACTTTTAAAGGAGGACTTCTTAGTTTGCCTCCAGTGAGGATGGTGAACCACAAAGATCAGAGCATTTAGATTTGTTAAACATGAAGTTGTTTATTTGTGCCGATGTGCTGAGGGGCGGATTTGCAGCTGTTGATGTTAGAGCCCTCGGTGCTCTGCTCTGGAAGCTGCTTGCAAGGAAAGGAAGGCTCTGCTGGAGCTGCTTTCCCGGGAGTTACAGTGCTTACCTGGGGCTCTCGATTAGTGTTCCATGTCCCCATAGGTACGGGGACTTTGCGAAGGGGGATATTTACTTCTATATTCTCTCACAGGAACACACAGACAAAAGTTTTGATGGAGCGGAGAGGGAGAGACAACATACGATGCCCCAGAGTGGCCTGTCCAAATGTTAAGTCCCTTGATGGAGTCCGTATAAATCAGCCTGCTGGGCACCAACTGAGGTGGAGATGGGTCGGTGTTTGACCTGGAGGGGCAAATTGAGGATCTGGCACAACCTTGACAAGTATAGGGCAGAGCTACTCAGAATGCTACACGGTTTAAAAGTTATGAATTGTTTCTTTCTGGGATTTTCCATTTTATATCTTCCAACTAAAGTTGACTGTGGGTAACCGAAATTGTGGAAGGTAAAACCTCAGATTTTTGGGAGGACTTGCTGTAGCTGCGGTGAGTTGCATGCAGTGTTCCATTATTTTTATTTTTATTTGATTTTATTGTTTTTCTTTACCTTAAAGGTATGACTTTTACTGAGATTAAAAATAAACATTATGATGTTAGACAATACTCCTATTCAGAAATTATATATGATATCATCACCTATTTAGAAAAAGCAACAACAAAAATGCAAAAACAACAACAAAAAAAGCGAAACCCAACAACTAGATTTTCTTAACGTTACAAACCTGTATATAATGCCACCATGATATATATCTAAGATTCAGTAGCTAGAACTAGTCATAATACTAGTTTTATACATATAATTTATCAAAGTAAAAAGATAGTGTACATTTTATTTAACAGGTTATTAGCTTGATTTATCAATTTACACATTTAAATAAATGGTAGGCGGCCTCTCTCTGTCCGTCTACCCAGGCCTTCTAAATACAAGGATCTGATTCACATTTTTAAAAGGATGAGAAAAGGTAGCAAAGCTATCATCATTTCTAAAAGTGACATTATCTGATGTATGTTTTTAAAAGATAAAAAAACCAATAAAGCTATATTCATTTCTGAAACACCAAATTTTAAAAAATGGTCTTTCATTCACTGAATTTTTTTTCTTAAAAACTCAGACATTTTAATGTGGGGTAGAAGACACAAGTACCTTGGATTAATTCTTGCACCACAGCACATCAAGTAGGAATTCTTGGATGCTGAAAATTCCATGTCAGTCCTCTTACATTTGCTATAGAAGTGGGTTCCCAGTTCTGCACATTAGAGAGGTGTGTAGAGTTTTAAAGGCATGCCTTTGCCTGGGGCCCCACCCAGGAGTTATGAGCTAATTGGTCTGGGTGGGGCTCTTTAGTCTCTAAGGGTTCCCAGGTGATGGCAGGGTGAGGTCAGGGGTGAGAACCATTGTCCCTGCAGCTCCTCACTCTCTCTTAAAACTGGCCTCTTCTTCCTATTTGCTAATTTCAGTGACTTCTCAGTCTTCCCTCTACTCCCCTTTTCTTGTTTGTGCTTTTCTGGTAAGCATCACCCCTTTATTCCCCTAACAATTTTCTTCCTTTAACTGAATACAAAGGAAATTGTTACCACTTTATTGGATTGTGATGTTGCTTAGAAAACTAATAAGAAACCACATAAGTTAAAAATATACTTGACTTAATCAAGAGGCAACCTCAGTGAGAGTTGAACC
Organism: Microcebus murinus; assembly: GCF_040939455.1. NCBI lineage: Eukaryota > Metazoa > Chordata > Mammalia > Primates > Cheirogaleidae > Microcebus > Microcebus murinus. Next base: position 1,943,586 of record NC_134129.1, read on the forward strand.
CTATAACCTTTTGTACCAGCCTCAGGGAGATGACATATGATATGATTAAAAACATTATTGGACAGAATAAATAGTGTGTGTGTATATATATCTCCACAGATTGGATTTACATTACTCACGAGAGCAATGTGCGCAGAGTCCCAGGACTAAAGGTGGCCGTCCACGCCAAGGTTTCTCTGAATGCATTTCACGCTGGACGTGGGACAAAGTTCATTCCTGAGCTTTATAGCACGCTGAGTGGTGATGCTATAATGAAGTGCAGAGCACCTGAGCCCTTAAACCAAGTGCAACAGGGGACTCTGGGGCTGCCTGGGAAGGGCTTTCATGAGAGAGAACCATAAAACTGCTTTTGTGAGGCCTCTGCTGAAAAATGCGGCTGTTGTTAATGTGGTTGCCGGATCCCGGGCTGAGCAGCGACCTTTTATGATCCAAGGCAGTAAATTCCTTTTATTAACATAAACAATAAGTCTCTGGAAAGGACAGTGTCAAGGAAGCTCAAGGGACAAGAGGTCCTGTGGGTGAGGAGTTCTCCCTTGGACCCCAGATCACTATTTTAGGGTTAGGCTGCTTTCTTGTTTATAGACCGTCACTAACAGTTTACATTAGGTTTTTTGATATGTTTTCCATTTCATTGAACCCTTTGAATGCGTGTTGTCTCTTCATGTATGTTAATGCTTTTTCTGTCTTAAAGTCTTCCCATCCCTGCCACTGCTGTCATGGTGCAAACTGCCACTGTCTCCCGCCAGCATTGCTGTAGCCATGGCATCATTTCTCTCCCCTCTCATCTGTTCTCTACATTCCACCATTGTGATGTTTCTTAAGTGTAAATGTGTGTGACTTAAGTGTAAATTGTGTGACTCCTCTGCTTAAAAGCCTCAATTATTCCTGATCACTCTCAGGATAAAATTTAAATTCCTAAGAGGGCTGACAAGGCACTTTACAAGCAGTCCTCTGCCTGCCCTGCTGTCTCCTCTCCTCCTACCTGACCCCTACCCTGTACCCCCTCTTGACCAGTTTAGGATGATCCACTCACATCCTGCATCAGAATTACCTAAAATACGTGTCAAGAAATACAGATTCCTGTATTTCATTCCATACGGATTGCACCAGGCAATCCCCGGGCACTCCCAAGGGGAGTCTTCTAAGTGCCAACTTGAGAACCATTTGCCAGGCCACTGAAATTGCTCAGCAGAGATGAAATGTGACTCACCTGGATCATGGTAGATGAACTGTGGCTAGGGCTGCCCTCAGAGGGTGCTTTCAAAGATCAGAGAGCACTGGATAGGCAAAGATATTGACTGCTTTTCTAGAGCTTCCGTGCCTGACATCACCACATTTAGACATCTGAGAATCCTTGGGATACACTGGAAGGTCATCTTTTAAAATGCAAACTGTCTTAGAAATTTAACTTGCAAAAAGGCTTTACCTTAGAATTTTAGAGATCTGGATAAAATACAGTAGAAAGAGGATGAGATTTAGAGTCAGATGACCTGAGTAAGGTTTGAATTTGCCTTTACTGATATTTCGCTGTACTTTATTCACTGGGCAAGTTATTTTAATTTCCTGAGCTATAATTCCCTCCTCTGTAAAGGAGATTAATAGTATTGGTAGGTTTCAATAAAGTGAAGAAATGTTTTGAAAATTGTTAAGCACCATTACCCAATTGATAGTTTTTCTGTCTCTTTCTTTGGATTTGATTGAAGAAAGAGGACTGAGGGTTGAGAAGTGATGAAATACTTAGTATTCAGAAAGTATTTTGAAGTGTATTTCAATGAAAACATTATATATTAGAATTGGGGGGCTACAGATAAAATAGTGCTTAGAGAGAATGTTTAGCACCAAAATTGAAAATATTTGTTTTTTAAAAAAGGATAATGTTAAGAAAATGAAAACACAAGGCATGAATTGAGAGAAAATAGCTCAAAACATATATCTGATAAGTGACTTGGATATGGATTATATGAAGAACTCCTACAACTGAAGTGTAACAGACAAATGATCTAATAAAAATGGGAAAAAGATTTGAACAGGCTTTTCACCAAAGAAAATATATGGATGGCTATTAAGCACATGAAAAGATGCTCAACATCATTAGTTATTATAGAAATGCAGACTGAAAACATAATGTAATATTACTACATATGTAGCCACTCAAATGGTTAAAATTAAAAAGATTGACCACATCAAGTGTTGGCAAGGATGTGAAACATCCGGAACCCTCATCCACTGATAGTGGGAATGTGAAATAGTGCAATCACTTGTGAAAACAGTTTGACAATTTCTTAAAATGTTAAACATATGCCATACTGCCTAGCCATTCAAGTCCTAGATATTTACCCAAGAGAAATAAAAGCATATATCCATACAAAGACTTGCACACAAATGTTAACAGCATCTTTATTTTAATGCCCCAAATGTCAAATAACCCAAATGACAATCAATAGGTGAAAAGATAAACAAATTATGACCCAGCCCTATAATGTAATATTATTTATCCATAAAAAACAAATATCAATACATGCAATAATATGAATGAATCTTAGAATCATTATGCTATGTGAAAGAAGACAAAAAAGAGTATATCCTATGTGATTACATTTATATAGGATTTTAGGAAATGCAAAGTAATCTCAGTGACAACAATCAGATCAGTAGTTTCCTGGGCATAGGGCAGAGGAGGGACATAAGGAAATTTTGGGAGATGATGACTGTGTTCATTATCTTGATTGTGGTGATGGTTTCATGGGTGTATATGTGTCAACATTGATCAAGTTGTACACTTTAAATACATAGTTTATTGTATGCCAATTATACCTCATAAAGGTGTAAAGCACAATTTAAGACGAGCTTGTATTTTGGAGTCATGTGACCTAAATAAGTATTGACTCTGCCACTACTAACATTTTGACATTGGGCAAGTAATTTTAATTTCTCTGAGTCTCAGTTTTTTCTTATGTAAAATGGGACTAAGAATGTTAGTACATTTAAAGAAAGTGAAGGAATCTTTAGTTAAGTATCAAATGCCATCGCCCACCCAAGCTAGTAGTTCTTGTCTCTTTCTTGAACCGTGATTGTAGAAAGAGGAAGGTAAAGAATTCAGAAAAAACAGGCAAAGGGATTTTTGGAATTAAGGCTCATTTCATGTGCTTTGGGATTTGTCACTTTAGTTTCCTTTGGTGGCAAGTTAAACTGAATAGGAAGTCCTGCTTTCTTATTTCCTCAGAATTTTTATTTCTTATTCAAAAATTTTATTTGTATAAGTTTAAGGGGTCTGAATGCAATTTTGTGGCATGAATAGATTGCATGGTGGTGAGGTCTGGGCTTTTAGTGTATCCATATAATGTACATTGTACCCATTAAGTAATTTCTTGCCACACCCCCTCTCCCACCTTCCCACCCTTCCAAGCCTCCAATGTCTTCATTTCACTCTGTGTCCATGAGTACACATTATTTAGATTCCACTTATAAGTGGGAATATGTAGTATTTGGCTTTCTATTTCTGAGTTGTTTCACTTAAGATAATGGCCTCTAGTTCCATCCATGTTGCTGCAAAAGGCATGATTTCATTCTTTTTTATGGCCAAATAGTATTTCATGTATATATGAAATACTATTTCATATAGTATTAAGACTATTAGTACTATACTATTAATACTATATGGTATTAATACCATTTCAAATAGTATTTCATACAGTAAGAAATACATATTTTTCTTTATCCAATCATACACTGATGGATACTTGGGTTGATTCCATGTCTTTGCTATTGGGAATAGTGCTGCAATAAACATACAAGTGCAGGTATCTTTTTAACATAATGGTTTCTTTTCCTTTGGATAGAGAACTAGTAATGGGATTGCTGTATTATATGGTAGTTCTATCTTTAGTTCTTTGAGAAATCTCCATATTGTTTTCCATAGAGGCTGCACTAATTTACATTCCCACTAACAGTGTATAAGTGTTCACTTTTCTCTGAATCCTGGCCAATATATGTTATTTTTTGACTTTTTAGTAATAGCCATTCTGATTGGTATAAGATGATATCTCATTATGGTTTTAGTTTGCATTTCACTGATGATTAGTGATATTGAGTGTATTTTCATATGCTTGTTGATCATTTGAGTGTCTTGAAAAATGTCTATTCATGTCCTCTGTTCACCTTTTAATGATTTTTTTTATTTGTCTGTTGGTTTAGTTTTTTGAGTTTCTTGCAAATTCTAGATATTAGCCCCCTGCCAGTTGCATAGTCTGCAAATATTTTCTCCCATTCTGTAGGTTGTCTGTTCAGTTGGTTGATTATTTCTTTTGCTCTGTAGAAGCTTTTTAGTTTAATTAGTCCCATTTGTCTATTTTTGTTTTTGGTTCTTGTGCTTTTGAGGTCTAAGTAGTGAATTCTTTAACTAGACCAATGTCGGAAGAGTTTTCCCTAGGTTTTCTTCTAGTGTTTTTATCGTTTCAGGTCTTACATTTAAGTCTTTAATCCACCTTGAGTTGATTTTTGTATATGGTGAGAGATAGGGGTCCACTTTCATTTTTCTGCATGTATCTATTCAATTTTCACAGCACTGTTTATTGAAAAGAATGTCTTTTCCGCAGTGTATGTTTTTGTCACCTGTGTCAAAGAACAGTTGACTGTAGATGTGTGGCTTTATTTCTGGGTTCTCTATTCTGTTCCATCAATCTATGTATCTACTTCTGTGCCAGTAACATGCTCTTTTGGTCACTATAGACTTGTAGCATAATTCAAAGTCAGGTAATGTGATGTCACACTGTTTCTCAGTTCTGGCTCTGGGGCCTCTCCCCCTCTGGAGACACAAAGGCTCTCTAACACCAGCGCTGCCACCCCTGCTGGCTGGCAGGATGTCACACTGCTTGCTATGAGCTAGTATTGAGAGTGGCAATCCCCATCAGGTCTGGGAAATTACATGAAGCACTTGCAGTGCCATTCCTTCTCACAGACTCCCAGCTGCTCCCTAAACTAGACCCAGGGCTTAGGAGAGTCAAAGTGCTCTCCCACAGCCGGGATTGCACTATCTCCCAGTGAGGCGAATCACAGAGACAGACACTCACTCCTCTTCTCCCCTGTTTGGGATTCACTCACAGTTTTCAGCCAGACCCCGCCATGGGGGTTTCCTGCCCACCGTGTCTTTCCCAGTATCTGAAGTTTTCTTTTGCTTTTCTCTTGAACTCTTGTGTTCCTTCTTGGATAAAAGTTCACAGTGTGAATCTCCACACACTATTTTGCTACTTCCAAGTTGGGTGATTTATGTTGGAAAAGCTTCTAGTCTGACATCTTGGAAAAAAAAGTTCTCAGAATATTCACAGGGTCAACCACCATGATTTCTAATTTGAAGGGTGCAGGTGTGTTAGGAGTTCTGTCACTCCGTCCCTGTCTGACTTCACAATCTCTCCTATCCCTCTAAAGTATGTTATTACAGAGAAAACAAACATTTTTAATGATATTGATTCCTGGCCTATGGGCTGACTATTACTTCAGATGTCAGTTATAAGGACTTATTTTCATGAACATGTTTTGGCTTGTGCTACACTCAAATTGATGGAACTCTTTATCTGTATTTTTCTCTATCAATTTTGAAATCCAGTGGTTATGTTTATTATCTATTCAAAACTATCTGGTAAAAATTATTTTTTTGAGAATAAGGTTAAACTTCTTAGGCTGAAGAAAATAGAATTTAAAAACTCTCTGCCAGTAGATGGCAGATAAATTTGACCACTCTTGAGATTAAGGTTTATATTTCTGACACGCAGAGAGAATAAATGTAGCCATGCAAAAAGATTTAAAATAATATTCAAAAACTTGGAAATGATGGAAATAAGATGACCATAATAAGAAAGACTGTGAAATCAATGTCAAGTGGATTATAAATGCAAAGTCAAAATAGCTCCTAGACCTGTGAAAACTGACCGTAATTTGATTGAAGACACCAAAATTTATATGAAAAAGGGTATTAAATCATTTGTCAGTGAGGTATGATTTTGGTCAGCCACTAAATGGTGGGAAGTAAAAATCCACCAAAAAGGCAAAGGTTGGCTATGCCCGCTGGAATTCTGTCTTGGGAGAAGATGCCTTGCTTGGCCAAGGAGAGCTTTTGGCGTACCTGGTTGATATATTTAGTAATTTGAAGATGAATAGAATAAAATAGCAGAAGCTCATCTCATTAAACATTTTTCCTTCCACTCCCACCAATCAACCTTCTGATAATTTGAATTCTGATGAAGGCATATCCTAGAGGGAGCAGAAGCCCTGGTCAGGCTGATGGCAACATCCAATCACTCACTGCCCACTGCACACAGCAGTTATGCTTTTCTCTCCAAATCAGTATTTTGGTTTTGTCATCAGCTCACTATGAGCTTTGTTAGGGTAAGCATCTCCAAATCTCACCATCCCTGGACCATTCACCAGGTCACGTGTAGTTCATTTATCAGGGTTACCAGTTACTTCTATGTTCCAAATCCAGCGGCCACTTCTCTACTTCCACACTCTTTCACCACGCAGGAGCGTTCAGCAGAGTTGCTTGCTTCCTTCCTGAGACACCTTGTTCTTGAGACATTTACGATCCCTCTCTTCCCTGGTTTTCCTCTGATTTCCCTGATGTTCCTCCTAAGATCTGTTGCCATCTCCTCCCTGTCTGCTTGACCTTCACGCTAGAGGAGATCCTGTTGTTTTCAACCAAGAACTCTGCAACAGTGATCTTATTCAGCCCTATAACTAAAACCATGTCTGTGTTGGTGGCTCCAAGATTTCTCTCTCCCCTGAGCACCAGACTCACAGGTCTTCTTTCTAGTTCTCAAACCCACCTAGCTAATTCCCACCTCGGGGCCTTACCTCTGCTATTACTCTTGTCACAAATCTCTTCTCATTGCTCACTTTCCTCCCAGTGCTGGTGTCTCCATCTTTCTTGGTCCTTCCTGGATGCCTCACTTCTGGTCACTGTCTATCACGTTACTCTTGTTGCAGGAAAACTCAAAGCCTAATTTAAGCTTTAAGAAAAATACTTTTAGTTGCAATCTTGGCAAGACTACCCAGCCTTATGAAGAAATGGGCTCCCTGAATAAAGGTTAAGGTTGGTATTTAAAGAAAAAGACCCATGAAGTTACAATTAATATGCTCATTATTCTCACCAGACCCCAAAAAAACCTTCCTCATAGTAATGTGAGGAAGTTATGATTTGCATGTCCTTGCTTATGGGAGTCGAGCGAGCAATTTCCTTAATGAATGATCAGTGGGGCCAGTTCTTTACAGGTACCTGAGGACTCTACCTCCTCTGTTGCATAAACAATTGGGGTGGGGTGGTCCTGAGATTTTTATTCTCTTTTACAGGGTCTATGACTCTTGGGAGTCTAGGTCAAGAAGCCAGTTTTGCCTTCCCACCTGTTTTATATTCTTCATAGCACCGATCGCTACTTGAAACTGCTTATTCACTCCTTCATTCATTCCACTGTTGCTGTCTGTCTTCCCACAGGAATATAAACTCCATGGTTAGCAGGGATTGTTAATTCTCCTGCCCATTTTTATCTCATTAGCACCTAGGACTAAAGAGTCTAGTCTGAGTAGTGTCTAGCACATAGTGAGCTTTTAATATATCTTTGTTGAATTAATGAATGAATAAATGAGTTTCTGAACATGTAAGGCTGAGACTCAGGCCATGAACAATGGATAAATGGTCAAACTACTTTTTTTTTAAATCTTTAGAAGAGTAGGTTTTCCTACAATGATAGATACCCTCAACCTCAACATTTGGGGCTTACTCTTCATCATTTATCAGACAGAAATCTTTGCATTTTGACAGAGAGAGTGGGGAAGGCTGTTTTTTATATTATTGTTAGATCTGCAGATAAGAATTTCCTGTGGTCTGAGAACACAGGACTCTCAGAAGGGCATGATGAAAAATCAATTCTGCTGGTGACATTTCCCCTCTTCTCTTATTACTCCAAGACTTTGAGTATGAGAAGCATTTTTTAGAAATTCTTCTGGGAACATCATTTTTCTCTATTCTGCTATTTTGTCTCTGAGTGAAGCCACAGTTCTCCTGGGCTAACATCATAGCCATTTCCTCACCCGTGGCTGTAAAGGCCTCTAGGAGAGAATTATGTGATTTTAGGCATAAATTAGGAAGGAAGACATCAACTGTTTAGATTCAAAAAGGCTATTTCCATGAAATTCATTGTGGTGATAAAAGACAGACAAGGGGACATTTCTGTGATCCAGAAGCAGTTTCTAGAAGACAGCTTTATTTTAACATTTCCAACTGGGCTCCTCAGAGTCATAACCAGGTTCCCTTGTGCCCACTGCTTACTTCTTATGGCATCTTGGACAATATTTGCCTGGCGGCTATTTCTGCCAGTCCTTCCTTTGGTAAGGGCTCTTAAGAAAAGTGACTATGAGCTTTTTCTTATATGGTATTTACCTTTGCTCACATTGACTTGGGTTTGACTTTTTGAATAAGGATTTTATCACTCTCTCCATCTGAAATATTCCCAGTTGATCTTTGTACCAAAGAAATGATAAGAAACCCACCTTTTCTGCCAAGCATCTCTCTGTCTCTCTGCATCCTTTAATCTGACAGCTTCCCTTTTCAGAAGAGTCTACACCTCATGTTGCAGGAGAAGCACCGCTCGGGGGCAGGGTGTTCAGGTTCAAACCCTGTTCAGATTCTGTTCAACCCTGTGTGATCCTGGGTATTTCACGTGTCCTTTCTAACTCCCAGTGTCCTCTCAAGAGCTAAAAAAGGAGATTGTGAGGATCAAATAAAGTAACTCTTGGCATGTTCTTCACATGTGGTATGTGCTAAATGTGGTCATTTTGTCATTATTTGTGTTATTATTATTCACCTTACCTGTCTAGAACTCTCCTCCTCCAAGGGCCAGTATTCTGCCGGGTGTTCACTTGAGCTACGTGTCGATTGAGCTTTCCCCGAGCATCCTCTAGAGACTTCTGCCACCTCCTGCTCACATATCATCGTGGGCAGGCCACGCGCATGGCTGGCGTGTAGCCAGCACGGACGTGCGTGGCCAGCATCCCCTCGGACTCGCTGGGGTCTGTTGTGTGAGGGCCGTTGTCTATTTCAAACATCCCTCTGGTTACAATGGTTACATGTCAGTTTCCTCTGTTGGACTGAGAGCTCCCAAGAACAGGCGTTGCTCGTTACTGATATCGGTGCCTTAAGGCATCCACAGCACACAGTAGACTCTAGAACTTTTTGTTGACCCCAAACGAACTGTGAGGTGTTGAGCTACCATTATGGACTGACGGTGTTACAGAGAAGCCAAACACTTTTTGGCTGGAGCCGTCAAGACGGATGAAGTGAGGAATGAAGTGAGCCACGGGGAAGCAGGTGGCTGCGAGCCCATCCCGCCCCTGACCCACGTGAGCGCCCGCCACGCTGCGCAGGCAGCTCCGCTGTCCGCTCCGACCACCGCCGGCGCTGGCGCTCGGCCCGGCAGGCTTGCTTTGGGAGGCGCCCACTGCTTGGCTCTTCTGCAGTGTGTAGCAAGCCGGTCACCAGCGCTGCTTAATGACACGTGAGCTGTCTCCTCCTTGCCTCCACTGCCACCTCACCCCGGCCAGGCCTCCCCGTGTGGACTCGGCCGCAGGAAGCACACGCTCTCCTCACTCGCCCCGCGCCAGTGTGGCTGGGGCAGCAGAGACGCCAAGATGCTTTTTAGGAAATAAGTGAGAATGGAATAAAAATACCCTAACTGCTCAACTGGTTGAAAGTCCCAAACATTTCAACACTGAAAGGGTTTACAGGTATAAAAAAATATCCTTTTCAATCCTGCCATCCTGTTGTGAGGGTGGAGATGCAGAGTTTCTGGGCCAGAAACTTCTCAGAGTGACAGTTTTCATTCTGGGAGGTCAAAGGGTGGGGCCTGAGCCCAAATCAAGTCAAATATATGGCAAGGGTGGCTTTGTAAGGAGTACGGATAATGTAGAGGAAAAGATAACTCATGCTTGAAATGAAGTGTAGATTCCACTAGATCTTAAAAATTCATAATAGCAGGTAAGGGTAGGCGGGCACCTGGAGGGCCCTGTGAGGCCCCCCTGAGCCTCACGCCGGCTTTAAAAACCATTACGGTTGTAATTGTGACAATGACACCACCAGAGGCCACGTGAATAGGGTTAAAACAAATTGTGCCCCAGAACAAATTCAGATTCCTGTAAAGTGAGGCAAAAGTGTGTGTGTGTGTGTGTGTGTGTGTGTGTGTGTGTGTGTGTGTGAGAGAGAGAGAGAGAGGGAGAAGGAAAAAGAAACAGTGAGAGAGAAATGATAGGAGAGAGAGAAAAAAAGAGAAAGATGAAAATATATGTCCTAAAGACTATTTTATTCTTTCTGGAACAGGAGGCTGGATAAATGGAAAGAACATTGGATCAGGGATGAGGTGACTTGGGTTTGGGTCTGGAGCTGGGTCTCCCTAACCCTACACCTTTCCCACCTGGGACTACACCTTTCCCACCTGGGACTACACCTTTCACACCTGGGCATTGGCTCCATAAACTACAAAAGACCTCACAGGGTTATTTTTGGAGATAGAAGTACAACTCCCTTGAAAGTAAACTTGATAAATAATGCAAGGTGTCATGGCTATTATTACTACAATTAATAATTAATGAAGGTTGATGTCGTGGACCTCCCCACACTATCTTAGCCAGGACTGAATGCACGACGTCATTTCTACTGTGGCCAGAGCTCATGCTGAGGCTCATGGCTGCTGGATCATAACAAAAGTTATGATCTGTCACCAAGATTATGCACCAGCAATTCTCTTTCAAAAGGACCCTGGTAAGAGAGCTGACTCAGCACTCTGAGAACAGCCTAAGAACGTTTTAGAAAATAAACACTGTGATAAAAATTTAATAGCAGGAGTTATAGTTTCCTTTTCTTTCCCCCATTCCTTCCTTCCTCCTTTATTATCCCCTTTCCTTCCTTCCATCTGACTCACACTCGCTGACTCGCTCCTGCCAACAATGCTTGGGCACCGTCTGTAACGTGGTGCTGGGCTGGGGAAGTAGGGGCTGCAAAGTGAGTGGGGTGTGGTTTCTGCCCTTGAGGGGCTTCCTGTCTGCCCTGAGGATATGAGAGGAGGTAGAGAAACCGGTCCCAGTGAGTCACTTGTTCCTTGTGGGAGATTAGTAAGGGAGAATGCAGGCGAGGGCGGGACAGACCACCGTGTCTTTGCCTGTACACTTCTCTCCACAAATACCTGGAACTGAAGACACCTGGGTTCAGATTTGGACTATGCCCCTAACCAGCCATTTACTAGTGACTGTGAGCAAGTTACTTAACCTCTCTGACCACCAGTCACAGTGTGCAACATGAGGCTAATATAGCCACCCTGGACATCACGATGTTGTGAAGATTAAATTAGATAATAGGGTCTAGATTCCTAGAACAGTTGGTGATCCCCAAAACATGGGTTCAGTGAACGGATAATAATGGCATCCATCATTTTCCACTGAGAATATTTGTGAAGTGTGACCCCCACACCAGCCTGGAGGGCAGGGGCCATGCTTCCCGCTCATATCTCAGGGGCTTTGCCCATAGTACACTCTCCATAAATGTTTGATGAATGAATGAATGAAAGAATGGGTAAAAAGTGGTAGTTGTGGGCAAGTAAAAGAAGTGACACAGTTAATTTGCTGATACTTTTTTATTAAATTATAATTTTGTGAACTCATTAAAAATGTGCAAGTGCAGCGGGAACAAGTAATTGATTTGTAGAAAATGTGCAGAAAATGTCTGCGAGCCAGCAATGCTGCTGATAAAGCTGTCTCGACACCTGGGGTGAGTCAGCTTCTACTTGGCCTGCACGGCTGCGAGAATATTTGGGTGCAGAAGATAGTTTTGAAAAAACATAGCACATTGTCATGTCACGAGGTCATTTTCTCTCCTAATAACAGAATATTTTAATGCTTTGGGAGGAGAGTACTTCTTCTGCCATAATGAATTTATAATATATTAAGATGAGTTATGCAAATGAGATAATCATAACAACAGAGCCTTTGGTTTATGATTTCCTCCATTAATTATTCTTCAATTGATTCATTGTGCCAGAGTTCAAGGTATCAGCAATCGCTGTGATTTTATGTATCACCAACTCCTTTTACCTCCCAGGGGTAAATATTTAATTAAATGCATATATAACAAGGTGAAAATGTCCTCCTCCTAAGAGTTTGCACTGAAATTTCTCATAGGGAGGGAACTACCTGTGATTAGGAAAATGTCTTGATAAATCACCTGGGGCAAGATGAGATTCCGGCAGTGTGGGGAGAGAGAGCAGAGCTGGGTGGGAACGTGAGAGTGAGGAGAGGCAGAGAGGGACAGGAGAGACAGAGCAGGGCTTAGCACCGTGGGGAGGGGGGTGAGAGCCCAAGCTGTAGAAACTGCCCAGGGTCTTTTGGAAACATGACTATTAATCATTAAATTTCAAGTTGTTTTCACTACTGGATTGCAAACTGTACCTCTGGAAACCTCAAAAAATTCTTTTGAGTAGAAATTACAGGCAGGCTGAGTATACTTCTAGGTTGATAAAGTCCCAAACAGGGAAATTGTGAGCATGGCAAAGACCCTGCCCTTCACCAAACTCTAGACAGCTCCTCTGGGCCCTTTTTCAACTAGGCTCTGTCCTTCCACCTTGGCCTCAAGAGCCCAGGTTTAGGGAGAATGTTGCTAAGCTGGTTTGGCCAGGATGCACCCACCGTGGTATCTGATTGAACTCTCATGCCCCAGCCTTGGCTTCCAACCGCCTGCCTTCAGCAAGGATCCTGTCAGCTCACGCTAGCCAGAACCTCCCGCAGCCCAGCTGTGTCCTCTGAGTAGTTTTCCAGCCACTGACCCCACCCTGCCTTGGCCATAAGTCCTCACTTCTCTGTGCTGCATTTAGGGTTGAGCCCAGTTCTACACTGAGGTCTCTTTTCTCCTATTGCAATAGTTCCTGAATAAAATCTGTTTTTACCTCTTAATTACTGTCTGGCTCTAGTTTTTTTTAACAAGCCGATCTGGGCCAGGGGAAACCTTGGGTCCAGAGGGGAGAAGTGCTTTTTCCTTCTCATTTCCCACGGAAACCCTGGGGAGGATTTGGGACTTCTTGCAAGTCTCTGGGAAGACTGATTTTATGTAGATCTGAAAAGAAGGGAGGAGTAAAGAAGTGGCTAAGAGTGTGAGTTCAAATCGTTACTCTCCTATATGGCCTTGGGCAAGTTACTTAGATTTTATAAGCCTTCACTGTAAAAAGAGGTTAATTATAATAGCAATTGCTTCACAGGGGAGGGATTAATTTAGATAAAGCCCGTAAAGCATTTAGCACGGTGCTGGCCTTTCTTAAGTGTAAGATACTATTATAACTATTGTTCATGTGACAGCTATCTATTTCTCTTTGGTTAGGAGACTCAGACAGCAAACCTGCCAGGGCTGATACCTCCCAAAGCAATGATCGAGGAGAATCAGTCCTCAGATGAGTCTTCTTATTTTACTCATTATCTATGCAGGGTGGCATGCCTCATATGTAGAAAATATCTTCTTCCTTAGACCAGTAGCTCTTACCACGGCTCACCAATCCATCATTCCCAACTTTTCCATTGTGAGTACAGTGTCTTGGAAATGTGCCTGGATCATCATGCTAAGGGTTCTTTTCCTTTATGTAGCTTTTCATCGTTTGCAAGGTGTGGTGCACACCTGCCTTGTGAGTCCTTATCCTCAGTTTGCAAATGGCAAACTGTGGCTCAGAGAGTCCATTTGATTACCCACTGCTCACGTCATCAGATCCAAAGTGGCCGTAAATTAGAACCTGGGCTTTTTGACCCCATTTTCATTGATTTTGGGGAATACGAAGGGATGTTCTTTATCATCTAAAATATCTCTACTATCTGCAAACTCTTGCCCAGAGAGAGAAAAGCAGAGGAAGATAGTTTTGAGCTATTTTGCATATAAAAGGAATTAGATCTCTCTGTTTAAGAGCAGAAGTTTATCTGCCTAAATTAAGTGCAGGCTTCTAGTGCTAATCTTATACACTTTCGTTATTTAAATACCTTTGGAATTGGTGATTTGCTTCTGTCAATCAACTTATTTATTAGTTGATTGACAGAAAAGAAAACCATAGACTTCCTTCCTTGGAGAGTTCTGGAAAGATCTCCTTTATGAACCAAAGCGGACTCTTCCCTTGAACTTTCCATCTCTCCTTTTCTCACAGTTCAAAGTATCACCTGAGCTGGTGGCAGGTGCACGCTCTTTCTGAATTCATGGGGAATGCCAGTGGCTGCTTCAGTTACTCTAAGCCTTCTGCACCCTATTTTCATCTTGTTTATGTGATTGCAAGATAACAAGCTATGATGCATAACACCTCAGAAGACAAAATGTCTGGGGAGGTGGGGCTGGCGCATGGCGCAGAAGGAGGCAGGCATGGGAAGAAAGAGGAAGCAGCAGAGAAAGAGCTCTTCCAGTGAAGAGCCTGACAGAGGAGACCCGGGAAACCTGCTTTGAGAATCTTGCTGCGAGCATTTGTTAAGGAAACTGAGCCTGTAGCTTTGAGAGCTCGAGCACAGCTAGCAATTCAGGGCTAGGAGAATGATCTGTTGAAATTATTGTCCAGATTTGCACAGTACAGAGTGAGAGAGCTGTATTAGGCAGAATGGCTGTTTGATAATTGTATTTGTAGCACTTTTACCCCCTTGATCAGAAAAGGTTAAGATAACTTTAAACACATTCATTCCTAAGGTATCATTTCCACACTGGAGAATCTGGCTGCTGAAAGACCTAGAGATTGTGTGAACTGTGTGTGTCCGTGTGTGTGTGTGTGTGTGTGTGTCTCCAAGTGGTGGTTACTTTTGCCTGCATGTGCTCATGTTTCACATTGGAGAGGGGAAAGTGTCAGAGAAGCCTGGTCAAGGGAACAGTTCAGGAAAGTTAACAAATCTCAGAAGGCGTTTAACTTCTAAAAAGGACAAGGCACTTAAAAATGCATGTATAAATTCATTTATATATAAATTCATTCAACACCTTCCCAGGGTTCCTCTCTTTAGTGATGTGTGTTAATGTGTGGAGAATAAGAAACCAGACACTAATAGGTAGGTAGGGTTTCATGTTCTTGTTTGGTAGCCATAAAAGGAACATCTTCTAACTTTGGCATTGCAAATTGGTTTGTAAACTCTGTTTTACTATCCACATTGGAGGAGGGGGTGGAAAGGAGAATGACCCCAGAACAAATGCTATTTTGGCATTTCCTGGTTTCAGCAGTGCAGAAGTGATTTAATGCATCAGAATTCTTAAAGAAAATGGTATCTGTTCCCATCATTCTGCATATGGAATTAATGACTGCAAAGCCTCTTGAACAAAGAAAGATGGCAATACCTGGCAATGTTAATTAACAATGTATAGATTTGAAATGTGCTCTTCCAAAGCTTTCACTCCTAATGCTAAATGATGCCAAGGGTCTTCAAAAGCAATTAAGGGAAAGCAACATATCAAGTTAACCTTCATCATCTTCACTAATTAATATTTATTGGGTGCCCGGACATCTTGCTTGGCTTTGAAATAGGAAATGAATCTGGAATTTTATGATAGTTGATGAAATACTTATGAGTTCAGTGATAAGGTAGAAGAAAAAGGAATAAATGGACTATTTGAGCATGATATGAATTATTTGAAGATTTTTGGAATTTAGTGAGCTGATCTCATTAGCAAGGTCCTGAGACTAATGGGTTTACTTCTGAAATAGCAATTTATTTCTTTACTAAGAAATGATAGTTAAACTATGGTAGGATTTGGCAAGTATTTGAATGTTAGCAACAACCCTTCTCTCCAGTCTCTATACAATTCAATTCAATTCAGCTCAATTCAATGCAGCTCAGCTCAACTCAATTCAGTTTACTTTTATTATAAGCATGTACCAAAACCTGGTGTTAGACTTTTGTGGAGGAGATATGTACTAATAAAATAAGGTTGTTTTCTCAGGGAAAAATGAAAGATGTAGTGGTTAAGAGACTTGGGTCCTAGTGCTGGTTCTACCACTTCCTAGCTGTGTAAGCTTGGGCAAGTTACTCAACTTTCTCAAACTTTGATTTTCTTGCTGTAAAATGAATGTAACACTATAATAGTATTTATTTCATGGGATTATTGGGAAGATTACATGAGATGCAGCATGTGATTGGCATAGGGTTAGCTATGTGATAAATATCAGCTATTATTAGTAGTAACAATGGAAATTTCCTAGCTTTCTGTGAGATGAACAACGATTCACTCAACACACCTGTGCCTGCTCGATATTAGACCCTGGTTTTAGAGAGATAAGATGAACTATTGTCCTCTTCTTGATGTTTACAGGGAAGACAGGTGTACGGCCAACTACAGCTGAAAGGAAGCACGTATAAGGTGATACAGGATCTTGGGGCAAAGCCAGTTTCACCAGTTGGGATGTTTCAGCTAAAACTTCAACTCAAATCGTCTTACACAATTAGAAAGTTGGTTACTGCACGTAACAGAGAACTGATTAGTTTCTGCCACCCGATACTACTATCAAGGACCAAGTGTCTCCCTATTTCTGCTCTATCAGGGGTGCCTTCCTCCTCAGAATTTAGTAAGGAGGTATAACAAACAAACATGTCTAGATATAATAATGCCTAAAAGAAGGAGAGAACGAGTTCTTTTTTGTGTCTTTTCTCAGGAGTGAACAAAACTTCTGGTGGAATCCACAAGCCAACTTTTCCCACCTCATTGGCCATATATGGGGTTTGCATCTACACTGTGCCAATCACTGCCAAGAAGAATAGGATTACGCTTAGAACCTGAAGCGTGGAGGAGGGCAGCCTTTCCTAATGCACATGGGTGTGTGGGAAAAGGATAGGAGCCGGAGTCAAGCCATGGTGGGAGCAGACTGCGTGTGTGGCAGGAACCAACAGTGCCCACTGCAGGCACCAAATGTACGTGGGAGAGTCAGAGAAAACTTACAGACATGTTAGTGCCTTGAACTGAGACTTAAAGACATGAACTTTGATGGGTAGGTGACTAGGAAAGAGTTGTTTTTGGTAGTAAAGGGTATTCCAAACAGAGGAAAGAACAAGTACAAAGGCAAACAAAACAAAACAAAACAACCCCAGAAAGCAGCATGGAACGTTTGCTTCCTCCCAAGATGGAGTGACAGAAACTGGATTTACTCTCCCATCTGGGACAAGCAATAAAACCAGAGGAAAGATGTCAAATAGCAATTTTCAAGACACTGGACATCAGCAACAAAGGACAAGTGATCCCTAAGAGACAGGAGACTAGCGAGGTGAGTCGCAACTTGAGTAAGTTCCGGCTACTCTTCTGAGAGTGCTCTCGGTCATGGCACCAGGCGGATGCGAGATTGAAGAGGAAATATTTTTACGTTTCTGTACACTTAGGGCTTTCTGAACAAATTTTACTGAAACTTGAAATCTGACCTGAGAGCAATTCTTGGAAGTTAATTTACAGCCGTGTGGATAGTGAGAGCTTCAGAGAGATTGACCTGACCCAAGAGATGTATGTGTTTACATTTCCAGAAGGACTAAAGTCTGGGTCTTGAGACATCTCTGCATTATAAGACCAGAGACATTGGCGTTATCTTTTCCCTGGAGAGATTTATTTACATTCCAAAAGGTTATAGCAAGACATTCCCCAGGAGACTCCTTTGGAAGTGAAAAAGGAGGCATCTGCCTCTTTCTCTTGTATACAGCGCAGAAAATTTATTTTTTTGTGTGTCCCTCGCCTCTGGGTGAGCCTGTCACTCATGCAAGACAATTTTTCAAATCTAATTCCCATCATGTTGCTCTGGAGACATGAGGGAATGATATTGCAATGTTACTCTGACTACTGATCTTGCTGTGAGTACAACAAGAAATCTGCCTCTGGTACAGAAATCTCAGTGTGCATTAAGGACTAAATTAATAAAGATAAATATTAAAAATGTAGCAGAGGGGAACCCAGGCAGAGTCTGGCAGACTCCCCAAGTCAAGGTGACTGGAGCTGAGAGTCTGGGGAGACCAAGGTGGTTAGCGTTTGCAAGACAAAGTAAAAAAGAGGAGGTAGCAGTACAGAGAGAGAAGCTTCTCTCTGATTAATCAGCAGATGATTGATTGGTGCATGTGTGCAAAGAAACTAATCAAGGGCAGGAAAAAACAATTCAAAATTATTAGAAAATAGTGCTTGACACATGCACAGGTTTAGGAATGTTATTTATTCCCATAAACCAGACTGGAAGAATTCATAATTTATGGAGCATTAAGGTGAATATTTAGGAAGGGTTTTTTCCTCAGTAGAGAATAATTTGGCCCAGGTGGGAGTGCCACTTGGGGACTAACTAGCAAATCATAAAAGCAAGACCTAATAAGATCAAACCACTTCCAGGTAGCTAAACTGCATACCAAAGCATAGCTCATAAATATTTATAGGAATACAAAACTACTCAGCACCCAGCAAGTCAAAATTCACAATGTCTATCACTAAAATGAAGATTACCAGGCATGTAAAGAAGCAAGGAAACATGACCCATAATGAGGAAAATAATTAGTCAAACAAAACCAACCTGGAGCTGACATAGCTGTTAAAATGAGAAGACAAGTACATTTGGACAATTATTATAATTATATTCCATAGGTATAAGAAGCTAAGTAGAGAAATGCAAGATATGAATAAAACCCATATTGAACTTCTGGAGATGAAAAACTATATAGTACTTGAGATAAAAAAATACAATGTATGGTACTAGGGGAAGATTATACATGAGAAAATGAAAAAATCCAAAATAAAAACAGAGGAAAAAAAGTTTTTATTTAAATGAAAAGAATATCAGTGAGCTGGGGGAGGACTTGAGGTGGCTAATATATATGCAATTGGACCCCCAAAGGAAAGAAGGTGTGTGGCAAGGTGAGAGGACAGAAAAAATATTTGAAGAAATAATTGCTGGAATTTTTCCAAATTTTTATTAAATGTATACTATATAACATACTATACATGAGATGTGAGCATTAGAAACATGGAGAAAGCTACAACAAGGCACATAATGATCAAATTGTACAAAACCAGTGATAAAGACAAAGTCTTAAAAGCAGCCACAGAAAAGACATGTTAAATATAGAGAAACAAAGATAAGAGAGGCAGCAAATTTCTTGTTAGAAACAAGGAAGGAAATGGCATTGGTATGTTTCGGGAATTGTCAGCAGTTAGGCACTGGGAGGGCAGAAGGGATGGGCGGAGGCTGTGGGAGGAGGTAATGCCTGCAGCATTTTGCTGGGATCAGAAGATGAAAAGAGTTGGGTGCTCTGTCACAGACGCTAGAATTTATGTTGGAGGTTTTGAGGAGCCACTAAAGATTTTGGAGCAGAAAAACGCCATCAGATTTGCAAGTTAGAAAGAGCACCTTAATGGCATTGATTACACACATGAATTAGTAACTAGAGAAATGAATGAATGGAAAAGATAGTTTGAAAGGCTAGGACTGCAGGCAGGTAGTGCAACCATAGGAAGTGATTTGTGTCCATTTCATTTCATTAATTCATTCAACATACATTTATTAAATCCTCCCGTATACCAGACTTTGAGCAAACTCTTTGAGAGTCTGTGAGCAAAGCAGCTGTCTATATGAAAGGCATGCTAGTCTGGAAGTATCTTGTAGACAGCTTGCATGTCAATATGAGTGGATAGTTTTTATTCTTTATAACAGCTGCATAGTGTTCATTTATTCATTCAGAAAGCATTTATTGAATGTCTCTTACGTGCTTGGCTTTGGATTAGGCACCTGAAGATACAGGATGGATAAAAAAGAGTTCTGCATTCATGAAGCTTACATTCTAGTTGAGGGTGGGAATAGCGATGCAACAATACGTAAGTGCAGATATCTACGTGGGAGGGTACCAGAGCTCATTCCTGTTGTGCATCTGAGATCTACTCTTTATCTTGAACTTCATCTTCAAGGCAAATAGCTGGAAGCCTGCTTCATTCCTGGCACCTCTGAACTTTGTGTAATTAATGATTTCATAATCGTGCATGTTACCATCATGCCTTGCCAGGAAGACTAAGTTAGTACCTCAAGAAAGTATGAACTTCAGATTTATCATTAATATAGTGATCTGGTAGAAATCACTATAAAATATTGGCAAGTATTTTTATGGAGGGAAAATTTCATTGTGTGCTTTATATGTTGAAATTTTATCAGTTGATTCAAGTATAAAAATGCATCTATTACTACGAGAGTAAAATACTACAATAATTAATGATGGTGGTCAAAGCTGTTAATTTTATGTAAAAAAAACACAAATATTAAGTATTTTCAAATAGTTCAATAGGGAAATACAATTACCAATTACCAATATAAATGATGAGAGTGTGTTATCTACATGATTTTAAGAATAATATTATATATTTTTGTACAAAAAATGTTTATACAAATGTAAATATCAATATTATTATACTACTAATAATAGTGAGAGTAGTAGTAATAGTAATAATGATAAAGATGTTTAGGTTATATTATTATTCTAATCTTTGTGGATTGTATACAGATAGTCCCTGACTTAAGATGGTTTGACTTACAGTTTTTCAGGTTTATGATGGTGCGGAAGTGATGTGTATTCAGTGGAAACCATACTGTAAGTACTCATACAACCATTCTGTTTTTCACTTTTGGTACAACATTCAATAAATGACACTAGATATTCAATACTTTACTATGAAATAGCCTTTGTGTTAGATGATTTTGCCCACCTCTGGGCTCACATAAGCACCCTGAGCATGTTTAAAGCAGCCCAGGTGAGCCTGCGCTGTCTGGTAAGTTAGCTGTATTAAATGCATTTTCAACCTAGTAATATTTTCAACTTATGGTGTGTATATTAGGGTGTAACCCCATGGTAAGTGGAGCAGTATCTGTACTAGTATTCATACCGTTAAGCAAAATAATTTTCAAAAACTGTGTTTAGGCTTTAGTTAATTCTATGTAGGCCATGGATGTCTTATTTGGGATTTATATCTTGTGAGGACAGATCAAAAGCAGAATGTTAACTTCAAAATTTCACAGGGATGAAAAACTCCATAATCATGCTCAATAATAGTTATGAAAAATCATCTTTGATAAAGACTTAATAAAGAATCTGAATAAAATAAAATATTACAGAAAAATGAGGTGCCTAAAATGCATTTTGTTTATATAACAAAATGTAAAAAGCACAGATTCTGTTAGAATCCTTTCAGAAGATGATTCCTTATAGTTATGAGTCTATGAAGAGTAAACATTTAAATAAAAGAATAGTTAAAACATTTGTTATAGCCTGTTTACCATTTTCAATATTAAAGATGAAGGTATGCACATGAATCTTAGATAAAAGTTCCTTTAGAAAACACATATGGACAATCTTTTCTTGAATTCTTTTCTCTTTTGAACACAAAGGCAGTAACATCAGGAAATGTACTACTTTTGTAAATCATACATCAAAAATTGGGGCATGCAGAGACAACCAGATGTCTTTTTTAAAGCTTGGCAGCCTGGTGTATTAATGATAAGTTAAACCCTATTCATATCTACTAGTTTGCTGAGAGATGCCAGGACTCTTGCAGAGAACAATAGTGAATCTGATTGAAGAAATACTTATTGAATAGAACACGAGAAAAGGAATTGTTATGTGATTGCTATTGACAATGGAATAAACATGGTGAAGGCTACATGTGGGTTAGGAACCATAGTCAATATTTTGTTACACCCTTTCATTGTGTATTTAGAAAGTAATTAGAGTATAGGAGGACACAGCAATATCACTGAGCCACAAGCAGGAGGTAGCAGTCCACTGTCCACATTCTTCTTCAGCCAAAGACAAATTTCATGACTTCCAAGAAATTTTTGAACTGATTTGTTAAGAACTTACACAAGGTGTTCAAACAGGATGGAAGAGCAGCAATTACATGTTAAAAAGGCTACCTGAACCAAAGAAAGGTTAGTAGCCTGTTACATTTGGCAGAAAAAAATATCAACACAACAGGATTTACTACCAGCCAATAGATTGTTTGAAGAGAAAGCAGTTTGCTTTTAGAATCCACGGAAGAAATTACCAATTTGAAGTATCTTGAATGTCCAAATATTTCTTACATGAGCCCTTACATCATCCTCGTTGATAAATGTACAGAGTATAAAAGGTACCTTTAACCTACAAGTGCAGTGTATACTGCTGACTCTTCAGCAACTGTGTGGGTTTAAACTGTGTGGGTCAACTTCTGTGTGGATATTGTTTCAGTAAATCTATTGAAATATTCTTTTTGAGATTTGGAAAAACTTGCAGATAAACTGCATAACCTAGAAATATCAAAAAATTAAGAAAAAATTAGGTAAGTTATGAATGCATAAAATGTATGTAGCTATTATTCTAGTTTATCATTTACTATCATAAAATAGGCATAAATCTGTTATGAAAAGTTAACATTTATCAAAACCTATGCACACAAAGCCTTACAGACTGTACATGGCATGGGTTGGGGCCCAGTTGAGAGAAATGTAAACAAATGTAAAGATGCAATATTAAACTGTAACTACATAAAGTTAAATGCAGCACATACTGTATGACTATAATAATTTCATAGCCACCGCCCATGGCTACTGCGGTGAGCTCAAGTTGCAAGTATCCATTTAAAACGCCATGTGACGTTAATCATCTCTACATAAGAAGTTTGTCCCTCCAGTAAATTGTGTATTGGAGTAAAAAGAAATCTCTCAAGTTTATGTGTATTTTCCATCATGTTTAGTGCAATACCATGAGGACCAAATAATATCAGGGGACCCATCCGAAGTGCCACTTAGTGATTCTGGAAGTGCTCCCAAGAAGCAGAAAAACGTCATGACATTACAAGAAAAAGTTAAGCTCCTTCAGCATAAATTAAATACAAACAACAGGCAAATTAGATCTGAATTTAATTTAAGCTGTTATAAAAAGAAGAGCAAATGAGGAAGACCTAGATTTTTAAATTTTATGTGCATATGCCTAAATTATTTAAACAGATTTATTATAAATAAATATGATATTTGTGATTCTTAATATGTGTAAGTTCAGTGGAACTATGAAGGCACTGAAAGAGTTAATTATAAGGCACAGTAGTGGGACAAGTGGAAAAATTTGCATGAGGTTTGTCCACAGATTATATAATAGTATTGGTATTAGTAATGGTACTAATATTATATAAATGTTAATTTCCTGATTTTAATAATTGTACTGTGATTATGGAGAATTTTCTGGTTTTTGGAAACTGCAATTGAAGTATTTAAAGTTAAAGGGATATCCTATCTGAAACTTACTTTCAAGTGTTTCAGAAAACAGATTGCTTATGTCTGTATATAAGAATGATAAAGCAAGTGTGATAAGATGATAATATCTGAGGAATTCTTGAAGTGTTGTATGCAGGAATTCTTTGTATTATTTTTACAACTTTTCGGGAAGTCTGAAATTATTTCCAAACTAAAAGTTACCCTATGACTCAGTCTGTTTTCTGCTGCTATAACAGAATACCACAGACTGGGTAGTTCATACTACCCAGGATTTTATTTGGTTCACAGTTCTGGAGGCTGGAAAGTCCAAGATCAAGGTGCTGCTTCTAGTGAGAACTTCTTGCCGTGTCTAACAGCAAGGGGTCACATAGCGAGGAGGTAAGAGCCCCGGAGAGACAGAGAGGAAAGGGGCTGAACTTCCAAGATATCTGCTCACTCCTGCGATTATGGTGT
Organism: Microcebus murinus; assembly: GCF_040939455.1. NCBI lineage: Eukaryota > Metazoa > Chordata > Mammalia > Primates > Cheirogaleidae > Microcebus > Microcebus murinus. The sequence goes on from NC_134129.1 coordinate 1,967,309, forward strand.
CGCTCCTCAGGAGCTAGTCACCTCTTAGAGGGCCCGTCTCTTCATACTGTCACAATGACAATTACACTTCAAGATGAGGTTTGGAAGGGACATTGAAACCATAACACCCTACAAGATTTTAGAGAGGCAGGATTAAGAGTATGTGTCCGCGCTGAGGTCATGTAGTTTTGTACGAGAGGACGGGGAGAGAGGTCAGACTTTAGAGCCAGGTTTTCCTGCCTCCTGGAGAGATTACGTTGCTTTTACAGTAGAAAAAAAAAATGGTTAAAAAACAGAATAAAATTTACTCTTCAAGTTTAACAACAACAAAAATATTAGATTTAACCTTGCAAATAGTGGATGAAAGTGATTTTGAAATGTATGATAAAATCAATGTGAGGGCCTGCGTGTGTTCTAAGTGAGTTCTAACTAATAACAATGTCCAGGTGTTTGCATCCTCTTACTGTCATTGCTATGGTGTTGTCTGGGGTCTGGAGAGTCAGACAGAGATGAGAATATGCAGAATTCAATCAGATGTCGTTTAAATATCTGTAAGATTTGTGGTGGGAGCCCAGAGCAGGACTACGAAAAACGTTCAGAATAAAAGCAGGCAGTAACTGGATTAGTTGACTCTGATCAAGTGCAGAAATGGTCTTGGTGAGGATATTACAGACTTAAATCAGTCTGAAGAGATATAAAAGGTGTAACCTGAATCCAGGGGCATAAAACTGACCTATTTGGCAGCCCTGGGCTTGATGCTGTAAAGGCAGAGTGACTCCATCAGGGGGTTTTCTTGCCTAATAGCGGCCTGTGGGGAGTCACCCTGGCCAAAGCCTCGGGCCAATAAGGATCTCAGTATGCCAAGACAGTCAATGTAATTCACTGGAGATAGCGAACTTTAACTTGCTTTAAATCATCTTTAGATTATTTATATCTAACCCAATGCACGTGTAAATAGTTGTTATACTGTATTGTTTAGGGAACCATGGCAAGAAAAAAAGGTCTGTACATGTCCAATACAAACACAACCATCCCTTTAAAAAACATATTTTCAGTCTGATTGAATCCATGGATTCAGAACCCACGGGTATGAAGGGCCAACGCCACACAGCGACGTGAGACAGGGAGCATTGTTAGTGGAGAGCACAGAGCTCTGGGACCTTTCCATTTGGCCTTGGTTTCTGGTTCTTCTACCAACCACGTGACCATGAGTAAAGGACTTATCCTCTCTAAGCTTCCATTCCCCTGTCTATAAAACGAAGAGTTCTGACATCTTAAGATTGCTGTGGGGGTTACTGGATCATGTAAAGTCCAAGCACAGCGATGGGCACAGAACTTTGTTAAAAATGTTAGTATTATTTTTAGTATAATCATTCCTAGGGCCCAGGGTTGATTTCATTGGCACTACATTCTAACCAACTATATCATCACTTTGGAAGTAAGACTCATCTCTATGTAAGGGTTTTTCTCTATGCCCAGGGTTTTTCCTGCCTCCCGCCCACTCAGCTGGGGGCTCCAGTGGGTCCGTGGTGATGTCAGCTGCCCACGCATCTTCCGTGAGCATCAGCAACAGTATGACAAATTACTCAAACGGTGGCAAAGTCTCTGTACCTGAGGTAAGACCTACGGATAGCAATGTTAGTTAGCTGAAACAATCCATAACAATTTTGAAGTGATTGGCTCACGTTGAGGAATAGAGTATCTTGATCCTTCTGAGAAAATGTTGCAAATGTCCTTGTATAATTGTATATAAATCAGAGACTTGGCACTAGCGTATTTCCGTTAGCAAATGTGTCTAAATAAATTGATCTGCCTTGTCTAAGGCAGTGTGGGTATCTCCCATCATTAGTATTCTTCTGTAGCTGGGTCGGTTTTTTCCCAGCCCGGTGTAATTCCAGGCAGCACGCCATGGTCCCGAATGCATTTCTGATTGATTTTCTGCCTAACAACTGACAACTTAACTTTTTAGCAGGAGGTCTGAGCTCGGGCCCCCTTTTCTAAAGCTGAAGAGTGTAATGTGAGCCTGATGGATGGTTCTGAAGAACAATTGGCTTTTGTGATGAAAAAGGAAGTGTGGGACTTGGCACAGATTTCTTCCATGTGGATTCCATTACTGCAAATTGGAGAAGGGTGGGGATGGAGAAGAGGATGGCTATTTTGATGGGAAAGGTAAGGATTTAATTCTGTGATTATCTTCTTGCTTATAATCTAGAGAATTCTGTGCCCACTTGAATGCACTGATTTATGAATATTCTTAGTGAAGGTGGTTGCGTCATCAACTTCATTCCTTATGTAAATTTACAAAAGGCATTTAAAATCCCATTTTTAAAACCTGAGTGTAACCAAGCATCAAGAGTTATGAATTACTTAGTGGTCGGTGTTAGTGCTTAATGACCAACTTACATTTTGATTTACATAGATTTGATTCTAATCAAACAGGCTATGATTGGTTCCTGTGGGTTTCTGCAATAAGCAGTTGGAATTTGGTGTTTGCATCTGAATCATTCCTGAAGGATGGAAACATCTTGGACAAACCTTTGAGTCAATCAAAAGGATTACCAAGATATGAATCCCAAATACCAAATTCCCAGCTGTTAGTAAAAATGTATGGCCTAGGGTTCTAAGTTACCACAGTTGACGGACACTTGACTTTGACATTCAAAAAGGCTCCTTTTAAGTGTCAGATGGAATTCCAGTTGGCTTGACCGTAAGTTCACTGGAGTCTGGGTTTCACGTAGTAGCAAACCTCAGATAATCTCTACAACAACAAGTGCAGTTGATTGGTACCGGTGGATGTGTGCATGTGTGTTTCAAAGTCTAATGTTCTAATCCCACGAATCAATATCCTTGAATGGAAGTCTGCATTGTTCTTTCCTATTCTCTTTCCATGCATAAATCTTTCCAAATCCACCTCACATTTTATTGTGAAATCTTCCCCAGTTACTTTGACCCCCAATAACCTTTTCTATTTCTCACCTCTTAATGCATTTGTGGTCTACACCATCCAACTCAGTTTATAATTTTGTTTCATATATTTTTCTTATTAAGTTGTGTACCTTGGCTGTGAGGTAGATAGCAAGGCACCCACTTGATGGACAGTTGGGAGTTACATGACCTGAGTCTTACTGTGCGTGTGGATCGCCCATGAGCCTCTCTGAAAGCCCATGGGGTGGGGGTGAATGCAATGTAGATTTAAGCTAATGACATGATAATTAGCCTTAGGATGTCCTAGGCTACCTCCTATTGCAGACCCTATTGCACTTCTGCATTCTTTTGCAGTTGGCATGCTGCATTCTGATTGGCAGATTCATAGGGTATCTCCGCCTCCCCCAGAGGTAGTGATTGCTGGGGCAGGACTACAGCAGGGCAGCACCAAGACACCTGCCGCTGTCCTTCCCAGGTGGGCAATTGCTTAAGGGAGCATCAAGGCAAAGCATCCATGTTTTTGTCCCCAGGGAGTTCCAGAAGTCCCTTGCGATGCACCTAACACAACCACAGTTCTTGGAGGGCAGGGATATTATTTCATTTCATCCTTATAATCACTCTCTCGATAGTGTCTAACTCAGTGCCAAACATCTGGAAATTTACTAATCATTTCTATACAATTGAAAAATGTTCTATATATCTTCAACTGTAAACATAACTATTGAAAGCTTTTGAAATATGTCAATAACTTGAGAGTTTACATTGAAGCCACTGTCTTGGACAACTTGATTAAAAATTAACACTTTTGCTGGGTAACTTGCATATTCACGTGGGAGAAAGGATTGCACAGATAGGGCAATGGAGAAGGATGGAGAATGGACTTCACTTACTTCATGCTGTTGGCTTCAGTTAGTTCCCAGTCCTTTAGAACAGACATAGTAGGTCAGTGCCAGCAGTCACAGCCCTACAGGAAGGCAGGGAAGCGGTTGGGGTGAGGAGAGTTTCCACAGAACTGTACTCAGACCTCTGAAGAACAGAGGTGCTGCTGCTACTGCTGGTGCTGGTGTCTCTGAGAGGTCAAGATGGCACTTGTCCTAGGGGTGTCAGAAAAGAACCAGGAGCCTGGAACCAGCTGCTTCTGCCAGGGTGAAAAGTCATGGCTGAGGAACGCTGACCAAAACAGCCAACAGGCCTGGAGGAACAAGATCTTCTCCTCTCCTCCAGCCTTCCAGCCCCCTTCTAGTGTCCCCTGTCAGCGGAACCTCTCAGGGAACTGCTGGCAAATGAAGAGATAGTTTTCACAGTCCCCCGAGGCCCAGCATCTCAGAGAAGAGGGAGCAAAATGGATTTGGAGTCGAGAGTTAGTAGCTTCCTACCTGGTGCACACAGCAGTAACACATATTCCCTTCCTAACTCACAAGAGGATGAGGAGGGTGACAGCACGTACGTGGTCCTTTGCTGAGGGCCCGTGGGGGCCACACCAGTCAGGAGAGCGCCCTGAGCTCTGGCTGATTACATAGAGTGTCGGCGTGCGCCGAGATTCCGCCATTACGGAAGTAGTCTTATTAATAGCTACTCAAGATTGATTCCAACAGGGAAACCTACTCATAGAGAAGTGTGATTATGCCTTTGTTATGATTTATCTACTTCATATGGACCCGAGGGACCTTTATTAGAGAAAAGAGCTCATTTTACTTTAAAATAAGTTGACAGTAAAGAAAACATCTATTGTGAATATATAAGTAAACCCAAATACGCAACCTGAGTTTCTGGGTGGGAATTTTCCAAGTAATGAGTTGGGAGCTGTAATAGTGTCTCCGTTTCCTAGGGTTGAAATTTTAATATAATGGCCTTGACTCAATTGAGTGGTTGCCATGGGTGGTTAATGCATTGTTTTGAATTCCTTTCATGGATTAGATTAACTTTCACACCCCTAAGAGAAAATGCTTTTATTATTATCCATTTTGCAGCTAAGGAGACTGAAACAGAGAATGTTTAAGTTGAGATTTCTAAGGTTATAACATTTCCAAGGATAAGGGAGGTGGTGGAGCCAGGGTTTGAACCTAGGTGGCTCAGCCTTAGAGTCCATAGTCTTATATTTCAGGCCACACTGCACCGTGGGGCCTCTCTCTTCATATTTCAGTTGTTAGCCTCACTAAAGAGAGCAATTCTGCTGGCAAAATTTACCAGCTCCTCTTGGAGGAATTTCCAACGTGGTCGTGTTTAAGACCACATTGGTACTCTCCAAGGTTATCTTATATCTAAGAAGAAAGGGAAGGAAGAAGAAATGGAACAATTGAGCACCTGCTATGTGAGCAAGTCTCTGTCAGGCATTTTTATATGTCCCATAAGTTAGATTTTATTAGACCTATTTTTCAGATATGAGATTGGAGGCTCAGAGACACCAAGAATAATAACTCGGCTAAATCATTGGCCAGTAAGTGACAGAGCCATCAGTGGATCTCTAACATCCATGTTCTAGCCACTATTAGCACTGCACTCCTGCTTTGGATAACAAAGATCTTAGAGAATAAGAGAGAGGAATATTTTTCTTCTCTTCAGGTTTTAAATTTTGTTTATTGGTCATGGCATGAGCCATAACTATCACCCATAACTACAGCCAGAGCCCCATCTCTCTTCCTTGACATCTTATTCTAATTGGAATCCAGAGGTAATTTTTTCCCCCTGTACCTATTAACTTAGGTTTCATTTACAACTTGCCCTATTAGAATTGTGGAGATTATTAACTTGGATTTTCAGATCAGGTTTCCTGCAACTCTGCTCAAGACAACCTCATTTTACCAGGAGAACAATCATGTATTTGCAGCGAGTTGTCATAAATATTGAAGAGTTAGTTCATAGCTAATTCAAAAGAATAAAGGATGGAGCATCCTTCAGATTTCATTCTGCTCTAATTTTGGTTGAGTGAGCTGTATGCAAAGGTCTAAAGAGAGTATTTACAGGTTTGGTGTGTGTTTATGTGTTTGTGTGTGTTTGCATTTTTACATTTGTAAAAGAAATGATCAATTTAAGGATGAAGACATTAAAACAACCAGAAAGAATAAAATGCCCAGCTCTTTTTTCATAGAACTGTACAGTGATGGTTGATATTCCTGTTGATCACCTGAAACTCTGCAAGCTTCTGAGCATTTCTGAATCACCAAAGAAGGAGTAAATCTCTCTCCACTTTGTTTTATGGTCAGTCCTGTTTTCTTATGGTCAGAAGCTCTGCAAGTTAGAGTTTATACTAGTTTTGTAGATTCAGTGATATTGTTAACAAGACTTTTTTAAAACCTAGATAATGCCATCCTACTAAAAATTTTTAAAAATTACCAGAGTTTATTAAATGCCGAATGATAGAGTGGCACCTAACTTACATTTTCACGCTGTGCCTTGTATGTTTGCGACATTGCCGCAGGCAGGTGTCACGGACGCCTATTGCAATGCTCCTCCCATTTGGCTTTCTCTGCATTTTGCTGTTACCTCCCTCGTCCAAACTCTTGCCCTCTCTCTGTCTCTCTCTCTCCCCTATTCTGTATGTGTGAGCCTGTGCCCATGAGTTTTAATTACAAACAGGGCTTTTTGCCAGTGTAATACTTTCCTTCACTGCGATTAGAAAAAGGCAGCCCCTCTGGGTGGACAAATTAGATAAAGTTGCATTTCCCTCCACTTCTTGTCTCACCTTGGCACCCCTTTCTGTAAAATCTGTGCAACTGTATGCACTTAATTATAAATTTTGAAATATTTATGAGTCCTTATGATTTATGCCTGAATTAATAAATGACTTCATAATTGATCTCCTTGCCTTCAGCTTTTGCGATTCCAGTGTCTCATGCATGCTTCATCATCCCACATCTTTAAACAGCTTTTCCTATCTCACCTCTCCTTGTCGTGCCGTTGGCGTCCCCCTGTTGCTGGCCAAACGAGGTGCCGGCACAGCGTGATGATCAGGGCCTCCGCAGTGCGCTTCCGTGGTCTCCTTCGGCAGCCTTGACTCCCACTCCTCCTTGTTGTCAGCCTGGCTCAGTCAGCATTGTGTGTTTTCCAAGGACGTCTTGCCATTCCTAACTCTAGGATGCTGTTCCACACATTTCCCGTGTCTATCCGTGATCGGGGCTGTGGCATCCGGGCACCAACTCTTACCAATGTACAAAATTAATTTTTGCTCCCACTAAGGACACATGTGATTTTTGACAATGTGAAAGATTCTACTGAAGCACAGTATACCCATAATTCAATATCAACCGAGGAGGATGGATCTGGCAGAATGTTCAAGAACAACTTTGCCTTATGAGAATGGACCAGGACAGTGCACAAGTCTCCTCCGGCAGCAAGACCACGCTGAGGGGCGAGTGAGGAGTAAGGTGATAACTGTGGAAGGTTTTTTCTTTTTCCATTTTCTGAAGCTTGCTTTATTTATTTATTTTTTTATTTTTATTTTTATTTTTTTTTGAGACAGAGTCTCGCTTTGTTGTCCAGGCTAGAGTGAGTGCCGTGGCGTCAGCCTAGCTCACAGCAACCTCAAACTCCTGGGCTTGAGTGATCCTTCTGCCTCAGCCTCCCGAGTAGCTGGGACTACAGGCATGCGCCACCATGCCCGGCTAATTTTTTATATATATATCAGTTGGCCAATTAATTTCTTTCTATTTATAGTAGAGACGGGGTCTCACTCTTGCTCAGGCTGGTTTTGAACTCCTGACCTTGAGCAATCCGCCCGCCTCGGCCTCCCAAGAGCTAGGATTACAGGCGTGAGCCACAGCGCCCGGCCTGAAGCTTGCTTTAAATAAAAAATAGTGTATATATAAAAAAACAACTTTTCTCTAGCCAGTAATGTAGCAGTTTGTGATCTCTTTCTCCTTGATAAGAGAAATGTCTACTTGAACAGTTTCCATTGCCCAGGGAGCTATTACCAGAGCCATTAAGAGTCATAATGGGCCATTTGAATTTCTCCTCTTTTCTTGTGCTCTACCTATTTTTCAATGAGGCTTTTAGTTAGTACTGAAATGGCCAAAGAGTAGACAAGGGGTCCAAAGAACAGAAGTAATTCTAAGCAGCTTCCTCAGCTGTTGATTAAACATTTTCATTTAAAAAAGTAGTGTTTACTTTTTAAACCCTTCATGTATGTTGGTGAAAAATTCCAGCATTAGAAAGGGCACTTTGAACACACAAAAAGGGGGTCACTATTTCCAATCCTCCGTTAGCCTTTGTATCCTAAAAGCACCAGAGGAAATCTTGCCTTGGTTTCCTTTGCCCGTGGAAACGTCGGACTGCCCCAAGCACGGATACCGCGCCCCGCCCCCCCCTGGAGCAGACACCCTCACTGCTCTCCCCGCATTGCTCCACCTTGCTCGGAAACCACCTCCCTTGCACACCGACGGCTTCCTGCATCTCTCTGCCTGAGGGAGTTCTCTCATCTGGGTGCATCTCGGGCCCCTGTGCAGAGGTGGGTCAGAAGTGTTGGGCGGTAACATCCCAGGAGTCACCCCAAACATGTGGGGGACAGGCGTTGTTAAATACCGCACTTGCTTACCCTGCAGTGGGCTAGTCTTTATGTGTGTTCCGTAATTTCTCAGAGGGTCCCCAGTAGGATTGAACCCCAGTTACCCAAATTGGTGACCTGCTTAATAACACACCCCTAGTGGCATTCCTCCCTTCCCCATCTTGCTATCCTGCTCTCTCCCTCCACCCACATTTTCTGGAATCATCTAAATAAACTATTTGGTCCCAGATTCTTGTCTCTGATACTTTCATTAGTATTACGCACAGTTCCTTCTTACATTCTCCTTACATGTTTTGTCTCCTTGAGGGTTATTACAATCTCAACGTCACAACACTCACTCTTAATATAGTACCAGGGACCGAGTAGTTGATTAAAGCAAAGTTGTTGATCAAAGCAATGCCATGGGATAAAGAAAGTCCTGGTGGACTTTTCTGGGAATTGATTCCAATGGGGTCTTGAATGAAAGTGGAATTTTGTTCATCAACTAGAAGATTTCTTCTTGTACTACTTTCTAAGATGGTTTTTAAAATATCAAGTGATTTGATAGATTCCCATTTTCATGCCTGGTTGCAACCTCCACAGCTTGTTGTCCATCTCACTTTGATTCATGTGGCTGTTATTAATTCTCTTTCTGTTTACGTGTTTCACCTGCCTCCTGCCTCGGGCAGAAATTGACAGCAGAATTAATGGGGCTGGTGTGTGATGGGGGACTCCAGGTGTCCGCCGCCGTGGGGGCTACAGACTGACAGTCTGAAGAGCCCTCGGTCAGGCAGCCGGTGCTTCTCTTCTTCCAGAACAGCACTGTGCACGTTACATCACCTCTGTTTCTTGGCAGCATCTAGAAAACCTGATTAGAAACCCATCCAAGGTAGGCATTTTTCCACTGCAGTTCAAATGCATCCCTTTTGTCAAAGCAGAGATTTGGCTGGGGCAGGAGCAGGCGGGACAAGTTGCTCTATTGCCCTATCAGAGAACACAGGAGCACAGTGGAGGAAAGGAAAGACCACGTGGGAGCTGTTCTCAGTCTGTTTTCCCATGACTATTAGATCCTGGGAATGATTCAAAAATTCACATTTACTTACCTTGTGCTCCTTTATAAGCCGTGGTAAAGGGAGTGAAATATGTAAGATTTTGTTATTGCTCTTTGGCCAGGGCAACAAACGCCAATCAGTCCCGGTCAGTATTGCTGAGGCTTTATGGTGTATGTTTAGTTTCAATCTTACATTTTAGTTGGTCTTGGGTTCGTCACAATGTCATGTGGTCATCCTGTCATTTATAGTGTGCCTATTGATCAGAGTTTTCAAATATGAAATTGTACATAGAACAGTTCTTACCTGAATGTGGACTCTCTTTTTCCCCCTTCTGCCCTCTCCTCTTATTTATCTATCTTTTTTAAAATAACTTTTGGTTATTATGGGTACATAATAGTTGTATGTCTTTATAGGGTACATATGATGTACTGATACTGGCATACAACGTGAATTGATCAAATTAGGGTAGTTGGGGTATCCATCACCTAGAAGGCATTTATCATTTCTTATCCATCCATCCATCTTCTTTTAGGATCACTTTCTCTTACAGGAGGGTAGGTATTTTACTCCTAGGAGGAAAATTTGAAACTTTTAAAATATATTTTTAATGAGATCTTGTTAAGTACTCAGCATGGTGGTATCTAGAACATAGTGGGCTTTCAGTAAATACCTGCTGAATAAATTAATCACCTGTGGAATGGCCCCTGCAGCTCAGTGCTTAGACGCTTACATTTATATAACTGTCCCTTTTAAGTCCACCTATCTTTGGGATGCTTTATTGCTACAGTTGCATTTACCTGCAAAGATTGAGATGGTTGCATTTGAATTTGGAGAGCTGAGACTTCATATCTAAGTTTATATAAGCATCTATGAAGGACCTAGAGGAACTGTTTGCTTTCAGATGTGCCCAAAGGGGAAAAAATTGTGCAGTAAGTAGATAGAAGTCAGGAAAGCTGTGTTTTAGTCCTGGTTCTGCGACTAAAAATCTATGACTGCTTATGTTTCAGGGGCCTTATTTTTCACATTTATAAAATGAAGGGGTGAGTAGCATCAACAACCCGTACAGCCTACCATCAAAGAATCAATGACCTTACGATCTTTCTCTGAAGGACAAGAAGAGATGCTTTTGAAATTTCTCTTTATAAAAAGTGTCTAGTATTCTTTAAACAGAGAGGAATTCGTGACATGCGGTTGCCAGGGTCGTTCAGAGTTGTTCTTCCACTTGACACAGGGACCGTGGTTTCTACTCTTGGGCTCTTTGCTGATTATATTGCGAAGTCAAGGAGAGAAGAGCAGAAATCCTGTTTCCTAAAATATTTCTTAAGGGGAAGGAGGAAATTAACGTGTTCTGCTGTTTTGTTGTCAGGGAAACATTCACTTAATCCCTTCACCACACCCCTGGTTACACTTACTCTTTCGCTGCTCTGTAGGTCTGCTGCAGGTGCACAGACGGGATTTCCAGATGGCTGCCCTCCCTAAGGTATGCTGCTTCTTCCCATAAGTCATCTTTACCTCCTTCCCTCCCACATGCAATATGTTTCCTACATACTTGGCTTTTACGTTGCTTTTCTTTTAAGCTTTAAAAATAATAGCTGCTTGTTTTGATTTGTCCTTTCACTAATACCTGGCGCTCGTGAAGGGAGCTTTATTTCTGAATCCCCAAAGCTGCCACTCTCCTGGTAGAAATCTGCTTCAAGAGAGCAATGGGGGAAAATTCCATCAGTCCATGTTAGGTCAGTGCTGGTGATAATCCACTGTAATTTTCCTTAGTTTTTATTCAGTTAAGACTCCTGCATCCCTTGATCTATCACCTGGGCTGGAGGAAGAGAGACAACTGTGGAAAACAGGAAAATAGGCACATTTCTTCCCGTTGACTAATGGACTCACAGCTCCAAAGCCATCTTTCCTTGAAGGATTAAAGGAAGGGCTTTTCTGAATATGGTAGGTGCTGTTTATGATGATCCTCCAAAGAGCACCTGCCACTGCAATGAAGGTAGGAAAATGAAGCTAAGTATAATCGGTCTCATATTATAAGTCACTTTCCCAGCAAGATTACGCTCTCAGACTCTAATTTTTCCCCAGTAGACCCACAAGCCACCACCATCGCAATCACAGCCAAACCCACCAACACGACTATTTGAGGGGGCATTATTACCACTCCAGAACCATCACTCTAAAATCCCGACCGTCACTTAAGTTTTCTCAGAGTATCATGGCCAAATAATTTCCTGATGAAATTATTTAAAATAATAATATCTCTTAAATGATTATGACTATCCACCATGTTTTATGTACATATATGAACTCCTTTAATCATCACAACAATTTTATGAACTAGGTGATATATTAACGACAGTTTACATATCTAGAAATTAACGGGGCAGTGATGTCACCGAGATTATGGAATAAAAAGTAATCTGCTCATATCTCCTCACAGCAAGAATTCTGAATTTTTTTTTTATTTTAAGATACTTTATTTTTAAAACAGATCACAACACTAAGCTTTTGGCCCATTCAGGCATTGTACAAGCTATAAATGCTTGCTCAGCAGCTGAGGGGCACTCTTTTGTAGCATGTCTGAAAAGTGAATAAAAATCCATATAAAACAAATATTCAAATAGTTTCCATAGGAACACAGATAAGTGTGACCCCATCTCCTAGTCTTCCATATTGCTGCATGTGCAACCCTACTCTTACAAGACATGTCAAAACTAGCAGTAATTAAGTTAAATGGTCGCCCCAAATCCCTTAATTCAAGCTAAACTCGAAGTTAACAGCTACAAGAATAATATCCACACATTAATACTAGCTGAAGCACAAGTTGCTGGGTGATGTTTCATTCCACTTTCCCAAGCACAAGACACAGGCAGAGTGCCGACATCCTGCTCTTCTACTTCGGGTGTGAAGTTGGGGTTCTGGATTTGCTGCATGAGTTGCCACATCGGTCCTGACATCACATAGTAGATAGTGGGCCTCTGGAATCCACTGAAAGTAGAAGCAGCAGCTACAGTGTAAACACCCATGTTTTCAAAGAGCATCCAGTCACCTACGTGCATCTCGGGCAGGTCACAGCGCTCAACAATCTGGTCAAGGCCATCACATGTTGGTCCCCATATGCTGGATGAGTAATACTCTTCATCTGGTTTAGGTCTCTTTTGCAGAAGGGGCACAGTGAAAAGTCTCTCTGCAGGAGCCTCAGGATCCAGGTGCGAGTTTGTGGAACCCTGGTGGAGCCCAAGATCTGGGAGGGTTTTTGGAGAATGCAGACCAACTCCCAGGTGGCTGATCTGCCCCACTGGGCTTGCTGCTACATTCAAGCCTGGAGACAGCCCAGGGTCTTGACTACAGCCCCGTTTGGCCTTGGGTCTGCAACAAAAACCCACTGCTGAGGGATCAGAAGGAATCACTCACACTAGAGCGTCGGTGGAACGGCTTGTGTGCCCGCTGACACCCGTCTCAGCAGTGAACCTGAAAGTGGCCCTATGGTGCTGCTCCAGCCTTCCTTAGCTGAGGTCCCAGTTCAGAGTTTCTCACACAAGAACCCAGAGGGAGACTTGCTCAAATCTTGTACCCTGGGAGTCTGAGCCTCCCTGATGGGCTTGCCAGTCTCTATCCCATAGCAGATCTCACGGGAGCCCAGCCTCAGCTTGGTCCCTCTTGCTGCAGTTGGGGAGCTATCCCATAGGTACTGGGGTCTGTGGGAGATGCATGTCCCTCTAGGCCAACAAGACTGGGCTCTTCAGCTTCTACCCCATGTCAGATCCTGAAGGGGCCCAGTCCCAGCTCTAGCCCTTCTTAGTGCAGTCGGGGAACTGTCTCATGTGTGCAGGTAGCTGCCGGGAGACCTACACTGTTTTGAGCCAATGCTGCAGGCACCCCAGCCTCCGTCCCACTGCAGATCCTAGGGGTCCCAGTCTCAACTCTGGTCTCTCCTGTTGCAGTTAAGGAGCTACCCTACTTGTGCAGGGACCTGCTGGGAGACCTACACCCATCTGAGCCAAGAGATGTGTCCACCAACCTCCTTCCTATAGCAGATGCTAGAAGGGCCCAGTCTCAACTCCATCTCCTCTTACTGCAGGTGAGGATCCATCTCCAGGATAGTCCTCTGGACTCAAGTCCCTGGCCAGCATTTGCACACAGCCCCAGTCCCCTCCTGCGTGTCTTCCCTCTGCCCATCTGGGCTGGAAACCTGTGTCAGCCTTGGAACCCTGGCAAGATTTGCAGCAAGCCTGGGGTTAGAGTGTCCTCTGTCACTGAGATGGCTGCAGTGGCCACAGGGAACACACATTTAGTTGGCTTAGAATCCCTGGAAGGCTCTCTGAAGAATGACAGGCTCAAACACAGCCAGAGTGCCAAGATTAAAATGAATACCTAATCTCTCAGTGCACAGACATCATCGCACTTCCACAAGCATCAAGAGCATTCAGGGAAATAGGACTTCACCAAATGGACAAAATAGGAAGCCAGAGACTGACCCTAAAATGATGGAGGAGTGCGATCTCTTAGAAGTGGCTGTTTTAAGAACACTTGACGAACTTCAAGAAAACACAGAAAATCGATTTAGAAATTTGTCAGAGAAATTTAACAGAGTGATTGAAATAGAGCAAGCACATGCAATATTCAAGGATGCTACCATCCCTGCTGTATTGCTGGAAAGCACAATCCACTCAAATGAGTTAATTCAGCCATAAATTAATATATTCATTACTGGAATGCCAGGGGACCCTGGACAGTCCTGCCTCAGGAACCCAAGTCTCTCTGTTGACTTGTGAGAATCCCTCGTTCATCTAAAAAATGCATGAACTTGGTAAACTCTTGCAGGATAACATAGTCTCCCAAGACTTGGGCTGCTGCATTTCTTAGAGATAATTTATATATTCAATAATAAGGGGGAGGAAACAAGGCATTAAATCTTCAAAATCTTTATATCTTGTTATGTCACTGGCTGCTTTTTAATATTTGTAGATCTCAGAGACTAGAGGAAATCTCAGCTCTCAGGACTTTGCCGAGAAGAGTTATAGTTGTATCCCATCACTGACAATTATGTTTAGTGTATAAAAAAGAGAGAGAGAGATGTCATCTAACTTACAAGGAAGAAGAAACCAGGTTATGTTCATAGAACTTGCTAAAGGACAAATCTCTCTTTGTGCAACATTTCTCATAGGATGGAGTGATTTTCACTATTCAGCCCTTGGAAATGAAAATTCAAGGAATGAAATTTTACCAGAAGAGGGCTGAAAAACTAGAACTGGTGACATTTGATTATTAATTAATATTATTTTGAGTAGAGAATTAAAAGGACTGTGTTGTAAACCTCTCTAACTAATATCTGTCTCCTAAGTTATAGATCTTTTATTCACTGCCTTATACTAGGGCCTGGCAAAGAGAAAGGAGTTTAGTGCCATCTTTGGGTACATAAAGGGGACTGGACATTCTCAGGAGTGGATTTCCAGTCTCTGTGGACAGCACCATTTCAGACAGAGCCACTACGCTCATGCACTGGCCACCTGTGGGGCAGGCTGCTTGGATCACTGGTCTGGCCTTCTGAGGCATGTCCTGTGTCCCGTGTCCCATGTCTCGTGTCCCCCATGTGTGCCACGCTTGGCTGTAGGTGCTGTGCTGAATGAAGAAGGCCTGTGCCTCTAAGCTTTGCCTAGGACCAGGACCACATATTTTAAGTTCAAGCTCAGCAACTTTGAACACTGGCATTCCTCCAAAAAAGGTCTAGCAAAATCTCCCACTAAATGTGTCCTGTTGTCTCACAAACAGAAAGCTCCCTAGTTCCTCTACTTATAGATTTTCTGCTGTAATTGCCACCTTCCAAAGTTTCTTGTTTGGAAAGGGAGAGTTTGAGTGCACAGTTCCTCATTATCTCGGTTTCTTGCGATCTTCCCCATTTGTAAGCTGGGTAGACTGCAAAACTACTTTCTGTACTATGAAAACATCTCAGGGCACAAACTGTTTTCAGGAAGATAAGTCCCACATGCTCAGTCCTGTGCTTAAACTAGCTTGCTGCCTTCATCCTAGGCTGTTCTCTCTAGCCATCACCTGCACACAGTCTTCTCTAGTTGCTTTTCCCGTCGATCCCTTCTTCCAGAATTGTACAAAGGAGTTCCCAGTTATCTGTCTTATTTACTCCTGGCCCATGAAGTCAGATTTATTCTCAAGAGAAGTGTTTTGACTGTGTCAAACTCTTCTCCATGCCGAAACTGATATAGATATCATGCATGTTATGCTATGTAAGAATTATATTGCTGAATAATATATTTGTATCACCAGTCTTTGTTGTGAGTCAGTTTTAGGTGGTGTCTGCACATGGGATTGAACTGCTTGGAAGCTTTGAATGCTGTGAGGAGTCGGGAGAAGAGAAACAGGCTACATACCTGGGAGGGAAGAGTCCCTGTAAGTGGGAAACTGGGCAAATATTCTTACCTAGAGGTGAGCAGCTGATGCTTCAAAGTGAGACCCCAGGAACTGAAATGGAAGTCCCTCCCTATAGCTAATGCAGCTGAAGGCAAAATAGTTTCAATTTAGTTTCAGAATAGGAGCGTGGGAAGAACTGGTGATGGGAATTCAGGATATCCAAGGACCTGAGCTAAAGAAAATACAAGTTTAATTAGGACGGAGACAAAAAATAATAAACTAGTAAAGGCCTAATTTAAAAGGTTAGCTCTGTCAAGCTAGTTTAAGTAAAATAATATATGCTTCATAGTAGGGTTTTTTTCTTTCCTTCTTACAAGTACGTTAAGATTTGTATTTTGTCACTCTGGTTGCCATTTTTTGTTATTCAGAACTTGCCAAATCTGCAGCCTGAAGATCCCATCAATGCAAAGACTCTCCTTATAAACTATCAGTGGGCCTGGGGCAAGTGTCGAGCTTGTCCCTCGCACACAGTTCGGGCTGACCAGGTGGAGATGGAGCCATGCCATGGGCATGACTAGTGCGTGAACCAGCAGCTACTAGTTGCTTTGGCTTGACAGAGGCCACGGGCAGCCCTGGGTCTGAGCCAGTTACAAAGACAAATAGTTAAACGGTAGCTGATCCGTTTGTGCAAAAGTCCCGGATGGAGGAATCTTTAGTGACTATCTTGCCACTACATACGTGGCTACAGCAGAAGGAGTGTCATATATGATTATTTTATTATCATTATCTTGCTTTCAGGGTAGACCTTTTCACTGGATCTGGTTTTGCATTCCAATTGGTTTCAGAGGTAGCCCTAAGTTTCAAATATTATTCTAGTAAATAAGAAAGTCCTCCCTTTTCCTTTGTCATTGAATTTCCATAAAACTGGGATCTCGTAGTTTAACTTGGGATTCTTTGCATGCAATGGGAAAATTAGTTAACTGACTCAGTCAGATTTTACCATAAATGGCAGCACGAGCTGTCCTGTGATATATTTTTAGATACCGGATTAGTCTTAGAATGTGAGTTCTGGGCTGTGGGAAAGAATGACATGACCCTACGGAGATTTGAACTCTTGCTTGCTGTCGCCATGGTTACCATTGGATTGTCCTAACTTGCATACTTGGAAAATAAAAGGCACAAATCAAAATAACATTCTCTATAGAAGACAGGGGTCAAACTATAAAATATGTTGTCCTTTAAATGAACAAAAATGAACCATGTATGGACAGTAAGACAAAAATGTCTGCAGAACAAAAAGGAGCAGAGATATATGTTTGGCCAGAAAACACAAATTTTGGATTAGTCTTCACAATTTATTATTTAAGGAATGTAGGTTGCAGAACTGCTTAACAAAAGTAAAAATATGATGATGAATGCAGTAGTCCAAATGCTTCATGGACTGGGCCAAGTGGAGCACATTTCACCTGTGTCCTGCTGCACTTTTAAGTCTTGTGTAGCACCCAGCCTGACCTCTTGTTGCTCAAGTGACCATCTGAGCTGGATCCTGCCTCCTTAACATTCTGTATTGAAAACATGAGCCTTAAAGTAAAATAAAAATAGGCTTTATTAAAAGCTATAAACATAATCTTAAAATACTCTTAATTCTAAAGCATCTGAAGCATGGTTACTATTTAATAAACTTTCATCAGTCTCCACTTTTTGAGAGCATGAGCCTATGGTACCAAGAGCAAGAGTCTTATTTTTTCTCAAAATGACTTGTCAGTGATTGCATTTCAGGAATAAATCATTCAGTACCAAAAAAAAAAAAAATCTAGAATAGCTACTTGCAAAGATGCAGTCAAACTCACACCAATGCAGTTGTTAATGGTGAAGGGTCCCTGGTAATCCTCATTTAGCATTTTTGTTTCACAGAGAAGACCTTACCCCTTATAAAAAATTGCATATTTGAACATATTTTGTACTTTAAGTTCTCTTTAAACCTAGTGAATAGGGAAGAAGAGATACTGAGAATCTGGTTTTTGCTTTCCTGATTTGAAAATCGCTCCATGTCTGAGTGGACTAGCCCCATTCTGTGTCATCTTTTTGACTATGGCCTTAGTTTGCATTCATGCAGGGAGATGGCAAGGCTGTGGTTCACTGTGGAGTTTAGATGAGTAAGGGCTTTGATTTCTCTTGAAGGGAGGACTTCAGCCCCAGAACACCTTCTTGAAGGTTGAGCAAGATCTCTTTTCACTGGGTTTAATGGCTTTTATTCAGGAAGCAATGGTGCTGGACAGTTCCCTCTCCAACAAGCAATGTTGGCCAGGAGAGGGCCCAGGATTTTGGGGTCAGAATAATAAGAAAGGTGATTTTTGTGAGAGGTGAAAGGTATGGGTCTTGTTTCAGTCTTCTACATGTGGCTATCCAGTTTTCCCAGCACCATTTATTGAATAAGGATTCTTTTCCCCAATGTATGTTTTTGTCTGCTTTGTCAAAGATTAGTTGGCTATAGGAAGATGGTTTTATATCTGGGTTCTCTGTTCTGTTCCACTGGTCAATGTCCCTGTTATTGTGCCAGTGAAAAGCTGTTTTAATGACTATGGCCTTGTAGTATAGTTTGAAATCTGGTAAATTGATACCTCCTATTTTTTTTTATTGCCTAGGATTGATTTTGCTATATGGGGTGTTCTCTGGTTCCATATGAAGCGTAAAATTATTTTTTCTATATCTGTGAAAAATGATGATGGTATTTTGATAGGGATTGGGTTGACTCTGTAGGTCACTTTGGGTAGTATAGACATTTTAACAATGTTGATTCTGCTGACCCATGAGCATGGTATATTCTTCCATCTGTTTACGTCCTCTGCTATTTCCTTCTTCAGTGTTTCATAGTTCTCCCTGTAAAAGTCTTTTACTTCCTTAGTTAAATATATTCCAAGGTACTTTATTTTCTTTTTTGCTATTTTGAAGGGAATTGAGTCTTTGATTTGGTTCTCACTTGTACTGTTGTTGGTGTATATGAATGCCTCTGATTTCTGTGTATTGATTTTGTATCCTGAGACTTTACCAAATTCATTTATCACATCAAGGAGTCTCTTGGTTGAAACCTTGGGGTTTTCTAGGTATAATATCATGTCATCAGCAAAGAGTGAGAGTTTGATCTCTTCTGCTCCCATTTGGATGCCCTTAATTCCGCTCTCTTGTCTGATTGCTGTAGCGAGGACTTCCAGCACTATGTTGAACAGAAGTGGAGATAGCGGGCAACCTTGTCTTGTTCCAGTTCTAAGTGGGAATGCTTTCAATTTTTTCCCATTCAGTATGATATTGGCTGTGGGTTTGTCATATATGGCTTGTATCATTTTTAGGTAAGCCCCATCTATGCCTATTTTGTTGAGTGTTCTTATCATAAAAGGGTGTTGAATTTTGTCAAATGCTTTTTCTGCGTCTATTGAGAGGATCATATGGTCTTTGTTTTTGCTTCTGTTTATATGGTGAATAACATTTATAGATTTGCGTATGTTGAACCATCCCTGCATCCCTGGGATGAAGCCCACTTGGTTGTGATGAATTGTTTTCTTGACAAGCACCTGGATTCGATTGGTGAGGATTTTGTTGAGAATTTTTGCATCTATATTCATAAGGGATATTGGTCTGTAGTTTTCTTTTTTTGTTGCATCCTTTCCTGGTTTCGGTATCAGGGTTATGTTCGCTTCATAAAATGTGTTGGGGAGAATTCCATCCTTCTCAATGTTGTGGAATAATTTCTGCAGGATAGGCACCAGTTCTTCTTTGTAGATATGGTAAAATTCGAGTGTGAAGCCATCTGGTCCAGGACTTTTCTTTTTAGGAAGGTTTTTTATTGCTGTTTTAATTTCAGTACTTGATATTGGTCTGTTCAGGAATTCTATTTCTTCCTGGGTGAGCCTAGGGAGGCTGTGTGTTTCTAAGAAACTGTCCATTTCCTCCACATTTTCCAGTTTGTGTGGATAGACGTTTTTGTAGTATTCATAAATTATATCTTGTATCTCTGTGGCATCAGTTGTAATTTCTCCTTTATTGTTCCTGATGGAGCTTATTAGAGATTTTTCTTTTCTGCTTTTCGTTAGTCTAGCCAATGGTGTGTCAATTTTGTTTATTTTTGGGTAACAGACTTGAACCTTAGGTGTGAAACTATTAGAATTCTAGAGGAAAATGTTGAAAATACTCTTCTAGACATTGGCCTAGGCAAAGAATTTATGAAGAAGACCCCAAAAGCAATCACAACAGCAATACAAATAAACAAATGGGACCCAATGAAATTAAAAAGGTTCTGCACAGCCAAAGAAACTGTCAAGAGAGCAAACAGACAACCCACAGAATGGGAGAAAATTTTTGCAAGCTACACATCTGATAAAGAGCTGATAACTAGAATCTATTTATAACTCAGGAAAATCAGCAAGAAAAAATCAAACAACCCTATCAAAAAATGGGCAAAGGACATGAACAGAAACTTCTCAAAAGAAGACAGAATAATGGCCAACAAACATATGACAAAATGTTCAACATCTCAATCATCAGGGAAATGCAAATCAAAACCACAATGAGATATCATTTAACTCCAGTGAGAATGGCCTTTGTCAAAAAGTCCCCAAACAACAAATGCTGGCATGGATGCAGAGAGAGAGGAACACTCCTACACTGCTGGTGGGACTGCAAACTAGTTCAACCTCTGTGGAAAGCAATATGGAGATACCTGAAAGCGATACGAGTAGATCTACCATTTGATCCAGCAATTCCACTACTGAGCATATACCCAAAAGATCAAAAGTCACTTTATGAAAAAGACACCTGCACTCGAATGTTTATAGCAGCACAATTCACAATTGCAAAGCTATGGTAACAACCCAATTGCCCATCAATTCATGAGTGGATTAATAAAATGTGGTATATGTGTACCATGGAATACTACTCAGCTTTAAGAAACAATGGTGATATAGCACTTCTTGTATATTCCTGGATAGAGCTGGAACCCATTCTACTAAGTGAAGTATCTCAAGAATGGAAAAACCAGCACCACATGTACTCACCAGCAAATTGGTATTAACGGATCAACACATAAGTGGACATATAGGAGTAACATTTATCAGGTGTTGGAAGGGTGGGAGTGGGGAGGAGGGGATGGGTATATACAACCACAATGAGTAAGATGTGCAACGTTTGGGGGATGGACATGCTTGAAGCTCTTACTCGAAGGAGGAGGGGCATGGGCAAGATAAGTAACCTTAACACTTGTACCCCCATAATACACTAAAATAAAACATAAAAAAAATAAAGGTGATGTAACTATGATCTTGGATAATAACTTTCCCCTTTGATTCATCATCCACTTCAAGTTGAAATTTTATATGTATATATATGTATATATATATATATATATATTTTTTTTTTTTTTTTTTGAGACAGAGTCTTACTCTGTTGCCCAGGTTAGAGTGCTATGGCATCAGCCTAGCTCACAGCAACCTCAAACTCCTGGGCTCAGACAACCCTCCTGCCTGAGCCTTCCAAATAGCTGGGACTACAGGCATGCAACACTACACCCGGCTAATTTTTTCTATATATATATATATATTTTTTTTTAGTTGTCCAATTAATTTCTTTCTATTTTTAGCAGAGATGGGGTCTCACTCTTGCTCAGGCTGGTCTTGAACTCCTGACCTCAAGCCATCCTCCTGCCTCGGCCTCCCAGAGTGCTAGGATTACGGGTATGAGGCACTGCGCTTGGCCTATTTTAAAACTTTTATCTAACCCTTATTTGTTTTTGCAGTCTTATTCAATAATAAAACATTTGAATTTGGGAACTAGGACTGTTGTAATGGTACCAGTAGTATCAGGAGTGATCAGGAAATAAGATTTCTCAATCCATGCTCAGGTTGCCTTAAGGTACAAGGAATTCAACATACTCAGCACACGTACACTGCTGGTCTTCTCCAGGGCCTACAATTCCACCATTCTTTTGGGTTAGGTATAGTTACTCCAGAATGTGTGTGCATGTGCATGTGTGTGTGTCTAGAAATCTAAATTTTAACAAGCACACCAGATGTTTCCAATGCAAGTAGTAACTGAGAAACACTGACATCTAAAGAAAGAGCTTCTATTTTGCATTTGTCTTTTTTTTTCCAGGAAATTGTTCCAATTACTATTGCTATGCAGCAACCCACCCAATATGCAGTGGCATAAAACAGCCATTTTATTTTGCACGTGGATTCTGTGGTTCAGATATTCAAATAGGGGAAGTCACATAATGTCACTTATACTCCATTGGTCACGGGAATGATAAAGATCTGTCTAGGCACACAGACTGTCAATTTTTTTTTATAAGAAAAGCATGTGGGATGGGAATATTGTGTCTACCTTTGGAAAATAAAATCTGCTATAGGGACCAATCATTTAATTCAATACTCTCAAAAATCAGTGAGGATAACTAGAAGACCAATATGGTTGTAAACATTATAATATTAATAGGACACTTTTCTTGCTGTAAATGAATTAAAATCTTTACGCACAGATGAATTATATTCTGTGGTGCTAAGAAAACTCACAAATCATATCACTGAGATGCTTCACCAGTCTTGAAGAAATAGGAAGAATAGGAGACATTGGCATATGGGAAATTGATACATATCAATGTGTCTAAAGCAGGAAAAAGATGGGCTCTATAAATGGCAGGTCAGATTGGATTCTAGAATCTAGTAAATTAAGGCCTAGATTTTCAATATCCAGGCCAGAGATGACATATAAATATGTCACAATTGTGCCATCACTTCCTTACCTTGTATATCTGTTATCTATGAGACATTGCTAAATATTCAGATCATGACATTCTTGACAGCTATGTCTGAACAGGACCAAGAACCATTGTCAAAACTGTGCTCTAGGCAGCCACTACTAGTTAATTGTTGCTGGTACATCAGCTAAAACCTATTCCTTATTTATAAACAAAAAGTAGAGGTTTTTAGGTCCCAGTATAATTTCAATAAAAATAAATTATGCTATCCTAACTTTATTTTTTTCTTTGTAAAAACTGGCAGACTGACAGTAAGGTGCTGTGGTAGATATGGTAATATGGTATAATTTGGCTTGTATCAAGGAATTTGACACACGCTTGCTTATGATATCCTATACAAAAAAAATGGGAAACCACTAGTTGAATATAACAACAATTGGATAGGACAGTCACTCATAAGACAAACCCTCATAAAGAGTGATAACTTTAACTCAGTTGGAATATTTTGGTGTATTCAAAGTGTTGTAAAACCAAAGACTTTAAAATATTAAGAGCACACTAATCACATTTATGGGTGATATGAAGTTGGATGAGAGCAGATAGGTTATATGACAAGAATCCAAGAGTATCTTTCTTGATATATTGTATCCAATGAGATGAATTCAAATATATAGTCTTCAAATGTTTTTAAAAAGTACAGGACATGTAAAACTGACTTTGCAACAGCATGTGTAAAGAATACTTCTGTATCTTAATTAAGGGTAAAGTCAAATAAATTATTTGATATAATCTCCAAAACAAAAGTACTGTGATTTTAATATTTGTAGAAGTTCTTTTTTTTTTTTTTTTTTTAGGATTTTTTTTTTAATTTTTTTTTTATTTTGGCATATTGTGGGGGTACAGATTTTAAGGTTTCAATAAATGCCCATTTCCCCCCCTCCCCCCAAAAGTCTGAGTCTCCATCATGACCATCCCCAGATGGTACACATCTCACTCATTCTGTATGTATATACCCGCCCCCCTCCCCCCTCCCAAGAAGTTCTTTCTAAAACAAGGGAGATGGCAGTTCCATTCTACTCTTCCCTGCTCAGATCATTCAATGGGATGGTCATTGGGATAGTTCATTCAATGGTGAACACTTCAATTGAAAGGAACATAGAAAGACCAGAGCATTATCTAGGATCCGTGTTCCCCAGGGAAGAAAAAACTCATGGTATTTCATATAAGTTTAAGTCATAATATGTGCAAAGCATTATGGGGACTTTACTTACATAACCTAAGTTAACTCTTATACTAATACTGTGAGCTAGACCTTATGATGACCATTTTATATCTGAGGACACTGAATCACAGTATTTAAATAATTTTCCAAGGGTATATATCTATAGGGTAGAAGAGCCAGGATTCTAACACAAGTCTGTTTTTCCCCAAGACCTTGCTCTTAACAGCTATGGAGGTGGTTCATAAAATTCTAGTGTACATGAGCATCAAATGAGGAACTTACATAAAAATGCAAATTTTCAGGCCCAAATATTCAGAGCCAGCAGGTCTTGGATAGTTTACTTTAAAATACTTCAATATACAATACGTGATATGAACATATGCATGTGTGTTTGTTTGAATCTATACCCTTGCTGTGGCCAGTTGCCTTAATCAGAAATATACATTTTAGGGTGGTTAGCTAGCATTTAATCAAAAAGCCACAACCTAGAGAAATTCAATTATTTTTATCTCCCAATAACACCAGAAATTTGAGTAATTTGACTAATGAATTTAGAATTGGGTATTTCTTGCTGAAATTAGTTGTTTTCATCATATGTAGATTTTCCAAAAATATCATAAAGACTCTTGCTATTCTTCTTGGGAACAAAAGTATAGCTAGCTTAGGAGCCTGTATCCTTAGGAATAACAACCAGAGGTTGGTTCTTCAATGACCTATGTTCAAATGCTAATGTGGAGACTTCTTGGTCTCCTGGGTCTAGGATCCTGCTGCTAGAATGTGGCTCGTTGCCTCAGGTGAACTGTCCGTGGAGGATTCTGTCAGAGAACCTAAGGAACTGGGAGCTACAACTCTGTTGGGTTTTGCCAAACTAGTGGCATGACTGTTGAATGTTTGCTAAGAAAGGCTGGAGTTGCACCAAGATTCAGTCTGATATTTGCTGTAAGAGGGTTGTGGAAAGGAAACTCATAACCGTCACCTACAACCAAGTATTAGAGGTGCTTGATATTTACCAAAAACCCCTGAAAATTGTGCAGAACCACATTGCATTCGCTCAGGTGAGGTGTAGGAAATACCTACCCTGAGGTGTAGGAAATACCTCGGGTGATTCTGGTTCGAGACATCCTGCGTTAACTTCTGTCTCCTTCCCTGTTTAGACGAAGGACTGATGAACATTCGGTATTGGCTCTTGGGAGTGTTTCCAGCATTGGATGAGTAGCCAGATCTTCCTATAAAAAAAGAAATAAGTACTTTATAATATGAGATTCAATCAATTTAAAGAGGAGACTTTATAAAAATCATTTGTTCTGGCTACTAAAAAGGAATAAAGCTTTGTGATTCTCGGCATATGCCTAAAACCCCACAGCCAATAAAGCTTTCTGTGAGTGCTTCTCGCTGAACCCACTGCAGAGAGCCCCCCTTTGTGATTTAAGATCTTCATGAATTCACAGTACTTTTACAAGCAAGTACAATTAAGTGAGTCATTTGATTTTTATTTTATTTTATTTTTTTAAAAACTACTTTCCTGTATTAAAGTGGTATCAGGAAGCTAGATATATCTGGTGGAAAAAAGTGAGTGTCATTAAAATGCTGTGCTTACAGTTCTAATATTATTGCTTGTACCTGAAGTTATGTTAAGAATGGCACCTTGAGGATGGTCTAGAAAAAAAATCATTGTCATTGCCTAACATTATTTTTGTAAAATTTCTCATGATGAAAAAAACATTGGAATGTTTTTTGGAGTAAATCTTATAGCAATAAATAAACATCAATTCTTGAAACATTGAAGTATATTCTTTCATACTTAGATAATAATTGCACTGAAAATAATGAGCCTTCCACAAAATGGGAACAATATGAATATTTGTTGATAAACTTTTTGATTGTTATAGCAAGTGGAGGAAGGATTGAACATGATAGAAAGCTGAAGAGGTACACAACAATGATATTGCAAAACTAGTGTGTGAGGCTTCTGGATATAAGATAAGATAGAAGCTTATGAGTTGAGAAATGAATGAGGACAGTGGAGAAGGGATTTTAGCATAGAAGACAAAATCATTAAGGAAACACCTGCTTGACTTTAGGTGAAGAAATGAGAATTGCTGAAAGTCAAAGGGGCCATTGTTTTGCCTGGAAATGTGTATTGAAGAAACAAGTGGAACTAATAATTTGATAGTGTGGATTTTTAAAAATGTTAAAATGGCTCCTTTTTTTTCACAAGATCACAGTAGGTCCCATTCAATCTGTCCAGACGGTTTGCATTTCAGCACTGGGCAGAGCCAGATGAGGTCATGCTTAGCTTCCTCTCAGCGAGCACAACATTTTACAGAGGCTACTAAGTTGTCAAAAAAGGATAAATTATATTGTGCATAGTTTTAGTAGATGTGGTGATAATATGTTTGAGCTATTAGGCTATGACAATCCATGCATGGGATCCTTTTCTGTCTTGACCGATCAGTCTAAACAACCTCTCCATTTCTCAGATGCTGCAGTCAACACTGACTACATATTGTTTTGTTGCTGCTTGTTTGATGTGGCTTATTTATTTATTTATTTTTTTGATTCAGAGTCTCACTGTGTTTCCTGGGCTCGAGTGCTGTGGCGTCAGCCTAGCTCACAGCAACCTCACACTCCTGGGCTCAAGCGATCCTCCTGCCTCAGCCTCCTGAGTAGCTGGGACTACAGGCATGTGTCACCATGCCTGGCTAATTTTTTCTACATATTTTTAGTTGGCCAATTAATTTCTTTCTATTTTTAGTAGAGACGGGGTCTCGCTCTAGCTCAGGCTGGTCTTGAACTCCTGACCTTGACGATCTACCTGCCTCGGCCTCCCAAAGTGCTAGGTTTACAGGCTTGAGCCACCACGCCCGGCCTGATGTGGCTTTTTTTTTTTTTAACAATGTGCACTGGTTTTAGGACAAATGTACATTGGGAAACATCTCCTTTTTTTCAGGAAATAGTAAAGGTTGCTAATTTGATAGAATGGACTACCCAGTTTGTTCATGTTTTAGCACCAATTATACTTCTGATGTTAAATAAACTACTCAGTTCAGCTCATCTGGTGAACAAAAGCAGATTGGTTATTTGACAGCATGAAAATTAAACAACAATTTGACTGAGGTCTCCATTTCTCAATCAGTTGCTTGGGTTTTTCCCTTCTAAAATTGTAGTTTATATTAAAGTACTTCCTGTTTTATGCGCTGTGGTTCCCCACAGCGTAGTGCATTTAGAATAAGAATAGTGTAACTATGAACAGAGACCAGGGAATGAGGGTGATTTGGTGTATTGTGTCAAGAAAATGGCAGATATGCTGGTTTGCTTTCTTGGTTTATAGTAAATACAATATACTGTTTAATCACACTATTTAACAGAAAATTTCTTTTTCTTTTAATAGTTATGACTTTAATGATGACATAGTATTTGTTTCAAGTTGTTTTCCTTCCAAATTATTTCTTTGTTCATGCCGCTGCATGCTATGTTTAGTAGAAGCTCGGTTTGCATCTTTAAAAGTGGTGTTTATAGAGACTATGCACATCGTTATTATTTATGGATTATTGTGTATATTTGCCTGATTCTTCAGAGGGCCCCTCTGTTTCAAAGACTATTGTGGCCGGGCATGGTGGCTCACACCTATAATCCTAGCACTCTGGGAGGCCAGGGTGGGAGGATGGCTCAAGCTCAGGAGTTGGATACCAGCCTGAGAAAGAGCCAGACCCTATCTCTACTAAAAATAGAAAGAAATTAGCTTGACAACTAAAAATATATAGAAAAAATTAGCTGGGCATGATGGCGCACGCCTGTAGTCCCAGCTACTTGGGAGGCTGAGGCAGGAGGATCACTTGAGTCCAGGAGTTTGAGGTTGCTGTGAGCTAGGCTGACGCCACGGCACTCACTCTAGCCTGGGCAACAAAGTGACACTCTGTCTCAAACAAACAAACAAACAAACAAACAAACAACAAAGACTATTGTGGACCAAGAACATCTCTGACATTGCTCAGTTGTAGAATTCATCAGGACTTTGGGGAGGATCCTGTCCAGCTCCATTTTACAGATGGTGAAAGTGAGGCTGGCAGAGGTTGAGGGACTTGGCTCAGGCTTGTCATTGGAAGGGCCTGACCTAGAGCCTGGCCTTGTCAGTCTCAATACAATGCTTTTTAGATTGAACTTTTTATTTTGAGATTGTTTTATATGTAGTCGTAAGAAATAATACAAAGATCCCTTGTACCCTTTACTCAGTTTCCCCAAATGATCTTTCAAACTACAGTACGGTGTCACAGCCTAGAAATTGACATCATCAAGATACAGAACATTCCCGTCGCCACAAGGATGCCTCATGTTGCTTTTTATTATAGCCATATGCACTCTCCTCCTGTCCAATCCACTCTGTAGCCATTGGCAACCACTCTTACCTGTTCTTCATTTCCATAATTCTGCCATTTTGTGTTGGATGAGTGGAATCACACAGTATATAACCTTTTGGGATTGGCTGCTTCCCATCAGTGTAATGCTATGGAGATTTATCAAGATTCATCTAGATTGTCTGTATATCAAGAGTTTATTTCTTTTTATCCCTGAATAGTGTGACTATAACACACCAGTGTTCTTTTCATGGAATAATCTTCTTCTGGTTTGGGGGAAATCTTGGCCATTTCCAATTTCAAAGTTAAGGAACACAATTATGAAGAAATAATTTGATTTAGACAATCTGCATTTTATGTTTGGAGAGACTTGGGAAAGGTAATTCTAAAGGCAGCAGAGCTCTATGCAATAGCAAGGCTATTGGGGGGGTCTTTTTTGTTTTGTGGTGACAGTTTGATGGACTTTAGCAAGGGCCTCCGTGCTCCAGCAACCGTGACCTGAGGGTGTGGTTAGAAGTGGGTTCTACTAAATACCGTGGCCATGTGAGGCAGCCTTCCCAGGGACCAGCATCTCAGCTAGCCAGGGCAGAGCAGTCGCACAGCTCGCGCATGTGTCAGAGGGGTTTGCAGGTGCCAGTTGCCATCACTGGAAGTGCGGTGTGGAGGAGACGCAGACAGCGCCTGTGCTCTCTGAATGTTCCTCAGGGGATTTCAATGACCTGAAACGGTCGAGCTGTGGCTGCCGCATCATGCCCTAAAGATAGAGTCATTAGAAAGGCAAACTGCTTCTAGAAGAATATGCTTTAATTCTTGGATTAAATTTTAGTCTGTATCACAGTGGGCTGCATGACATTTGCCCTGGGGACATTTATAGGCCTTCTCAGTGGTCAGAAAACTTCCAGACATTCAGAACCGTCTATTAGGAGACTGGCGATCACAAAGCTGCCCCCCACCCCCACCCCCAGGATTTATGCATTCTAAATATCTGAAGATGACTGGAAGAGACGGTAGTGGAAGGAGAAAGAAAAGCCTAGAGACAATTGGAATTTAAGTGTTGGGAGGGAGGAGAACACAGCTATTTGAAGAATATAAGATAAAAAGGTAAAGACTTTGGAAACATGAAACACATAAAGAGGGGAATATAACTTAGCTTACAAAATCTGATAGACAATCTTTAAGAAATGCTCCTTAACATAAACTGAGGCACACGTGTGGTATGAACCCTAGAATGCCTGGGAGTGGGAGGGCGGGAATGCAGGGGTGTGGAGAAGGGGGTTGTGCAGGAGCGGGAGGGCCTCTTCAGGCTGAGCTGGGTCAATCTCACGCATCAGAAGGGGCTAGAAGGGTCTACAATGAGTTAGAAGGAATGCAGTAACTTACCTGGGTTTTCATTTTCACACAAATTGTTTTAATTTGAAGTTGCCTGTCTGAGATTCAGTAATTTAATGTCTTTTTAACACTGCTAGAGTTTCCTGACAGGGCTGTGAAATCCACTGTGAAGCTGAAGGGTGATCAGACAGATGTTAAAAATGAACCGTCTGGAGAGTAATTTCTGCAACGTCTGAGGTCAGAAATAAGTTATCATTCTTCGGAAAGCCAGGCTGCTGGTACCTTGGCCTGCTCTGCTTGCCGCTGGCCTCCCTGCGCTGTAGGCCGGCTCTGGGTTTCGCTCACACTTAGACGTGGCTTCCATGCGCCTTGCTCCCCTCCCTGGTGTCCTCAGCCCAGGAGGCCTGTTGTTACCATGGCGACTCCAGCGTTCCGAAGGACTAAGTCACAACATATGATGTCATCAGGACATCCGGGCTCTTGGCAGGTTGGCGCAGACGGCATGTGCCACGTGTCCAGGTTGGATCTGAGTCCTCTCAGGGGGCGCAGCCAAACCACCTGTCCTTCTCCCGTCGGAAGTTCAGAGGGCCACGGCCGGGCCTCCCAGCCGGCCGTGGTGCAATTGTGCTGAGTAGTCACACAATTTCTGTCTTTAGGTTTGAAATTTTACAAAAAAGTTTATTAATCTGTTAAAGCACCGTAGAGAAATCGGCGTTCTCTGTGCTCGGGTAGGGTAAGTAAATCTCCCAGGTAAGGGAGAGGAGGCAAACCATAGTGAAGTGACAGAAATGGCTTCTCCTGGGCCACCTGCACCAGCCGCTGGCATTGCAGATGTTGGGAGGAATCGGTGCGAGTTTCCCAGAGGTTGGTGCTTGCCCAGGAAGGGCTGGGAGCTGACGGCAAGTGCTGGCGTCGATGATGCGCGCTGTGGGCCCGAGGACGGGACCTTTCCCACCCCCCCGCTAGCAACTACTTTTAACTTTTCTTCGCTCTCAGTGATTTTTTTTTTGTAGGTAAGAGAGGCTTCCAAGAAGCAGAGTAGAATAGAGGTTAAGAGCGTAAACTCTGACAAACCAGATTGTTTGGGTTTGAAACCAAATGTCGGTGCCACTTCCCTTGGGCAAATTACTTAACCACTCGATGCCCTAGTTTTTCCTCATCTGTAAGGTAGGGACGATAATCCCTATTTCATTGGGTTTTTATGAAGACTAAATAAGTTTGTGCAGGTATTCCAGTGATCTATTACTGCATAAGAACTACAAAGTTAGTGGCATAAAAACAACAACGTTCATTTTATTATTACCATCACTCCAGGGGCCAGCAGTGCCCGACTGGGCTCAGCAGGGCAGCTCGTGTCCAGGGCCCCTCACGCAGCTGCAGCGAGATGTGGCCGGGGCGGGACCGCCTGACCTCAGCCGGCACTGTCGCTTGGAACACCTGCCCTTGGCCTCTCCAGGTGGCCTGACTTCCCTCCCAGCGTGGGGACCGCGTCCCAAGAGCCAGTGTTGCAAAAGAGCTGCATGGGAGGTGTTTACCCTTTTATGAGCCAGCTTTGGAAGACACGGGACGCCGCTCCTGCCATATGCTGCTGGCTGAAGCAGCCGTGAGGATCATTCTGCTTTAAGGGGAAAGATCATGCATCCCGCCACTCACGGCCATGCTCTGTAAGAGGAGCATGTTGGGCGGGGTGAGCTGTGGTCGCCAATGTGCCACAAACATAGAGCACTTAGAACAGTGTCCAGAGCACGGTGGATGCACAGTGTTAGTGATTATCAGGTGTTGGGTTCCAAGTCTGCTGACCCCCAAATGGGACACCTAACCACTTCCCATCCAAGCCTCATTTTTGGAGAGTTTGGGCAATGTTGCTCTGTGGCTCTGCCATTTTAATGACGCTGCTATATATACCTGCGTCTGAGGCTCTGTGGGGCACACCTGGATCGGAGGCTGCTGCTTCCTCTGGGATAAACGACCAGGAAGAAATGCTGGCCAGCCTGGGAAATGTCATTTGGTAGCAGTGATGCTGGACACCAAGTACCCTGCATTCCAGCACAGCTGACCCATACACCGTCCCAGTCACCCAGCCAATTAATCCCAGAAGGAGCTGACTGTAGCCCCACCCGCACGTTCACCGAGGCTTGTGAGCTTTGGACAGCACTGAGTAGAATTTTCCTTGGCACCACTGCACAGGGTCCCTCTGAGGCTGAACACCCCCAAGGCCAGTCACCTCATGGACATCCTGGGAAGCGTTTATTTGACTTTGGAGTGACCCTCATTTGAACCTGCATCTCAAAGGCAAATGGATTAGGTGGCTTAGTCATGGGAACACCAGTCCAAACTCAGAGCTTTAGGGCTTTTGTTGCAAGCAAATGAAACACAGGAAAAGGCTTCTTATGAACCACCTGCTTCTTTGCAGACCAGACAGCAGCAGCAGCAGCAGCAGCAAGACTTGGCCCCGCCGGTGTGGACAGACCGGAGCAGCTTTCTCCAGATGCTCTGGGTCCTCTGTGACTCTTTTTGCCTTTTCCTAATATAATGTCTCCTACATTTTTTTTTTTTACATAATTGAACACGAGGCTTGTTTCTGGTCTTTGCAGAGCAAGAAATCTATTTGACTCTGAAGCATGAAAGCAAAGGCATTGCTTTGACAACTTTAGAGTGGCCCTAAATGTGAATAGCACTCAAGAGAGGCGTGTGCCACCTCTGTAGACAACATTCAGCTGTGTGTGACTTTGCCTAGGGTTTCTGTTGCTTGTATATAGCTCTTCAATGATCCCAATGGAGGGTTGGGGATTAGAGTAAACTACCAGTTTCATTTTACCGTGCTTCGGCAGTTCCTCATTAAGCCCTTGTGGGTGGGTTGTGTTGAGCTGGCATTGGTACGTAGGAAGAGAGCACAAGCAAGTAGCTCAGACCACCAGACGGTAGTCAGAGTCTGTCATTGGCTTGTTCCACCTGCTATAGCATCCAAAGGCATTCTGGGAAGAACTGCTTTCTACAGATGGGCTGAGGGAGAAATGAGAGAATAAGAGAATGTCCTGGGGAAGGGAAGGGTTCTAACCAACTCATGGTCATAGAGCAGAGGCCCACAAAGGATAGGGAAAACAAGGAACAGGAATTAAAAACATAACGAGTGTTTATTGTATGAGATGGCTTTGCCACTTGAAGACTGATGACTGTTTTCTTTTTAAATCCCTAACCACAACAAAGATTAACTATGTAATATTTTTATAGCATTTGTGTCTTGTTTGGATTCATCAAAAAGCAACACTGAGACAAGGACTTTTGGGTGCAAGTAATTTATTTGAAAAGCAGTAAGCACACATGAGGGGGGGAGTAGGGGAAAGTCAATAAAAAGCATGTTAATAAGCTGAGGGTATCTAGATCTCCATCCTGCCAGGGGATCCTTGGATGAACCATATTTTGCACACCGAAGACCTGCCCCACGTAGGGCCTGGGCGGCTGGAGCATTTAGTCTTGGAATCCAGTCCCTGTTGGTTGAGGTTTGCCCCCAAGGGTGCCACAGTCCCAGCATTTCTTTCTTCCTCTCTCTCTCCATTTATCTCTCTCTCTCTCTCTCCATCTATCAATCCGTCTGTCCACTCTAGGCTTGTGTGCTATTGACTAGGCTCTAGTAATAATGTGAAAACCATGCCCAGTTCAACTTTGATCCAATATATCAATATATCTTGATAGGTAGATCAATAATGGAACTGCTTTTGGGACAGCATAGTTGGTCTGTTCATACTTTACCTTATGAAACAGTATTATCTCACCTGTCTGAAAGAAGAGGAAACTGTTTTATCTTTCTGTCTGGTTACTGGAAAAAAGTGCCAGAATTTGTTCAAATTCCCTTCATTAAAGAACCCTATTGTGGTGCTTATCCTCTTCCATTTCCAAATATATATATATATATTTTTTTTTTTATTTTTTTTATTTTTTTTTTATTTTTTGAGACAGAGTCTTGCTCTGTTGCCTGAACTAGAGTGCTATGGCATCAGCCCAGCTCACAGCAACCTCAAACTCCTGGGCTCAAGGGATCCTCCTGCCTCAGCCTCCTGAGTAGCTGGGACTACAGGCATGCACCACCATGCCTGGCTAATTTCTTTCTATTTTTAGTAGAGAAAGGGTCTCGCTTTTGCTCAGGCTGGTCTCAAACTCCTGACCTCGAGCTATCCTCCCACCTTGGTCTCTCAGAGTGCTAGGATTACAGGCGTGAGCCACTGCGCCTGGCCCAAATATATATATTTTTTCTATTGCTTTCTTTTTATCATGTTATCTGTAAGATCTGAGATATATTACTTCCCAAACTTTATTCTTCCTCAATGTCTAAAACCCAGGCAACACAAATATCAAGACAACCTAGAAGGCTGCACACCCCCCAGGTATGATTTTAAGATCTCTTCCCTGTGAAGTGTCAGGTAGCATGTTATACAGGTGGGTGGGATAAGACAGAGAACCAGATATCACAACTAACTTTCCTAACATCTTCACCCTACTCACCAGTGACTTCTGATGCAGGAAGAGATGCCAGACACCAGGGTGTCCAGCTCTTGCTTTAGAGATGAGGAGAGAGAAGAAAAAGAGTTTTCAAGGGGGAACCGTCGGCTGGTTAATCACAGTTCAAAGGCCAGAATCTAAGCCTCCTGACTCTCAGTGTGCTGGTTAAAAATTGTGCCTTGGTGTTTTCTTAGAAATGAGAATTAAAAAGCTTCTGCACAGCCAAGGAGACTATCATTAGAGCGAACAGACCACCTACAGAATGGGAGAAAATATCCGCATGCTACACATCCTATAAAGGACTGATAAGAATCTATATAGAACTTAAGAAATTTAACAAGAAAAAATCAAACAATCCCATCAATAAATTGGCAAAGGACAAGAACAGAAACTTTCCAAAAGAAGACAGAAGAATGGCCTACAAACATATAAAAAAGTGCTCAACATCTCTAATCATCAGGGAAATGCAAATCAAAACCACAATGAGATATCGCCTAACTTCGGTGAGAATGGTCTTTATCAAAAAGTCCCAAAACAACAAATGTTGGTGTGGATGTGGAGAGACTAGAACACTCTTACACTGCTGGTGGGACTGCAAATTAGTGCAACCCCTGTGAAAAGTAATTTGGAGATATCTCAAAGAGCTAAAAGTAGAAATACCATTTGATCCAGCAATCCCACTACTAGGCATCTACCAAAAGGAAAAAAAGACATTCTGTGGTAAAGATATCTGCACTCGAATATTTATGGCAGCACAATTCACAATTGCAAAGATGTGGAAACAGCCCAAGTGCCCATCAGTACATGCCTGGATTAATAAAATGTGGTATATGTATACCATGGAGTACTACCCAACTACAAAAAGCAATAGTTAACTAGCACCTCTTGTATTATCCTGGATAGATCTGGAACCATCTTTTGAAATGAGGTATCATAAGAATGGAAAAACAAGAACCACATGTGCTCATCATCAAATTGGTACTAACTGACCAACACTAAGGTGCGCACATGGTAGTAATATTCACTGGGTGCGGGTCAGGTGGGAGGGCTGGCGGGGGTTTATAAACTCACAACTAGGGGGTGCGGTGTACGCCGTATGGGGGAAGGGCACGCTTGTAGCGGTGGCTTGGGCAAGGCAAAGGGATTATATGTAACCACCAAAATGTTTGTACCCACATAATATTCTGAAATAGAAAAAAAGAAATGAGAATTTTAAATGATGAAGCAGTGAGTGGAGAAGAGGGGGATAGTGAGGTCCCGGAGGGGCAGACCTTCCGTGCGATCTAAGCAGTGGTCGGAGGATGTCCCGGGTACCTCTCTGCCTGCTGCTCTCACCATTGGCCTCCTAGGCTCTGGGCTAATCTTTGCCCTCTAAGCAATGCTCTGGAATAAGGGACTTTCTTGGTACGCGATGTGTTTATACCCCTTGTGAGGGCCTGTTTGTTTTCCCCGACGATGTCTATCCTTCACTGCTCGCTCTGAGCTGCCTTACGTACTTCTTAACGGGGTTATCACCAGAGGGCATCGGCTAGATGCGTCTTTGAATGTACGCCATGTGCTTCCTCCTTTTCCCTTTCTTGTTGTGCTTTGTCCTGGGCTTTTTAAAATTCTAGATCACTGGAAGCCCTTCCAATTGAACATCCAGTGCTTTCCAATTTAGGTTTGATTTTTTTTTTAAAGAACCATCTTAACCATTTTTAAGTGGATAGCTCAGTGGTTTTAAGTGTATGTACACTGTCGTGCAACTGATCTCCAGAACTTTCTCATCTTACAAAATTGAAATCGCGTACCCATTACACAACCCCCCTTGGGTTCAACTTTACATTAAGGGAGAACAACATATAATAAGATAATTCTCTGGACTGAAATCAGGGAGGGAAACAGCTCCCAATTCCTAAGACTTAGTTTTATGTCAAGGTGTGGATGCCAGGATAGTTACCTTAAAATTAGGGGAAAAACTCATCTGTAAGAAACAGTTATCTCTTTGGATGCAATAGTCATTACACACACACACACACAGGTCGAATTATACTTGGCCTCTGAATCATTAATGTTTCAAATACAAAGCAACAGTAGCTATGAATTGTGGGCAGCATCTTCTTTGTAACAATTCCTAAATGCATTTGTAGTTACAATTCTTGCTCCTCCTAGTGTTCTAACTTCATGCAATTTCTATCTGTGAGGCAGCCCTAAATTTTTTCATTCCCAGAGGAAGCCTGCCATCTGTTCATCCAGCTTGGACTACATGGAGGGAGCAGCTGTAGTTTCCACCCGAATCTGAATGTGTATGTGTTAGTCATTGAGGAAAAACTTTGTGCTCCTGTATGTTTTGACTCATAACTGTGCCATCAGTTGGTTCCAACAAAACTGTCGATGCCAATCCTGAGGGAGCAAGTTTAAGATCTGTTCCCAGCAATGCTATGCTGGTGGGCCTTGAGCAGCTCACATAAAATCTCTTCTCTTTGTTTTCATCTAAAAATGGAAGCTGTTTTTGAAAAACTCACCTTTTTCCTCGTTGAGAATGAAGCAGTAGCCCTTTGACCTCCTCCTTCATTGTCTCTGGGAGGGCAGCTAGTGTCCGGCTCTGGATTCCAGTAAAGTTCTCCTTGAAGAGAGAGGCTAAGTTAAGGAACTCTGGTGTTCGAGGCCTGGGACAGGTCTTGGAGATCACTTGGTCTAGTTCTCCCCAGTCTTCAGATTTACATATGATCTTGCTAAATTTTGCTATATCTTCATATAGATTATTATTTATTTAATATATACATAAATAGATTTTAGATTGACTCACTTTTAACACTTACCTTTGTCTTACATAATAATATCTATGAACTGCAGTTTAGATGGCCATATATATTAATTTTATACTATAAATTTAAAAATATAGAATTTATAAATATGTATTTCCCCCAAATAACATTAAAATACGCACACAGTCCTTAAACTAAAAGACGAGATGTGTGCTCAGATGACCACACATCATGCTTTGGGGGACACTGACTTAAACAAGCTCTTTCAATTTGCACCTGTGGAGAGTGAGCTCCAGGGAGTAGACGTGAAGTTGGAAAGCCCCTTAGCTAAATAGCAGCCGGAGCTTCCAACTGGAGAGGCCGCCCAGCTACCTCGCGAGCCTGGCAAACGCAGCGTGTTTGAAGCTTGCTTACACCCTTTCATCGGCCCCCTTTGGCTTGTGCAATCTTAATAAATGCTACTCCGTCCACCTGGTTGCTTGTGCCAGAATCCCAGGAGTCATTCTTTTTTTTTATTTCCTCTTTTAAATCAGTAATGTAAAGTTTATTCCAGCTATAACGCAAGCTTCTCAGGCATGCCTCAGACTCCCTTGCTAGGATGTTCTGTTGTACTCATCTGTCTGATTTAGGGATCCATGCGATTTCTGGCACTAGGCATCATCTGAATTTGGACCATGAATGGAATAACTCAGAGCCACTGTGATTCTAAGATGAATGCTCCCATCACTATTTAATGTTTGAGTGATAAATTAGAATCATTAGCATTTAAATATCATTTAAAATGTAATATTATGCTAATATTTGGATGATGAATTCTTGTTGTAAATGCAATATTATGTCAAAAGGATATACTGCTTTGATAAGGGCTGTCACGAGGGCCTGTAACTGTGGCTTGTCCATCTGCCACAGGCCAAATGGTGACATTTCTCCTTAGTGGTTTTATTGCTATAGTCTGTGCTTGCGTTCTTGGGTTTTCCATGCTCTCGGTGTGGATGTTTGGTGGAACTCTAGGGCAGTGGGGAGATGGTCCTTCTGCCTCATACCATCTTCACTGGACACAGGTGCTAACGGGGTGGCAGAGTGGAGAATGGGTTGGGAGGTGAGTTGGAGTCGAGGACGGTGAAGGGGAAGTGAGACTCTTTCTATTTTGGGAGCTGACCTCAAAATTTCCCACCCCTGTCCACTGTCTAATCTCCACATCCAACCCATCACTTGCCCTGACAAAATAAGACGCAAACGCACCTAGTCCTCTCCACCCCACCTTTTGTTTGTTTGTTTGTTTTGCTAGGACAAATGAGACGCCGGCAATCCACAGTACGTAGTGCCGTCATAACTCAAAGTGTCGCCAGAGTCGGCACAGGACAGAGGCAGGTGGAGGGCAAGGTGTTGGGAGGCCAAGTTATCCAGTTCTCCCAGCACCATTCATTGAATAAACCAAACTTTCTTTACTGATTGGAGTGGTTTTCTTCACCATAAACTAAATTCTTTTATATACTAAGGTCCATTTCTGGGCTACATATTCTGTTCTGTTTATTCGGACAAGTCTCATGAGATCACTTTATTTTATTGACACTTCATGTAAGTCAAAGGCATAGCACTGACTCATAACAACAATAGCCTCTGCTTACATGGTGTTACTTTGTCGAGGGCACTATTCTAAGTGCAAAATTATATACATTAACTTGTTTCATCTTCACAGCCACCCTATGAATAGAAGCTGCTCTCATGGTTTGCAGATGGAAAATAAAGCACAGAGGTGGTCAGTGACTGGCCCCAGATTCCACAGCTAGAAAGCAGAAGAGCTGAGATTTGAACTTAAGAAGTCTGGATCCAAAGTCTGCACTCCTAACCACTGTACCACACGACCTCTAAACATGGGGCAGTGAAAACATTTCTTCTGGGGATTAGAAAGATATAGCTCAGGTGCAGGCTCCTGATGATCTAAATTAATCAGATACAACTTAGATAGCCTAGAAAAACTGATAGTTACTGTATCCCCTCGACTGTCCCTTTCAATTATCACTTTCTCAAGGTAACTTCTAGTTACTGTCAGATTTTATCTGCATCAGCTTAGCAAACCAAGTCCAAAACATTTTACACCTGCCCATCTTCTCTGCTATTCATATTATCAAGTTAACCAAATAAATTCAATTTTTTTTCTATTGCTGGCTTCTCACAAATTGTGACTGGCGTCTGTGTTTCTGAGCAGGTTCTATTGCATTGCTAGATTATCCTTGCACTATCACCACAGACCGCAGACGGCATCCAAGGAGGCCACGATGAGGCATAAACAGGGCTCGTGTTGACTTGGCAGAACTCTCCCATTGCCTGGTCTATAAAACAAGGATGAGAACAGCTGGCTCATAGTGTTGGGGTGAATATTGGATTAAATGAGATCATGTATGTGGGGGCAATTAGTAGTGCCTGCCATGTGGTAGGCATTTAAGCAGTGTTGGTTGAATCTGAATCACTGTGGGCTGCGGTTAGTACGCGGTTAAGACTGAGGCAGAGAGGAGATCAGGAGTGGTACACGCATAGAGAGCCACTTTCTGCAGTCCGGGCCCTGTGCTTGCTGGTTATAGGCATGTGTTATGTAAGTACTATTATAACATGACTTCCCTGTGTGCTATAAGACCTAAAATTAAGGTCCAATATTGTGTGCTGCCTTGACATCTTGGTGAAATCAGGGCCTGGGCGCTCTCGAATGTTCTAACCACACATTCCCCGCTCTGCTCTTGTAGATCAGGTCCCTCAACCACACAAGCCCTAATCCTTCGGACCGGGGTGGGTCCCACCTGTCCCTGAACACGGCTGCAGTCCCTGATGGCCTGCAGATTTATTCAAAAAGCCAGTCACAATCTCTGGCAGGAAACGGGTCACTTCACCCCATTGGTGCTACACAGCCTGCCTCCCACAGCCCTTGGCCGTTCACTCTGCTCTTTTATTGGTGCATATATATAATTGTGTATTTGGTTTGTAGTGTACAACTGCCGTGTGGCCTGGTGACGTGTGTGGTGTGTCCCCACACCCCCACCCTGTGCCATGAGTAGACGTGCTAGCAAACTGGTGTCATCACATCCGTCCAGTGTCCGGTGTCGTGTGTTTTGTCATCCCTGTAATTCT
Organism: Microcebus murinus; assembly: GCF_040939455.1. Taxonomy (NCBI): domain Eukaryota; kingdom Metazoa; phylum Chordata; class Mammalia; order Primates; family Cheirogaleidae; genus Microcebus; species Microcebus murinus. Next base: position 2,007,125 of record NC_134129.1, read on the forward strand.
AGGGTGGGAATCCTTCTTTAAACAACACGGTGAAACAGGAGACTGTCGAACACCCTAGGAGAAGAGATTGAACTGAATTCCCTAGATCGTTGCTTCTCAGACTTTAATGTGGAAACCAGTTAACTGGGGATCTTGCTGAGATAGGCGTCCATCTGACTTGCCAGACCCGGAGTGGGGCCTGAGATCCGGCATTTCTAGCAAGCTCCCAGGTGATGTAGCTGCGCCTCATAACAAGGCACAAAGGGCAGCGTCCAGGCTGGGGGAGCTGGAACGTTTACTGTGCACTCATCAATGACCCTCCATGCATCTAAGAACCTGGCATCTCCCAGGGTAACTGATAGCATCCACTGGGACCTGGGACATTCAGCCTAAGGGATGAGAAACTGACCAGGATCTGTGTAAGATGCTAAGATAGAAAACCCCACTGGTACCAGAGGAAGCAAAATGCTTAGGGCTTGCATGTAGCTGGGAGAAAGGTACCTACCGATCTCTGCCACTCTATGATCAAAGAGATTACTATTTTATTTTATTTTTTATTGGTACATATATATATATAATTGTATATTTGGTTTATAGCTTAAAATATTTTCCATTCATCACTTAAATACTAGAGCAGATTACTTTTTGCAGATGAAAACATATGCATAGAACACATAAAATACAATGCCACAAGTCATAGCATGCAAAATGGCATGGGTTCTTCATTTTTAAAATTTTTTTAATAAGCAGATACTATAAAAATTAGTTGTTACATTATCTTTTTGTTATAGGAAAGTAACAAAAAATAATACGTTGAAGTCAGAGTATTACTAGGAGTGAGACTTGAAAAAATATATTAGGAGTTAGCAATTGGTAAATAACCCATTAAGCTTTTCAAAAACTGAAAATGTCACTTCACTTGTGGACGAGTATTACTGTGTTAAACAAGGAAATATATTAGTGTCCATAAAGCTCGTCTTTGGACTTCTTAGGACTAAAGAACTTGATTATTTCCACTAGTTTTCTAGTAAGTTTCATTGGGAAAAATGCCCGTCTGACTCAGGAGAAGGGGACGAGAGACAAGGTCTGTTGCAAAGTGCTCTAACAACAGCGAGCCGGACTCTGCTCATGGAGAAGGACAGCAGGGAAGGAGAGAAGCAGAAGACGAGGGCTGGGTGGAGTCAAATCCCGGTTCCTCCCGGGAGACTGTGCACATTAGATTGGCCTTATGCTTAGCAGTCAGGCCTTGACGCTAATTTATTTCTCTCGACCTTCTCATGTGGTTCTCCTCGCCTGGCCCTCCTTTGTTAGGCTTGCTTTAATTGTGCATAATGGCTCATTACTTTTTATAAAGGAAGCAGCAAAGGAAACAATTATGCAAATGAATGAGATGTGTTGTTCTAAGAGTTGCGGGCTAACTGGGCACTGGTACAAAAACACCATCGCCAAGCGCCATGCCGCCAAGAACCCCCCCCCCCATCCTGATTTCAGCCTCTACAAGATAAAAGTAAAGCCCATGAATAAAGCTAAAATGCTGCAAGCATTCAGTCTAGGCCGGCGTTCTTCCTTGGTAAGGTTGAGGCTTATTTAAGTTGGTGAAGGCGAAGCTGTTTCTAGCAGCATCTCCTTTTCAGTTTGGTCTTTGGTTGTTGCCAAATGGGAAGAATTTGTGTGTTGACCCTGGTATTCTCTCCTCTTGTGAATGCACTCATTTTGCCTGCTTAATTCAATCTAGTTAAAGTCTTTACCCACAAGCCTCCATGTCGCTGGGCTCCTTCACCCCTTACCCAATGTCACCTCCTGTCACTCCACCCTCACCCCATGGTGTGACCCCTATTTCTGATTTATTAGATTAGGTCAGGGATAGATATCAGATGCTTCCAAGTTACCCTGCATTTCTCCCTTAGGGCATTTATATTTGAAATTAATTGCTGCTGTAAAATGATCTAAGCCACTGTGGTCAGTCACAGTTATTAGGGTTCACCCAGAACTCACAACCATCAGGGATATTATACTGAAGGCTGGTTTCAAAACAGGTTCTGCATGACAAATGTCATCAAGCAGGCACAAAAACTATCACACACCCTGCTCTGTTGGCTCAATGAAGTCCTAGCTTTCTGTCTTTGTAAGCATATAGACAGCCTGTAATGAAAGGCTTCATTTGAGGCAGATGTGAAAATATTCTAGTAACAACGTTCAGCTCAATTTCTAATCAGGATCAAAGACTGGCTAAATGGTAGGATATAGGACCAAAAGAGACATCAAGGCCTAGAACATCATTTCAAAAGCTACAAGGCTGTTAGATTTTCATTTGTTTATTGCAAGGGTGGGAATGCCTATACAATATTTTTGGTCATTCCATACAACTGGAAGATCACTTATTTGATCAAAGAAAAATCTACAATATCCATTGTGCTAAGTAGCAAACTGCTGTTGATTCTTTATTAAGGTAGCCTTATGGTAGCTAGCTGATCTGCAGTGTAGATTTTGATTAGTCTCTCAAATGCTATCGAACCATCCTTGGAATGTGTATTTCTGACTAGGACAGTTCAGATATTCATTGACCACCCCTAAGATATAAATTAAAATGCCTACCTATTCATCCCACAGTCTATAAAGTATTCACAGTAAACTGCAACAATATGGTAGCTGTTACATTTGCGGGTTAATGGCTGGTTTACTTTCTGGAATGGAAGCCCCATGGAGGGGAGGTAATTTATTCCATCACATACCCAGAAGGTTCCAGACCTGGAGCAGGGGGCCCGGAAACATTTTTGGAATAAATGGAGACCATCTGCCATCGTCCTCTCTCCTTTCCTTCCCGTTGCTCCCGTGCTGCTCATTTTCTTCTATCATTCTTCATTCTTGTCTTTTTCTTTGTCACTCTCTTGTTGTCTTCCCCTTCTCTTTCTCTTCTTATTTGCATAGGAGAAGTCATGTGGCTTTTTAAGAATGCTGGCTGAGTATCCCGCTGTCGAAGCACTGGGGGGTTGGAAGCCTGGCTTTGTCCTGATTCAGCCACTCGGGGGTTTTTACTTTCTTTGTTTCCTCTGTGGAAGGGGAGCTGCAGTGACCCCCACTCCAGAGCTTGCATTTGTGGGGCGTGCCCTGTGCGCTTGTCTCTCCCCGCCTTCCATTTAGCCCTAGGTCTGTTTCAGACAACTGTCTGATCACTTGAACTACCTGAGCCCTGATGCATTCCTTTCTCTCTCCTACCATCCTTGAGAACGAGCCAATGCGGCATCTCCCTGCTGGGTGTGTGTAGACTGGGGGCAGCGGCTGGTGGCTGGCAGCTGGCGGGCCACGGGGATGTCTGCTGCAGGAGTCCTTATCTTCCACCTGGTTCTAGTAGGTGAGCCAGTCCGTCTCTGTCAGCTTTAGTTCTCCCATCTGTCAATGGGCTTATGATGTCACCTTCACACAGATGTGACCATGTGGGTAAATTGAGACTTGTACATGTGGAAGACACTTGGCTTGGACCAATGCTCAGCAGATGTGAGTGCAATGGAATGATCCTTTCTAACCTATTATAACATCAGAGTTCAGCCAGAAACTGACCTTCCTGACCTACAGATATGAGATTTATTGTAGGAATTGGACCCTACATGATTGGGGGAGGCTTGGGGAAGTGGAAGTCTGAAGGGTGAGTCAAAGATCAGAGAAGATATCAACCATTCGTGCAGCCACCAAAGTGAGACCCAAGAAGAGCTGCTGGGAAGGCCCAGGAGGGAACTCTTGCCTGTCTGGACCCTCAGCCACACACCTGTCAGGGGGCCTGGGATCTCGTCAAACAGCAGGTGAGTGGCCAGGAAGACGCTGACCTTGAGAGGCGGTGGGGGGATCCCCGTAGCCCCTGTGTGTCTGTCACTGCACCCAAATGTGGTGATGTTCTGAGAACAAGGGATGCTTCTTCATCCTCGCCTTCCAGATCCATGCAAGTTCCACTTTTGTCCAGACTGACTCTGTATGATAGTCTGTATAGCTATAAGGATTCTGGGAAATGTAGTTTGAGCTTTACCCAGTTGACGCAGAGCAAAACACCGTAACAGTATTTCCCATTTTACAGTTAACTCCTTTTGGCTTTGTTTGATTTAAACTTCTTCCACATGCTTCCCACCCTCCCCCAGGAATTCCAAAGATTACTCTTTAACTATGATCTTAAGTTTATAGAGTTATATAAAGCAGTGTGCTAAAAAGGTCAGGCCCGCTACTTCACACTTGAAATGCAATCCCATGTAATTGAAGGATTTTAATGTAATTGTACACTAGTTTCCTTAAAAGTGGGAAAGGGACAGTTACTGATTATCATTTGGGTTTGGCTTTCAAATATGCAGCAGCACATCCCATATCCAGGCTCCGTCCGGTGTATTTATTGGTTTGCAATTTGTCCTTCCCACTAGATTTTGGGTTTCCTAAGAATAGAAACCCCATCTCTATTGCCACCACCTGGGACTCCGGCATGAGAGCCTGGACATTTTTGAACCTGTGTTTCTGTACGTCCAGCGATTAAAAAGTGAATAATAAGTACCATCTCTCATTCATTGAGGAAAAATTAAATGTTAAATTTATTGGATCCTTAAAAATTTTAATAAAATTTGCTTCATTTACTTGAGGCTAATCGCACAGCTGTGACACTGTCTACTTCAGACTTTCTGTGTAGTTTTAAAAGCGTTACTCCTCTTACTTGTTAAGCAGTTGAGAGGGAAAGATGAATAACAGGCTGGCATTGCTCTTGAGGAATTTAAAATCCAGGGTGTTTGTGGAGGGGTAGGGAGACAACAGATAACTTTGGACTCTGGAAAAAGAACACCACCAGTTCTTGGGGAGGAGGGGGACACCTTCAGCTGTCAGCCTTCTAAAATTTCATTAGGCAAAGGAAGTGGGCAGGGTGTTTGTTCTCAATAGAGCAAACTCAAGGAGATCTGAATGTTTAATTAGTCTTTTAACAGTCCTGATTGAATGAACTGAGAAGCTTAGTTTTTATTCTAACAAACTGAAATCTGCCAAGAATAGATATAAGAAAAGATAGAGGGCAAGCAGAAAAGAATGAGTTTGTGATCCCCAAAAGGTGAATTGTTAAGGTGGGGGGTGAAGTTTATTTTTAGCATCTCCATTTATTCCGTGGGGGCCTCTAACCCCCTTTGCACTGAGGACTTAGTGACCCTATGCCACCCATGGCTGCTCCCCTATTCTGATGCCACTCTTTGGGCTGACTCTTTCCCCCAGTTAACCCTACTTGTTGTTCTCATCTGTCCAGGCTGCTGTAGCACAATACCATAGCCTGGGCAGCTTGGACACAACAGAGGTTTAAATGAGCTCATCTGACTTCTTAGAAAAGATTACACAGACTTAAGGATATTTGGAAGTCTTTTCAAAAGTCAAAAACACTTTAATAGCATTCCGAACTACTACTGGCATTTAAAAACTTGATTATGCAAAGAGCTTCATCTCGGGGGGGCATGGAATTACCTACTGCCAAAGATATCTCAGTTGAGACCTGGAATCTTTTTCTAGCTCTGAGAGAAGTGACGTTAGGAGAATTACTTAACAGGCCAGAATCCCCATTTAGAGCAAAGACATCATCTGTGATAAACAGTATATTTAGAAACAGGTACCACCTGACTTGGGATGGTTTAACTTGAGAGATTTGATGTTTACAGGCTTATCCTAAGTAGGACTTTCACCATAATGAACAAATTTTGCATTTATGATTGCCTACTAGCTGAAACTGCTGTGCTCTTAGAATAAAGTCAGTATAAATAATTAGCAATAACACAATGTGAGGTGCTGATTTGAGAGGTAGAAAAAAATGTGTCGATATGGATTCATGATTGGCTAAGAAACATACTCCCAAACTAAGCTATACATTTCAGCAAAGACATTGTCTTTTTTTGAAACTCGTGTGAACAGAGATTGAGAAACCATTAGGAAAAAGTGATACCTGTAGTAAAGGATGGTTTGATCACTCAGAAAGAGAACTGGCTGGGAAATTATCAGATTTCAGGGGAAGCTAAAAAGGCTGATATAAATACATGTAAGGCTTCTCTAAAAAAGTTAGCTGGAGCCTTTGAACATGAAAGTTTCTGTTCAAGATGGATGTTTATTGTTTTTGAAAAGGGAGCAGGAGATTACTGTAAGAGAAGTCACCTTGGAGTCTCCTCCTTAGAAGAGATTGTTCATCCCCACTAGCTCATCAGTGGAAAATTCTGCCCCAGGGGATTTATTATAAATATTGAACATTTCCAGGTCCCTGGAACAATAAAAACTGCTGTTTCTGACTATTCAAAAATCTACTAAGAAAAAGGCATTATCAGTCCATTGGACTCACATTTTTCAGGAAGTAAACAATTAACCTATGTCCCCCATCCCCCAAATTTTCAAATGTAGATTTATATCATGTATTTGGTTTTACATACGAAATATGTGTTCGTCAAAATGTGTATTCAAAGTGTGGGAGTTTTTTCTTTTCATGCTCATTTTGCATTTTAATCCTGTGTGATGGGTTTCCAGGAACAAAACTTCAATTTATAAAACTTTAACTCTTTTAGCTGTTATCTAAAAACTTTATTGTAAATTGTGTGCTAACAATATCTGCATTTCTATTGGGCATTCCTAGTAAGGATAAGAAGAGACAAGGGTGAGTGTTTATTGAGCACTATGCGTAAAGGATCTCACTCCGTTCTCATGAACAACACTGCCAAGTAAATATTGTCACCTATGTTTTTTTAGGTGGGGAATCTGAGGCTCGGGGAAATTCAGTCATGTGCCCAAGACAACAAAAGCCAGTACCTGGGGAACCGAGACTTCACTGCAGGTTTACTTTCACATGCTGCTTTGCAATAACCTATCCAACAGCAAGGTGAGGACATGGCATGAAATTATTAATTTGAAAGTAAACATTGTGACTTCTACTTCTTTTATCCTAAGGTATGCCTGCTCAGGGCTGGGCACAGCGTAGACGACCGGCAGGGGTATGAGAGAGCTAGATACCCATGAACTTGAGACCTGCAGCCCTAGGCTCCAGGGCCAACTCTCAAGCTCAGATCCCAGATTCACCACTGACCAAATGTGTACCCTTGGGCAAGTCACAGTTACTTCCTCCTCCTTCCTCAGTTTCCTCAGATAGTAACATGAGGATAGTATTAATAATACCTATTTTTAGGGTATTGTGAAGATTGAGTTGATCTGGTAAAACATTTAGAAGAGTGTCTGTCACACAATAAATCCCTGTGAAGATTGCCTTTTATTACGAAGAATCAGATTCCACAACACTGTGGCTGTGTTCAACTCGGGTAAGGCTCAGTTTCCTCACCTGTAAAATGGGGAAAAGAATTTATTTTACATGTCTATTTTATTTAGCAAGAACAAGCTTTTAAAGTCTTTGCTCAGTGCCAGGTATTTTTCCAAGCATGCTATAGGTATTAATTCATGTAACTTTCATAACAGTCTCATAAGGAAGATACCATTCTGATCCGCTTGTGATAGATGGAGAAACTGAGGAACCAAGAAGTTAAATAATTTTTTCAAGGTCACACAACTGGTAATTAGCTGAGCTGAGATTCAAATGGAGACACACTAGCTCCAGAGTCTAACTGTGCAATGACTATTCTATGCTACAGATCTAATGAAATAATATTTGCACGGAATCTGCCCAGTTCCTGACATACAGCAGAAGCTTAGTAGATGTCAGCTCCTCTCCTGTCTTTTCAATAGGCACCATTTGAAATTCTCCTGGAATGCAAAATGATATGAATTTATCAGCTGAATTTATCGTGCTTTCCAAAAATGCCCAAGGTTGTGTAACAAGGGTGTCCCTGGGCTCTTTGAGGGCACCCAGAAAAATGGGAACACTCCTCTCTCTGATTAGGCCCATCTTGGATCATCTTCTCTAGTGACATCTTGGAGGATCAGGCGGGCGTCAACCACGCTAGTGCGTGTGCAGTGAAAGTTTGTGGAGCAGCTGTCAGGAGTGACAGCTCGGAGCAGAGCAGCTGGAGGGCAGAGCCGATGCTTTTAATGAGAGCGAACAAGCCGCGGATGTGAGGCAGCCACAGGGATTGTGTCTGACAGCTGCGCACACTTCCCCGAGCTGCTGTCCAGGGCTCGTTGATGCGGGTGCTGTGAGAATTTTAGGAAGGCAATCCTGGGCTGTGCAGGGCTGTCCTGAGCATGTCAGTCTGGGCCGTTTCACACGCATTCTCAGCATCCTTGTTGCCCACATCGTAAGTGCCAGTAAATCCACCAATCTTAGTGGCAACTGAAAAACAAGCCCCAAACACGCTGCCAGGTTTTGCTGCTCTGGGGAAAGACGTAGTGCTATCACATCTGTTGGGAACTCTGCCCTATGGGGTCCTTGGGTTTGCAACACCTGCATCTAATTTCCTGCTCTCTAAAAAGATCTAAACACCTTCCTCATGGTGGAGGCATTCAACAAATGTCATTTCCCTACTCCTCCTCAGCCTTGCATCATCTAACATTGGCCGGCAGCTCAAAATTGGGAGCAGGGGACCCTGGCATTAGCAGCACCTGAGAGCTTAATGCAAATGCAGAATCTCACACCCCACCCAGACCTGTGGATTAGAATCTGCATTTTAACAAGATACAAGATAGAATGTGGGCTTTGGAGTAAGAAGGGCTGGGGTTGAAATCCAGATTCTGTACCTTACTAGCTGTGCAACCACGGAAATGTCACTTAACCTGAGCCTCAGTTTCCTGCTCTCTAAAAAGATCTAAACACCTTCCTCATGGTGGAGGCATTCAACAAATGTCATTTCCCTACTCCTCCTCAGCCTTGCATCAGAGAACATAGTCAGGAAAACCAGTTTAGCTCTTTGGATATCATTAGGGAATTATTATCATAGGTTAGGCTCTTAATAAAGAAAGATCATTATTCTCTCTCGTTTTCTCTCTCTTTCTGTCCACAGTTGGAGACATGCCGTATATCAAGTTCCAGCTGGAGTGTGGCTGGTGCATGACAACCACTGGAAGAGGAGCTGAGCCGGGTGTGACCAGGGTTGGAAAGGCCAGTACCCCTGGCTCAAACGGGGCAGTTAGAAGGAGCAAATTAAATTTCCCAGAGGAAATCGGGGGCTGATGGCTAAAGATGAGCCTGCAAAGGGAGAATTCAGCGAGCAGATCCTGGTCCAGGAAGTTGATTGGGCAGCTGGTGGGGGCATGAGAAGCAGAGACATCTGGGAAGAAGGAAGAGGGGAATAAACTTGTCAGGACAGCTCAGATCCTTCGCCTACATCCTCATCTGTGCCCCCAGTGTACCCTGCATGTGGCTCTACCAAGGTACTCATCACTTTCTACAGAATCATAGGTTGGACTGTTTTATTATTAGATCGAAAGCATTTTAAGGGTGAGTGTTTTCAGAGGGGTTTTGTCTTGTTTCATTGTCTCACTTAGACATTGCATGCAACGTTTAAGAAAGTATCTACAATGTATAAATAAATATTATTTGCTGAACAAATCAATGAGTGAATGTTTTGCTTCCAATGCTATAATTTCCATCACTGTCCATTCCTTAGGGAAATGCATGGGGACTATTAACTGCTGAGCAAATGCAGCTCTGTTGGTTTCAACTCCCAGGTGCCTCTGAGCAGGTCATAGCCCTGATTTCCCACGGCACCTTCTCGTCTTGCATCTAGTAGTGTCTCAAGCACAAGGAAAAAAGGCAAGAGGGAAAGGATATAAAGCTGTGGGAATCTTCAGCCTGTCAGTTCTCCTGTGCTCATGGTTTTGGCTATGGTTATACTGACCGCCCGTTACTTTCCAAGGACTAGGTGCTTCAGATTCCAGGCGCTCAGGGAGGCCATGAAAGAATGATTGTGTCTTTCCTTACTGACAAGCAACCTGCCAGCCCCCTGGGATTGCTCAGGCAGTCAGTTTTCAAGAAGCTAGCTCAGGGATTCACCTGAACTCTGAAACATGAAGCACTGAGGCTGGTCTATTGAAGCTAGACACAGTTGCAAAATCCAGCTTCTCCACTCTTTGAAGGGGAGGCCAACAGCCAGATTACTCTGGGAACCCTTAGATGAGGATGTGCAAAGGCCTCAGGCTGTGCCCCTTGAGTAGGGCTGCTCCCTATGCTTGGTGGCTTTCCAGAAAGGGATGTTTGGTAGGGAGGGACACCCCGTTGGATAGTCCTGGGCCTCAGGACCTGAGATTAATTGCCACTGGGGATTACACATCCTAAAACAGTAAAATGAGTTTTATTTCATTGATAGCAGCTCCCAAGCTTGTTATCAGCAGCTCAGCAAACCATCTGCAGCCAGGAATTTCCTCAGGGGAGGGAAATGGTGGGGGAGGGTGGATGTGGGCAGTGCAGATGGCTCCTAGCACTTGCAAGTTGAGAAGGAATCAAAGAAAACCCTTCTGTTACTCTCCCCCACTCTTCCTAGCAGGTCTTTTATCAAGTCCTGGCTTTCTAAAGAATGCATAGATCTCTTCCGAAGGTGGAAGGTTGCAAGCAGAGGTGGGGACCCGTGGAGTTGAGGGGCAGATGGGGTGCGGAATGCTCCACAGCTCTGCATGCAGCAAGCTAAGTGCCCAGGATGGTTCTAAACCCCTTCTCTATTTTCCCCATTCACCTGTTCTTTATCTTTGTGGTGAGGGTGGGTGAGGTGGGCGGGGAGTGTGGGAGAGGAGAGAGGAAAGAACAATGAAAGTAGGGAGGGGAGAGTGTTCGGGACATTACATACAATATGGGCTGGCGAGCTGGTCTTTGTTTTCTATGGTAAAAACATTATCCAGTTCAGTCGCTCCCTGTATTTCCCCAGTACCCAGGCGTCAGTTGTATTTTGAAAGGTTTGAGTCGCCCTGCCACATAAAGGACCACGACCAGGTGAGAGGCAGATCGAAGACAAATGGGACATAGAATGATTAGTGCAAGAAGGGATTTTTTATAAATACCAACATGGTCACATGACTAGTAGCAAAAGGGAAGGTTTTAGTAACTACATGTATTTTCTTGCTTGCTTTCATATGTATATATAAAAAAAACAAGTTCTTTTTCTGTTATTACTCACTCCCCTCTATCCAACATAAAGTGAGTTAAAGTGCTTAACCCTATCATTTGGTATCAAGGGAAAATAGCATCTGAACTGGGAAAGGAATGAATATTCCCAGAGGTGAAGCGACATATGGGATGCTATGTCTTTCTTGGGAAGTCCTAATCTGGAGTCAGAGCGATGAACTGTGATCATGTATTTTTAGTTCAGCCTTATCACCCTTTCCTAAGGTCTCCTCTGCAATCCAGGGAAGCAGACACCCCATTTCTTGGGATGCTCTTTCCTGCGTGGTTCTGGCAGAGCTTATCCTGGGTAAGATGCAGAAGAGGGAGAAAAAGCAAAGCCATTCTTCTTCACAAACAGCTGCCGCCATCACTTGGGTGGCTGCGACTCCCACTGAACTCCTGGAATCGCTCACTTCGCAGTTGTAGTGGAGATGGTGGCAGTTTTCCAGAAACCCCAGCCCTTTAGCAGTTTCCTGCTGGTGGCTTCCCTAACCTTTCCTCCTGCTCCCCCAAGGTTTGTGCAAGACTCTAAGTTCTACATGAAATCTTATTGTGTATTAAAATGGTGACATACATGCCGGCAACACAGGAAACAGTGCTTTCGTGTGCCAGTCTCAGGGCTGCATGACCTGGCACAGGGGCTGGGGGAGAGCATTTGTCTCTCACGCCACCTGACAACACCTGGCTCGTGACCGACTCGAACTTTTCAACACTCTGCTCAGCAGTGTTTGCTGCAGCAAATGCTGCCCCAGGACCGGGGGACTGGTGAGTGGGAGAACGAGACACAGGTCTGGACTGTCTCACTCTGGCTGCTGTGTGATCTGGTGACAAGGAAAGGGCCAGCCCGGAGTCACCTGCTGTTGAGCTGGTGCTGATCGGGTGGGTGACCTTGACGGGAAGTGCCAGGGTGTGGACAGAGACAGCTCAGAGTCTGCCAGGCCATCAGGGCTAGGGGCCCTGCTGTTTTCAAAAGATCCTGACAAACGTGAACGCTTGTCGCAAAGCTGCTCAGCTGGCCACAGAGCTCCCTTAGAGTGGGCCCCTTTGGGAGGACCTTGCTTCTTTCTGCTTGGGTGCCTAACTTTGGCCTCGTGTCGTCCCACCCTGCCCGATGGCTGGCAGGAGGTATGCGCTGAGAATCCTGGCAGGGGCAGGGAGGGAGGGAGGCTTCTGCCTGGGAGTGGTCCCGAGCACAGACGCTGGAGAACACTGTTGGCATTTCAGTTCTGCCACCACCGTGGGACCCTGTGCAGGTCTCTTCGCTTCTGTGGCCCTTCGTTTCCTCATCTGTACAATGAGGATATTAATCACACACACCTCACTGGGAGGGTAGCCCATGCGACGATCTTAGAGCAGCATCTATCTAGCTCGTAGGAAGCGCTGTGTGAGAATAAACTGTCATTAGTATCGCCGCCCCAAGGAAAGGCCAGTGGCCACGACGATAGAGCCTTGGGGTGAGCAGGGAGTGATTCCAAGGCGGCGCCCCGGGCCAGGCTGCCGTGGACCCACACCTGACTCCCGAGCATAGCGGCGGCAAGAAGTGGAAACTAGGAGAGGTTTTCATGAAAATTCTATGAGACCACGGGGCTCTGTCCTGGAGTGCTAACGGGCAGGAGGGAGGGCAGTCTCCCCTTGGCAGGGCACACAGCACAGAAGCAGGAGTCAGCAGAAAGGAGCCAGTGCCTGGCAGGGGACGTGCGCATGGGAGCTGACAGGCTCGTTTTGGACGGCACTCCAGACACCCTTGGGACCGCCGGAAATAGCTGAAGAGGACTCTGTCGGGGGGAGAAAGTCCCACGTGAGCAGGAGGTGTGCGGGTCTCTCACAAGACCAGGGTTACACTTACATCAGGTGCCAGTCCCTTGGTGGAAACAGACCAAGGGCTCTGGTGTTGGGCGGACCTGATTTGATCCTGCCTTTGCCGCTTGCTAAGCTGCAAATACCCAGAGAGCAGGGACATCTTATTCGTTATGGAGTGCATAGAAGGACTCAGCACATGGACAGATGGATTTAATATCGGTCTCTCCATCTGTAAAATGGAGACAGCATAATGACCTCTAAAGCTGATGCAATCACTGTCACCCAAGTTCCCTAAATAATATTTGATTCCTTTTTTTTCATAGTAAATATTCAGTATCTCGCTTAAGATAAAAACTCAGTACATCTGATGACTCACACTGATGAGTGCAGTTTTGGTGCAGCAAATGTGGTTTGCATCTGCCAAAGACTAGATCCTTTGAAAGGAAAAATCATACCTCTTACAGGTTTTTCCCAAAAATTTTCTTGAAAATTATGCTTTTCAAGAGTCATAATTCAGTGCTTTCTGACAAAAGTCAAAATATAGCTAGCTATTGGTGAGTGCTATTGAATTTTAGGAGAGTAAAAGACTGCAGATAAGTTACTAAACAATACAGACAGATTATGATCTGACATGGAAAAGCTGTAATATAGAAAATATGTTGATTTGGACCCAAGAATTCGTAATATGCTACCCTGCTTATTACTGTTAAGCCCTTTCTTTCGATGCACACTTAAAGTGCTTTTGCCCAACCCTGTTCAGGCAAGCTTGGAATAGGGGTCTTTAGTTGCTTTTGTGCCCACGGCAGGTCCTTAAGAAATGACCAAATAATCAACAGAAAGGGCCTGTTTCATGCTTCGAAATAGTCCTCATTCCCTAAAGACTGTTTTGACTCTTCCCAGTCCGACCTCCATACTGTGCCACTGGAAGCCAGGAAATTAAACTTCTTAAACCCAACCTTAAGGTTACCTCCATCATCTAATCAACATGTTCTAGTTTGCAGGTGGTCCAGTTCTCTCCTATGGAGCAAAATGCATGGGTTTTGTGGTTGCTCTTTTCTTCGGAATCAGAATAACCTTTAGTTAGCACCTGGGAGTTTAAATTATATTCTGGATGACTGAAACTTTCTGTTTAACTGTCAGATCAAGATGAGTGTGCTGAATTTAATTTTTTGAAGGGGAGTGAGACAAGTTTCAAATGTACCAGTAATGCCAATATACCTTAATGTGACTTGAGTGTGTATTGCCCTAAACTCATGGAATCAAAGTGTTTGTTTTCACATCAATTTTATAAGGTACACAGTCTAAGAGTAAAATGACTGCTTAGAAAGTTTCTTCAATTCTGTTTCAAGATCAGAGAGAGCTTCCTGTTATGCAGAAAATATCATTTATTGATGTGGGATATACTTTCTTTACAAAGAAGTCAGAGCTACCTAGTATGATCAGTATTGGACATATCCACTGAATGGCTTGAATAATAAAACATATTAAAATGTGAATCGCCACCACCAGACACAAGCTATTAACAACTTTAATCGATATAATTATAATTGGTATTCAATATTTCTTACAACAAATGTGGATACAGTAACATCAAATATCAAAGAAGTTTCATATCTTTCCATCTTTAAATGACATTTGTCGACTCACCCCAAGAGAGAAATCTGGTATTGATCTCTTGGTTAGCACTATAACCAATATCAACTAGTATTTTTAAAATCAAAGTTGAAATGGTACATTCTTTTGCTAAAAAAAAAAAAAAGATTAAAGGCAAAGAAGGTGAATCAACGTGCAAATTAGCATCTGGCCCAGTTGCAAAATTCATGTCCCAGATGGGAGGGATCGAACCATGCACACTTGCAAGTGAGAAGAAGAGAAACAGATGACATCGAACCAAAATCAACTTCACGCAGAATCCAGAAGACTTCAGGATGGCACAGGCCAGAGCTCTACTGCTGCCAGTGCTCAAGTATAAACTCCGTGTTACCCTAACCGTCTGGATTCTGACTCGAGGGTCCATGAGATCTACGTCCTGGGCCAGACCTTCCTTTGGAAATAAAAACTATCGTTTATGATCCCAGGCACAATTAACCCTGTGGTCAATCAGCTGCCCTGGGGCGTGGGGTGCAGTCCAGACCTGTGACAGCTGTCTGACGGGGCCTAGGATGCAACTGTCACTCTACAGAACATGTAAGAACACCACACCGGCATAACAGCAAACAAGAAACAGAGATCACTTATGTATCTATGTAATACTTAAAATGTCTATAAATATTTTTTCTCCAGAAACAGAAAACACTGTAGATGTGATTTCACTGATCCTCACAACACGTCTGTGAGGTAGTACGGGGTGAGGTCACTGTGAGAGCTTCACCCAGTTTGGAAATGAAGACACAGACGTGCAGGGAGGGCAGGAGATTTCATTGGGCCATGGAGAGGAAGCAGTCGAATCCCACTCTTTCGACACTTGTCATCTATGGTTGGGGAGTGGCTGCTTGCACCCCCCTGCTCTGACGTTCTCTCTAAAGCTCTATGACTGGTCCTATCACAGACACCGTGTGGAGTTTGGGCCCCCTGGAGCTGTTTCCCTGGGGAACACCTGACAGACTCCCTGAGGTCCAGTCAACCATCGGCATATATTTCAGGGGTGTGCGCGCGTGTGTGTCTGCGTGTGTAAGTGACACTTGTAGAATACAATTGCTAAAACCCTTTGGCCAATTCAAAATCAGAAAAGATACATTTGGCAAAATAAGGCTCAACCTTCAGGTGTTTTATACTGACAGAACATCACAGAGGGGGTTAGAGTTTTTGCAGGAAGCTGTCACCTTGCTGAATACATCTGCTTTAGGCCCAGAGCCATGAGCCCTTTGCCATGAGCATCTGGAAGTTTATAAGAGCAACAAATCCGTCACATGCTCTTGCACAATAGCAGCCTTTGGTAAGGAAAATTATTTGTGGAGTCCATGGTTTGTAATCGGTCGGGGTTCCTGGGAAGAGGCTGGTCCCTCTGACCCAGTATCTATGACAGAAGCAACACCCAGAGGACACCTCCCCAAAGGCATTTCATGGACATTTTGTCAAACTGGTTTTGGCCATGGGAGGGAAAAAATACCACATATGGAATGTCCTATTTTTACTGGCTTGTCCTTTGTCAAACTGAAAGCCCTATGGAGGGGCAGGATGGGGAAGAAAGACAACGGGGCACCCTTGGTCACTCTCGTCCATGTTTCTGGGAAGACCCACTTTTATTATCTTTGAACTTTAGCACCCAGAGACATCCTAATCCTTCTAGGCCACTCCGAACTGTCCACTCTTGTTGTAAAATACCTCTCTCTGGGAGTTGCTCAGTCGTCTTTGGCACCTATGGAGCTTAGAAATAATTTTTTTTCAGAGTGTGGGATGGCAGGTTGCAGAAAGTGACACTATTCCTAGTGTCTCCGACGACAGAGATGTTTAGCAAAGCAAGGGTGGTTTTCACGTCAGTGCTCTGCTGGGCCACAGCTAGCGACAGGGTGAGCTGGAAGTCAAGTCTCTGCAAACTAAATGGAGTCATGGCAGCAAGATCTGAGTTTAGAAATAAAAACTGACCCATTTTCAAGTTCCTTATGACAATGTAGGCCAATATAACACATTTTGAAATGGGACCCAATGTTTGTTTTTTACGACATGAAATCAGGACATAAAATGTTGATTGCTAATATCATGTTAGAGGAGGACAGAGTTACAGCCCATGAAATAAAGCTCTCTAGAAAACATACAGAAATAAAAAGATGACCATGCATACCAAACACAATCCATCAGCCAACAAACTAAACACTTTCAAGATAAAAATTTAACATATCATCTGATTTTGTTAAAAAGAAAGCATGACAATAATCTTACTCAATAATCTTACTCTTATCAATAATCTTACTCTCAGCACTGTAGATATTTTGTGCCAGATGATTCTTTGCTGTGGTGGGCTGTCGTGTGTATGACAGGATGTTTGGCAGCATTCCTGCCACTGTCCGCTACTACCACACCCAAGTCATGACAATCAAAATTGTCACGAGACGTTTTCAGATGTAGGATCAGGAGAAAAAACCACCTCCTGGTTGAGAATGACTTCAATAAACGGATGAATACGGAGATGAACAGTTCTTTCTGAAAGATTTAAGAACTACACACAGGGGTGTTCATTTATTAGAGTGAAGAATTAGATAAGTGTACAGGAAGAATAAATAGAATAATCATGCTTTCTGTTTCCTGTGGAAATGCCATAGTGCCTCTTTTTTTTTTTTTTTTTTTTTTTTTAAAGTTTGCAGCCATTGTCCAACAGACAGAGTGAGGAGGGACCAGTTGCTTTATGGTGTAAAGCAAGGATTTTCTGGGCTCCTCTAAGCAGAGGATGTTGCTGACAGCTGATTTCCATTTGCCCTGATGAGACACTCAGTGCAGGTGAGCATCCTTCTCCCCACCCCCACTCCCGCTTCCAACCCCGCACACGTGTGCTCGATCCACCTGCCTCTCCGTTTCTATCACTCAGCTCATCTCACAGCCTCCTGCTCTGCAAATGCAACTCTGCTGTAGCTCATGGGCTGGGCCCTCAGCTGCATGTGACCAGAGTGGGCATCCTGTGCGGGCGCAGGTGGCCGGGCGCGGGAAAGCAGGTGGAGCGCATGCTCAGATCCACCGGCCACCTGCCACGCCGCTCCCGTCTGCGAGGCCCTCCAGGGCACTTCGGGTTTCCTCCTGTCATTAACCAGGCAGCTAAGGAGCTGCGATTCCGCTTGCAGAGCCAAGCGGGCATCCCGTCAGCCACAACCAGATAAGCAGATTATAAAGGACTTAGAAACCCCTGCTCCCTCCCGTGAGGGCGAAACCCTCCTAGGACTCATCTCCTTTCCCCTCATTGATATTTCATGTGATATCCTGAATAGGATTAAGAAATACACAAACAAAAGGTTCCCCTGAAAGTCACCCCAGCGAAACAACCCGAGTGCGCTTCCTGGGTCCTTCTCAAACCGGGTCCTGTGGTGTGGCCGCAGCGAGGCTGGCCCATTTCAGCTGAGAATCAGCCCCTACTCACCTTGAAATCATGGTTCTTTTTGTACCAGAAAGGGGAAGTTGTAGCAGCGAGAGGAGAGGAAGGAAAACAGAAACAACCATACCAACAAAACAGGGCTTAAGATTGTCATTTTCAATGTGCATCAGGTGCTTGTCATAAATTCTACTGGATAAGCACTTATAAATAAAGAGCAGTCAGTCCTCATGCCAGGCCGCGCCCCTGTGTTAGGAGTCGTCGTACAGAGGGTTGTTGTAGTTTCCCCAGGACCCGTAGTCGTGGTCATCCAAGAGCCTTCCGTAGGAGGAGTGCCTGGTGAGGAAGGAGGAGAGGCTGTGACTACTTGGAGAAGTGGCCTGTCCCAGAGCAGCCTAGCGGCCTGCAGCCTGAACTGCCCAGACTCGCGGAGCCACGAGCAGGAAAGCCGTGACGCTCCACTAGGGTGACAGGACCCCATGCGTGGAGGCCCGTGTGCCCAACACCATGCAAGGGATGGCTCAGCTCCCAGCTGGGAGCCCACCGGGCACCTTCTGTTGCGATCAGCTGGGTCCCCGTCGCTCTCCTGGGTCTCCCAATACGGGGGAGAAAGAGGAGGCCCCATTTCTACAGCGATTTATTAAGACAGCCTGGGAAAGGAGGCTTGTGTCCTAGCATTCTGACATGGGTCCTGGGCTTACTGTTTCCTAAAACAGCAATGACACAGCCATGCCACTATGGCTATCACCACCGCTCCTGACATTTATATTGTGTCTTATATTTACAAAGCGCTTCTATATTCAGTTTTTACTTGGTCTTCAAAATAAAGCCACAGGGCAGGTATGGTTTATCCTTATTTCTCTGATGAGGGAAATGGGGCTCCGAGATGTTAAATGATGTGCCCCAAATCATCTGAGCAGTGAGTCAAATCTCTGCCTCCTGGACCTGAATCTGGTGCTCAGAGCCCAGGTTTCAGGACTCTGATTAGCACCTTAGTTCAATGGCAATACAGGTTAAATGGGATTTGGATGGTCATTTCTGGGAATTTCTTTCACAATTAATAATATTTATATAAGAGACTATAAGATTGTTATCACTTCTCTGTTAAAAACCTTTAAATGGTTCCTTACCTCACAAAGTCGTTAAATGGCTTGCAAAGCCCTACGGCTCTGAGCACATTGGCTACTATTACAGACCCCTTGCTCCTTCTGCTCCAACCACACGGACCTCCTTCCCTTCGCTCTCATGCCTGGCACACCCTTGCCTTAGGAGTGCACACCTTTGCACTTCTGGTTTCGGTTTCCTCAGCTTGGAACAATTATCCACCTGAACTGCACAGAGCTCATTCCTTCATCCCCTTCAAGACTTTGCTCAGATGTCACCTTCTCAGTGAGCCCTTCCTTCACACTCTATTTAGATTTGCAAGCTCCACCCCTAGGACCTCCTGCTTAACTTTTCTCATAGTACTCATCACCTCTAACATACTTTATAATGTATGTTTTTATGGTGTTATTGCCCCTCTTGCCTAACTAGACTATAAGCTCCATGGACATGTGGATTACTTGCCTGTCCTGGTTCTGTTTCTTCTCGGCTCTAACTCCAGCCCCCAGAAGAATGTTTGGCACATAGTAAGATAGGAGCTGCCTGAAGAGGGATATGATATTTTTAAGACTAAAACTTATGATAGGATTAGAAGAACACCACACAATGAGCATTTGGGGCCTCTGAGGTCTGCACCAGCATGTGAATTACTATACCTTGCCTCTGGAAATTATGTATGCTAGGTAGAGTACCAAAAAGCATGCCCATTCCCCCAGTCTTTTCATTAGCTAGATATGAAAATTAAACAAAATGAAAATACAATCTGAGAAGCACGGAAAGCATTTGCTATACTTATACTTATATCAGTTGCTAAAATAATTGCTGCTGCTTTTTTGAGGCTTATTTATATCTGCCAGGCATTCGCAAAGAGATGATTTTTTTTTCTTTGCAAAAACCAGGCCCTTGCTGTGTTTGTTTCAAACTCTTAACCTTTAAAATTCTGATTTATGTCCTTAAACTTGACTCAGCTGACCCAGTCTCCTGGAAACTTGAAGATGTTCTACCATTTACTTTGGTTTCCCTAAAGGTCCACGTTCATTTCTGTTGGTAAAGATGGGGTCTCACTCTTGCTCAGGCTGGTCTCGAACTCCTGAGCTCTAACAATCCTCCCGCCTCGGCCTCCCAGAATGCTAGGATTATAGGCGTGAGCCATCGTGCCTGGCCACCACTGCTTTTTTGATAGGAATACAGGAGGTAGTTTTGGTAAATGAAGATCATGGATTATCTATGGCCAACACTTCCCCAAATTTAAAATTCTCCAATTCCAATTAAATTCCTTGACAGGATGGTTGAGAAATGGAAGCTATAGAATTAACAAGTAAAACTCTGATGATTACAGCACTGGAGCTCAGCCTAAATTTCAGCATGACTTACTGCTGCACGCCAGGCAGACATTTCCCTAATAAACATGCTCCTTTACTGATGGGGTACGGCCGCCTCACCTTTGTAAGGTAAATGGGCTTCTCGCAGCAGTTTTATCTCTATGATATGTTATTCCCATAAAATGTCAGTTTGGTCAATAAATGTATGTTCCTGAATAAGTTTTTAACCCCGTTTCTTCCTTTTTAAAATGTAGAATTTTTTTTAATTGAGTTAAAGTTGTGAGAAGGATTAAATGAGGTAATGCATATAAAAGGCCTGGCACATAGTAAATGTGCAATGAATGTTGGCCA
This sequence comes from Microcebus murinus, assembly GCF_040939455.1. Classification (NCBI taxonomy): domain Eukaryota; kingdom Metazoa; phylum Chordata; class Mammalia; order Primates; family Cheirogaleidae; genus Microcebus; species Microcebus murinus. The sequence continues at coordinate 2,027,712 of NC_134129.1, forward strand.
ATATTACTTTTGATTTTTATTATAATAAAACTTATACAAGCACATGGTAAATCTGCAAATAGTAAAAAATGGCACTGAGTGAAAAGTGAATCTTCCTCCCACTGGAAACTCCTAAAACTATACCCCAGCTGTTCCTTATACTATTGTTACCATATTTGGATTTTTAAAAATTATTATTATTCTGGAGTGAGGTCAGAGGATTAAAACTCTTCTGTTGGGTTTTGCTGTCTATGGTTATTTTAGGCAAGACTATTTGGTCAATGCTGCATCCGAATCTGTTATAAGAGCCATCTCCTACAAAAACACTAGTAAAATGAAGGAAAAAAGACTTGTCTTTACTTTCACTTTTCTTGCCTTCCCCTGTGGATGCACAGTGAGTGAATGAGATGCTGTTAAGTGAGGAAAGAGAGGCAGGAGATATGCATAAACCAAAATTGGGCATATACTGAATGCGCAGGGCTGTTCAGTACATTAATGAGCCTAAACAAGGAGAACTGGGATTCCAGCCAGGTTTGGATAAATCTGGTACTTCTGTAGAAAGAACAAGACAAATACATTTTTTGTGCGATTGATAAGGGGAGAGTCATTAGTGAGCATGTTAAACTCTCTCTCGGTTAGAACTTAAATCATGCCACATTTTGGATGGAAATGGTAGGTTTTTCAGATTGGCATTTAACGAGTCTATGAGGTAAAAAACAGAACAGAAAAACCTCCCACTCTGGGATTAAGAAAGCGGGGCAGAGGAATTCACAGGACTTTGCCAGTGTTATTTAATGATACTGAAACCAAGGTCTCCTCACTTCGTAAGGCAACATTGCTCCATCTAATTTCAATTGGAGCAGCAATCTGTACGCATGAGATCCAAGCCATTTTGTTTACTCAATTTCTTAATAATGACTGGCACCAACGCAAGACAGCTGTGTTTTCTATCTGCTGTGCCTTGGCTCCCCTTAGATGGTAAACCTCTTGGGGACAGACCGTGTCTTACTTTTTTTGGCTTAGCTAAAAAAAGTGTTTAGCTACCTGAACACCTAATATGTTGCTCTTGGTGCAATGGTTATTTTATAAATATTTGATGATAACTGTGCTTACATCTAGTATCATATAAATAGTGTATGTGGAGTTTGCTTGGTCAACACAAGCAGGGATTTGTACGACCTGTAGAAATCATTGCACAATATAACTGCCACAAAGTGAAAAGATCTCATTAAGGAATACCAATGGTCAAGGCTTCTGTTTTGATTTGAAATGTAGGAAGCAAAAGAGAGCGGTGGCGGTCCCGCCGTGTGATGGCGTGGCACAGCCCTTGCCCGTCAGTGGCAGTTGTCAGTGTGACTCTACTGTGTTGCACGGCTTAAGAAGCAAACTAAAACCTAAGGGGGCAAATAAGGAATGATTTCTCTTAAGCCCTTCCCTCGATACTCTCTGACTCCAGCTGCTCTGCTCTAATAGAAAGTAGCAGTCCCTACTGCCTGCCCCCAATTGATGACCCCTTGTTGGTGACAAATAGTATACGTGGTGGTGGTGACATTTATGGTTTGAGGCCTTCTTTACTACTGCAAAATGGTACCTGTTTTAAGATAACTGTAGCGTCAATACTTAATGGAACTTGATTGTCTTTGAAAATGAGTGAGGTGTTTTACTACCTTTGTGTTGAAATGAAACATATTTTAGAAAACACTTGTTTCACAAGGGTCAGCCCCAGTTCTCCACCAAATCTCCACCTTTATTTACAAGGACACCCTGCAAAGTCCTCTTCTCTTTAGTCAAGGGAGTCTTGCCATTCAATCATCAGCACTTATCATGTACAAAGAAGGAAGGATAAAAGATTAAGACAAGGCTTAGTGCTGGGAAAACACCACTGAACTTGCAGCTTATTAGCCATCAGTAATTATGCCTTAGACTCTTATCATCCATTAGCAAAGCTGTTTGGGGCAGCTGTCACCGTCTCCTTTTTTTTGGTTTCTGTTGGTGGCTATTTTTTTCTGATTGACAGATTCTTCTGCACATTAAAGTCTGAGAACCACTGAGCTAGAAAGTCAAGTAAAGTAGACCTACAGAACTCCAAAAGCTGATCTGAAAAAGTCGACCTGTGGGTAACAAATTCTAGAAGATCTTAGCTCTCGTGGCTGGCTGGGCCTACTCTTCATACCTAACAACCAGAAGGAATCCAGTTGTTTAAAATGCAATCATTAGAAGACATAAAGCAAAACAGGTGACTTGTAACAAGATGCCTTAAAAGCCAGGCCCTGTTGTGTCTATAAATCAAGATCACATTTATTTTTGTGAAGGGAATGGCCCGTGTTGTCTGTCTGGGTTACCAGTGCACCTAATTATAGCAACATCCACATCACTGGCCTTAGCAGATACGGTCTCCTGTGCGAGATTATCTCGTGGCTGAGCAGTTTTGTGCCAACTTAAACAAAACAAAACTGACTTACCTCATTCTTCAATCATCATTAATTAAAGACACCCTTGTGCAAGAGGCAGGCAGGGCCTTTGCTTTCTTTTAAAGTTGCAAACAAGCTCTGGAATAAAGACTCTTCAGAGATGGTTTCTATTTATGAATGCATAGCATGGATGCGACTTCACAGGCATCTAAGAACAGCACCATTAAAATAGCCAAGATGGAATATGGAAGCCCACCATGTCCATGCACAGTTAGCAAACTGCGCTGTTCTGCCATCTTCCTCCTCCTCTCCCCTCTCCTTTGAACCCTTCCCGCCTACTGAATGGCAATGGCAGGGTGGGGCTGTTCTCCCGACCTCAAGGCCTACTGTTGGCGGCTACCACCTCACTGCGCAGCTCCGTGCTAAGTGCTGTCCTAACACCCACAGCAACAGCAGTAGCCAGCCTTTCTGTCACCCTCACCTCACACCAGCACTGAAAGTTGATGCGTATTACAATTTAATCCTCACGACAACTCTGAGTTGGTATCATTATAGTCCAATCTTACAAATGAGGCAGCTGAGCGCAGAATGGTTAAGAAACTTGCCCCAGAAGGCATCTTCTTAGCCACCATGCCAGACTCTCTCCAGGTACTCTGCAATCATTGCTTCACTTCAGCTTTCAAACAACCATGAAAGGTACATATTATTAGCTCTATTTTTGCAGATTGGAGAAATTGAGGACCAAAGAGATTATAATTTCCCCAAGGCCACCTAAAGAGTAAGTAGAAGGGTCAGTACTGAACTTGACAGCAAAGCTCACATTCCTCACATTCCTCCCTTCGCTGGTTAAAAAAGGGGTCCAAGACAGAGAAGGGCCCTGGTAGTTTCCAGGGGTAGTTCATTTTTATAAGCCACATCCCAAAGTGGCTCAGGTTATAAAAAAATGTGGTTCTCTGGGCAGGGGACACTGTGACAAAACTAGAAGTCATGGGTCCCTAGAGAATAGAAGTATGAAAAACAGATGGCCAATGTGTTTACCAATGCCTTTGGAGGACGTGAGGATTTGGGAAGAAAGGGGAAAGCATGGAGCCACCGTTAGCAGAGCTTGCAGAGTGTGGTGCTCTTCTGGTTGTGATGCTGCCTTTTCCAGCCAACTTTCCCCTTGCATCTGCAGGGACATTGGCTGGGCCAGGTCTCTAGCCTATGGGTGCAGGCCAGAAGCTAATGGTTCCCTTATGGGTGAATTCAGTCACTCACTGCTCCTGCCAAGCAAGCTAAAAGACCACAGACAACAGGCCTCTTGTGTTATTGTTCTCAGAAATCTGGGATGAGAGAAGCAGAATACATTTCCAGCTAAAACAAAGCCTAATCTTAGGTACGCATATGCACACACGCACATGCCAACGGAGCCAACTGCATTTTTGATGAATGATTAGTGGGGCTTTCCAAGAATCTAGCAAATAGCACTTGAAGGGGTTGTAGCATAGCCATAAGGTTCATAAGAGCTATTAATCTCCTTATGTCATCATTTTGCCAAAATAATTAAGAGAAGCAGAAAGGGATTTTCCTTAGGGAATTTCTGAAACAGAGATCTGATCACTTCATCCATCCTTAAGTTTATAAGGCTGAAACCTAAGTAGCACAATAGAGAAATAGCAGTCTTATATTTATGCCACTGTGGACCTTTCTACATTTAGGAGAGAGGACCTATATGGGGGAGAGAAGCAATCATTAACTCAATTTAATCATTCACTTAATTTATCTGGTGTTCAGAAGGCCTGGGGAAAATATAGTTCAGAATAAAATTTTAATCGGCACTCATCAGAACAAATTGTAATGGCCTGCTGGCAAAATTTTCCAAGCACAGTTAAGTTCTGTGATGGCAGAACTGGGTCTCATCACCAGTGTGGTCCCAGTGCTTAGACGAATGCCTGGCACGTGGCTGGTGCTCAGCAGCTCTCTAGCAAGGGGCTCTTTCCAGTTTGCCAATCTGACGATGGCAATGATGGTGTCGGCAACGCTATGTACTTGGGAAGCAGCACCCATTAATCCTCCCAACAATGCCACGTGGTAGTTAAAATTAATGCCTGTATTTTGCAGGTGAGGGAAATGAGGGCTGGTGATGCTCCACAGCACGCCGGGTCACAGCAAGAGAGAGTCACAGCTGCCTGCCAGTGCTGCTGTTGGTTTGAGTTGTAAACTTGAATCCTTGCCTAAGGTCAAGAGGACGAGCCCTTCAGCTTATTTCAGCAGCGTTTTGGGGACGTGTGTAGCGAGAGGGAAGTGTCCCTGTTTCGCTCCGCACTCCGTTGAAGGTTGTATCTCCACAGCCCTTCCAAGACTCGCCACTGGGGCTTCCAAAATGCCTCTAAAATTTACGTGTAAGTTCCTTTTTTTCTGGGCCCCGGGACATATTTTTCAACAGATACTCTATTACAAAATGGGAAAGAGGTTCCCAGAGAGGTTCATAAAAGCCAATTTAACTCATAATTAATATACAGCCTGTCTGCAGTGATAAACTAGTAATTAAACCAGATGGAAAAAGGTACCATTCAGTAAGATATAATTTATAAAATTAAGTTTTGCTGCTCAAGGAAATGCAGGCTTAATGAAGAGAATTATATATTTTTCAATCTGAAGGGGACTTTCCTGGATGCTTTTATAAAATCTTTTATTAGACACAGGTCACGCTGGCCTTTTAATTCCAATTTCTCTTTGCAACCTTCTTTGCTGTTCTCTGAGCCTTAGACACAGGTGATATGACAGGGCACTCTCCTACTTGCCGCCATGGCTAGGTTGATGTGGTGCATGTTTAGAACATGAGACGGAGGGGGAGAAAGGAGAAGGAGGAGGGGGTGCTCCCTCTGGGCTACACCGGGCTACACAGGTGGCTGCTGGGGACAGGGTGGCAGCAGAGCAGTGCATGCACAGGGATTTGGAGCCGGGTCGGGAGCTGGTGTCAGGAGCACCTGTGTGTGCGGCGGGCTGGTGGGACTGTGCGTCCCCATGTCTCCTTGTTCACTGTTCAATTTATCGAGCAGTGTGCTCACAGATGAAGTCTGGGTCTTCATGGAGCTTACATTTTTGTGGGGGAAAAGAGACAATAAACAAGCAAATATATTTAAAAAAATAAAATAAAATAACAGACCGTGCTAACAAGCAGAGTAAATGTAGTTAAGGCACTAAGAGGATAAATCACAAGGGCACCAAACTGGAAGGGGGTCTCTTGGAGGGAGTGAGATGAAAGTCCACGTGCGCAGCATGGTGCCAGGAAGAGCTGCAAGACAGGCATCTCGGGAGAGGGGCTGGCAAGACCAGGGGCTTGGGAGGGAAGGAAGGAGAGAACCCGGTGTGTGCCAGGAACTGAGGGTCGGGGATGGCTGGAGCTCGGTGGTTCAGAGGGAGACAAGGATGCCATGAGTTAGAAAGGGAGGCAGCGGTGGATCCATGGCACCCTTGAGGGCCAACCCGAGGAGTTACCATTTATTTTCAGTGCAGGGGGACTCGGGGGCTTTTAAGGGAGGGCATGGCAGGGCAGAGGGGTTTGCACAGAGAAGGTTCTGGCTGCGGAGGAGGAAGTGTTGGTGGCCAAGGGTGGCTGTGCCGTGTCCTTCTGTCCCGTGTTGCAGGCACTGCACAATCTGGCAAATAAGACTGCCCCTTGCCATCGGGCATTTCACAGCTGGAAGGACACTCAGGGAGTGTGAGTAATGTGGTTTTGAGGCTTGGATTTCACAGAGCAATGGAAAATCTCAGCTACTATCTATGATCACCTTCATTTCATAGGAGAAAAGATATTTTAAAACCACAAACATAAGGACATAATCTCAGGGGGAAAAACCAAGTTTTACAGAAAACACTACACTTTCCTTACGTTTTTCACATTTTGCATTAGAACCTGTGAAAACCTCCTTAATAGATTGGACACAAATCCAAGGACTGGTATGCAGAACATTAGTATTTAGGAATCACTGATTCCACCTCAGCTCCATCTCAGAGATGAGAAAACATGAGCTTCAGGAGTCCTGTGGCTCAGGGTATGAGGTGAGGTCAGGGCAGAGAGCCTGGGCTTCCGTCTCCTGACTCCAGGTTAATTCTTGTTCCATTACATCATCATGCTGTATATTTCAGCTTATTTATTCTACTCTGCCAAGTCTCAGACACTGTACAGATTCCTGTCTAGTGTGGAATACGCCAGCCATCTCCACTTCCCTGTCCATATTTCTGAGGGCCAAGGTGCCTGTTAAGGAACAAGCACTCAGCAAAACAGCTCTCAGCCCCGAGCCCTGTATAGGGAAGTCCTTTTCTTTACAAGGAAGAGTCAGACGCATCTCACCTGATCTTCAGGTACGCTGCGATGCCAAACACCAGCAACACCACGGCGATGACTGTCACGGTGATAGCGGCGATGCTGCCTGCCAAGGAGGAGAGGCACAGAAAAGAGGACAAAAAAGGGAGTTAAGAGACTCTGGAGTGCACAGTGCCTGCCTTCTGCCTGGCCCCATCGTTTCTGTGAAAGAGGAAAAAGTTCATTCTGCATAAAAGTCAGAGCAAGAATGAAACCCAGAATCTTAATTCTGTTACCAAAATGCTTTTTATGCCAGGTGAGGTCGGATACATTGTGAATATTTATCAAGAACTGTGGCTGGCCTAGACATCAGAGAACAGTATCCAGTAATATTTGATTGTCTTTTAGAGAATGACACCAATCTGCCGGTGCTGCTGCTGTTCACAGAGGTGGTGGATTGGACCAAATTTCTGGATGTCCTGTTTTCTTCTTTTATAGGCTCTGGCTCATGGGAAACTTAGGATGTTTTATCCAAGGGTCATGACAAAGTGATGTGGTTGATTTTTAAATAAACCACAACCACACGGCTGTATCAGTAGTGTCCACTTCAAAAGGGTCACCTTGCTCAGAGATACACTGATTTTAACGATGCTATCCTATCAAAACATTTTTAAAAACACCTCTTGGGGAAGTATGTCCAGTTTTCATTCTCGAGCAGTAAATTTGGTTTTATAGAGAATACAGTCGAGTTTAGTGTATAAAATAAGGTCAGTCTGATACATAACACTTTTTTGTTTATAGAAATAACCAGGTGCAATTATAAAGTAACACGAATGTTTTATTCTGCAGTTTGAAATCAAGTTCCAAAAGCAACTAATAACGGCAGTTAAAAATACCCTTTGAGCCCGTAGCCTTGTAAGAATGACCATACTGCCTCTGAATATTACTTGGAAGCACAACACTCTTTTTGTGTGAGCTTTGGACTAACAATGTATATACTTAGTTTTATTTCACCTTAGAAATACCAAGAATCAATCGAGCTCTTGTCCCCTTATACTTAAAGAGAATTTTTGGCACTAAAGCTGGTGTTAGGGACCTCATTTATGCTTTCAGGCCACTGGGAAATTATTTACTAGAACTTCAGCAAATGAATGGCACTCTTCTTACACACACTGAAAAGAGGGTAAGAAATTTGGAGTCTGAATATATGCATTAACCGTTACTAGCTGTGTGACTATGAGCTATTAGCTCACCTGCAGAGACAGAAGAATGGGAGTGTTCTACTCACTCACACGGTTTTAAGGGGATTAAATGAGATGCCATGTGCACGAACCTGAAGTACTGTCCGAGTGTCTGATTTGGGGCCAGTTTCCATCTCTTGTGTTCTAGGCCTCATAGGTGATGAATCTTCCCCACATTTTTGGAGATTTATCTTTGTAAATTACTTTGTCATATATCCTTTTATTATTTTTTCCCCCTCTGGTATGAATGGCTTTTGTTTGTTGTTCTTTTTATTAACTCTTCCACCAACAGAATTAGAACACAGCTAAGAAGCGAATCAGTCTACTTATTAACTCTTTAAGTTACTCCCCAAAAGTTTTGGGTGAAAGAAGCCTACATCAGACATCCATGCTTCCACTGGCCATAATTCATAAAACACAGTCAAAAAAGAACATTGCTAACATGGAGACTTAAGACCAGAGCTTGATGTCACTACACAGACTAACCAGATTCACCCATTTCAGAATGTGCACACTTCTGGAGGTTCTCAATCCATTTTTTTGCTCCTGGACTCCTTTTCAGACAGATTAATATAGTTATCAGTATGATCTCTTTCTCTTTTTACTAAAGACAAAACCATGGCACTGAATGCTCAAATGTGCAGATCTGGTCAGGTAGGGAAAGTTTGAGGTCAAACTTTCCACCTATGAAAAACCTCCACTCCTAGTTTGAGAGGCTGCTCTTAGCTTCTTGGCCTCCAAACTGTGTTGGAATTAGGACAATTCAAAGTTCACTGAAGCCTCATAAAAGCTCTTTAAAGAGCTTGTGAAAGGACTGTTATAACCGTAAGGTAAGGCGATGGGGGGTATTTTAAGATTCAAAAATATACAGCAATTGCAATTAGGAGCAGTTTAAAAACTGACCTTTTAATTTAATTTCTCTCTTTTAAAGAAGTGGAGGAAGAGGAGAATATAATCCATTTCCCCATAAGACTCTTCTTTCTTGCCTCAGAGATAGCTTAATATAGGAAATTGTAGGCTTGACCTTTCTCTAAGTTTCTTCTTTAACTCTAAGCAGTTGGTTCTCCTCCAACTACGTGATTTACTGAATTTATTTATATACCATCTCTTTCTAAAGATAAATCATGCAGTTCCCCCAGCTAAAGTGCTTTTCTTTTCTTTTCTTTCTTTCTCTATTTCTCTCCTTTTCTTTCTTTCTTTCTTTCTTTCTTTCTTTCTTTCTTTCTTTCTTTCTTTCTTTCTTTCTTTCTTTCTTTCTTTCTTCCTTCCTTCCTTCCTTCCTTCCTTCCTTCCTTCCTTCCTTCCTTCCTTCCTTCCTTTCTTTCTTTCTTTCTTTCTTTCTCTCTCTCTCTCTCTCTCTCTCTCTCTCTCTCTTTCTTTCTCTCTTTCTTTCTTTCTCTCTTTCTTTCTTTTTTCTTTCTCTCTCTCTCTTTTTCTCTCCCTTCCCTTCCCTTCCCTTCCCTTCCCTTCCCTTCCCTTCCCTATCTTCCCTTCCCTTCCCTTCCCTTCCCTTCCCTTCCCTTCCCTTCCCTTCCCTTCCCTTCCCTTCCCTTCCCTTCCCTTCCCTTCCCTTCCCTTCCCTTCCCTTCCCTTCCCTTCCCTATCTTCCCTTCCCTTCCCTTCCCTTCCCTTCCCTTCCCTTCCCTTCCCTTCCCTTCCCTTCCCTTCCCTTCCCTTCCCTTCCCTTCCCTTCCCTTTTTTTTTTCTGAGACTGCAAGTGATAGACTGACCACTTCCTATTTATGGGATGGGTGGCTGTCTAGCTCTCAGTGTAGCCCCAATCTTCAGATGGGCCCCTTCAAGGCCACTCTTGCTTGTCCACGGAAGACATCAGCCTGTGTGACCAGGGCTGTAATTAGCAAGTGATTTTCCACCTGATGGGCCTTTGAGGGCAAAGGGGCACTTCTTAGAGTTGGTACAGCCCAATGAAGTCAAAAGGTATGAGATAAGTGAGATGGTACTTGAACATTTGGAACACCCGATTAACTATTCTGCCACCCACTGGCTCTTCTCAGCGGCTCTTCTAGCTGAGCTGAGCCAGGGAACAAGCGTCCTCCAGAAGCAGAAGACCTTGATGAGGTCCCCAGCCTGGGCGATCTTGTGTCCTGAGCTTGCTGTCACACCGAAGGCAGCTTCTGCTTTTGGAAGCAGCCCATAACCTCAGCCCTGGGAAATTCCACACCTGAGTGCATTACTGTTTGAGCATAAGAGCAGGGTTCGGGGGGTTGCTAATCTGCGCCAGCACTTCTTTAAAGGGTGGAAAGGCTTCATTTCCTCCTTGTGAAAACGAATGTCATTTCCCCCTCCGTTCTGTTAACACGAAACTGGAATTCCCCTTGTCCTACTCTTTCCTGTTTTAAGGTGTGGCTGTGGACAGGGGGGCCTCACCCTGTGGGAAGGTGAGGAACACTTGGTGGGCGTGGGGGAGGGGGTGGCTGGCATTTCAGTTCCTCCCCATTGGGATTTGCCAGTTACAGACTGGGTGTGACTCACGCTGTAAAGTCAGAATGGGCAGGAATGAAGAGAGAACTGGAGGAAATGTACCTGTATATTTTATAAGCTAAGATACAAGAATATTCCACTGTGCTAGCACATTCCACTTTGCTAATATGTTCTGCCTAACCAGAGGGCTACTGAAGATCCATGAACCAAAGCCTCCTTGAATTTTGGGGCTTCCCTGAAGTGTGGGATTTCTCAGGGTTGAGTTTTTGCTACTTTCATAAGGGCCTAGAACAAGAATAAATGTGCTAAAGAATGACCACAGCTACCATCTGCAGGTGATGACTGGGGTGGCACTGTGCTGAGAACAGCTATCACCCCATTTAATGCTCTTTGTGAAATGAGTGCAATTATTCCCATTTTATAGATGCGGAAGTTAAGGCCCAGCGAGATTCAGGTTTTACAGCTGGTAAATGATTGAACTAGCATTTGAACCCAAGGCAGTTTCATCCAGATTTTTCATTTTTAATCATTAATATCCTGGTTACTTCTTCCAGTCCTTTTCTCAGGTTGGCCAACTCCCACCCTTTCTTCATGATCTAACTAAATATCAACCCCTCTTAGAATCTTTCCCTGACACCCTTAAGTAAGTTACAGTATTGCTGTGTGTTCTTAGATCGTGGTGTCTGTATCTTTTTGACACTCTGCATTGTGTGTATGAGTTTACCAGGAAGATTCCAATCATATCCATCTTGCATCTCTTCCCATTTCTTTGTGCACTTTTAGCTCCAGGCACAGTCTCTGGCTCATAGTGGGTACTTGACTCATTTAATGTTGAATAAATAAACATAATATTGGTAGAAAAAATGATAACTTGATAACTGGAAGTGGCGGACCTGGCGGGGCTGCTACTCTACTCCCCTGCACCCCCGAGGAAGGAGGCTGCCCTAGAGGCTTCATTTTCCCTGCTTTGACTTTGCTCTGTGCCCTGCAGGCTCCTGGAATAAACCTCGGCATCATCTGAAGAGTCTCCCCGCAGCTGCCTCTCCTGCCGCAGACACGAGCCTCTACCCATCACACGCTGTCTCTATCGCCGCTCAGGGGGCTACGCTCACGTTCAAACCACCTCCCCTCACTGGACCAAAAGGACCCTCCTGCCTTCCTGAGTGTAACAACATTCCCATGCCTCAGATGTTCCTCTGCAGACTCTTCTCATGGATGGATTTCCCCCCCTTTAAACATGAAAGGAACATTTCACCTGACCTCTTTGGCAGGAAGACTTGCCAACTGTATCCAAAATAAAAATCTTAGGATGTGGTGGGACAAACCCAAACAACCTCTAAAAGAAAGAACTTTACTAGACTTTTTGAAAACACTGTTGTTCTGAGACAGCTGGTGGGAGAGGAGGTGGTGGTGGAAAGTTCCAGGGGTGGCAAAAGTCGTCTTGTTCCTATCCACGAAAGACTCCCGAACTACATTCTCCTTGAAACTTCACCAGTCAGCTTATTTGGAAGGTGCGTGTAAGTACTTGACCAAGTTCCTGGGCATGTGTGCGCACTTCTGATCTATTTTGAGAAGAGTCTTGAACAAACCTCTTGACTGTCTTCCAATATTCTTGCTCTTTTCTCTCCACTTCCTGGTCCAGAGGTTAGGTGAGAAACAGAGAAGAGGAGCAGGTGGCCGCTTCAGAGTGTGAGGTGGTGGCTCCTTCAGTCAAGGTCACCAACAGGAAAGGGACATTTAGTCTCACAGGAGTTCTTTCTCTTTAGAAGTCTGCATCTGCAGATGTGCCAGAGGAGGGAAGTGGGCGGTTGGCGAGGGCCTGACTGCACCGTGTCCCGAATCTCTGTTTAGTGTGCTACGCTGGTCTATCCTTACAGCTAGAGCATCCGATCAAAGAAAACAATAATAATAGTAGGAATAAACCATAACAACAAAAATAATAGCAACTAGCACTTTCCTATTACCAACTCTGTGCCAAGGACTGTTCTAGGAGCTTCACTTCTTTCAACTTATTTAATCCTCATGAGAACTCCTTAAAGTAGGTACTCTTGCTATCTCCATTTTGCTAATGGGGAAACTGAGGCACAGAGACACAAAGGGCCCAAAGCCACACAACTGGTCACTGGAAGAACTGGGATGTAAGCACAAACTCCAGAGGCCATGTGCTACCTACTGGGCTCTCCTGTTACCTTGGGCTCTCACGTTAGATCCAAGTCTACCTTTAGATAACACCTACAGCTCTGGTACATCCTCTGCCTACTTTCTATCGGCTGCCTAGGAATCAGGGCCTAACTCAGGGCTGTGTGGTGGCTCAGGTCCTCTTGTAGGTACCAGTGAAGGTGGGTCATTGCTAAATAATTCAAATTAATTAGAAGGAAGACTAGTTAGAAGCAGACAACTGTCACAGAACAGCAACCTAAGAAGGCTCATGTCACTGGTTTCTAGTATGTGTTGTGGTCCGAAATAACTGCTTGGAGTGCTGCCAAATGCGGTCTGTTGCAGTATATTAAGTAACCCACAGTGTATGGTAACTGCAGTCGGCTTTGGCAGTGGTGGGGGTGTGTGTGGGTGTGTAGACTGTGAGATGGGGGAGACAAAGTAAAAATTAAAAACCTTAGTTCTTGGACACACACCTAGGTAGATCCTAGTTTTACCATTAGTGAAGGCCACTTTGACTTCTGGCCTTGTCTGCTTAGATTTCACTCCTATTCCTCCTGTGCTACCCCATGCCCTGATCTTGCCTCCTTCTTCTTACCCCAAACCAATCCCATGAACCTCTCCTGAATGAGCTCCAGGGGCTCATCTTGAGCCAGGACCATGTGGAGTGTAGAGAAGCAATAAGATAAGGCTCTGAGGTTTTACTACCCCATTGCAGAGACAAGTGTCAGGACCCCAGGACCACACAGGAGCATCAGGATTGAAGGACAAACAGGAAGATGGGTAATGGAGGTGGGTGCTGCCAAACTCTGCATTTCTGCCTATAACTGAGGGGGTGGAGCAGGTCTTGGGAAGAGGTGGATGGGAATAAAGTTGTTATCTGAAGAATAGGCAGGGCTTGTACTGACAGCAATGAGGCTTGAGGTGGGGACCAACTATGGGAGAGAAGACACTCAACACTTACAGGCTTGAAGGGTTTGCACTGGGCTTAAAGACGGAGCACCTTGACTCGGTGTCCTTATCTGAAAAATGGGCTAATCCCTATCCTTTCCATTTCACAGGGACATTGGGAGGATCAAATGAGATGAAGAGTGGCTGTGGAGAGCTGTTGAGAGCTTTGTGGAGCCCAGTGCTCTCACTTTATAGATCAGGAGACTGCTATCCTGCAGGACAGAATGACTTTTCCAAGGTCACATGATTTACAGAAGTGACAAAACTAGGACCACAGGCTACATAAATAGGTGCAATGGAAATTAACAGGGACCATGAAAATGGTTGAGTACTTAGGGCTGAACCATGGAGAACTCTGAAAGCCAGGTGTGATGTCTGGGCTCGCCACCATGGGCAGCAGGGACTATGGAAGTGTTTGGGGAAGAGGGATCCCCCTTTCTCCTGTAAGAACCTTTCCTAGTCCTTCTTTCTACTGCAAATCATGCCTGGTGATGGATACTGTGCTGAGTCCTCTTTTTCTAGATGTTTGTTCTTTTATTTTGTATGGAAAAAATTAGTAAATTTATTTTAGTATATAACTGATACTGATATATGTATCTGTGGATTGTTATGCACATTATACCTACAAGATAGATGTCTTAAATATACTCTTACACCAATGGTTTTATGTGAATATGTTCTACCTATTCTCTAGACTGCAAGTCCCTTAGAGTCAGGGATATCAAATTACACTTATTTGTCTAGGCCCAAAGTCAATAATTCATAAAATAACTCTGATCTTCTAAGGCATAGCAATTTTTAAAAAAATCATTAGTAGTTATGATGCAAAAAGAAAGCTCTTTTACAAGCTATACAGCTTGCATGCAAATATACTACAGAAGTGCTTTTAATTAACACAGCCTAAGCTTGTCTTTGTTAAATTTAGTCCTTTTCCCCACCCTCCTCCTCCCAATCCTTAAATCATTAACTTACTACTTAGCATTTGTTCATACAGGGTAGCAGAGGAAAACTTTATCAAAATCAGTCTGACATTATCACAACTGGAATCTTGTCCCTCATGTTTATACTCTTTCCTAAAAACTAGTTAGTGGGTAGAATTGAGATTCAAACTTTGGGGAAGGATCCCCAATATTTATACTTTTCCACTGCACGTAATCATAAGACCTGGTTTGGAGACTGGCTTTACTTTTATCTAAAAGCATCTTACCTACCTGAAGCACACAGTTAAGAATGTACACTGAAAATATGAAACGTGGTTGAGCCAGTAAAAGGTTTGCACTTGCGCAAGCCAAGTGCCGTCTCCTCTTCCTTCCTTTCTCCCTTTCCCTCTCCGGGAGCACGCCTGCCGTATTTAAGGGTGCAGGAAGCACAGGTTTCAGTTAGTGCAAACCAGTCCACACACAACGGTGCAGTTCTTCGTTATAGGGGTTTTAAACTTTCTTCATTTCACTTCCTATTATGATCTTTTCCACCACAAATGAAGCCTCTTTTGCATTTGGAATTTATTTTAACTACATGTTTAGGTAGCCTGATTCCCAGCTCTCCTTTGACACCTGTAATATGAACTATTCTGGGTTTCCAAGAACAGCAAACAATGCTCCCCATCCTTATTTTCCATAGCATGGAAAATGGCCACCTTGACATCACAGCAAGCCAATGAGCACACAGAGCTCCTGCTCAGTGTCTAGGAGTGTTGCCTTCATTCAGTCGGCATAAGGGTGCTCCCCAGAGGAAGAGGCATTCCCAGGGAATGAGAAACATCATGGGCCAGGATGAGGGTCTCACTGCCTAAATCATCTCTTTGAACAATGCCTGGAGGAGGCGAATAAGGTATTGCAGGGAGCATCCCACTGTCTTGCTCACCAGTTGCCCTTTATCTCCATGAAAACTGAGAGAGAAGGGATTTTTGTTGTTTTGTTTCCTCCTCCTCTATCTTTTTAGTATTTTGATGTGAGAATGAGGCATGGCCATGGGTAAAATAACACTGAGGGGAAAAATAAACCAAAAAAGTTGGCATATATTGTTTTTTTTTTTTTTTGAGACAGACTCTCACTTTGTTGCCCAGGCTAGAGTGAGTGCCGTGGCGTCAGCCTGGCTCACAGCAACCTCAATCTCCTGGGCTCAGCGATCCTACTGCCTCAGCCTCCCGAGTAGCTGGGACTACAGGCATGCGCCACCATGCCCGGCTAATTTTTTGTATATATATTTTTAGTTGGTCAATTAGTTTCTTTCTATTTTTGGTAGAGACGGGGTCTCGCTCAGGCTGGTTTCGAACTCCTGACCTTGAGCGATCCGCCCGCCTCGGCCTCCCAAAGTGCTAGGATTACAGGCGTGAGCCACCGCGCCCGGCCGGCATATATTGTTTTTAAAAATCACCCAGTCTGCCAGGTGAAGACTCAGATTCCTGTGGGTTCCACCACTCTTGGCAAGTAAGACCTTCCACATTGGTGTTTTCTTGGTTCAGAGGACACGAGCAAGAAGAAAGGGAGGAACTTGTAAGTGCCTGAGATAGAGTCCTATTTCTGTTTGCCAAGCAGTGTGCCAGTTTTTTATTTTTATCGTGGAATACAGGTGAGGAGCAGAAAGTCACAGTTTCAGGTCACCTGTCCAAGCACCTTGGCCAAGGGCAGTGACATCAATATAATTACTGCAGTTCCAAGGACTCGTGGAATCTCCTAGAAGCCACTAGCTAAATTTACCCCTGGCCCCCTGTCATAAATCACCGCCACACAGGAACCTGCTTTTGGATACTGTATTTACCAAGTTTTAATTTCTCTCAGATTCAGGCCTTGAAGGTTTTAAAGTTAAAAAAACTAGAAAGAAAAAAATGATTTCCAAACTTTGATGAAAATTAAGGGAACAGTACAACTGCTGGGTCTTAACTGTCCACCCTTCAGGGCAGGTGAGATTTAGGCTAAATCCTGAAGCTTAGTTTTTTGTCCCTCAACTCCTCAAAGTGACTTTTCTCCCAGCTAGAAATCTCTAGTTGTTCGGACTCTTTAACCCTTTCCTTTGGATTTTACAAGTTTTCTGAAAGTGTTACTGTTTCCAGTGTGAACACAGTTATTTTTCTCCTTCACACATTTCGGATTATCCTTTTCTGTGTTGTGCTGCAGGCGAGTTCTTAAGTGGGTCTTTATTACCTAATATCTACAGTCATAATCCCTTTGGGAGTCTTAAAGTGTTTTACAAACATTCTAATTCTTCAAGTTAAGAAAATCAAAGTCTAGAAGAGTCAAAACGCAGGCTGGTTGGTATCCACACTGAGAATTAAGGACCCAACTGTAATAATAGTACCCAACGTTTATTTGGTTCTCACTACGTAAGACACACTTTATGTACTTGTCTCATTTAATCCTAATAAAAATCTTATAAAATGGATACAGTACTGTAATTACCCTCATCATATAGATAAATAAACTTGCCTAAGTCTCCCATCTTGCAAATGGCACTGGTGATATCTGAACCAGGTAGACTGATGCCAAAGCACGTGTGGTTACAAACATTACTGCCTTCCCAAAGCCTGGCTTTGAAATGAATCTATGATTTTGCCACATGTAAATATGGCAAAATATTTTTGATGGCTCACTTCCATGGACTTATTGAGACTTTATTATTTTAACATAAGTTCACCTTCACCTTTGAGCCTTTGGTCCACCCCAAGAAGGCCATGAGTCTGATGATGAAAGCATGATACTGTTAAATAAAATGCTGTCTCTTCTTGGCCACTATTTTTCTTTCCTAGGACCTGAGAAACAAGGCATGCTAAGGACAATATGAATTTAGTATCTATTATATGTTCTCCTAATACAACACTCGTGACTCAACTCTCTGGGATGGGATTTTTAGATCCATTTCTCATAATGGTGAGGGGATGGTGTTGATCTTTCCTCACTTCCCTGCCAAGCTATTCTGTAACTAAAAAGGCATGTTCTTTTGAGTTGAAAGATTATAGTAAGAGTTCAACCTGGATATGGAATCAGGCATATTCCAAATCAGTTTTCCCAATGAGCCACCAAGCTGTAGATTCACTAGTGGTATTAGCTGTGCTTATAAACTAAATCCCACTTTCTCAGTGTAGCATTCCATTATCACATTAGTCATTCAGGGTTGGTGAAAGCATTTGAAACAGGAAAAGAAAATTGTTCCATGGAGACAGAAACTCTTCCAGTGTCATAAAATGTGATACTGAGACAATTAAAATACGTGATGTAATTGTATTGCTACTAGATGACAATCTAAATGGTAAATAGGTTTTATTAGATTTTACTCCCTTGATATATATTTTTCAAAAGATATTTTAGAAATATTTCAAAACAAGATTAAGATTTAAGTAGTAAAAGTAAGCCAAAAGAGAAAACTATGAGAAATAGAGACAAGAATTCAGAATAATTTTTACCTAAAATAAAATCAGACAGTTGGAGTCTCTTATGGGAGTTTACCCGGCTTTAGCAAGCTTTGATAGCCTAAGTTTAAAGAATTGGGCACAAAAGAGAGAAATGTGAGTGAGAGTTTATAAGAGTCAATCATCTTGGCAGCCCTGAAGTTCATGAGAAAGTCAAAGATGGGAGTTGGAACGGTGGTAAAAGAGGTGTGGTGGGAATGGGTGGGCAGAGAAAGCCCGTTCATTGGTTTATAAAGTATCAGAGGGGATGTCTCTGCAGGTGCAGTGAGGATGTTCAATGTTTCTTCTTTCTCCCATAGTGTTCACCTTGTTTCAAATTACTCATTGGTGACTATGTTTAGATATTCATTGAGTGGATGAGTCCTTGGATTAATAGAAATATGCTATGTGAACCCACACAGAATAAGACAAATTGCTATATAAAAGTGTGACCTTGGGCAAGGCAACTTCAAACTTCTTGGACGTCATTTCTTCACCTTTGAAATGAGCAGATTGTGTCACATAATCTTAAATTATGTCACATAATCTCAAATATTCTTCCACCCACCTGGGTTTATTCTCATTTAGACACTAAGGAGTGGTATTTAGAGTTACTTGTGCTTGTGTCCTTTCTCTCTACTTGAGTTATACAATCTCGAAGGACAGGTCTTTTACTTCTTTGCATTAAGAAGAGTGTCCTGGTAGATGTGCACTAAATATTTCTGGTTTAGTAGATCATAAAGATAAACCCTCTTTGGTCTGTGAAGTGTCCACCTGTCTGTGCTTCTCTCCCTCTAATCTACCCCACCCCCTCTTCTCCAGTCATTTGAGCATTCAGTCATTTACTCTGAGTTCCTCCTGTGTGCAATATTCCCGAGAACTACAAAAGTTCATGACCCAAATATGCCACTAATTTTGTGCCTCTTGACCCTGCTGGCTTAGAGTTGAGGAAATCAAGATACATGGTCTAAAAAACAAGACAATATATTGAAACAGAACTATCTTGGAAACTAGGGAACTTGTAGAAAGTCACAGATGTGTCAGCTTATGGAGATTCATCTATGCCAAGCTCGGACTTTGTGCTCAGAAGTATTAATCTACCATGTCTAGAGTGTCCTGGCGGGGGGAAAGAGTGTGAGAAGAGGGAGACCAGTTAAAACACTGAGGAAGTAGTGCACTCAGGTGGTGGAGAGGGCCTGGACTGTAAACGAGAGAAGAGATGGGGCCTGTGAGCCTGTACTTGATGGCCCCTTTGTCAAAGACAGTGCTTAAGACATCTTATCTACGTTGACACCCACTCTGCTTCATGTAACAATGCCAGAGATGTTACCTGCATACTGAGAACCCAGGATGTGGGGTTGGGGTAGAGACAGACAGAAGCACACGTCCAAGTGCAGTGTGCTAAGTGCTAATGGGGATGGGGCTGCACAGAGGAAGTGACAGATTTCCTCCCTTTGCCTCTGCAGACTCGCTTCGCTGTGCTGCCCTCCAGGAGGCTGACCTGCATGGGCTGCACCAGTGCGGCCCCTTGTTCTTGGCTTCTGGCTGCATACCAGAGGGCAGGGGGAGAGGGGCCAGAGTATTTATTCCTTACACTGCAAGGAGGTTAACCTTGGGACAGTTGTGTCCCTCAACCAAGAGGCACCACTCCTGTCAGGTGGTCACTCCTACAGGGCTCTCTCCTTCTGAGTTCTGATTTCTACTCCCTTCTCTTTTAGGCCTGACCCATAACAGCTATGTTATCGTGACCTTTTGTGGTTTCCCTGTACCCGAGTCAGACCTTTGAAATTAGTTCCTTCATCCCAGTCTGGTGTCTCCCTTATTCTTGTTGGGATCCTCACTGATACATCGGACTTTTGAAATAAGATAGTTCCATCTGGAATATTCCCTTCTCAGTCCACACCTCTCACAGGACCACCCAGGGAAAGGGCTGCAGCTCCACTTGCCCCTTCACCTTCCAGCTGCTCTCACCTCCCTGTTTCTCTACCAAGTGGCCAAATGCTCCACGAAAGCCTTTTTCTGCCCAATACCCTCAAGTTTACATCAAGGTCAAATGCATGGGGCCTTAGAAAAGAATGTCAATTTCTCTCCACCATAATTTCCAAGATTGCAGAATGAAGATAAAAATAATGCTAACTTCACAGGGTTGCTGGGAGAATATAAACAAATGTGACAACCTGTAAAATCTGTCTTTCCCACGAAAGATTATACATCGGTGACTATAAAGAATAAGCAGGCTCTCTCCACCTCACCCTACTTTGACTGGTTTCCAGGAAGTAAACCCTACTCTAAAACATTGATGAGAAAAATAATAGCAACTGATGCATCCCGAGCATTTTCTCCCTGCCAGGAATGGTTCTAAGAGCTCATTTAATCTCTACAAGAACTGTATGTAGCAGAACATAGTTCACCCCATTTTACAGATGAGGAAAAATAAGGGCACAGAGAGATGGAGTAACTTTCCCAAGGTCAGGAGCCAGATTTGAAAACTAGAAAGCTCAACCCAAAGTCACTCTGTGTGTCAATCCCTTTGCTACATGGTGTCACTTGCTTACATTCTCCTGCGACATCATGCGAAGACAAATCACAGAGGTGCAGGGGGCCACCATGCATAAGACATCGTGTGGAAATTATTAAGCGACTACAAGCGACTACAATGAAGTTTTGCCCTCTTTTGGAAATTCTTGTGAATTACAGTTGAGCTTAGGTGTCACGCTCCAAACTTAAACCTACCCCACTGCGTCCGGGCGGCTGCGTGTTCAGCGTGTCAGCGCGGCCAGGGACCTCACGTGTCCCTCAGGGTCACTCACCTGAACTCAGCGCGTGCTGCACGTCCCGCAGGATCGCCCTGGGGAAGGCGGTGGTGGCCTCCGCGTCCGCCAGCTCGCACACCGCCTTGCCGGGCACGGTGGCGGGGGACGCCTCCCCCCGGGGCAGCGGCTCCCCCGGGCTGTGCGCGGAGGGGCTGCGGCCGGAGGGGGGCTCCTCCGTCGGGGACGCGGGTGTGGCTGGAGCCCCCGTGGGCTGCGTGGCGGCCGCCGTGGAGCCGTGTGTGGTGGTGACGGAGGCAGAGGAAGCGTCGTCAGGTGGCGAGGGCGACAGGAACGAGGCTGGAGCTGGAGGGGAGGTGGGCGCGGGAGGCTCGGCGGGGGGCTGCGACCCTGTGGGCGACGCCGCGGGCGACACACCACGGTCCCCGGGGGTGACTGTCAGGAGGACGTCACCGCTCGTTGAGAGGAACCCGGGAGGGGCCGCGGCCGTGTCTGTGCCCTCCCAGGCGGGAGCCGTGCCGGTGGGCTCCTCGCCTCTGGGCTCCACGGGCGTGTTGCTGGGAAGCGGCGACGTCGGGTACGTCGTCAGGGACTTCGGGGTCGCAGCCGCGGGCGCTGCCGCTGTGGTGCCGTGAGGGCCGCCGCCGGCTGAGGAGGCCGCGACCGCGGCGGGCGTCTGTGGAGAGCCGGTCCCTGCGGCGGGCGGCGGGGTGACCTTGGCCGGCACAGCGGCAGGCGAGGAGGGCGCCCAGGTGGGCGCGCTCTGCACCCTCCACCCTGTGGAAGAGCCGCACAAGCGCGGTTAATACGTGAAAGCTTCGTGATACACGAAACTGAGGCGACGCCTGGCCCTGTGGCTGTGTGTATTCTCATTTTGCACGGCGCCCTCCCCAGTGGTGAAGGTGACTTTACAATGTTTTCTTCCCACTAACTGCTCCCGTCCTGCGAGTCTTGGAAGGAACCAGCCCGCGACTCAGTCAGGGAAATTAGCGGGTCTGTCAGCCCCAGACCAGCCAGGACATGGTAGGAACCGACCTTGTCTCCTGCTTGCTTTGAACCGTGTCCTCAGGGAACGGGGCCCTCAGGGGAACGGACTTATGGGCATTTGTCTGGGCTCAGGGGTCAGCGCCACGACGCCGTGAGATGTGACGCTGCGTGTGGGGACAAGGAAGGCAGGTTGGTGAGGAGTGTGGTACACAGAAACCTGGGTCCTGCTCTGCCCCACAGAGGAGCTCACTGGATTGGCTGCTCCCTGCCAGAGGAGCTCCCTGATTGGCTGCTCCCTGCTTCCGGTGTTGTCTGTTCTGTATTTAAGCCCAGGGATGCAAGTGCTATGGGCCTGCCAGCTGGGATGGAGAAATATGTGAGCGCATTTTCTTCAGAGGAAAGAAAAGGGAGAGGCCTCAGCATAAAAGCTGGAAAGAGTAATCTGAAGTTTGGAAGTATTTTCTGAGACTGGAAACCAGTTGTCCCACATTCTAGCCTGAGGTGCTTATCAGCATGTCATTTTGCCAAATGTTCTCCTTCCTCATTGCCTCCGTTTACCCATTGAGTTTCTTTCATTCATTGATTCGTCATGATTTGATAAACGGTTACTCCGAGCTAGTACTTTGCTTGGGCTTAGGGTTTCACTTTCCAGGTAATAATACATCTCTTGACTGCCCC